>NC_136425.1:59042500-60242500 GCF_052625555.1 Lactuca saligna
AAGATATTACTACATAAATAACAAGTTACTTACAATTACTTAGAATTGAATCAACACGATTGATCCCTTATATGTGTAACTTGTGGGAACACATTGATATCAACCAATCCGCTACTGCGCTATACTTTCTAGTTCAAGCCTTATTCACTTTTAGTCCTTCCAAGCCCAAAATCAAATCCAGTTACTTTAGCCCACGATCGGATCCAGCCCACACAAACACTTCAAATTCTTAAATCTTAATGCACCATTTGATTCGCTTCCATTCAGACATTCTTCAAGTATTTAATCTACACATAATAAACAAGCTAAATCACAATTATTTTATTAAATATAGTTGACATCCAAAGTAGACGTTGCAAAAAATTATAAATAAGACATATATTTCAATAATATCATTGAAAATTTCAATTCCCTGTATTGCAAATATTAGACTTTTATTTGTCTTCATATTTTGAATTATTTTAGGAATAACACTCCACAATAATGACCTAAAACTAAAAGTTACTTTATTTACGTTAAAACAACCCAACAAAATAAAATTATTAATAGTTATATGCAAATGGTTTGTAATTCTGTTAAGTTACATGTTGACGAAAATACTTCAAAACTCAACGTTTTAACAACATTAAATAAAAATTACACAAACTTTAAATGTTATTTACGTTGTATTTAGAACTCGTATTTCGTAAACGATGAAGTGACTCCTTTTTCCTCTTTAAGAAGGTTCAATTTTCGACACCTCTGTTTTTTTCCCTTCTCTAACACCATTTTGATTCCTCCATACTCTTCAATACGTGATTCCAATTCAATCTTTCCGCATATAACCCTCTGATTCGCTGATTGCAGTTCAGTCAAGCAACATTCAGTTTTGCAGAATCAGATAACCATTTAAGACAATTATTGTTTGCTTCATCGAGATTTCAAGTTTTCAACACTGATTTTGAAGCAAATTATGGAAAAGATGCAGCAAGTGAGTTCAATTTTTGCATCCGGGTCCAGAGGAATTCACAGACATTTCTCCGAGACAATTTGGCAGCCATTAATGGCTACTTCTACATCCTCTGTTCGAATCCTTTTCTTTTCTGTTTGCTTGTTCATCGGTTTGTTCATTTCCACTCACGTCTTTGATACCACAATGCACAGTTCACCTTCTTCGATTTCTCCATTTCCTGAAAAACTCAGCAACAAAATCGAATTCCCACTCAATTGCACTCTCGGAAATCTCACTCAAACTTGCCCTAATGATTATTACCCAAAACGATTTCAGAATTTGAAAAATGTATCAGAATCCACCCACATATGCCCTGAATTCTTCCGTTGGATTCATGAAGATCTAAGGCCATGGGCAGAAACAGGGATAACGAAAGAGATGGTGGACAAGGGTAGAGAAACAGCAACTTTCCGTTTAGTGATAGTTAACGGAAGAGCTTACGTTGAGAAATATAAGCAGCCATATCAAACAAGAGACGTTTTCACTATTTGGGGCTTCTTACAGTTGCTAAGAAGGTACCCCGGGCAGCTGCCCGATTTGGATCTCATGTTTGACTGCTTTGACTGGCCTCTCATTCACAAGAAAGACTTTCATGAAGTTGCTCCACCACCATTGTTTCGTTATTGTGGTGATGATGACACTTTGGACATTGTTTTTCCGGATTGGTCCTTTTGGGGTTGGTAAGTCATTACATTTGAATCATTAGGACCATTTATTAAGGATTGGTTGAAAAGGGTATTGCTAAATTTGATGATAAATCTTTCCTATAGGGCCGAAATCAATATAAAACCATGGGAGTCATTGTTGAAGGATCTTGATGAGGGAAACAAAAGGACAAAGTGGGTCGATAGAGACCCGTATGCTTATTGGAAGGGGAATCCATGGGTTGCAGAACACCGAAAAGATCTTCTTGAATGTAATGTTTCAGACACGGATGATTGGAATGCGCGTATTTATATCCAAGATTGGATACATGAAGAACAACATGGTTTTAAGCAATCGAATTTGGCCAATCAATGTGTCCATAGGCAAGAATCAATGTTTTTGTTCTTGATGTCGTTTAATTTTCAAGAACTTGCTAATAAGAACTCTTTTTGTTTAGATTTAAGATATATATCGAGGGATCTGCATGGTCAGTTAGTGAGAAATACATTCTTGCGTGTGACTCGATGACTTTAATGGTGAAACCCCATTACTATGATTTCTTCACAAGAGGGTTGATGCCCGTTCAACATTATTGGCCTGTTAGCATGGATGATAAGTGTAAATCGATCAAGTTTGCAGTTGATTGGGGTAACAATCACACGAAAAAGGTATTATACTTTTTTGCACAGTTTGTTCTAGTAGTAAGAATGTGAGAATGCATAAATGAAATGTAGAGTTTAAGATTGGATATGATATTTTTTTGATATGGAACATTGTGATTTAGGATTTCTTGGCTATTATTTGTGTTTACATAATAGGTGCAAAAAATTGGAAGAGAAGCGAGTAGTTTTATACAAGAAGATTTGAAGATGGATAATGTATACGATTACATGTTTCATCTTTTAACCGGGTATTCAAAACTTCTGAAGTATAAACCAACTATCCCCGATAATGCAATTGAACTTTGTTCGGAGACAATGGCATGCACTTCGGAAGGGCTTGCTAAGCGATTCATGGAGGAGTCTATTGTGAAAGGCCCAACGGACGTGGGCCCATGCACCATGCAGACTCCGTATGATCCTCAAACGCTTAATTCTATACTAGAAAGAAAAGATAATTTAGTTAAACAAGTTGAGAAGTGGGAAAAGGAGTACTTTGAAAAACAAACTAATTAAGGATAGAGTGAATATTTATATTTTGGAACACATTTTTTTTGTTATGATTTAGTCCATAATAGAATAGAATACTTGTTATTGTGTTAAACATATAATGCTATAAGTTATTTACACTTTCGAGCATCTTTCAACTAGTTCAAAAACGATGAATACTTGATCAAACTGATTTTAGTTCAAAAACAAACAATCTGCACAAAATTCTACGAAATTCATTCATCCAATTAAACAAAGACTAGATCATCAAGCAGTCAACATCCATCTGCACATCAAACATAGAAATATTACGAACCCTAATCTGTTCTTGCTATAACAATACCTTAACTCATAAATTGCGAATTCAAATTCAAATCAGTAATGATTCCCAGAAATCAAGATGCTCCCGATCTTATAACTCAAGAAAGCATCGATGCACGCATACTGTACCTGATCCAGAGTCAGCCGTTCATTATCCCAATCACTCATCGTAACATTCTTCGGCTTGATCAACTCCTTCCCCAGAACCCTTCTCGTCAACCCTTTCAACCCTGCATTCCGAAGGTTCCTCATACCATACTCCTCCGCTGCCAATGCTCCAATGTCAGCCGTATTCGCAACCTCTAGGTTCCAATTTTCCATAAGCTTCTCTACATCGTTCTTGATCCCGACGCCGACGAATGTGTAGGCGGGATTACGGAGGAAGTTTCTGAGCGATTGAGGCATTGTAGGCGAGAAGAGGAGTTGAAAAATCATACAGCGGCGTCCCACACACAATTGGAGGGTGGCGACAGGGTTTTCGTAGTTCTGATTGCGGTTAGGACGCCACTCAACATCCAGGCCGACGATTAGGGAGTGGCGACGGCGGCGGTGTTTGCGTTCGATTTCGGATATCCACTTGTCGACGGAGTGTGGTGTTTCGGTTAGTAAAGTTAAAATGTTGTCTTCGAAGAATGTGATCTCGTAGTGGTCATGCTCGTGGGTATCGTCGGGGACGATATGCTCGTAATGGATTATCGACATCGCCATGGCTATGGCTTCTGTGGGGGAGCGTGATTTTGGGAGAGATTGAGAGACGGTTTACAGGATTTGGAACTGGAAGCGGATTTGATTTTATGTCGAAAATGGCAGTTTGTGGTTTTCTTCTAACAATTTGATACATTTCTTTTTTGCTTAAAGGTCCATTAAAATTACAAGTTGGGGAATATCACTTATCAAGGTAATTAACTTTTCGGTATGTTCACATCTGGGTAACTATCTTTTTTTTGTATATATGTAGGTAACAAACTTTTTGGAAGTATTCACATATGACCATTATGACCTACTATAGTAGGTTAAATCCTAGATGTGAACGATTTCAACAAGTTTGTTACCTAGATGTGTACAAAAAAAATTGTTATCCAAATATGAACAAAACGAAAAGTAAAAATTAAATTACATGAATGGTCCCTGTGGTTTGGGGGAATTTGTAGTTTTGGTCGCTAATTTATTTTTTTTAACTTAAATGGTCCCTATTGTTTATTTTTGTTGCACGTTTGGTCCCCATCTTACCTAAAAATACTATTGTGCCCTTATTAGTTTATTTTTTTAATTAGTTTTCTTATCTATGTATTTATTTTTTATATATTTATAAAAATTAATAGATCACACATATTTGTATCTCCTCGGATGATCCCTACTATTTATTTTTTTAATTAATTTAATTTTTTTTAACTCGGATGGTCCCTACTATTTAATTTTGTTACAAACTTGGTCTCTATCTTACCTAAAAAGACTATTGTCCCCTTATTAATTTTTTTTAATTAGTTTTCTTGTTTATGTACTTATGCTTTATATGTTTAAGAAAAATTAGTAGACCTCACATATATGTATCTCCTCACCATCCCATCTTTCATCATTCTCAACTTCTATTTATTTTTCATCTTTAGTGATATCGATGTCTTCATCATCACTTCTTTTTTCGGTCCTTCAACTCCGTCAAATCAACACCACAACCCACTAAAGATGAAGAGACAGTAGGTTATGGTGTTGGTTCGTCAGAGTTGAAGTACCAAAAAAAAGAGACGGTGAAGACGTCGATGTTACTAAAGATGGAAAAGAAATAGAAGATTGAGAGGATCAGAGATGAGATGGTGAATGGTAAGACTCAAATTAAATTTCTCAAATGTGGTTTCAGGTTTACGGTGATGAGATACATATATGTGGGGTATATTAATTTTTTTTATAAAAAATAAATACATAAATAAGAAAATTAATTAAAAAAATTAATAAGGGAAAAATACTATTTTTAGATAACACAGAGATCAAACGTGTAACAAAAATAACAGTAAGGATCATCCGAGTTAAAAAAAAATTTAATTAAAAATAAACAGTAGAGATCATCCGAGGATATACAAATATATGTGGTCTATTAATTTTTTTAAATATGTAAAAAATAAATACATAGATAATAAAATTAATTTAAAAAATAAATTAATAAGGGTATAATAGTATTTTTAGGTAAGACGGGGACCACACGCGCAACAAAAATAAACAGTAGGGACCATTTAAGTTAAAAAAAATAAGTTAGCGACCAAAACCACAAATTCCCCCAAACCACAGGGACCATTCATGTAATTTAATTTTTAATTTTCGTTTTGTTCATATTTGGGTAACTATTTTTTTTGTACACATCTAGGTAACAAACTTGTTGAAAACGTTCACATCTAGGATTTAACCTGCTATAGCAGGTCATAATGGTCATATGTGAACACTTCCAAAAAGTTTGTTACCTAGATATATACAAAAAAAAGATAATTACCCAGATGTGAACATAACGAAAAGTTAATTACCTTGATAAGTCATATTCCCTTCCAAGTTGTACAAGTTATAATTTATTAAAAAACAAAGGGAATATGACTTATCAAGGTAATTAACTTTTAGGTATGTTCACATCTGGGTAACTATCTTTTTTATGTCCATATGTAGGTAACAAACTTTTTGGAAGTGTTCACATATGACAATTATGACCTGCTATAGCAGGTTAAATCCTATATGTGAACCCTTTTAACAAGTTTGTTACCTAGATGTGTACAAAAAAATAAAAATTACCCAAATATGAACAAAACAAAAAGTAAAAATTAAATTACATGAATGGTCCCTATGGTTTGGGGGAATTTGTGATTTTGGTCGCTAACTTATTTTTTTAACTTAAATGGTTCCAACTGTTTATTTTTGTTCCGCGTTTGGTCCCCGTCTTACCTAAAAATACTATTGTACCCTTATTAATTTTTTTTAATTAATTTTCTTATCTATGTATTTATTTTTTTCATATTTAAAAAAACTAATAGACCACACATATTTGTATCTCCTCGGATGATCCCTACTATTTATTTTTTAATTAATTTAATTTTTTAACTCGGTTGGTCTCTACTATTTAATTTTGTTACGAACTTGGTCTTTGTCTTATTTAAAAAGACTATTGTGCCCTTATTAATTTTTTTAATTAATTTTCTTGTTTATGTACTTATGTTTTATATGTTTAAGAAAAATTAGTAAACCTCACATATCTGTATCTCCTCACCATCCCATCTTTCATCATTCTCAACTTCTATTTATTTTTCATCTTTAGTGATATCAACGTCTTCATCATCACTTCTTTTTTTGGTCCTTCAACTACGTTGAATCAACACCACAACCCACTAAAGATGAAGAGACAGTAGGTTATGGTGTTGGTTCGCCAGAGTTGAAGTACCAAAAAAAAAAGACGGTGAAGACGTCGATGTTACTAAAGATGGAAAAGAAATAGAAGATGGGGAGGATCAGAGATGAGATGGTGAATGGTAAGACTCAAATTAAATTTCTCAAATGTGATTTCAAGTTTACGGTGATGAGATACATATATGTGGGATATATTAATTTTTTTATAAAAAATAAATACATAAATAAGAAAATTAATTAAAAAAAATTAACAAGGGAAAAATAGTGTTTTTAGATAAGACAGAGACCAAACGCATAACAAAAATAAACAGTAGGGATCATCCGAGTTAAAAAAATAAATTAATTAAAAATAAACAGTAGGGATCATCCAAGGAGATACAAATATGTGTGCTCTATTAATTTTTTTAAATATGTAAAAAATAAATACATAGATAAGAAAATTAATTAAAAAAATAAATTAATAAGGGCACAATAGTATTTTTAGGTAAGACGGGGACCAAACGCACAACAAAAATAAACAGTAGGGACCATTTAAGTTAAAAAAAATAAGTTAGCGACCAAAACCACAAATTCCCCCAAACCACAGGGACCATTCATGTAATTTAATTTTTAATTTTCGTTTTGTTCATATTTTGGTAACTATTTTTTTTGTACACATCTAGATAATAAACTTGTTGAAATCGTTCACATCTAGGATTTAACCTGCTATAGCAGGTCATAATGATCATATGTGAACACTTCCAAAAAGTTTGTTACCTAGATATGTACAAAAAAAAAAGATAGTTACCCAGATGTGAAAATACCGAAAAATTAATTACTTGATAAGTCATATTCCCAAAAACAAAAGACAATGAAATATTGATTTATTTGTATCATTAACATTTGTTAACATGTATATAGAAATCTTCCATGTAATTAGCTTTTTTTAGTTTAGCATCTAATCTTATCTAAAGAATTTGATTGTTTTTTCATTGAACTATGAAAGGGTATAAAATATACATATATACAAGACAGTTTCCTTAGGCACCAAAGAAACTAGATGGATAACACCTAAAGAAGATATATACTAAAAATAGAGGAACGGCTAACGATTTCCTTTATGCTCTATTCTTTTTGTAAAATATCCATCTCAAATGAAAGATCATGATATCAAAGCTCATGTTTCAAAAATCCAATATAGGTAACGTCACCCTATTACCATGAATAGTGTTTGTATTTACATGACATGCGTAAAAATTTGGATAGCCTGCGAGAAGAAGATCTGAAGATGGTCATATATCTACAGACTACACAACCGAATGTTCGAAACTATGCTTTTGATGTGTTTTGTTTTTGATGTATGACTACGAACAAGTGTCCAAGAATCCATCAAATTGATCTTAAATTCAAAAGCAAACAGGTAATGTAATTCATCTGGACCAAAGTTTTTGACATGTATTCAACCAAACACTGAATTATCAAACACTCAACATCCACCAAAAAATAAAACAAACAATATATATTAAAAAACCCTAATCTTTTCCTATGAAAGAGTACCTACTACCTAGCTTAGATTATAGATTGTGAATCAAATTCCATTCAGTTCGCATTCCCAGAAATCAAGATCCTTCCGATCTTGAAACTCAAGAAAGCATCGATGCATGCATATTGTATCTGCTCCGCAGCCAGCCTTTCATCATCCCATCTGCTCATCGTCACATCCTCGGGCTTCGTCAACTCCTTCCCGAGGACCTTTCTCGTCAACCGTTTCAACCCTGCATTCCGAAGATTCCTCATACCATACTCCGCCGCCGCCAAAGCCCCGATGTCAACCGTATTCGCAACCTCCAGGTTCCAGTGCTCCTTAAGCTTCTCGACGTCTTTATCGATCCCAACGCCGGTAAATGTGTAGGAGGGATTACGGAGGAAGTTTCTAAGCGACTGAGGCATTGTAGGAGAGAAGAGGATCTGAAAAATCAGGCAGTGGCCTCCTACGCACAGTTGGAGGGTGGCCACCGGGTTTTCGTGATTCTGAATGAGGTTAGGTCGCCACTCAACATCAAGGCCGACGATGAGGGAGTGGAGACGACGGCGGTGTTTGTGTTCGATTTGGGATATCCATGTGTCGACGAAGGATGGTGTTTTTGTGACTATAGTTAAAACGGTGTCTGTGAAGAATGTCACCTCATAGTGTTCGTGGGTATCAGTGGGGATATCATGCTGGAAGTATCTAATCGACGTCCCCATGGCTATGGCTTATGTTGAGGAGTGTGATTTTGGGGGAGATATATAGAGTTGAATTGGAACCGGATTTGACATTTTTTTTTTCTTTTTTTTTTTAAATAGGAAACTTTACTTAATCAATGCACAATCTTCCGTGCGTTTATGGCGGTGTGTTGTTTTCTTGTAAATATATTCACTTCATACCCTTATAGATTAGTTGTTTTGCATTATGGTCCATTAACGTCGAAGTTTCATAAACAGAATCTAAGTATCTTTGGTTAACGTTATGTTCATTTGAATCTAACTATCCTTGGTTAACGTTATGTTGTTTGTTTTGTATGAAACGAGGGAAGTGAGGTCATGTTTGGTTGCAATCGCATGTATACATGTTTTAGTTTTTATGTATGTACTTGTATAGGGTCAACGCAACGGTTTAACGGTAAAAATTGACTCTTTTATATAAAAGATTTTAAGTTCAAGTCTTGGTGTATATATTGGTGATTATTTAGGAATTAGTTAGTTTTGAAAATAATATTAAAGGATTATACCTTCTAATGTTTTGAAAACGGGTTTTATAGTTGAATTGGTCTAATGGCTGATTTCTGGTTCAACTTGTTTGATCGTCGGTTTAACTAGTTCAACCATGAGTCTACATCCAGCAGTGGTGTGTGTGGGTCTTTGAGTGGTGTATACTTTGGATAACATGATCGATTGAGCTATTCAATTTTCTTTGGATATTGATTGTTTTTTAATGAGCTAAATAAAATCCAACTATCAAATTTCAATAAACCGACTCTGTCATGTCGGTTCAACCATGTTTCTGAAAAAACTATCAGGTTCAATCCGGTCTAGAACTTAGCATAAAATTGTTTGTTATTGAACCACCGAGTCCAACCGGTTCAAACCGGTTTTTAATTAAAACAATGATGAATTCTATTATGGTATCAACCTAAAAAGAATTTAAAGTTGTCACACCCTCGGCCGGTGGCGGAAACGCCAAGCCGTGACAGTGCCATGTTTGATTATCCGAACGACATGACTACATTGATTCTACATAATGAAACTTATCTATTTCCATGCTCTTGTTCTTCCTTGCATTAATATTTTCTTCTTCCAATTCCTAGGAATACATGCATTTTGAAAACGGTCAACATAATGTTGGTGAGTTCATAGGTGTTAAGCTTTAGGGGTATAATATCTTTGTTTATGAATACATAGGCTTCCGAGATACTTCTATTACTAGGGAGTATAACTTCTCACATTCTCCTTTAGTATTTGATTCACTTCTTTCTTTTGTCAGGAAGGAATTTGGATTATACACTCGATTACTTTCGAGTAGTTTTTAGATAAAATACTTAGGAAAGTATTTACCTTTATATTATATATTCTTATGTTTCCTTTTGATATAGTTTATTCCATAATTATTATGATAGGTGTGTGTGTATATATATATATATATATATATATATATATATATAAATATAATTATTTGATATTCTTAGTATATTAGGGCAGTGTAACAACTAGGTACCATGCTTATCCTACAATTTTGCCAGCATAACGATTAGAAACTAGGTTATTCTAGGGAATAGGCCAACATAAAAACTATGTATAATCCTTGAGTATAATATTATGCATTATAACGACTAGGCGTAATATCATTCTTAAAACTTAGGTAGGGTAACTACCAGGCATAATATTATCCTAACTTTCACATGCAGTTTCAAAACTATCGATATATTATAAGTAATAATCTTTTGTAAAATCATTGAAATAGTTTTTTAACATGTATTCCCCACATATAACATTTGAAAACAGTAAAAGTTGGGCCGTGAAACTCACCTTAACAATGTGATTTGAAAGACTCAGGTTATCGCATCGGAAACTTCCAGCCATCTCTGGAGGAGGGGAGGATTCCAGATTGATTCAGAGAGAAAGGAAGAGAGTTTGAGGTGTGGATTTGGACGAAATGAGAAGGAAAGGATTCCAGATCTCTAAGTCTTGTGCTTAGATACTTATCATTTTCCGAGTTCTTTTACAATCGATGGCTGGTGATGATTGTCGCAATTGTCACACTCCCCCCGGTTTAAAGATTTTCGTCCTAAAATTCGAATTGTAGAGTTTTTCCTTAGTAGGGGAGACTGGTTTCTTAATCTTTGTTTGATCATTCCTTTCCGTTGGGATAACTTACCCTCCTTTTATCACCTATCTTTGGGTTTACGTTGTTTTTACTTCTAATTCTTTAACTTCATCTTTTTGGTGTTTATTTATTCCTATTTTACACCAAGAGGAAACCTAGGCTTAGGTTTTATTCTTCTTTTGTTTTGTTGTTGATTCATGGAGGGATTTCTATGTTCTAATCTTTATGAATAAGTGTAGATTCTATCTGTGTTGCAGTTGTATTACTTACGAATACCTTGTAAATGACGAAGGTCCACAAGACTTCGTTATGTATGTATTTACTAGGCACATTAGTGGTTTGCTATGTAATGACAAAGCCCTAGTATTTTTTGTATCTGTGAGTATCCTATAAATAGTGTAAGGTACATTGGAGGGTTGTAACCCTTTGCACTTGTACCGACTGAGCTTTCACTCTCATTATAGCTCTTCTTGTACTCACTCCAGATTAATTGAGCTGAATCAAGATCTTATTTAGATCTCGGTGTTCAAACTTACGATTGCTTAAAACTTAACTCAAACATCCTTTCAATTGGTATCAGAGCAGGAATCTACACATCGTTTGAAGAATCTCATTCACATTTTCATCTTATTAAGTCATTCTTTCCAATTCAATCATTCCGCAAGTGAAAATGTAATTCTTCAATCGATCACTGTGATTTTACGATTTTGCAATAGTTTTTGCATCCGATTTCTTCATTTTCAAAATTTATCCTCTTTTCAATCGATAAAATGGAAAATCTGAATGTCAACATTGTGATGAACTATGCTAACTTGCTTGAATCTGCAACAAAAATTTTGATGTTGCTTCCTAAGTATTACAATCAATGGGTGAATTTTATGAAATAATATCTCAATGAAATTGATGAAGATCTATGATGTTCAATCGATAAAGGACCTTATCATGTTGATCTTATTCTAACAGTTGGAAATTCTAGTGTTGTAGAGGACATGATTACTCAAGGCAACAAGAAGAAGGTGAATGATAAGCGTTATCTTTGTGAATTGCATGGAGCTTTGCCACCAGTAGTTTACAATTACATTCAAGGTTGCAAGACAACGAAATAAATTTGGGACACTTTCAAGGAAAAATATCAAGGTAATGTACGAACCAAGAAGAGCTCGGTCACTCAATGCTTATCGGAGTTCGTTGATTTCAAGCAGAAGGAGAGTGAATCTATCTATGCTTATCATGATAGATTCAGTGAGCTTATCTATAAGTGTACCAAATATGGAGTTGTTCTTACCATAACTTAGTTCAATGTCACCTTCATCCTAGGCTTGAAGAAAGAATGGAAGAACATTTTGTGACATCCCCATTTTCACGGCCAGAAAAAACCGATTTGTTTATGCTTTGTTTTATAAAATCAGAGTAATCTTTTAAAGAAAACGGTTGCGGAATTTGTTCCCAAAACAAGATATGATAATAACTTATCAAAACATTTCTCAAAGAGCGTGTATTTTCATTTAATAATAAAACATCGGGATGTCATGTTCTGATACAGACATATAAGCATAAACAGAACTTATATTTAATTACACTAATCATTTACATCTCCTTTAATCTCTCAGTGCAAAGCAGCTTCGTATCGATACCTGTGATACAATTAAACTGAGTGGGTCAGGCTTGGGAGCCTGGTGAGCATATAGGGTTTTCAACCCACAATAATATAATTATTATATTCAATCATCAAACAATCAACCCAACTACCCATCCCCGTTATCTCCATTTATTTCTTAAGTACCTTCCCTAAGGAATTATCCTAAGGGTCATCTCCTACATCGTATTTACCTCTCATCTCCTTACATCACATTTCCTTGTATGTTTGTTCCTAAGGACTTTTTCCTAAGGATCATCGCATGAATACGTAGTCACAACATCGCCTGGACTAGTAAGTCATAATAAGGGTTAGACTATCATCGCATGAATACATAGCCACAACATCGTCTGGACTCGTAATTCATAGTAAGGGTTAGAGTATCATCGCATGAATACGTAGTCACAACATCGCCTCGACTCGTAATTCATCACCTACAGGTTATGAGCCTGCTGGTGTTTCCACGGGGTCATCTAGAATAGTCCGTGGTCGCCATTTATACTCTGGTAGAAGACTACATCGCCAAATTTCCACATCGCCGGTCAAGGTTATGGTATCTCCTCTCATCTCACATCATCTATTTATCATTACATAATTATCATCACCTTTCTATCTTCACCTATTTCTCATCACCTAATTATCATCACCTGTTTCTCATCACCTAATTATCATCACCATTATATCCTCACCTTTCTCTTATCACATTCGTTCAACACACATCAACTATTTCATCTACCCATGTTCTACCCAACATATTTGTAGATATAAATTACATATATAGTTTAAATCATTTAACACCCATATAAAAACATCAATTCCAAGCCCATCTCATATAGACAATTAATATATAACACATAGCACGTATTTCATAGCTAATGCTTTATATTTATGTGTTTAGAAGAGAGTAACCGCACACTCACACATATAAACCACAATATATATACACATACCACGTATTTCGTATAAAATACTTCATAATTATGCGTTAGAAGAAAGTAACTATACACTCACTTGATCAGAAGACGATCGGACAGCGCTTGTAGAAGTAGTATTCTTCGGTAGATCTGGAAGATCTTCACAAAAACCGGACTCCTCGCGGGCAGAGCTTCGGATCGGGAATTGCACTTCTCGGGATCTTCGGGGCCTCGGGACTTGCTTCGGGGCTCGGGAATGATATCGGGGCTTCGGGATATTTCTTGCACAAAAAACGATGCAAAAACGGGAAGAAATGAGCAACTGAATCGGCTGCACTCGACTTCCTTTTATAGGGGGCTGAAGCCCGATTTACGCGGGGCGTAAATTTCATTACGCAGGGCGTAATGACGATAAGGTCGCTGACTCCCCACATGGATAATATCGGCCAATTTTTAATTAAATTAAATATCGAAATTATTAAATAAACTTCAAAAATTCATATCTTCCTCATAAAAACTCCGTTTTCGACGTTCTTTATATCCACGCGTAGGTGAGACTACAATCTACAACTTTCATTTAGACTCCGTCGGCTAGTTTTGAATTTATTTTTATTATTTATTTTTAGTAGGCCGGGACAGGAAAACTCCGTTATAAAATCATAACTTCTTCATCCGACGTCCGTTTTCGCCTATCTTTTTATCGTTTTACTACAATTAATGAGATCTTCAATTCTCATTTAGATAGTTTCGGCTGAAAACCGCTCGGTCTCAAATCGAGCATTCGGGCTGCGTATTGGTAAGTCGAAACTTCGAAAAATCATAACTTCCTCATACGAAGTCAGATTTTGGCGTTCTTTTTATGCACGCTCATGGTTTAACATATTCTACGACTTTTATTTAGATTCATAAGGCTAAATATTGCTCTAACGTAAATTCACTTTTTACGTCGCGCTGTGTCGTGCCGGTTCTGTCGCGAAACTTCGACAGGTCATAACTTCTTCGTTATAACTCGGATTTCGGCGTTCTTTATATGTACGGAATCCTCGTAACATATACTACAACTTAGTTAAGATTATTAATTATAAGTATTCTTTTATCAAAAATTCATTTTCGACGCCTATCGTCTTTAAATTGACTAGCCCTGATCTACGGGCGTTACACATTTGCCTTATGATCAAGACTCAGGAGAATTTCGACACCTACTCTCTATCGAATCTCTACAATATGTTGAAATCAGATGAGTCTTAAGTGAAGGAGATAGTTGAAGAGAACATCAAGATGAATTTTGGTGGTCCAATGGCACTTGTTTCTAAGACAACTGGGAAAGAGAATGGTTCTTGGGATGAAGTTGAGGAAAATGAAGAAGGTCTTCTACTTAACTATGATGACATAGTTGTAGCTTATTACTCCAATAATAAGGTAAAGAAGTTATATAAAAACCATATCAATGGAAATGTGAAAAACAGCTCGATGAAAAAGTCATTGTCGAACTCTAGTGCTGGATAAAAAAGTGTGGAGAAGGTGGAGAAGAAATAGGAAGAGAAGAAGATTAAGAAGAAGTTGAAAGGTGATTCAGGTTACAAATAAGAAGAAGTTGAAAGGTGATTCAGGTTACAATTACAACTATTGTAATGGGCATAATCATCTTGTGAAGGACATAATGCTAAGGAAGCACGAATAGAAGAAAGAGAAAGTGAAGGATGAGACGTAGTATGCTATAAAGCTTGAAGAACTTCGTTCCAAACAAATAATCTTTCATTGATGGTGAAGGACTCTAGCAATGATGATGAAACCTATGAAATCTGGTCCTTATGCTCTGATGACGAAGAAATGTGTCATCCTACTCATAGATTCATGTTCGCAAAGCATGTTTGTGAAGAGTTGGTTGTTAGTGATTGGGAAGAGTCAAAGAAGGAGATTAGAGAAGAGAAAGAAGAACAGACTGAAAAGGAGGACGAGATGATTGTTGGAAGATGCTTCGTAACCACTGCTTCAAAGTCTCCAATGAACGAGAAAGTATGTGATCTCCATGTTTCTCTTAATGGTCCTTTAAATTCTTACCATGCTATTTTATCTGAATTTGATGATACTTGCTCTTATCTAAATGATATGTTGATTTCTATGAGTAGCGAAGTGGAGAAAACTAAGACACTGCTTTACGAAACAATAAATAAATCGGAGGAGAAGAATATTAGGATAAAAGGCCTAGAATTGAAAATCACAAATGTCATGGTAGATAGGGATTTGTTGTCAATGGACAATAGCATGCTAGTTAAGCAAAGAAATATTTATTATAACATTGCTAAACGTCTATATGGGAATTTAACTAATCTTTATCATTCATCTGAAATATGCAGGGAACAACATAGGAAGTTATTCCATATTATAAATTTCAAACATGAATTAGTTGATTAAACTAATTTTGATTGCAAGAGTAAAGTAATTGAATATGACTTATTTCCAAATGTATAATGTTGTTAATATCAATGATTGATTGGATTATGATGATTGGGTTGATATTGTGAATGAAACTTTGTCTAAACATGAACAAATAAAATTTTTGAACAAAATTGAGAACTCGACACAAAGTACCCAACAAAATTTTGTTGATATCGAACATGATTATGACAATATCATTGAAATCGAGGAAGATGAATGTGTTGATTTCTCAAAATTGTCTTTCATTAATATCACTTTATTAGCTAAAAGCAAAGAAAATGATGATTCAAAATCGAAGCTAAACGATGTTTCATCTTCGACAACCAAAACTAATGATTCTCAAGATTCAGTTGTTGTTGAAGACATAATCAATGACAAAAGTGACAATGAAAGTGATTCATGCGAAAAAGAAATTCCAAGAGTTGTTGAGGCTCAAGTATTTGAAGACATAGAGGAATTCACAGAGATTTTGAAAGAAAAAGGAAAACCTTTTCTTGAACAAAACTCAGTTCTTTATTGAACTTTTATTAAAGGACTTCTAAATCCAGTTTTTCTAACAAAAGGGAATGGGGGATAAAGTCAATCTAGAATTGAATGAATTGTTAAAAGAAGATAATTCAAAAGTGACTGATGAAGGTTTTTATTCTAATCAAAATGTTGTGGAAAATGATTTGAATCAAATGTCAAAAAATTTCAACGTCAAAAGAGTTGAAAATCTTTTCCCAAAGAAAACAAGAATAAAAAAAATGGTGTTTGGTTTGTGAAAACTGTCAAGCCTAATGACGAAGGCAAAGTAAAGAAAAGTTGTGAGAAGCCTTTACCAAATGATTTAAACAATCAAAAGGCGAAGACACAAACTTTTTAAATGGTGATGAAAAATATGCTTCAAATGACAAATTTCCAAAAATAAAGCACAAAACAAAGCTTATTTGAAGAAAAGAAGAGATCTTCAAAAGGAAAGGAAATTGAAACAAAAATCACAACAAACACAAGAAAAGAAATTTTCTCAAAAATCCAAAATTGATGTTTCAAAAGAACCTTCGAAAGTAGTTCCCAAAGTTGTTAATAAAAAGGTTGAGAATATGAGCCAAAGTGATTTTTCTCAAAAGACAAAGGTTGATCAAAGTTCAAAAGTGAAACAAGTTCAAAAGATCAAAACCATGTTCAAAGAAACACTCAAAATATTTTTTCACAAAATCAAAAAGTTTTTCAAAAGGAATCTCATTTTGGATATCAAAATCGATATCGAAATCGCTTTCAACAAAAATCGTAAAAACATTTTTCGCAAACAAGCTTTTCAAAACCAACAAATTTTTTGAATAAAAATGTACCATTCAAACTTGATAGTCCATGTTTTCAAAATCCTGATTCAATGCACAAATTGAGTGTTTCATTTGTCACAGGAAAAAATGAAATGAAAATTTCAATCACTGGTTTGAAGGAAAAAGAAGGCAATTTCAGTCGAAAAAGTATTCTCAAGAACAAGTCAAAAAGGCTTATGAGAATTACTTAAATGAATCGATGAATGGAAGTACTTCATCCCAAGAATCAGTTTCAAATGTGTCAACATGGCAAGAAGTTAAAACAAAGAAAGTTGATTTTTATGAGAAAAATGTTGAAAAAGAGAGTATCAAAGTTGACACTTCGCTAATGAATGATTATATTTCTATGCCCAAGTCTAACGAAGTTGATTTAATTGACAAAATCAAAAAAAATTCATTGTTGGATTTTTAATTATGCACTGTACACTACATTTCACACTAATGTCCAAGACCCAAAAACCCTTAGAGACCTAAATATCTTTGAATGATTGCAGGTGCTAGGTGACAAGCAATATGAAGAAAACTTGTATATCGGTAGTGGATGCTCACGTCACATGACATGAAGCAAGGAAATTTTGAGAGATTTTAGGAAGTTGGAAAAAGCATGTGATGTGAAATTTGGTAATAACCAGAAATGTAAAGTGAAGGGACATTGGAAAGTTACAAATGGGAAGTTTATAGTGAATAGGTTCGCTTATGGCAAATGTTTGAAGCACAACCTTATAAGCACATCTCAACTTGTTGTTGGAACTGGGAATCAAGTTCTTTTAGATGAAGAAGGAAACGTGATATCGAATAAAGAAACAAAGGAAGTCTTGTTAAAGTCGAAGAGGAAAGGTGATATGTTCATTCTGGACATAAAACCAATAGTTAGCATTCCCTCTGTTTGCTTGCTATGGAAGGTTTCTTCTGACCTCACTTGGCTTTGGCATTGCAGACTTTCTCATCTCAATTTCAAAAATTTAAACAAACTTGTTTTAAATGATCTTGTTCATGGTTTACATGTTTTAAAATTTGACAATGACTCTTTATGTGCAGCTTGCGAACAAGAAAAACAACATTGTCAACGTCATCCAATGGTAGTTAATTCAAAGATTGTCGGACCGTTAGACCTTATATATGACTTGTATGGTCCCTCTACCATTGAGTCTCTCAATGGGAAGAAGTATATACTCGTTATTGTAGATGATTTCTCATGATTTATTTGTGTTTTCTTTCTTAGACATAAACTAGAGGCTACACAAGTGATGATCAAATTCATTAAAACCATCAAATTGAGTTTAAAAAATAAATTTTGTTGAATCAAAAGTGATAATGGGATCGAGTTCAAGAATCAAGCTCTAGACTCATTTTTGATGAATTCGGGAATCTCTCATAATTTTTGTCACTTTACTCACCACAACAAAATGGTGTTGTCGAAAGGAGGAACCGCTCTTTGTGCAAAGCAGCTAGAATGATGCTCACTTTCCAAATTTACAACAATACTTTTGGGTAGAGGCAATTTCTATAACTTGTTTTACACAAAATTGCTCATTTATTCATCCTTGATTTGATGGGTGTTGAGTACTATAACAATCCTATGGTGCACATACAACCCTTATGATTTGGATCTAAATTTTCTCAAGTTATACATGCAATTTTCATTTTTCCAAAACATGAACCCTAACTAGCATACAATTTAGAGATTTGTAACATAAAACAAGTTAGAAGAATACCTCTTTGTTGTATCTTGTAGAACTTGGTCTTCCAAGAGCTTAATACCTCAAGTGTGATACCTAAAATGAGTCACAAACACCAAAAGCAAGAGGAGGCTTATGAGAGAGAGGTTAGGAAGCACCAAAATCGGCTAGGGTTTCACCTTGGAAGAGTTAGCTGATTTTGGGAAGGCTAGGGGTTCAATTTATAGTGTGGAATCCTTAGGGTTTCTTACATAAAACTCTAATTTACTTAAACCTTTAAGTATTCCAATGATCCATATGATAGGCCCTTTGGACTAACTCTTCATGGACTCTCACATAGATTTAGCCCATCCCTAATCAACATGGATCATTAGCCCAAACTATAAGTATTACTTATTTACCTAATCAGTCCGTGTAAATTTAATCAGTCTCTTTTGATCACTAAATTAATTCCAAATTAATTATTGATCAATACTAATTAATTAATATGATTTCTCAATTAATATATTATTCATATAATATATTAATAAATCATAAATAACCTCTTTCGAAATCATCCATCATATCACATTGCTTCGGTGAAGGCAACCCAAAAGGACCATGCTACTATCGGTTCAAGTACATACCAATTATATTTATGGACTTAGACACCTAATCCAACAGTCTCCCACTTGGATAATTCAAAATCAAGTTCTGGGTTGTCACGACGTAAGGATGGATAGTTGGCATTATGGGCTGTTGACTTTGACTTTGACCGTTGATTTTTGGCTTGGGTTGACTTCTGGTCAAAATTATATTTCTAGAAGGTAGACGTAGGGTTTACCCTGTGTGGATTGGTAGGAGGTGTCGAGCACCCATATTTTGGCAAGAGAGCAATTAGTTGTGGTTGAATTTGTGATTCATGTGAGTCACCTCACTATACCCGTGGGTCGAAGGCACCAATGCTGATCCACTAGGATTTTTTATGCTAGTTGTGTTTGTGACTCTTGCATGGTATGTTGCGCTAGTCCCATTTATATGCTGGGTTAAGCCCATGGATGAGGAAGGGATAGGCCCAATGTATGTTATGTAGGATACTAGTTGTCTCTATGACTCTTGCATTTGTATGCTAGGCTATGCTCATTGGTTTGGAATGGCTAGGCTCATTATGATGGGATGGGCCCAATATAAGGGCTAGGCCCAATGATATGTTTGGTATGTGGTATTTTGATGAACTCACTAAGCTTATGCTTACAGTCTTATGTTTATAGTTTTAGGTACTTTCAGTACGAAATGGGCCCGGCGTCACCGTACACCATCCCCCAAAGTTTTCTATATTGACAATTTATGATTTTTTACTTTAATGTTTAAATAATATATTCATTTTGATCGGTTTTGGAACAATTCATTTGTATGATATACTATTTTAAAAATAAAAATTTTACTATGATTTTTTGGGACGTTAGAAGGAGCCAATACAAAAGCTTATTGTATTTAGAGATGATGAATAATTATCTCAAGGTTGTCCCGTTAGAGACAAAAAAAAAAAAGTGTCTTTTGATGTGTTATGTCTTGAAAGTGTGTTTACGAAAGAAAAAAGAATATAGAAACAATGAGATTTTTTTAGGTAAAGGTTGTACATTTCGAGCTAAAAGAACAATGTGTGTGAATTTTGATGATTTTGAAATGCATTTCAACAAGAATTGTGTTTTGACGAGTTCTTCATATTGATGAAATAATTAAAGAAGAAACTACCAATGTTAATTTGTTTGAAGTATATATTTTTAGAAAAAAATGAAATCATGAATTATCTTTTGATGGGTTCTATTCATATTTATGAAAATATAAATTTCTCAATTCATTTGCTTTATGACTCATTTTATTTTATGTGGATATTATTGTTGTTTTTTTGTCACTTTTGTGACTTTTATTTTCATCGCATAATTCTTCTAATTCTTATATTTTAAGAGTAGCAATTTGAAAATTCATCACATCATAGCATTCAACTTCCAATTTTTTTATTATAAAATGTTTTTGGAGAATATATTTTTTTGATGATTGTGCTGTTGTAATAAAATAGACGTGAATGCGATTAATTTTATTGGTTGTATACTAAGGTTGAAAGTTATCGACTACTAATCGTAAACATATGACATTTATTATTTCTTAAATTGCAGGGTCTTAAGTTTGTATATATTGCATCTCTAAACTTTTTTTTTTTTTGTAATTTAATACATATAAATGTTGATAATTTTAAAAGGTAGTTATGAAGTTGTTGTCTTAAATATATAACTTTGTATTATATATTTGATTAATATGTTTGTAAAGAAAAAATAACATACACTTTCATATAAATAAATACACACATGATAATATATACACATAATTTAGTTTTTAATAATTGGTTTGAAGACTTTTGATATAATATTTGATCTAGGATTAATTTAATATATTAAACACAATATAAATATTTTAATCTTATTTAATTGATTCTCATAAGGGTCACTTATGTACCATGATTGAAAAAACTTTTTTAAGTGTAATGCTTTAATTCTAAAAAACATTTAAATGAAAGTTGAAAAGTATGAATATTATAATAGAACTTAAATGTAATTAATAAATTTACATATCAATGTATTACATCAATCTGTTAAAAAAATATATATATTTAATTATTGAATAAAATGGTATGAGAATTTTATGGATGTTATTTCAACTTCCAAATTTTTTATTACAAAATGGTTTTTGGAAGAATCTATATTTTCATGATTATGCTATTATAATTTAATACCCATAGTTATGATTAACTTTACTAATTGTATTATATACTTGACATATTTTATAAAGTTCCCTCATTTGATTTTTTATTTTAAAATTCTTTGATATCATTTAAATCGACTTAAAAAAAGTTTTATATATTTTTTTCTATATAATATTAAATTTGTTTGGCGTATATAATATATAAGAAAATATAAATATAAAATGCACTTAAAAGGTAAAAAATAATATTGTTATGAGATAAGAGATTGTATGTAATGCGTAATATATATATATATATATACTAGTAGCGTACCCGCGTAAAGCGGCGGGGTGTGTAAATTCTTTCGGTGATATGTTTCCTCTACAAAAATGTTATGTTACAAAAGAAAGTACATGTCGAAAACAAAATAATCAAACTATGGTGTTATTTGGGAGATAAAGTCATTTTTTGTTCCTAGACGGTGGGCTTTATAGTAGATGAGGGAACAAAGAGGTATATGCGATTGGAGGAATATTTGAATCAACATGCTAAATTTAAGGATATCTAAAAGGGTTCAAAATTTGAATGAATCCGGGATTTGAGGGAACAATATCAAATTGTTGAGAAATATAAGGAGATTTGATGATAAATATTTGAATTCAAAATGTGGTTAAGATTTAATATTATTTTATTAATGTTTACTTGTACTATCAGCTTCATTATTTGGACGTCTTAAAAAAATATTATTATTATAATCAATCTATTTTTAGAAATAGTTAGATTTCTTTTATAAGAGAGTAAAGATATATATATATATATATATATATATATATATATATATATATATATAAATCGACTTAAAAAAAGTTTTATATATATTTTTCTATATAATATTAAATTTGTTTGGCGTATATAATATATAAGAAAATATAAATATAAAATGCACTTAAAAGGTAAAAAATAATATTGTTATGAGATAAGAGATTGTATGTAATGCGTAATATATATATATATATATATATATATATATATATATATATATATATATATATATATATATATATATATATATATATATATATATGGTTGAAAATATTAAATGACCAAAATACTAACAAAATATTTTAAATATTTGATAAAATATAAATAATTCATACAAACTACCATTAAAGATGATATAAGTTATGAAAATGATTTTTTTATTTTACTTAATATTTATCAAAAACGTTTATGATCAATTTATTATAAATATTGTAAAATAAGGTTTTTTAATAGTTACCGTACCAATAGTTAAAAATAATACTCAATCAAATAAATGATTCTTAAATTAATTAGTCATAACAATAATTAAAAATAACACTAAATAAAAAGTTATATTTAATTTTATTTATGTATAAAATCCCTATAGACGTCATTGCCAATATATGTTTATCTTATCATATAATTAAAAAACTTATAATTTTATATATTATGCAAAAACTTATAATTTTATATATTAGCCAAATGTAATGTAAGAATTATTATTTTGTAGTTAATATGAACAACTACGTTATCTTAATATACATAATGCACACGAATTCGCCTAATATACTATAATCGAACAACTTTGAATAACGAAAGGAATTTTAAATGTAAAAGGAAACATGCATTTTAATTAATCAGCGCCAAATTTTCCAAAATTCATTAATTTAATTAAACCCAATAGTAAAAAGCAAAACATAGATCCACATAATTGGTTTTTGTAAACCCAAATCAAACAACCAAACATCCACCAACAAATCAAACCCAGACAATTACCAACTCTAATCGTACCTTAGACCATATGTGACAACCGTCAAATTCTGGTCAATTCAAAGTCAAATAAAGTCAACGAGTCAAACCGGTCAGCTCAACTAACCTTGTGTATTAGGGTTAGTGTTATGTTCGTATTGTATAACTTGCTATGTTAATGGGAAAACATCACAGGAGAAAAGTTTGTGTTAAAAATTTCCTAAGCCTTCGTACTAATCAAGAACTAAACTGTGTTCGCATTTGGAATGAAAAATTTTGTGAATCGCATTTGATTAATTAGGTTAAAATGCGAAGGTGATTAATGCGAAGTTGGATTTAGCTTTGCTATAAGTTTCAATCGATTTTGAAATTGAGTATTGTTCGCATTTGTATGAGTGTAGTCGATGAATCGATAAAGCAAGAACATATGAGTTTTTGATTCGCAATTGGATTGATGATTGAGGGATGATTCGTGAAGAAAAACGCGAAGTCAAGGACTATGAAATTGTTGTTTGCAAGAATTTAAAAACTCGATTGTGGAGTTGTTGATGCTCATTTTGCGAAAGTAAAACAATCGAGTGTTCGCATCTATGAATCAATTTGAAGTCAATTGGGTTAATATTCGCATATGGGTTCAACATATGAATTTTTGATTTCGCAAGTTTAGAGTTCAAGAACTAAACTGTGTTCGCATCTGGAATGAAAAATTTTGTGAATCGCATTTGATTAATTAGGTTAAAATGCGAAGGTGATTAATGCGAAGGGATGCGAAGGGTGTAAGAATGAAGATGCGAAGTATTTCACAGTAGAATGCGAATTGGGGAAGAAAACAGAAGATTTCAAATATTGTCCCTGGAGTTTCGCATTTTTGGAAATAAATACTCAACTTCGCAAATGGGGGTCATAAAATGATGAAATTGCAGAATTTTTAAAGAGATACACACACATAGACAACCACACATATATTTAGAAAATTAAACTAAAAGATGATAAATTACAGATTATAGTATTGTTCTTTGATAATAAATTACTAAAAATGGGATTTAGACAATTATAAGACATTGTTCTTGACTTTTGAGTCCAAAGACGTATGATCCGAACTTTAATTGTGAAATCGTCCTTGATTGAGTCAATTTCCTTTATAGGAGTAATATATTCCATTGTGCCTTGCAAGTTAAAAAAAAAAAAAAAAAATCAAAGTCACAAGCAACCACCCCACACCCACTCTATGACCAGCCATACCTCCCCACCTTACCTATGTCACTTCAATGTTCCCTTACACTCAAATTTCACTCACTCCCACGTTTTTGAGCTGGAACAATCAACCACACTCCTCATTTTCTCTCATTTCTCTCATTCCACTAAGTAACAAACATCACTTTTTCTCTCAAACTCTTCTACACAAATTTTCGAAATCCAAGGCTGGATTCAAGTGTTCTTCCACACTTAGTAAGTAAAAATTCATCCTCCCTATTATTATTTCACTTCATTCTACTCAAATCTTTGGTTGCTTACACAAACTCCCTAACTATGATGTTAGATTCTCGAAAACCTTCAAGGCATCTCCAAGTGTTCTTGAATTAAACACTTCCATTCTTCAACAATCATCTACTGAAATCACTCAAAGTGAGTTCATACCCCTACATTTTCATGATTTCTCAAGTTTTCAGGGGGTGAATACAAGTTAAAACACTAAGAACCTATCAAAAGTTTTCTAACAGTCTTCATCAGAAAAGTTCAACTCCATTCACGGACTGTTTTGGGCATCTTACACATTTTTGTTTTCAAAACTGTACAAGGTGCAAATAGTTCAAGTTTTTAGCTTTAAAATGGCTACTTTCACATCTCCATACGATTTTTCTACAATTTATGGCGATTTTTACAAAACTGCCTATCATTTCAAACAACAATCCGGACCAGTCTGTGATTTTGGACTTTTTCACCCAAGTTAGAGGTCATTATAAATTGAGATAAAATTTATGAGCAAACTAGACACATTTTGTGAACTCTCAGAATTTACGGATCTAGTTTTCGACTTCGTATGATTTTTCTATGATTTTTCCAAATACAGGGCAGAATGGCTAAAGTTAGCCAACAGCATGTAAATATCGTAACACTTTGTATTATGTTGAGCAAAGTGTATAATCATAAGTTCTAATATTTGAATGTGTTTCCGTGTTAGTTTATCATTATGAACTGGAATTAAGACATTCATATTAAATATTAAATATTATTCATTCATTTTGGAACACGTATTATTAGACTATAAAATGTATAGTTTGATAAATTCACAATACTAATACATTTCCATAAAAGAATTCATACATATTACATACATTTTAGATAAACTATAATAGGTATAGTTTATGATACATCACTCAACGCACTCGTACAAAAAGGGTACATTCATACAAGAAAGATTTATATTCACACACATTTCAAGTAAACTTGTTATCCTATATTGTGAGTTTCTCTATTTTTCTCTCTCTCTCTCTCTCCCCGTACGTCCGAGTGCGGGATATAATTCCTGGTAGTTATAATCAGAATCTCCTTGAGGGAGAACGTGATACTTGTATATAGATCTATATTGGGATTGACACCCCACACCTTGCTGCTAGCTACAGTTGGACCTGCAGGTCTACGGGTGACAAATGTCATTTCATTTTTCGCGACACTGAGAACGTCGTGGCAGGTTCACATAGTCATAGTATGATTATAACGGCTCACATAGGGAACAATCCATAAGTTTACGGGATTTTATTTTTAAAACCTAAATGAGTTTTATGTCGATTTAAAATCACCTTTTATCTCTATGGGTACAAATACAAAGTACCGGGTCTCTATACAAAAAGGGGTACAAATACAAAGTACCGGGTCTCTATACAAAAAGGGGTACAAATACAAAGTACCGGGTCTCTATACAAAAAGGGGTACAAATACAAAGTACCGGGTCTCTATACAAAAAGGGGTACAAATACAAAGTACCGGGTCTCTATACAAAAAGGGGTACAAATACAAAGTGCCGGGTCTCTATACAAAGCTATTATGATATTAAAACTACACATCCTCTAAAATTGTTAGACTTCAACTATAGTCGCTGAGCGTATATGTTGAGTCATATAAGAATTTAGTCTTGATTGGCCTAGAATTGGTGGTGCCCGCCTCATCTCCTGTTCCTCGTTGGGTTGTGGACCTAGGGCAGACCCACTATATTCAACGTTTTATCTAAGTTAAGCCTTATATAACTTTATATGTTGGACGATTATAGAGGAACTCTACGGATTACTCTAGGGTTCATTACAGCATCATGTAGGATTATTTCTATTCATACTTAACTAAGAAAATATTGGATTTTCTGGAAATCAAACTAAATCGATTTTACAAGGAAAAACGGTTTCTACTTCAAACAAAACTCTTATGAACTCACCAACCTTTGTGTTGACACTCTTTAAAACTACTTGTATTCTCAGGAAATCAGTGAAACAGGAAAACTTCATCGCTTTGAGGATGGGACGCTAAACCGTCAACAATTTATTTTGTCATCATAATGTAATTGCTTTTGAAACATGTAAACATATACTTTGGTGTAACTTTTGCAATTATATTTATGGTGGTTGTTTTTACTTTGAGCACTATTATACACGTTGTTGTGATACTGTACATGAAGTCCTCCACCCCCAGACGTTTCCGCCATCCTTGGTTTGGGGGTGTGACAGATTGGTATCAGAGCATTGTTTATAGTGAACTCAGTATATCAAACCACATAAGATATACAAACTATAAATGCATTGGGACTAAGTCTCTGATTTAAAGTTTCAAAACAACTATACTTTTAGAAACAAAAAGTTTCTTATTAAAGGTATACATGCATACATACATACTAAGGTCAGCACCACTCTAGAACAAAACAAAAGTAATGATTGTCGAATATCACAGGTAAGCTCGGGGATGTATGGTCAGTCTTGGGAGTGGCATAGCCTGATCAACTATGCTGGTCCGAGGAGTGATTAGCACATGCCCAAGAATAGTTGTGATATGTCGACAAGTCTAAAAACTTACCAACACTACCACAATAAGAACAGTAGAACAGAACATGAGCTTAAAATACTATAGGAGTATTTTGTAATATCATAACTTATATGAAAACTAAATAGATCCTTAATAATAGGTCTATAGTCCCTAAGTGGATACTTTAAGGTTATATAACTTAGAAATTATAGACATAGAATTTGTGGTCATTACTTTACTTCCTTTTCCTTGTTTGGATGTGGACTTAGAGTGGGATCACTTATTCAAAGGTCTATCGTATCTTGTTATATGTAATTAGTATGCACTACGTCATTATAGAAGTAACTAATAAGGATCACCCCTATAAGTAATTGATAATAGAGTTAGACGCATAGTACTTATCTCCTCCCCTCCTATTCTCGCAAATACGGCATAGCAAAATCCTACTTACCGGACGACCCTTACTTTTCTAATCCGAACTCGAGGAATGGTGAACGATTATGAGAAGAATCATAAGCGGGACCGGAGGTAATCAATCCTCCATGCATAGCAAGGGTTCCGTGAACCGTTTCGACTATAATGAACCTGTGACCCGTTGGGAAATCGTGATCGAGAGTTGAATGTCGACAACAATGACAACAACCACCATGTGGAGACCAACGAGGGTGCTATGACCTCAACCACGGGGGACTGACGGACAGAGCCCTCCCGGCAAAGACCCGGCAGATCGCGATCATCGGGGATCAAAACAGGAAGACTACAATCTGAGTTCAGAAAACTGCGCGCCACTATAAACCCCATCATCTCATGTACCGGTGACTCAGAATTATACTACTATTCCCGAGACCAACTCTCTTTCCAGAACCTTATCACCACCCGTGAAGAGGAAAGAGAGAAAAAGGGTAGGACACACAGCATTCAAAGAAAGGATGATTGTAGCCAAGCGCTGATTGGCAAAGCTACAAAACTACATCGACCTTGCCTCAGGCATCACAAGGGATGGATCATCGTAAGTAGAGTTCGTACCGCTCACCAGACCTGGTAAATTAACTTCATAAGTATGTGCTGGTGCTACTCTATTGTAAGTGAAATCGCGACACAACAAATTAAGTGGTCATTCTAATCGAGAAATCTATCCTCTATCAAAACCCGCCCATGCACGAATGTGAAGTAGACCTGCATTGAGGTCAAAAATTTTCACTGAAACCATGATTTCTAGAGTCATATTAACAAGATGGGCTTAGGATGTACCTATCAGACTCGAAGGACTAACTAGCCTTAATTATATAACTAAGCACACATCAATAGGTCGTGATAAGGACTTAGCTTGGGTCAAGTATAAGGTTTCACTTGAATACCGAACTACTAAAATACATGAGTTTATTATACAAAGAATCTCATTATAATTGTTTTCAGAACACCCTAAACAACCGAGCTTTGATACAAATCGATATGAGATAAACTTAGTTAGAAAACTCGCGACATATAGCCATTCTATAAACTCATTATCGTCTCACCCTTTAAACATTAGTTGAGAAGTTTCTTCTTCATAGACCTATGGGTGCTATCATACCAGCACTAATGCACCGGAATCCCATCGAAATTCCTCAGCCAAGGTGTTCGGACGAACATGATTCTAAGAGGAGTAAAGCTTAACGTCCGTATGAAACCTACTCCTACCTACTGCCATAACTCTATCTCGGGAGCGTTAGCAGAGACACTAAGGATAGTACAGTAATGTGCAAAAATTTATATGCGTAAATATAAATTGTAAAGATGCACTTAAGACAATCATTTCCACTAACGAAGTCGTTTTTCGTCATGAAACAGAGCTATGTCTCCACCAAGAGGCAACAAACCAACTAGCAAGACACCAACACTTCAGATAGACGCTGCTACATTTCAAGCTGCAGTCACGGCAGCCGTGGCAGCCGTCATGGTGCATTTCAATACTAACAACATCAACAAGGGTGGAAGCGATACTTACAATACAAATTGTGGTAACAATCAGGGACACCAATGGGTACCTACCATCAAAAATTCATCAGGCCACGAACCTTCGAACAAGAAGAGAAAGTTTTGGGACATGAAAAAGCGCCACCAATCAAAGGGATACACTAAAAGACAACAGCCTAAGGCCGCCTCTACCATTACAACAACAGTCATGACAAATGCCTCGACACTAGCCTCGGGGTCTGCCACCCAAATGCCTGCCAGACCATATAAGGGATCACTCCCAAAGTGCAACAAATGTGGTTTTCATCACCATGGGGCTTGCCGGGAGATGCACTGTAAAAACTGCAACAGGAAAGGGCATACCGTTCGTTTCTGTAGGGCCTCGGCCCATCACCTCCCTTCAATCAACTGCACCAAGGTAGGCCCAGTATGCTACCTATGCGGTGAAACGGGACACTTCAAGAGAGAATGTCCAACTGAGAAGAACGACGAAGGAACAGTAGGAATGTGATGGACACACCAACAGGAGCAGCAAGGGAACCATGTTAGGACTTTTGTAATGTTCCCAACGATAAAACGTTTAAGTACTATATGTTTGTAATGAATTTGGTACACTTACTAAAGTAACCTTCTTTCTAAAAAGTAGCTAAAATATTTTCTCTCTCATACAAATCAAACCAAAGACATTCATATGTGACCTTAGGAGCATTACCTGTAAGTTGTAATGACTTTGTCCATACATCGGGGATAATTTAAAATCAAAATACTTAAGTCTTGAAATAGATAATTCCATCCTGACTCCGATTCCATGTCTAGTATTAGGGGTTGAGTGGGGTCACCCACTCGACAAATTTCACGATGTCAATTTACATACGACAATCATATACCGCTCGATCGTAAGGAGACCTTTCAGGAGTCATGATATCAAGTATCATTACTGGCTATCGAAAACACACCCACTACCAGTGCTAGACACTGTAGTAGGAATCATCTACGATAATCATAACATCAAACAAAACGGAACACACAGAAAAGAAATACAGGACACTCTATCACTCTATTGATCTCTTCCTTTGTATACAACTTATCTCATGTTATCTAAAAAGATAGTGTTGTCGTTATTCAATTTTGATTGATATAGCCCTCGTCTTCCCGATTTAACGACTACAAAAGGGTCTTTCGCCTAACCCCCTGAATATCGAAACCATCGTCTCTCATAAATATCCAGCACGGACCCTTGGGTCATCTCTCGCTGTGGAACTCCAAAACACGCACCAGAGGAGTGTTATACTTCATAAAGCCCTATCACAAGTATTTACAGGAGACCTTTCGGGAAGGTCATGCATACAACAGACAAAGTTCAAGCAAGGAAGCTTGGGATGGATACAACCAGGTACGAATCTTGCCATGAACTTCAGGCCAAGGTTGCCCAGAAGGACGAGTAAATGTCCTACCATTCAAAAAGGCCTAGTCGTGTAAACCAAACCCACATACTTCCTACCGAGCTACAAGAGCTGTCAGGTCAAACCTGTCGAACTACTCAACAGTGAAATTGAAGAACCAAGTTTCTCACCATGAAAAGCTCTCGTCTTATTCTACAATTAGAAAGACAAATTGCTCACAATCCCATCGATTTCAGAGGCCCCGACAACATCTCTAATAGAAACCTTTACTATCTGCCTCGCATTGACGAATAGGCCGACCAACCTCAAGAAACAAGGTACCCTTCAGGAATTGGGCCTGAGATCTGAATATCACCAGTCACGAGTATGGAAGAAGGATATCCAAGAATAATCCTCCAATTTCGATAAAGATGTCGAAGGTTCGTTGTGATAACCCTCGGATAGGACCAGACCCACTCGTTGGATTCATGAACGTAATAAATAGGATATACCCTTCTTGCTAGGATCAGTTCATCATCGTCATTACAAATGACTTACTTATCTACCCTCGTAGTAAGAAGGAAACCAAGGAGAGCAGCTACAACAAACCACGGAAGAAATACGATAAGAGAAGTATTACCCGAAGTTCTCCAGATACGAGTTTAGGAATTGAGGAGTTCAATTCTCAAGACACATCGTTACCCAGGGTGGAAATTCATAAGGAACCTTTCAATTGATCAAAACCATTGAGAAACAGTCAACACCGAAGGTGTTAGCAGAAATACGCCAAGATTCTGGGTCTTGCTGACCTACTGTCTTAGTTCCTTTGGAACTTCTCGAAAAATACGAAACCCCTCCCAACTTTGACCCAAAAGGGAGCAACCCTTGACAGGAAGAGAAGCAAGAGGAAGAAACCTTTAGAACGCCGGTATAACTGATCAAATTCCTCTAGAGACACTCACTCTGGGAAGGCTTAGTACGCTTCGGAAAGCATGGAAAGCCAACACCCCGAATAATTGTGTCTTTCGAGATTCTTGTCAGAATCAGCCCTGTAACTCGCTCCTTCAATCTACTCCCGCGAGTTTGGTAAAGTACACTCTACCCAACACGTCCCAAATTTACAAGAAGTACCTATCCGACGAGACTCTTGCAATTCCCCTCGACGAGATCGAGTTCCACAAGAGCCTCACCTTCTTAGAAGAACCATGGTGACCATGGATCGAGTTCAAGCGGATGAAACAACGCCACTTCCCATTAGTGAAAGTTCGCTGGAATATTAACCACGGACCTAGAGTCACATGGGAGCGCATGAGTCAGTCGATTAGGAAGTATCCTCACTTCTCGGCTTGATTATTCATGCCTACCCCCTTGCCTAACTTCAAATTTCGGGACGAAATTCCCTTTAACGGGGGGATGATGTGACAACCGTCAAATTCTGGTCAATTCAAAGTCAAATAAAGTCAACGAGTCAAACCGGTCAGCTCAACTAACCTTGTGTATTAGGGTTAGTGTTATGTTCGTATTGTATAACTTGCTATGTTAATGGGAAAACATCACAGGAGAAAAGTTTGTGTTAAAAATTTCCTAAGCCTTCGTACTAATCAAGAACTAAACTGTGTTCGCATTTGGAATGAAAAATTTTGTGAATCGCATTTGATTAATTAGGTTAAAATGCGAAGGTGATTAATGCGAAGTTGGATTTAGCTTTGCTATAAGTTTCAATCGATTTTGAAATTGAGTATTGTTCGCATTTGTATGAGTGTAGTCGATGAATCGATAAAGCAAGAACATATGAGTTTTTGATTCGCAATTGGATTGATGATTGAGGGATGATTCGTGAAGAAAAACGCGAAGTCAAGGACTATGAAATTGTTGTTTGCAAGAATTTAAAAACTCGATTGTGGAGTTGTTGATGCTCATTTTGCGAAAGTAAAACAATCGAGTGTTCGCATCTATGAATCAATTTGAAGTCAATTGGGTTAATATTCGCATATGGGTTCAACATATGAATTTTTGATTTCGCAAGTTTAGAGTTCAAGAACTAAACTGTGTTCGCATCTGGAATGAAAAATTTTGTGAATCGCATTTGATTAATTAGGTTAAAATGCGAAGGTGATTAATGCGAAGGGATGCGAAGGGTGTAAGAATGAAGATGCGAAGTATTTCACAGTAGAATGCGAATTGGGGAAGAAAACAGAAGATTTCAAATATTGTCCCTGGAGTTTCGCATTTTTGGAAATAAATACTCAACTTCGCAAATGGGGGTCATAAAATGATGAAATTGCAGAATTTTTAAAGAGATACACACACATAGACAACCACACATATATTTAGAAAATTAAACTAAAAGATGATAAATTACAGATTATAGCATTGTTCTTTGAGAATAAATTACTAAAAATGGGATTTAGACAATTATAAGACATTGTTCTTGACTTTTGAGTCCAAAGACGTATGATCCGAACTTTAATTGTGAAATCGTCCTTGATTGAGTCAATTTCCTTTATAGGAGTAATATATTCCATTGTGCCTTGCAAGTTAAAAAAAAAAAAAAAAAAAAATCAAAGTCACAAGCAACCACCCCACACCCACTCTATGACCAGCCATACCTCCCCACCTTACCTATGTCACTTCAATGTTCCCTTACACTCAAATTTCACTCACTCCCACGTTTTTGAGCTGGAACAATCAACCACACTCCTCATTTTCTCTCATTTCTCTCATTCCACTAAGTAACAAACATCACTTTTTCTCTCAAACTCTTCTACACAAATTTTCGAAATCCAAGGCTGGATTCAAGTGTTCTTCCACACTTAGTAAGTAAAAATTCATCCTCCCTATTATTATTTCACTTCATTCTACTCAAATCTTTGGTTGCTTACACAAACTCCCTAACTATGATGTTAGATTCTCGAAAACCTTCAAGGCATCTCCAAGTGTTCTTGAATTAAACACTTCCATTCTTCAACAATCATCTACTGAAATCACTCAAAGTGAGTTCATACCCCTACATTTTCATGATTTCTCAAGTTTTCAGGGGGTGAATACAAGTTAAAACACTAAGAACCTATCAAAAGTTTTCTAACAGCCTTCATCAGAAAAGTTCAACTCCATTCACGGACTGTTTTGGGCATCTTACACATTTTTGTTTTCAAAACTGTACAAGGTGCAAATAGTTCAAGTTTTTAGCTTTAAAATGGCTACTTGCACATCTCCATACGATTTTTCGACAATTTATGGCGATTTTTACAAAACTGCCTATCATTTCAAACAACAATCCGGACCAGTCTGTGATTTTGGACTTTTTCACCCAAGTTAGAGGTCATTATAAATTGAGATAAAATTTATGAGCAAACTAGACACATTTTGTGAACTCTCAGAATTTACGGATCTAGTTTTCGACTTCGTATGATTTTTCTATGATTTTTCCAAATACAGGGCAGAATGGCTAAAGTTAGCCAACAGCATGTAAATATCGTAACACTTTGTATTATGTTGAGCAAAGTGTATAATCATAAGTTCTAATATTTGAATGTGTTTCCGTGTTAGTTTATCATTATGAACTGGAATTAAGACATTCATATTAAATATTAAATATTATTCATTCATTTTGGAACACGTATTATTAGACTATAAAATGTATAGTTTGATAAATTCACAATACTAATACATTTCCATAAAAGAATTCATACATATTACATACATTTTAGATAAACTATAATAGGTATAGTTTATGATACATCACTCAACGCACTCGTACAAAAAGGGTACATTCATACAAGAAAGATTTATATTCACACACATTTCAAGTAAACTTGTTATCCTATATTGTGAGTTTCTCTATTTTTCTCTCTCTCTCTCTCTCCCCGTACGTCCGAGTGCGGGATATAATTCCTGGTAGTTATAATCAGAATCTCCTTGAGGGAGAACGTGATACTTGTATATAGATCTATATTGGGATTGACACCCCACACCTTGCTGCTAGCTACAGTTGGACCTGCAGGTCTACGGGTGACAAATGTCATTTCATTTTTCGCGACACTGAGAACGTCGTGGCAGGTTCACATAGTCATAGTATGATTATAACGGCTCACATAGGGAACAATCCATAAGTTTACGGGATTTTATTTTTAAAACCTAAATGAGTTTTATGTCGATTTAAAATCACCTTTTATCTCTATGGGTACAAATACAAAGTACCGGGTCTCTATACAAAAAGGGGTACAAATACAAAGTACCGGGTCTCTATACAAAAAGGGGTACAAATACAAAGTACCGGGTCTCTATACAAAAAGGGGTACAAATACAAAGTACCGGGTCTCTATACAAAAAGGGGTACAAATACAAAGTACCGGGTCTCTATACAAAAAGGGGTACAAATACAAAGTGCCGGGTCTCTATACAAAGCTATTATGATATTAAAACTACACATCCTCTAAAATTGTTAGACTTCAACTATAGTCGCTGAGCGTATATGTTGAGTCATATAAGAATTTAGTCTTGATTGGCCTAGAATTGGTGGTGCCCGCCTCATCTCCTGTTCCTCGTTGGGTTGTGGACCTAGGGCAGACCCACTATATTCAACGTTTTATCTAAGTTAAGCCTTATATAACTTTATATGTTGGACGATTATAGAGGAACTCTACGGATTACTCTAGGGTTCATTACAGCATCATGTAGGATTATTTCTATTCATACTTAACTAAGAAAATATTGGATTTTCTGGAAATCAAACTAAATCGATTTTACAAGGAAAAACGGTTTCTACTTCAAACAAAACTCTTATGAACTCACCAACCTTTGTGTTGACACTCTTTAAAACTACTTGTATTCTCAGGAAATCAGTGAAACAGGAAAACTTCATCGCTTTGAGGATGGGACGCTAAACCGTCAACAATTTATTTTGTCATCATAATGTAATTGCTTTTGAAACATGTAAACATATACTTTGGTGTAACTTTTGCAATTATATTTATGGTGGTTGTTTTTACTTTGAGCACTATTATACACGTTGTTGTGATACTGTACATGAAGTCCTCCACCCCCAGATGTTTCCGCCATCCTTGGTTTGGGGGTGTGACACCATAGACTGAGAATTGGAATTCAGATTCAAGCAGGAATATCCTCCCGATCTAATGACTCATAAAAGCAAGGATACACACATATTGCACATGAACCAGAGTCAATAATTCACTATCCCAATCGTTCATGGCTACAGCCTTAGGCTTCACCAACTCCTTCCTCAAGACCCTTCTCATCAATTCTTTCAACCCTGCATTCCCAAGATTCGTCATATCGAAACATTCGTGGCCAATGCCTCTATGTCAGCAGTATTAGCAATCTCTAGGTTCCATGCTATAGAGTTGGGATAAATATGATTGAAATTGATAATTGTATTCAATGATATTCATGCCTTATATAAGCTAATTACAGAACAGATAAGAGATATTCTACAGGAGCTATTCTAGGATTTGCTTGACTATAAATTTTAATATACAAGAGTAAATAAACTAATTGTAAACATGTTGTATAGACTCATTGGGCTGCTAGTGTATTGGACTCATTGGGTTGTTTGTGAGTGCTAGTGGGTTGTATATCCGTGATACGCCCCCGCAAGATGGGGGATCCATTGGAGACTCCGATCTTGGATCGATTTCGTAGAAATGGTGCTCGAGTGAGGGGTTTGGTTATCATGTCGGCTAGCTGGTCTTGAGAGTTAACATGAAGTACTTTGAAATGACCAGATGTAATTTGTTTCTCTAACAAAGTGGTAGTCTAGAGCCACATGCTTCATTCTCGAATGATAAATAGGATTTGCACATAGATAAGTAGCATCGGTTTTGTTACAAAACAGTGTAGGAGTAGTAGTTGGTGAAATTCCAAGTTCATGTAGTAAGTTCTTGAGCCAAAGAAGTTCAGAAAATGCGTTGGCTAATGCTTTGTACTCAGCCTCTGTAGACGAGCGAGAGACAAACTTTTGGCGTGTGGATTTCCATGAGACGATGTTGGTACCAAGGTAGAGTAAATATGTTGTTGTTGATCTACCTGCGCTGTGAGCACCTCCCCAATCAGAATCTGAGAAGACTGATAGTGTTAGATATGAATTACGATTAAGGATAAGACCATAGTGAATAATGCCTTTAAGGTAACGAAGAACACATTTGAGAGCTTGCCAATGAGTTTGGCGAGGGTTATGCATGAACTAAGAGAGTTTGTTTATGGCAAATGAGATATATGGGCGAGTAAAGGATAAGTATTGGAGAGAGCCTATAAGTTTATGATATGGTGTAGCGTCAACAGTAGGAGATTAATCTGTAATGGAAAGATGTTTAGTGGCGCTAAGAGGAGTGGTAAAATCTTTGGCACCCTCCATGCCAAATTGAATAAGAATATCTTGAATATGACGATGTTGTGAAAGAAACAGGCCCGTAGGAGTGGGAATGACATCAATTCCTAGAAAGTGATGAAGCATACCAAGATCTTTGATGGTGCCTAAGGCTCGAATGAAATGATCCAGGAACTTGAGATTATTTCCTGTGAGTACAATATCATCGACATAAACCATGAAGTAACATATGACACTTTGATTTTTATAGATGAACAAGGAGGCATCGGCTAGTGATTTCTTGAAACTAAAGTGGGTGAGAAATGTGGTAAGTTCAATATACCAAGCTCGTGGAGCTTGTTTCAAACCCTAAATAGATTTTTTTAGTTTACAGATATGATTGGAATATTGAGGATGGACGTAGCCAGGTGGTTGGGTCATGAAGACTTCTTCATGGAGTGTGCCTTGAAGAAAGGCGTTGTTGACGTCTAGCTGACGTAAGGGCCAATTGTTGGAAAGAATGATGGAAAGAATAGTGAAAATGGTGATAGGTTTGGTGACAGGGATGAAGGTATCAAAGTAGTCTCTGCCATATTGTTGGAGAAAACCTTTAGCAACAAGGCGGGCATTGTATTTGGATATGGAACCATCAGGATTTCTTTTAATACGAAAAAACCATTTGCAGTCAATTAGTATGTGAGAAGATGAAGGAACAAGAGCCCATGTCTGGTTTTAAAGGAGTGCACTAAACTTAGAGTCCATGACACTTCTCCACTTTGGATCTTTAAGAGCTTGATTATGAGTGATGAGCTCAAGAGTAGAGGGTATGCGGTGGAGAGTAGTATTGTTAATGAGGTTTTCACTGAAATATATGGGGTTGCGTTTTTTGTTTCGTTGTGGATGGGAGGAGATAGGTTCTGCTCGTGGTGATGAGGGATGAGGTGAGTGTGTAGGTGATGGCGGAGGGGTGGAAGGTGGTGGTTGCAGCGATGTGACAGGAGAGGTTAGTGGTGGAGTTGCTTGTGAAGCTTCGTCTGAAAGAGAACGGGTGCTGGTTGGTAGAGAGTAATTGGTAGAGGAGTGTGTATCGGGTGTTGGATCAATGTTGGATAAAACAGGATAGAATGAGTCTACTGTCGGAGGAGGTGTAGAGGATTCAGTATGATAAGGGTAAATATGCTCAATGAATTCAACATGGAGAGAGTGATATAGCTTTTGAGTAGTAGGATCATAGAATTTATATGCTGATTTTGATGGGGAGTAACCAACAAAAATGCATCTGGCATATGTTGGATGGAGTTTAGATGAGGAATAGGGTCGTAACCATGGGTAACAGAGGCAGCCAAAAGGTTTTAGTTTGTGGTAAGAGGGTGATGTGTTGTGCAGTTTTTCGTATGGATATTGATAGTGTAGGATGGGTGTGGGAAATCGATTGATCAAGTAGACAGCGGTTTGGAAGGCATGGCTAGTGAGAGGTAGATTAGCATGATGAAGGAGGGATAGTCCGGTTTCCACTATATGGCGGTGGCGCCTTTTTGGCTATACCATTTTGCTCAAAAGTATGTGTTGGTGTGGTAAAATGGGATATGCCATGTTGATTAAGATAGGAGGCTAATTTAATGAATTCACCTCTATTGTCCGTGAATAGGGAAACGAGAGGGGTATTATAGTATTTTTCAGGTAGATTTCGGAATTGTGGAAACAAAATGGAAACATCAGACTTTCGTTTCATTGGATACAACCAAGTGTATCTTGAATAAAAGTCAACAAACGTCACATAATAAGCATAGTTAGCATTAGAAAGTTGAACAGGTCCCTACACATCTGAGTAGACAAGCTGTAATGGTTTAGATATTGTAAAAGAGTTGGGTCCAAAGGGTAATTTGTGACTTTTATTGATAGAACATGAAGCACAGTGAAATGAAATAGGTGAGATTTTATTACAAGATGACCTTAAACGACCTAGAAGAAACTTAAAAATTTTGAGAGACGGATGACCAAGCTTGTGGTTCCTGGAACTTGTGGACTGTTGAGAAGTGGCTGTTGAATTTATTTTGGAAAGTTGTTGGAGAGAAAAAATAGATGCATAGTAGATATCATTGATGTTCACTCCCCGCATGAGAATTGTGCTTGTGCGTAGATCCTTGACCAGAAAGAAATATGGAGAAATTCAATAGAAACTTGGTTTGAATTGCATAGTTTAGACATAGAGATGAGATTGTTTCGTAATTTAGGAACAAATAAGATATTGTGTAAGTTTAGAGGACGAGATGTAATGGGAAGAGTGGAGTGACCAATGTGAGAAATAGAAAGATTTGTACCATTTTCTAACACAATTTCATCAGGTCCTTCGTATTATGATAGGGTGTGAAAAGACGCAGGAGTAGAGGAAACATGGTGAGACGCTCCACTGTCGAACATCCATGGTGGATTGGAGGAGATCGGACCTGCTGAGGTAGTGTTCACCATTGGATTTGTTGAAGTAGTCATAGAGATAGTGATGTTGTTGTCTTTGAGAAATCATGCAAGTTTCCTGCAGTCTTTACTTTCGTGTACAGGGATTTTTCAATATTGACAATGGCTAGAATTACGATTTCCTTTTTGAGAATTATTACCTCCATTGTACTGCCCAGAAGACCGGAAGGATCTGGTACCTGAACTGTCGTTGTGGTTGAACCTTTGAGAGTTGCGGTTGTCATAGTTTGATTTTTGATGGTAGCGATTTGTGTATTTTTGGGTGCTATTGACAGTGGCAATAACAGATGTTGGTTGAGTCTCTTTTAATGTGCATTCATATTAAAGTAACTTGTCAAAGAGGTCTGGGAATGTAATTGGAGTTTCTCTAATCTTGAGTGCAAAAGAGATGTGAGAATACTCTTCTCCTAGTTGCCCTATGTGACATCCCCAAAATCACGGCCAGAAAAGATCGATTTTGTTTATGCTTTATGAAAAATCAGAGTACTTCATTTTATAAAAAGGTTGCGGAATTTGTTCCCAGAAAAACACGATAAATGCGTTATTAAAACATTTTCGAAGAAACGTATTTTTATTCATCTTAAAACGTTTGGGATGTCATCGTTAATACAGAAACATAAGCATAAACAGAACTTACAATTATTTACACTAGTGATCTACATCTCTTTAAATCTCTCAGTGTAATGTCACTTCATTTCGTCACCTGTGATATACATAAACTGAGTGGGTCAGGTTGGGAAACCTGGTGAGTACATAGGGTTTTCAACCCACAATAATATAATTATTATGTTTAATCAAACAATCAACCCAATTACCCATCCTCATTATCTTCTTTACTCTTTAAGGATTTAGCCTAAGAGTCATCTATCCTTCATTCGTTTATTCCGAAGTCCCTTACTTCCAGGGTTCTAGGACTGACACTAAATCCATAGCTGCCAATGTTCGTTCGTAAAGCACTAATTCCATAGCTGTTATATCTTACTCATCGGGTACTAAATCCATAGCTACCAGTGCTCAACAGGTACTAAGTCCATAGCTACCAATTCCTACAGGTACTAAATCCATAGCTACCGGTGTCTAACTAATAGGTACTAAGTCCATAGCTACCAACTCCTAACAGGTACTAAATCCATAGCTACCAACGTCTGACAGGTACTAAGTCCATAGCTACCGGTGTTTGTCCCATAGGCACTAAGTCTATAGCTGCCAATGTATACTCACGTCATCTTCTATCTCTCATCATTTATCTACACATCATCATACCCAATATATTCGTATATATAAAATACGTATATAGTTTAAATCCTTTAAAACATGTATAAAATGTTCATCCAGCATAGATAACAAGTATTCAGATAATATGCACACATAGCACGTAGTTTATATAAAATACTTCATATCTATGTGTAAGATGAAAGGGACTATGCACTCACAACACGTAAATTATATAATAAATACTTCATATCTATGTGTAAGATGAAAGGGACCATGCACTCACCTGAAAGGTGGTGACTCAGCACTCGGACAACGCTTCAATACTCTCAAAACAACCTTCCTTCGATAAAACCTAGTATCAACACCACTAAGGTTTAGTCTACCGATATCCGTGACTAATTAATAGTCTGACTATTATTATTATTATATAAGCGTTAAATAACACTCAATATAACTTATAATAATAGCCCAAATACTCATTATAAGTTCCTAATAATGTTACTATATTAAAACATAAGCTATACTAAAGATAGCGTAGGCATAGCTCACTTACAGCGGGTTTTTCACAAAACCGGGCTTCGCTGGAGCAGCGTTTCCGAGCTGAAAGACCCTTTTTCTCGGGACTCCGGGAGCCTCGGGGCTTCCTTCGGGTGCTAGGGGGTTTACCTAGGCTTTTAGGGGGGTTAGGGAGCTTAGAGAGAGAGTTTAGAGAGAGAAAGAAGAGGGGTGAGGGGTGAGGAAATGAGGGAACCCGACACCACTATTTATAGGGGTGCTGACTGGTCTACTCGCCGAGTAGGGGGGACCTACTCGCCGAGTTGGTCCATGTGGTGGCCTTCTGGTGGTGCCACGTGTCCAATTCTGGTGGTGTCACGTCACCCCCTATCGCGTATCAGCCTTCAAACTTAGAAAAATCACAACTTTCGTATACGAGCTCCATTTTCGACGTTCTTTATATCCACGCGTAGGTAAAATCAAGATCTAAAGCTTTCGTTTAGACTCCGTCAGCTAATTCTCGACCGATCTCAAATTTAATAGTAGGAGGCGTTTAGACTGTTAAATGACCGCGAAGAGTTCATAACTCCTTCATCCGGACTCCGTTTTCGTCTGTCTTTTTACCGTTGAGTTCCTATTAATGAGACCTTCAACTCTCATTTAGGTCGCGTAAGCCAAAAACCGCTCGAACTAAAATTCGAGTTTCGGGTCGTGCACTGCTAAGCCGAATCTTAGAAAAATCATAACTTCTTCATACGAAGTCAGATTTGGGCGTTCTTTTTATCGATGTTCTTAGTTTAACATATTCTACGACTTTTGTTTATATTGATAAGGCTAAAAAGTCTTCTATCATAAATTCACTATTTACGTCTCCCGGTGCCGTGCCGGTTTTGCCGTAAAACTTCGGCGGGCCATAACTTCTTCGTTAAAGCTCGGATTTCGGCATTCTTTATATGTACGGAAACCTTGAGACATATTCCACAACTTGTTTAAGATTATTTATTCTAAATAATCTTTTGTCGAAAAGTCGTTTTCGACCCCTATTGCCTCTAATTTGACTAGCCCGGATCTACGGGCGTTACACCCTAGTATATGAACTACGAGGTCTTCTTCATCAATAGGACTTTGGGCTAAAGCAAGATCGCATGCAATGTTCTTCATGTCATGGAGAAATTCAGTGATTGATCGTGTGCCTTTGGGGTTGTTAGCAAGCCTTGACTTCAGTGAAATTATGCATGATCTAGAGACACTAGCATAGCTTTCAGAGATACGTTTGAAGGCTTGGCTTAATGTCTTTGTAGAGGAGACAATCGACTGAATAGTGTTAGAGCAACTTCCAGTTAGAGCACCAAGGATGATTTGATCCTGAAGAAACCAAGGTCGATATGTTGGATTTGGTTTTGTTGCATCAGTAGGTAAGAATTTAGATGGGGCTTCAGTTGAACCTGTAACGTAGCTGTCAAGTCCTAAGCCAGATAGGGTTGTGACGACTTGTTTTCTCCATACTCGGAAATTGTTTGTTGTAAGTTTGATTAGAAAGTGGGTATGTATGTTGACATCGATGATAATCATGATGCTTTGGATTAGGTTAGGATCAAAGAAAAGAAACTCAGAGGAGCTATCAGTGCTCTGATACCATATAGAGTTGGGATAACTATGATTGAAATTGATAACTGTATTCAATGATATTCATGCCTTATATAAGCTAATTACAGAACTGATAAGAGCTATTCTATAGGAGCTATTCTAGGATCTTCTTGACTATACATTTGAATATACAAAAGTAAATAAACTAATTGTAAATGTGTTGTATAGACTCATTGGGTTGCTGGTGTATTGGACTCATTGGGCTGTTTGTGAGTGTTGTTGGGTTGTATATCCATGATACATGCTCTGTAAGCTTCTCTACTTCTTTAGCGATCCCAATGTCGATAAATATGTAGGAGGAACTACAGAGGAAGTTTATTGCGGGTGAGTGGAGGATTTGAAAAATCAAGCAGCAGTGTTCGACGAAAAGTTGGAGGGTGGCACGGTTTTCGAGGTTCGAACGCCACTCAGCATCGAGGCCAACGATGATGGAGTGGAGATGGCAGGGGTATTCGCGTTCAATGTTGTTGATCCACGTGTTGACGCGAGATGTTGATTTTCTGACTAAGGTGTCAATGATCTCTTCGAAGTATGTAACCATGTAGCGAGCATCGCCCGTGTAATGAACCTCGAAATGGATAAGGCTGGAGGGAGTGGTGCCACACTCCCTAGTTTTACCACACTTTTTTACCACACCCAAGGGATGGTATTAGTTGGAAAGAAGAGAGAGAAAGAAGAGAAAGATAGAGAGATAGAGGAAGAGAGAGAGAAAGGGACCGCTCCTGATTCTTGCCACACTTTCCAAACCGCACTTCGAAACCGCATAGAGGGGGCGTTTTGTGCTAATGATATTTTTTCGACGTTAAAGAAAAGAATAAAAAACCATAGAAACCGAACATTAAAATTTGTTTTAAAATCAAGTTACTATTTATTTTTATTTTTATTTTTATTTTTGAATTTTTATGTTAATGTAATTCATTGTTATGAAAATCGAATCATCATGTATGTATATTGATTATTGACTCAATAGATGATTGTGTAACCTTTCCCATTTTACTTGATGTTTTTGTTGAATAATTAAATTCATTTTCAATGGTTTTTTTCTTTAATTTTAGTTACATTGTTTTTTCCAACAATAGGTAAAATATTAGCATAAAACAAAAAAGACTTAATCAAGCCGTTCAAGTCGAAATACACAAAATATGTGAAATGGGAGACATACACCAAATAGTTCAATCAATCAATCTAAACTTGGATCTATTTTTAATCCAACCTTCCCCTGCCCCCGTCCTTACCCCCGATTTTTTTTAAAACATCCCCCAAACGGGAAGGAGCTCCTACGGGAACGGGTCCCACGAGACTTTTTAACATCCCTACATCATAATTCAAAAAGTCTTCGAACTTACATCATAGTAAACTCGCCCCTACTATCGTTTTACCATATCCACTTGTCTACACCTCCAGAAAAATGAAAATTCACAAGAACATTTGTTAACGCTAATAGTTGATTACTTCCCAACCCCTTCTCGATTGCCTCGCCCACGTCCATCTCAATGGAGTATCTAAACCATGATTGTATTGCATCATTTCGCTAATAAAGCAATGTTTATTAGATTCATTAACATAGAAATTAGGAAATCTCTCTTTCAAATGGGTATCACCACAACAGATATCCTTACAAATATGTGTTTTGTCTCTTTTTAATTCCCACTGCTCTTTTTAAAAAAGATTATTCCAATTAAATTATACCTGGTATTTTGTAAATAAAAATATACTATTATTATTGTTTTCAGCTTTTATTAACAAATTGATATAAAGATACAGATTTAAAAAACTATAAAACCTTTATTAACAAATTGATATAAAGATACAGATTTAAAAAACTATAAAACCCCAAAAAGCGATCTTGTAAAACCTTAAAAATCAAAACCTGAAAACCAAACTACAACAATATTTTTTCTACAAACCAAGATTTTAGCAACAAAAAAAAAAAAAAAAAAAAAAATGCCATGCTAAGCCTCAACGTAAAAATTTTGTTTTGTATATATAGGGTGTAACTATTAGTTTCCATAAAGCATCCACAATATAAGTTTTTATAAGATTTTTTTCAAACTAAAAAGCTTTTGAAATAAAAAAATTAAAAATTAAAAAAATTAAAAAAAACCCTAGAGTGAAAGCTTTTTAATTAAAAAAAATATCAATAAGCTTGTTAATTAAAAGGGAAAAGCATTATAAAAGACATTAGGTTTACACAAAATTTTTATTTTTGATACTGTATTTTTTTTTTCTCAATTAAATCACCAAGTTTATAATTTTGTTGCAAATTTAATTAATCGGTTGGCTTGCTTCACTCATCCATACCCATATCCCCACACTCATTACCCTTTTTAAAAAGAATAAGCTAAAGTTTCGAAAACTAAATTAATTCTTTATAAGAATAGGTATCGAATACATGTGAATTTGAAAGATTAAGAGTTTAGAAAAAAATGACTTGAATAAATGTACTCTTTACAAGAGTAAATATTGGTTGTATGTGCTTATGAAAGACAAAAGTTTGATATGAGCTTATGTTAAATGTTTTAAATTTGGTAATACTTGACTTGATAATTTTATATATATATATATATATATATATATATATATATATATATATATTTAGTTATGCAAGTTAGTATCATTGCTAAATAGAACATGACAATTGTGTATGATTAAGTCACAAAAAGAAAAGTGATGAGCATAGATACATTATATGTGATTGCATAGTATATAGTAGTGTTTCGAAAATTACGATATCCCGAGAAGGGAATAAGGGATGACTATATCAGGACTCTTGCGAGGTAGGATGAGGGATACCTTGATGTGTTGATTTGTTCTTCCTATTTTGGCAAGGGTTGATATGGTGTTATTTCTAGGATTCACCCTAATGTCTGGATTGGTAAGACTAAAGGATTGTATATTAATACGAAGGCAAGATACAGGAATACCCATAAGGTTTATGTTGATTGTGATCTTGCATTACACATATAAAATACATTGCATGAAGTATATTGAAATGAAATTTTTTTATCAAACATTTAATAATGACTTGACAGGTACATGACCCAAGGACCTTGTGCAAACTTGAAAATACGATACGGGAAGCCCGTAAGGTTGGATCGTGTTTATGATTTTACGGCTTGTGTATATATGTTAAAACATACAATGTATGTGGAAATAAAGGTTTTATTGAATGTTTGATATTGATTTTGTGTTTAAACTCATGTAGCTCACGAGACAGTAGTGTTTTAAGTATGTTTTGTTAAAATGGCATGTATTCCACGTTCTATGAAGGACTAAAAGATTGTGATAATATGAATAGCAATGGAGTGGACTTTCTTCGAATAAAAATTGGACATAATTGATGTAATGTATCAAAATTCACTACTTTCTATGGCTTTGTTTTGTATTAATTGTAATACTCAGTGTTGGTTTGTAGTTGAAACAAACATAATTTATATTTTTGGGAATATATTTTGATAAATATTGGTAGAAGTTAGAAAATGTTTTTATTCGTAGCTATTATTTGATATATATATATATATATATATATATATATATATATATATATATATATATATATATATATATATATATATATATATATATATTTTTATAGACATAATCCTTTCCTAAGTTACATAAGATTTGTTTAATTGTATTATATATACACGTTCAATCAATGAGAAAGGCTAACGGGTTTTTACCAATCTTTATGGTATCAGAGCCTTAACCCTAAATTTTTCGTCTCCTTCTTTGGCGCCTCCTTCTATTGTTGATGACATGCCAGACAAAGATAATAACTCCTCTTCTAAAACCCCCTTTCATCCTGCCTTTGGATTCAATAACATCAAGAACTCTATCCCTCTCATTCATGATCAAACAAACGCACATTATGCATCATGGGTAGAACTGTTTCAAATTCAAGCTTGTGCCTACAATGTTCTTAACCACATCAAACGCAAATCCCCACGCCCTGCTTATATCGATGAAGACACATGGCTACGATTAGATGCCCTTGTTAAACAATGGATCCATGCCACAATTTCACCAGAACTCGCTCAAGACATCATGAAGCCTGGCGCTACTACTCAACAATATGGGATTGATTGTCTGAAATCTTTCAAGACAACAAAGCTACTCGTGCAGTCTACCTTGAAGAGCAATTCACCAGCACACGCCTAGATGCCTTTGCCAATGTCACTGACACAACTCCTTCAACTAACATGCAGGGTACTCTTATGACCCCTACGGACCTGATCAATGTTGTTCACACCATGCAACTCCAGCCACCCGATAATACCTGGTACATGGACACAAGTTCAACTGCACATCTCACCAATGACTCGGGCATGCTCTCCAACATATATTCTTTAAGTAAACCTCGTTATATCTTAGTAGGCAATGAAGATAATATTCCAATTCAAGGTCACGGTTCATCTATTCTTTCCTCTCTTAATCGTTCCTACTTTCTAAACAATGTCTATCATGTTCCCAACATTATCAAAAATTTAATATCCGTTAGAAAATTCAGCCGTGACAATAATGTTTCCATTGAGTTTGATCCTTATGGCTTTTCTTTGAAGGATCTCTACACGAAGGCACACATCACTAGATGCAACAGTTCCGGTGACCTGTACCCGTTTCCACCTAATCCAAGTTCATCATCCTCACCGGTAGCTCTTCACACGGTCTTTCCTACAACATGGCACAATCGTCTCGGTCACCCAGGATCTGCAGTTTTTGATTTTCTTAGTTCTCGTCTTTTTCCTTTTCGTGATAAACTTAAGAATCATAAGTCATGTAATGCCTGTTCTTTGGGCAAACATTGTTGGTTACGGTTTTCCTTATCTCATTCTATTACTTATTCTCTGTTTGATATTATTCATGCTGATCTGTGGACATCACCAATTGCTGCTAAAATGGGACATAAATATTATTTAGTTCTACTTGATGATTTCTCTCATTTTATTTGGACATTTACTCTACAAACAAAGTCACAAGTTTTCTCCATCTTCTCACTATATCACAAGAACATTCAAACTCAGTTTCAAAAACATATTAAAACCTTACAGTGTGATAATGGCTTGAATTTAACAACAACTCCTTTCATCAATTTTGCGTCTCACATGGAATGGAATTTCGCTTTACTTGGCCATATACATCCCCTCAAAATGGAAAAGTCGAGCGAGTTATCTGTACTATCAATAACATGATTCGCACAAACCTTATCCAAGCATCTATCCCTCCTTCCTACTGGAACTATGCTCTTTCTCTCTCCACACACCTTCTCAATATCTTACCCTCCACTACCATTCATAATAAAACTCCTACTGAAATTCTCTACAATCGACAACCCTCCTATCATCTTCGCACCTTTGGGTGCTTATGTTACCCAAATCTTTCCTCCACCGCCCCTCATAAACTTGCCCCAAGATTTATTCCATGTGTGTTTCTTGGTTATCCGCCAAATCACTGAGGCTATCTCTGTTACTTCATCTCCACAAATCAATTCATCATCTCTCGTCATGTTACCTTTGATGAACATACATACCCTTTTTCAGATACTTCCTCTGTTTCTACATCATCATATAACTTTCTAAATGACATACCACCTTCACCATATAACACTTATCATTCATTTCCTTCTATTACCCCAGACCCACCATATACGCCCCCTAGTAGTACTCCTTCACAATCTTCAACCCCACCTTCACACCAAGATTCGAACTGTACACCCTTACCAGCCCCTACTACATCTGTTCATCCTATGCAAACCCGCCTAAAAGATGGTATTATACAACCAAAACGACTTTTTACTCTCCATACTCAACATATCTCTCCCATTCCATCAAATCATAAAGTTGCTCTACGTGATCAGAATTGGAATAATGCCATGCAAACTAAGATTAATGCTTTACTTAAGCAGGAAACTTGGGACTTAGTGCCACGCCCCACTGATGCAAATATTATACGTTGCCATTGGATTTTTAGACACAAGTTTCATGCAAATGGTACACTTGAATGATATAAAGCAAGACTCATGGTTAATGGCAACTCACAGATTGAAGGAATTGACTGTGCTGAAACTTTTAGTCCTGTAGTTAAACCTACTACAATACGCACGGTCCTTAGTTTAGCAATGGGTCAAAATTGGTCTATACATCAACTTGATGTTAAAAACACCTTCTTACATGGCAATCTAAAAAGAGACAGTATATATGCATCAACCGCCCAGGTTCTTTAATTCCTCTTATCCAGATCACGTTTGCAAACTTCACAAATCACTATATGGTCTGAAACAAGCACCGCGGGCTTGGTATCAACGGTTTGCTACTTACCTTCTGCGCCTGGGTTTTACTTGCAGCAAAAACTACAAGTCCTTGTTCATTCTTCGTCGCCAACAAGAATATGCCTACTTGCTTCTCTACGTGGATGATATTGTCCTCACTACTTCTTCTGACACTCTCAAAATCGCTCTTATCGATGCTCTTAAAACTGAATTTGAGATGTCTGATCTTGGCCCACTATCTTATTTTTTTGGGTATTTCCGTTAAACGGACAACCGATAGTATGTTCCTCAATCAACAAAAATACACGGAAGAACTTTTACATCGAGCCAATATGTCCACTTGTAAACCAGTAGCCACTCCAGCTGACACTAATTCCAAGCTCAGTTGCACTGATGGTTCCCCTTTAGTCGACCCTACTCTCTAACGCAGCTTAGCTGGAGCTCTCCACTATGTCACGTTTACACGCCCAGACATTGCGTACGCTGTCCAATAAATATGTTTGTTTATGCACTCCCCTAGAGATTCTCACTTTAATGCACTCAAACGAATTTTAAGGTATCTAAAGGGTACTATCGACATTGGCCTTCATGTACATCCTTCTCAGTCCTCACAATTAGTTGCCTATAAGGATGCTAAATGGGGAGGTTATCCGGACACTCGCTGATCAACATCAGGATATTGTGTTTTTCTAGGTGATAACCTCATTTCATGGTCCGCCAAATGACAACATACACTTTCCCGATCAAGTGCCGAAGTCGAATACCGAGGTGTAGTTAATGTTGTTGCTGAAACGTGTTGGCTACGCAATCTTTTGCTTGAACTTTACACCTCATTGAAGCGAGAGACTTTAGTTTATTGCGACAACGTTTCTGCTGTTTATCAGTCGGGTAATCCAGTCCAACATCAACGGACAAAACACATTGAAATGGATATTCATTTTGTTCGGGAAAAAATCGCTCTTGGCCATATACGCGTCCTACACGTTCCTTCTGCCTTCCAATACGCAGACATCTTTACAAAGGGTCTTCCTCGTCAATTGTTCCTTGACTTTAGATCCAGTTTGAGCATCCGACCACCTCCTGCTCCAACTAAGGGAGGCTATTCGTAGTTATATATATATATATATATATATATATATATATATATATATATATATATATATATATTTGTAGACATAATCCTTTCTTAAGTTACATAAGATTTGTTTAATTGTATTATATATACACGTTCAATCAATGAGAAAGGCTAACGGGCTTTACCAATCTTTAGTTTTAAAATCATAGTATTTTTTTTTTTATAAAAAACGGATGTTACAAAGATGATAAGAGTCATAGGCGGATCCAAGGGGATCCCGGGGTAGTCCGGAATACCCCTCAAAAAATTTTCGGTAGTGTATTTTTTGTTTACGAATCTTTTAATTTTTTTCGATATATATATATATATATATATATATATATATATATATATATATATATATATATATATATATATATATACATACATACGCATCCTTTCAATTAAAACACAATACAAATAGAGGAGCAATTGGTTAAGGTGTTGGTTTATTTAAGTAAAGCTCTCTGGTTCAATTCTTTCTCCTTACATATCCCTTGTCTATATTTTTATTTTCCCAACTATCCCTTGTCTATATTTTTATTTTCCCAACTATTCTATCCCACAACGTCAAACATATGTAAACTCAATCATTTTGTCTATTATATAAGTCTGCTATCCTCATACTTCATTTGATGTCTACTTTGAATCCACATCGATTCAAGTATCAAAATATACTTCAACTTCATGTTTATATAACAATATTTGAGGTTAGCTAATGATTTGATTAAGGCTTAGGTTTAAAACCGAAACGGAACTGGGGAAAGCCAAGTACCCCGGAAAAAAAAAAATTGGATTACCCTAAATATAAAATTAGGATATCCTTTTACTTTGATCCTGGCTCCGGTCTTGGCTCCGCCACTGATAAGAGTTGATCTTTGGTTCAACTTTAGTCCCTACAAGCTACCTCTACTATGCAAACATTCTTTAGCTTTCCAATCATGCACAAATTACCATAAACAACAAATAATTTACATCTAACTTACAAATACAAATTATTTTACGACTATCTCATAATTAGATTGAAAGTATTTCCAATATAGTTTTCTATACATGTTAGATTGTTTATTTTGTGTCGAGATTGAATCAGATTTAGGGGGTTAGAGGTTGTAAATGTGTTGTTTAGTATCTGGTTTAAACATTAAATATTTTGAACAAGTAGAAATTAGGAAGACAAAAATCAATGTTGCGATAAAGAAAGGAAAGAATGAAAAACTGAAAATTAAATCTTGTCATAAAGGGCTAAACAACTTAATAAGTTACATGATGGCTCAACTATTAAGTTTTTCTTTTATATGTGGTGTTGGTTTTGGGTATGTCCAAATTATCTAAAAGAAAATAACTTGCCCGTAAACACATAGGTACTTTGCATGCAAATACATAGATACCAAGGTTTTAAAAATCGGTCGAGGCGTACGCCTCGAGGCGAGGCGGAACAAAACCGATTCTGAGGCTACGCCTCTTAGGGGGAGAATGAGGCGCACGCCTTAGTCGTTTAAGGCGGTGAAAGGCGGTCCGAGGCGAGGCGTAAGAGGCGTTATAGGGTTTTTTTTTTTTTTTTTTTTGACCTTTTGACCTTAGAAATCACGTGATATAACCTAATTTTCTCCAGCCGTCACTCCCTATTTGTCTCGGTTCTTCTTTCTTTTCTCTTCTCGTTTCTTCTTTCTTTTCTTTGGGATGATGACATTAAGTAAGACTTTTATGTTTGAAATTGGACTTTAGTATATTTTTTATGATTAATATAATATATTATTATTATTATTTTATTCCGCCTTGAGGCTTACGCCTCGTTTCGCCTCGAGGCTTACGCCTCGTGAGGCGAGGGGTAAACGCCTTGAGGCCCGATTCCGTATTTTAAAACCTTGATAGATACTACTATATTTATTTAATATGTATGTGTTTCAACGATGAAAAAAAATCGTTATATGTTTCTTGCGCATATACTATATTTATTTAATATTTATGACAGAAAAGACGTACATGTACTATGCTGCCATGCAAAAAAAAAAACAAAGAATAATGGCCTTTAGCCTCTAGTCATAGATAGAAAAAGAAAATAGACACAACAAAATTATCTTAATGTTTCTTTCTTTTTCAATTTTTCATCTTCCTTTTTTTTTTAATGTTTGATATTTTTCTTAGTTTTGAGTTTTGACACAACAAAATATTCCAACACTATATAATATCGTCCTTTCAAGTTGTTACAATGCATTTATCAAATATATAACTCATTTTTATACAATTATTTGGCTAGCTTTAACATCTTTTGTCTCTTAGTTGCAATGTAGGTCTATTAAATAAAGGGTTTAATGTCACAAAAAACAAACAATATCAATAGTCAATAGTTGATAATATAGTCGCATATTTTGAGATTTCAACTGAACTCCATCATGATTGAAAAATTAAACCAAATATAAACACATCAACTAAAACATTACGAGATTTTGGGTACTACATTCATAAGAATCTTGTAATCGAAAAACAACTCCCCAATAATTGATCAAATTAATTTCAATATTCAAATGGAGATGGGAAGTGTAAGTAATCTGAACCAAATCTTTCGAAATTCATTCATTCAATTAACACTAAAGAAGTAAGACATAGATCCAAACCCTACAGGGAATCGTTTTGTAAACGCAAATCGCTATTCATCTAATGATCAACATCCACGATACATGAAATACTAAAAACCCTAATCTACTTTTACGAAACATTACCTTAGATCATTGCGGATTTGAGTTCGAATCAGTCGAAATCGCCGGTAATCAAGATCCTTCCAATCTCAAAACTCAAGAAAGCATCGATGCAAGCATACTGCACCTGCGCCGGACTCAGCCATCGATTATCCCATCTGCTCATCGTAACAGCCTTCGGTTTGTTCAACTCCTTCCCAAGCACCTTTCTCGTCAATCCCTTCAACCCTGCATTCCTAAGCTCCCCCTGATTGAACTCATCAGCAGCCATAAACCTTAAATCGGCCGTATTCGAAACCTCCAGGTTGTAACGCGCTTCAAGCTTCTCCACGTCGCTCTCAATTCCGACGCCGGAGAAGGTGTAGGAGGGATTGCGAAGGAAGTTTTTGAGTGACCAAGGGATTGCAGGGGCCCGGAGGATTTGAAAAATCAGGCAGCGGCGAGCGACGCAGAGTTGGAGTGTGGCCACGGGGTTTTCGTAGCGGCTGTAGCTAGGACGCCACTCAACGTCGAGTCCGACGACGAGGCGGTGCAGACGGCGGTGGTGGATGCGTTCGATGTCGGAGATCCACATGTCGACGAAGGATGGGGTGTCTGTGACTAGGGTTAAAATGGTGTCTTCGAAGAATTCGACGTCGTAGTAGTCGTGAGTATCGTCGGGGACTTCATGATCGAAAATGCTCATCGTCATCGCCGTGGTTATGGCGCTTGGTTGTCTGAGAGAATGATCGACGGTTATGGGAAATGGAAGCGGATCAGAAAATATATAGAAGTTGCAGGAAATCCGTAGAAAAGAAAGGAACACTGTTTAATCACTCGCTTTTTGAAGCGCGTGTATGGCAGTTTGTTGTTTTGGATAAAATTCGTTTAATGTTTGATTTATTTGCTGGTTTATTAAATGATATAATGTTGAGAAATTTATAAAAATAGCCATTTACACTAATGATATTACAAAAATAGCCAAAAAAAATCGAAATTATAAAAATAACCACCTATTTCGCAGATGAGAAGGTCCCATCTGCGAAATGGGCTTCTCATCTGAGAAAGTACAAGTGCCTAAAGCACAGTTGTGCTTTAGGCACTTGTACCTTCGCAGATGGCCTTTTTTTTAAATTTTTTTTTGCGAAAGTACAAGTGCCTAAAGCAAAGTTGTGCTTTAGGCACTTGTACTTTCGCAGATGAGAAGGTCCCATCTGCGAAATGGGCTTCTCATCTGCGAAAGTACAAGTGCCTAAAGCACAGTTGTGCTTTAGGCACTTGTACCTTCGCAGATGGCCTTTTTTTTTTTTTTTTTTTTTTGTTGTATATATAGGGGTTATTTCACAGATGGAGTAGGTCCATCTGCGAAATCCTCTCATTGTATCTGCGAAATCGTGTAATTTTTTGATTTTTTTTTTTTTTTTTAGGTTGACTATGAAATGGTTTGTGTTGACTACGAAATCAGGTTGCTATATAAATAGTTTTGTAGAAAAAATATCATTTTGGTTGTTATTTGTTTAGGAACTCTCTCTACAATTTTCTCAAAAAATGATTGAATATATGGTTTGTCTTGTAACCGGTGGGAGATGGCAAGTTAATGGAACTAATCTGGAATACATATGTCCACAGGGAGGTATTTCTGAACTTGTTTTGATATTTTTTGAGTATATTAGTTATAGTGATTTTGTATCTTTGGTAAGAAGCAAAATTGGTTTGTTAGACAAATATAGAATTAGTCTTCGTTTCCACCATCCTGAATTAAATTATTATATAGCTATAGTTGAAGACATGGATGTTAGAATGTTGATAAACGTAATCAAATGTAGTGGAGGAAGGGCTGTGAAAGTGTTTGTGGTGGTTGATGAAGTTGAGGAGGTTAATGGGGGTGGTGAAATTGGAAACCAGGTTGTTGGTAATTTATGCAGTTATAAAGGGAGCAACGATCCGATAGGTACTTTCAATACTCCTAGTGTACCTCAGTTTCACAGTGTTGCTGAAAATGTTAATGTTAGTTATTCACCTATTCACTATGTGGAACCTGAGAATTACAAGTCTGTTGGTGATGATGATGTTGGTACATATCTTAATCATGTGGGTGGTCGTTGTGATGATGTTGTCGAACAAGAAGTTAAACTTATGAATAGGCGTGTGGTAGATAAAACAAAAAAGAAAAAAAATTCAAGTAAAAAAAATGAAAAAAATCATGTTTACGGGCATTATGTTGATGTTGGTGATGTATGTTTAGATATAAGCGAGCTACAAAGCAATTCCGATAGAGATAAGTTGGGTGATGAAGTTAAAGCTAAGTTTCCCGATAACCTTTTTCACGGTATGCCCCCTGTACCAGCATGGCCAGTTGATATTAATGAAGATATCCCAACACAGATGGTAGACATGAATCTTCAAAAGATTCAATGTGAGAGTATATTTAAGAACAAAGAACTTTTAAAGCGATGTATTGGTAAAAAAATGTCTTCGAGAAGGTTTCCAGACGAGGACAAGTAGATCCACCAAATCAAGGTATGAAGCTGTGTGTGTTTCGAAAAATTGTTCTTGGTTACTAAGAGCAAAAGCAATTAAAAATTCTGATGGTCTTTTCCAAGTGAATAAATTTGTTGATGTACACACATGTTCTTCAACATTGTTGCAACCTAATCATCGACAAGCAAACAAATATGTTTTGGGTGAATATGTTGTTGATGTTTTGGCTGAAGACTATAGTAGAGTGTATCGGGGAAAAGAAATTGTTAACGATATGAATGCTCAATTGAATATCAATATCTCATACCATCAGGCATGGCGTGCGAAGCAATATGCATTGTTGTCGTTAAGGGGTTCGAAAGAGGATTCTTTTACCAAACTTCCGGCGTATTGTCACAACTTGGCCAAACATAATCCGGGTACTGTCACACATATTAAAACAGATGTTGATGACCGCTTTGAGTTTCTGTACATCGCACTCGGTTGCTCGGTTAGTATTATCATATTATATTAATTTTTAATTTATATTTTGGTGTATTTGAATAGATATACAATGTATGGTAGGTACGCGCTTTTGTCAATTTTTGTAAACCGACCCTAGTAGTAGATGGAGCTCACCTAAAGGGCAAGTTCAAAGGTACCATGTTACTTGCAGTTACTAAGGATGGACAAAACCAAATATTACCGGTTGCATATGGTATATGCAAAAATGAGTGTACCGATTCTTGGACATGGTTTTTTCAAAAACTACGTGATTGCATAGGAAATATGCAGGAGCTTACAATTATATCTGATAGGTCTCCATCTATAGCAACATCCGTTGCCAACATTTTTCCTCACGCTCATCATGGAATATGTGGTGTCCATTTGTATTTCAACATAGTCTCTAAATTCGGCAAGAGTAAGACGGTTAAAGGAATTTTTTGGGAGGCGTGTAGGGCGTACACAGTTGATGCTTTTGATGCCGCCATGGATGTTATGAAAAAGACAAAAGAACCAGTATGGGAGTATTTGAAAAGTATAAATCCATAAACTTGGTCCAGAGCACATTTTAAAGGGAACCGATACAATCTTATGTCGTCCAACAGTGCGGAGTCTATAAATGCATTATCTAGACACGCGCGTAAGGTGCCAATACTTATGTTGATCGATTTTTTTCGTGCTACAATGCAACAATGGTGGTTTCAAAGACGTAACTTTGCAGGTATTAAGTAAATTTTTAATATTAATGTTTTATTAATTTTGATGTTATTGATCTTAACTTGTTCATTTTGGCTCTTTTTTTAGTGGAAGCAACAACAATTCTTACCCCTTGGGCGGATGAAATTGTAAAAGAGAACAAGAAAAGTTTTAGCAAATGGGAAGCAACATCGCTCCAAAATTGCTCATTATTCACTTGTTCAACAAAAACCTCTGTAGGTTGTCGGTTCGTAAACACATGCTGCTCCAATGCATGTAGCCGTTTCAACACCTCGTCTAGCTTGTGTTTTCCACTGCTCCGACCTCTACCATGAGAGCGACCACTGGACGACATACTAGATGAAGATTCGTCGTGTCTCCTAAAATGGTCCCGTACTGGGGATGGAACTGCTTTCCCTTCACCATATACATACTCTTGAAATGACATATAATAAAAAGATGTCATCTCATCATCACCCGGTAGCATGTTTTGTCTTGGTGGTACCCCCGCCTAAAATATTAAACATATTAAAAATGCATATAAAAGTATAATAATCAACTTTATTAATATTAAACGAATTAATTTTAAACCTCCATCTTTGACCAAATCTTGTTCACGTCCACCCATTTCATTTTTTTTGTTCCGGTCCATCGTTTCATTCGAGGCAAGTCTTTATTTTTTCTCGATGCATATCCACATGCACGAACAGCCGGAATCATCTCATATATCCATATCTACAATTTTTTACAACAATTACAGTAATAAAGGTTAAAATTAAAATATAAAAACAAACAATAAAACAATTTAAATATAAGAAAATTTTTATACCCTTATTGGAGCCGTAAATCCTGAGACCGAGTACTTTAAAATTTTACCACCCTCAGAAACTGATAAATTATTGTGTATCTTATTCCATGTATCTTCAAGGTCAACATAGGTAAAATCCCAGAGATAGCTACCCCAAGAGAAGCTAACAAAACAAAAAAACAAAATTGATTATTATATAAATTAAAACTTTAATAAAATAGAATTTTTAACGTAAACAAAATATACCTATTCCAGTGATCCAAATTCTCAGTCAAGTAAAACCAATCTTGTGGCACCCGATCGTTAACTTCTTTACCTAAAAAACCTTCACACAAAATGTATATCAAACATACTCTAACTGCATCAACATCGTCAAGTGCTAGGAATGTTTGATTTAAAATTAATCTTTTCAGGTCGCCTATTTTCACCGAACTATTAGTATGGTCCGGAAATAGCCGTTCACGAAGTAAACATCTTTTTTTACTGCTTATTAATTTTTCTGACCCTTTTCTCCCAATGTTTTTTGGATACTCCGCAAATTTGAAGCCGGTAATCAAACAAAACTCTTCCGGCCCATACACCATTTTCGTATTGCCTACTCGAAAATATAAACGTTTTATTCCATCTGGATATAAAACAGGGTCCGGCCGGATCTGATGAATGAACATTTTATGAAACAATAATGCGTCCCCTTGTAAACGAGGGACATCAATAAAATAACCGAAGACAGTATCTCGGAAAATAGCACGTCGGACATCATCTAAAACTTCAATACTTCCCATATGTTACCGCCACAACCTTTTAAGTTCGCAAAGGCTTTCGTATTCATTAAACTAAAATCATGCTGCAGAAAAAACACAAAAACAAATTAGATAACTAAAAAATATTTTTTTTTAAAAAATATTTGATTACAAACTGCAAATAAAATTTCTTAATTACTAATATATATATTTCCCATAAAAAACAATAACATACACATATATAAACAATTTCCCAAGTTATACAACTAATATATTAACGATAGAAAACAATATTCCAAAGTTATACAACTAATATATAAACATTTTATACAAACAATTTCTAATAATATATATATATATATATATATATATATATATATATATATATATATATAACACAAATTTTCAACTTATACAAATGTTTTACTTAAACGACAAACACAAACAATTTCTAACAATATATATAAAACAAATTTTCAACTAATACAAATGTTTTACTTATACAACAAACACAAACAATTTCTAACATTATATATACCACAAATTTTCAACTTATACAAACGTTATACCTATACGACAAATATATATACAAATAACTATTTTGCACTTTATATAAACAACTATACGATTAGAATATACAAGATTTCAGGTTATACAACAACTAAAAAAATATTAACCCTATCAAACACAACAAAATTAAACTTTTTTAACACATCCTTAATACAACAAATGATACAAAAAAAGAGATTGTTGACATTAAAAGAGTAAAAATCTAACCATATTTGCGGGATTGTTGACATAATCCTCCATTTTCTTCAAAAACTAGCAAAAAATCGGAGCTAACCCAAACTTAGAGAGAGTTTTTGTGTAGTGAAGGGTGAAAAATGAAGGAAAAAAAAACGTTTTTATAATCAAATTAAGGGCATTTCGCAGATAAGAAGCCCATTTCGCAGATGGGGCTTCTCATCTGCGAAAGTACAAGTGCCTAAAGCACAACTATGCTTTAGGCACTTGTACTTTCGCAAAAATTAAAAAAAAAAAAAAGGCCATTTGCGAAAGTACAAGTGCCTAAAGCACAACTGTGCTTTAGGCACTTGTACTTTCGCAAAAATTAAAAAAAAAAGGCCATTTGCGAAAGTACAAGTGCCTAAAGCACAACTGTGCTTTAGGCACTTGTACTTTCGCAGATGAGAAGCCCATTTCGCAGATGGGACCTTCTCATCTGTGAAAGTACAAGTGCTTAAAGCACAACTGTGCTTTAGGCACTTGTACTTTCGCAAAAATTTAAAAAAAAAAAAGGCCATCTGCGAAAGTACAAGTGCCTAAAGCACAACTGTGCTTTAGGCACTTGTACTTTCGCATATGAGAAGCCCATTTCGCAGATGGGACCTTCTCATCTGCGAAATGGGTGGTTATTTTTGTAATTTCGATTTTTTTTGGCTATTTTTGTAATATCATTAGTGTAAATGGCTATTTTTGTAAATTTCTCTATAATGTTGATATTTCGCTAATACAAGATGTGAAGTTTATACTGCTATTTGTTTTTTATAACTAATAGTTATGTTACAAATATGGAACTCTTTGTTGTAGCAGTAAAAACAACACAAGTAATAAATGATACTAGTTTTTTGATAAAAAAAAAATATATGAAACATGTTGAAAAATATTATGTTCGTGTGATAATGTCAATCCTGTCTTGAAATGCTTAGATTTATTCAGTTTTTATTTTGACAGGAAAGACAATGAATGTGTTAGTTGGTCTTGGTAGGAAACATCACAAATTAATTTATCAGTTCTATTCTATAACTTCCAAGCTAACAAATTAGAGTAATTAAATATTTTTATATTTTATTTCTATTTATATTTCTATCATATCAAATATGTGGCACATTTAATGATATATTTAATAAAATTGATAATATTTTAATCATTTGTCATCATTTAATGTGTGTAGGAAAATAATAGGAATAAATATAAAAAGATTTTTAATTTCTTTTGAAATTAAGTTTAGCTGTTATAAGTTCCCCTGATTTTATGAAATTTTAGTTTTTTTATATAGCATAGTGCTGAAAATAAGTTGTCGATCAAAGTTGCAATCTTCTTGATCCATGGCTGCTATAAATTCCCTGATTTTCCGAGGTAATTTAATTTCTTAAATTTCTAATGTACTTATTTTTCCTTAGAACAAATTACACGAACGGTCTTTAAGGTTTCGCTTTTTTTTTTCCCTAAAGTAGTCCTTACGAACCTTTTTTCCCTCAGATGGTACCTACGGAGCAAATGTTGCACACAAATGATCCTTATGACTAACTTTTTTAACAGATTCCGTTAAGTGTGTGTGAAAAGACAAAAATACCCTTTATTTTTATTTATTTATTTATTTTGAACATTTGTTAATTAGAAATTAAAAAAGTGGCTCTCTCTCTCTCTCTCTCTCTCTCTCTCTCGTTCTTCATTATCTTCTTCCAGTGCTTCTCTCTCCATGTGACTGGAGAACTCAAAAGTGGTTGACCGGATGCTTCTTTCCTTGTCTGAGATTGAACACAATGGATTTAAATCCAACCACATCATTGAACCCTCTACTTCACTTACCCATTCATCGCATTCATACCCTCTTCACACTACCAGATCCACACATCTTTCTGGACAAATTCTACTCATCGCATACACTACAACTCTATTTTAATCGGTGGAAACGACTGTTAGTCTTCTCCGTATCTCTCTCTGTTCCAAGGGACGAAATCAATTTTTGAATTTGTCAAGATTCACCCACCGTCAATCTCTCAAGAACAAACCTGCAACAACAACAACAAAATCTTCTAAAAATCTCTCACTTGAAGTTCTTCAATGGGGACATCGATTTAGTCTATGTCGACTCTAGAGTAATGGGAGAAGTGGAAATGAGGGATGGGAGGCTGGTGTTGGCTTTGATTTTAGTTTCAGAGAGAGGTAGAGTAAAAGATGTGAAAATAGATTCCTCCATTTTTTTTCTCTGATTCATCGGACCCGACCTTCTTCAGTCATCGATGGTTCTGATCAACATTTATGAGGGCTAGGGGTTTCATTTATGAGGGTTAGGTTTTCCTGGCAGTGACGGATGGAGGTGGCGAACGATGATGGAATCATAGATCCGACTTCCGATCTACCTATTTGGCGACTGTCTTTTTGAAGAAGAGTAAGGTGGTGGCGGTGGTTTGTCGGAGGAGAAGCACAAGAGGATCCACAACACTTCAGTCGGATCTATGAAACAATCACCATATTCGATTACTACATTTGCATTTTACTCTAATCATTGTTGGTGATGTGTACGAGTTGATTCTAGTAGTGACAATATAAAGGTGGTGTGTTTCAATGGGGGTGAAGTAAAGAAAATCTAGAGTTTCAGACAGATTAATCGTTTCTTGAGAGAGAGAGAGAGGACCATTTATGCAAAAAAAAAAACAAAGGGTATTTTTGTCATTTAACAAAAATTAACAGGATCTGTTAGCAAAGTTAGTCACAAGGGCCTTTTGTGTGCAAGGTTTGCTCCGTAGGTACCATGTGAGGGAAAAAAGTTTCGTAAGGACTACTTTAGAGAAAAAAACAAAACCTTAAGGACCATTCGTGTAATTTGTTATTTTCCTTATTTCTGATTAATCTAATGCATGCTAAATTCTAATTGAAAGTCTAATATGTGCGTTCTGATTTTGAAAATCAAGATTCTAAATTTTATAATGCTATATAATCTGATTTTGAATTTCTGATGTTGAAATTGTGATATTGAAAATATGTATGTATTTGAAATTCATAAGTGAATTAAGATGTTGAAATTCTCATTTTAAAAATCTGATGTATCTTTGATACTGAAATTATGATATTAAAATTCTGCTATTGAAATTATGTTATGTGGATTCCAATTATGAAAATATGATGTATATGAAAATGTAATAGATTATCTGAATAATATGATGTATCAGATTTCTGAAAATCTTATGTTTATGTAATTTTTAAAAATTTGAAATGTTAATTTTTAATTAATTTACATTCTTTTCAGGTTGTGGTTATGGATACTTAACTACAAGTTGTATTTTTCTTCGAAGTACCGTGACAATAAAGATTAAACAGATTAGCAATTTCAAGTATCAAATGTTAATTTGTACAAAGTCTTTGATTAAAATAAAATAAGAGGTATTTGGCTTCCAAAAAATGAATGAAGACATTATATTTAATGAATTTTTGTATGATTTTGTTTGTATAACTTTGATTTAATTTGGCTATAAATATTATTTTAGACAAAACTTCAAAAATGGTTCTTGTGGTTTCTGAAAATATCAAGTTTAGTCCCTAAGTTCATAAAACCTCACAGATGGTCCCTATGGTTTCAAAACTTTTGACATTTGGTCCTTTTCGCTAACTCTGTTAGCTTTTGGCCGTTAAGTGAAAGACAATTCTGTCATTTCACTTCCACAGGGACTATTTATGAAGTTTTACCTTATTTTTTTTAAAAGAAAAAATATAATTATTTAATATTAAAGGGTCCCACCCTTCTCTCTCTCTCTCTCTCTCTCTCTCTCTCTCTCTCTCTGCCGGACGAAAATGCCCCGAAAATATCAAGATGTAATTGGTCTGCAAGTTCTTGAATATTTGACGATTCACTCTTAAACGAACGCTTTGGATTTGGGTCGCTATCTCCGTATCCAGCTCTATCGAATTGTACAAGATAAATCCCCAATTCATCCATTAGTTTCTGAAATTTATGACATCTAGGTATCAATTTCGATACAAAAACTGTTAAAAATACACGCAGATCTACATTCTTGTGACAACCGTCAATTTTCGGTCAAGTCAAAGTCAACTAAAGTCAACAAGTCAAACATTTGCCTCAATTTGCCCGTGGGTACTAGAATTTACATTATGAAATTTCTACACAACTCTCTATTCTAATGAGAGATCATAAATCAAAAAGTGCGAACATCTAGATCTCCTTAACCTAAAACTGTGGTACGTGGCGAGCCAAACCGATAAAACAATGTTGCATACTCATCGGGAGTGTGTAAGATCCTTAAACAAGGCTTAACAGGGTTTAGGAACCTTGCATTGCGAAGCCGGACACTCATAAATGCCACACATGAAACCTCTCTCAATCGTTTTCACTCTATCTCTTCTTATCAAGAATCTCTCCTAAATCTCTCCAAGTATATGAAATCTCTCCCAAATATCTCTTTGTATGAGAAATCTCTCCAAGTATGTGAAATCTCTCCCAAACATCTCTTTGTATGAGAAATCTCTCCAAGTATGTGAAATCTCTCCCAAATCCCTCTTTGTATGAGAAATCTCTCCAAGAATGAGAAACCTCTCCCAAATCTCTCTCAAAAGTTTCCGTAACTTTTTGAAGTCATTCGGGTTATTCCGACCCTTAACTGGGTAAAAAACGGCTTAAAACGGGGTAAAAACGAGTAAAATAGGCTTAAGGACCCGAAACCCTCTTATTAGGGCCGAAGCCTCTTAGAACCGAACCTATAAGGACCGAACTTGCTAAGAACCGAAACCAAGAGGACCGAGCATCTGCTGAACCCGAACCTCACCCAAGAAGAACCGAACCCGAAAGGTCCTCTCAGGACCGAACCTCGCGCACCACCCGAACCCGAAGGTACTGTTCATTTCGGTCCATTTCGGGTCTGACCACCTTCGCTCTATTTCGCTTCCATGACTTCGGATCGAGCCCTTCGCCTTCGCCTCTCACTTCTGGTTCACCCCATTTCGCTTCCGACTCTGCATCAGAAGGGACTGAATCTCGGCCTAGGACCGAGAGGTCTCGTTGGAAACTCCTTTTCTCCCGGTTTTCGTCTAGTTTTGTGTTTAAGGCCCGTTTTTAATTATTTTAACGCGGTATTTTCACCCAAAATCATATTTTAACATAATGAACCCTAAATATTCACAATTTAATCATATTTTCATGAAAATCTTTATTTAAATAATAAAAGCTAGTGGGTAAAGTACAAAGAGGTGGAGTGTTGACTTTGCTTTACCTTATGACACAAGCAACCACTCCCACACCCACTCTATCACCAGCCACACCTCCCCACCTTACCTAGGTCACATCAATGTCCTTTCCACTCAATTATCACCCTTTCTCACGTTTTTGAAAGTTGTACATTCATCCTCTCTCCTCACTTCTCTCATTTGCTTTCATTTCACCAAGGATCCAACTCTACTTTTCTCTCAAATTCGAGATTCAAGGCTGATTATCAAGCTTTCTCACACTCTTGGTAAGTATAATTCATCCTCTCTATGATTATTTCACTTCCCTCTACTCCAATCATAGCTTACTTATACAAATTACATCATTTTGGTGTTAGATTCTCGAAAATCTTCAAGGCATCTTCAAGTGTTCTTGAGTTGAACACTTCCCTAATTCAACATTCATCCACTAAAATCACTCAAGGTGAGTTCATACCCCTACATTTTAATGTTTTATCAAGTTTTTAAGGGGGGAATACAAGTTAAAACACCAAGAACATAACTTAACTCTTCTAACAGCCTTCATCATGAAAGTTCAACTCCATTCACGGACTGTTTTGGACAACTTAAGCATTTTCGTTTTCAAAACTGTTTTACGTGAAAGTAGTTCCACTTCTTAGATTTAAAATGACTACTTGCACATCGCCACACTATTTTTATACAATTTATGGCGATTTTTACAAAACAGCCTGTCTTTTCAAACACAAATCCGGACCAGTCTATGAATATGAGCATTTTAATACAAGTTAAAGGCTTCCAAAAATCATGATAAAAATTATGAGTAAACTAGACACATTTTGGGAACTCTCAGAATTTACGGATCTAGTTTTCGACCTTGTATGATTTTTCTATGACTTTTCTAAAACAGCGCAGAAAGGTTAAAGTTAGTTAACAACATATAAATTTCATATCACTTTGTATTATGTTGAGAAAAGCGTATAATCATAAGTTCTAATTATTGAATGTGTTTCCGTGTTAGTTTATCATCATAAATTGAAACTAAGTCATTCATGATAAGATTATTCATTCAGTTAGAACACGTATATTAAGTTATAAAAAGCATAGTTTAATGGATTCATAACACTAATGCATTTTCATAAAAGAGTTCTTACATATTACAAACATGTTAGATAAACTATAATAGGTATAGTTTATGATACATCACATAACACACTCGTTCAAAAATGGTACATTCATACAGAAAAGGGTTACACCCACACACATTACACGTTAACTTGTTAACCTAAATTGTGAGACAATCTCTTTCCGTACGTCCGAGTGCGGAATATAATTCCTGGTAGTTATAATCAGAGTCTCCTGGAGGGAGAACGTGATACGTGTATATAGATCTATATTGGGTTTCACACCCCACATCTTGCTGCTAGCTACAGTGGAACCTGCAGGTCTACGGGTGACAAATGTCATTTCAGTTTTGCGACGCCTGAGAAACGTCGTGGCAGGTTCATTCAGTCATAGTATGATTATAGCGACTCACATAGGGATATAACAATACATAAAGTTTACGGGATTTTTATAAAACCTAAATGGGTTTTATGTCGATTTAAAATCACTTTTTATCTCAATGAGTATAGATATTACTGTACACTTTCGGTTTTGGTAATTATGACTACAAATCATTTGAAACCACATTTATACCTTTAAGTATGACCAATACTTGTTATTTATCGGTCCTGGATTTAGGACTACATATACATAAAGTATTAACAAACACAAGAATTTACGGGAATTTTATTTAATTCAAGCGCGTTTTATGTCGATTTAAACACATACCATTTTTTATTAGTAAGAGATGTTACTTATACATTTTGGTCTTCGGTTATAAGACTACATTACACAGATTTTAAAAAAAATATCGGATTTTTTGGATATATATTCTAATGCTTTTACAAGGAAAACGATTTACTTCTCTAACGAAATCTCTTATGAACTCACCAACCTTTGTGTTGACACTTTTTCAAAACTACTTGTATTCTCAGGAATTTAGTGAAACAGGAAATCAACAACGTTTTAAGGATGGGACGATAATTCGTCAAACAGTTCATTTTGTATCACAAAGTAATTGATGTGAATCATATAAACATGTACATTGATGTAACTTTTTTTTAATTATATTTGTGATGGTTGTATTTACTTTGAGCACTATTATACTCGTTGTTGTGATACTCTACATGAAGTCCTCCACCCCCGGACGTTTCCGCCATCCTTGGTTTGGGGGTGTGACAATTCTACAAACATAATATTGAAAACGAAAAGGGGTTGATCAATATGTACTTGGGTAGCCATGAAGTTCATTTCTTTGTTGCTAGCGAATCCATGAACAATAACGACTCTGTAAGTCGATTCATTCTTCGGGACTCCTCGTTCTTTGTAAGCTAAGTATCTTCCATCACTAAGTTTGATTCTACCTGATGAAGAAGACGATGACGTTTCGTTTTCGGATCAATTGAATCGATAATATCTGATGAAGTAGGTGAATCACACTCTGAAGTTACTGGTCTTGTTGGTTGATCTGATATTCGCAAACAACTCATTCTTAAACACCCCATCATCAACCCCACAACTCTCTTCAACACCATTTCTAAAAAAAGATTGAAGCTTTATAATACCCATATCATCATATGTCTATATCCATTCCAATAAAGAATTCAAAAGTGTAAATTACAAGACTTCTAATAGTTGTGTGCCATGATCTGTTTCACCATTCTATTCCTTCCTGTATTGTTGCCGATCGAACCGTAAAAAGAAAGGAGAACGCCGGTGACAGCCTTCTGTCGGCGTCCCTCTTTGCTATTTGCTGAGAAATCCCATGAAAACCCCCACCCATATCATGTGTTGTTCTTGCTTCTTCTTCCTCGATCAGATGAGGATCGAAGGCCTTTCCCTTCACTGCCACTATCGTTGGTAACGGCCTTCCGCCTCTGCGTCCCCTCCTTGTAATTTGCCAACCATCACAAAACCCCACTCCACCACCAGTGCCACCCAATCTGCTGCTCAATTTGTTTTTCTTTTCCCCCCGATCTGAAGATGAGTACTCTCACTGTTTCTATCACTTTGGCCAGATCAACCCCTCATCTTTAATAAAGGAGCAAAACACTATTTATGTTTGTTCAATGGTGTAATTGTAGATATATATATATATATATATATATATATATATATATATATATATATATATATATATATATAGAGAGAGAGAGAGAGAGAGAGAGAGGTGGGACCCCTTGCATATTAAATATTATATATTTATTTATTTATTTAAAAAAAGTATTTGAAAACCTCATAAATGGTCCCTGTGTAGTGAAATGACAAAAATATCCCTGACTTAACGGTTAAATGGTACCAGAGTTAGCCGGAAGGGCCAAATATTAAGAGTTTTGAAACCATAAGGACCATCTGTGAGGTTTTTTGAACTTAGGGACTAAACTTGATATTTTCGAAAATCACAGGGATCATTTTTGAAGTTTTGTCTTTATTTTATTTTTTATATAAGTTTTTTTATATATAAGGGCATTAATTTAGTATCTCGTCCTGGGCATTGAAAATGAATGGACCGGCCCTGTTTCAAAGTACATGGATTGAAGTATAAGTAAAACTTATGGAAAACACTTGGCTAAAGGATAATTCAAAATTTTATTAAACCAAAGCTAAAGAAATAAACAAAGGTTGCTCGATCCAAAAGTGTTGCTCATCGCATTTAAATAGTGGACAAAAACTGTAAAATGTAGTTTTTAATTTTATGCGTCTAAGGTCCAGACGTATGAAAACTTATAGATTTAATCATTTTCAACAATTTTGTTGTGGTTTTGGTCTTTCTTTTGTTAACTTTAATAATTTGGTTGTTAACCTTTTTAAAACGACTATTTTACCTTTAAGGAATGTTTCTACAACCAAACTACAATATATTCTTTTTAATTTTATTCAGTTATTATATACTATTAAATATTATTTTTAATATTTATACTATTTATATATTAATAAATATTGTTTTATTAGATTAGTAACTTCTTTTAATTAAAAAAAATTTAATTTCTTTGTTATAAGACCAATCGTCTTTCGTGCAGATGCCAGAAAGTATGTTTAGTCCCTATTTTAAAAAATTAACTCTGAAAGTCCCTCGTTTGGTTAAAAGTTGCACACTTCATCCCTCTTGGCATAAAAAAACCATTTTGCCCTTATTTATTTCTTTTTCTTTTTTTTTTTAATCTATTTTTTTTTTTTGTAATTATTAATTATTTATTTATTAAAAAAAAAACTTTTAAACAGAAATCGGAGCCCTAAGCAGACATTCATAACTCGTCTCCCAAACCCCTTTCTTCTTCGAAACACCTCCTATCCACGATCACCACCTACAGACACGACTCCAACGACACCTTCTGTCGACTTCATTACTCCGATGACTTCTCCCGGCGACGCCACCAAGCCACCCCCTTCCCTTTCCCCAATTTCCTTTCATCTTCTTCTTCTTCTTTGAATTCGATCACTCATCTCCGCCACACACACGTTCTCTCTCTTCAATATCCTCTTTCTAATCTCCGGCACCTCCATCTATCACTGCTAGCACCTCCTGTAACCACCACAAGTCATCATTGAAATCTCAAAAAAATGAACCCTAAACTTGTAAATCAAAGAAGATGGAGATTCAGATCGGAGAAGCAAGCTCATATCGAACCCAAATCTTCTCAATTGATAACGAAGACGGAGAGGGGATCACATTCCATGCGGTGTTTGATATGGTTTTCAGGCCCTGATTTCGTGGCAGTTCTAGGCGGTTTTGGTGAAGGTGAGATTCAAAAATGGTTTTCAGTATTCAGCAGCAAGTTTGATTGTTAAGAGGTGGCATTTGAAGGCGACAATTTTCGAGGGTGGTTGCAGCAACGATTGCTATTTTCGGTGGTGTGGAGGTTAGAAACAGGTGGTGTAGAGGTTGGGTTCCCTGATGGGTAACCGGTGTTACCGGTGAAGTGGTTCATGTTGAAGGCGGTGTTCAGGAAAAAAATGGTTGAAGGTTCAATTAATTCGGGAGGCTACAAAAAAAGTGGCCGGATTTTGACTTTAAGGGGTGTGCTCCGGTGGTGGTTGACCGGAACTGGTGGATCTGTTGTTTTACAAGAATTAACAAAAGATGGAGGAAGAGAGATGAGCAAAAGGAAGGTGGGGGGGGGGGGGGGGTGTCGGGGTAGGGTGGTAGGGATGTTTGGGTTCTTTCTTTTATTTTTAAATTAGTAATAATTATTATAACATTTAAATTAATTGGAAAATAAATACAAAAGGGCATAACAGTCATTTTATAACTCGTAAGGAATGAAGCTTGCAAATTTAAACTTACGAGGGATGAAGCGTGCAACTTTTAATCAAACGAGGGACGGTCTGAGTTAATTTTTGAAAATAGGGACTAAACGTGTTTTCTAGCACCTACACAAGGGACCATTGGTGTAATTTACCCATATTTTTAATTGGATTATTATATATGAATAAATATTATTTTTAATATATAATATTTATATATTAATAAATATTATTATATTGAATTATTAATTTATTTTAGTTAATTTTATTTAATGTAGTAATTCTTTTTTATTGGATTATTTTATATTTAGAAATACATTTTTAATTATAATATTTATAAACTAACAAATATTACATTATTACATTATTAGTTTTTTTAGTTAATTTTCTTAATTTCTTTTTGTTTGATTAATTCTTTTTTATTGGAATATTACTTTTAATTTATTATTTTATTTATATAATAAATATATTATTAATTTACTTTTATTATAAAATATTAATCCTTTTTAATTTTATTAGTTCCATCACAAAATTGTCGGAATACACAAAAGCGTTGCATCTATCAATAAAAATCATCGGGGATCGCCGCCACTTGTTGTAAATGATCAAATCTATAATTTTTTAAAGATTTAGACTTTAGCCATATAAAATGAAAAAACACAGAGACCATTTTTAAAGTTTTATCTAAATTATATCGAGTTAGGAAGATATTTTTGACTCATTCAAAATATATAATATGTATTTTTCTAATTTGTAGTAACCGAGTTTCTAAAAATTCTTTATATTTATGTTCGAACCAGCTATTTCCAAATGTCTATACCACCCTTTTCTAATCAAAAGTCACATTTTAATTTTTTTTTTGTTGTTGGTGTATTTACTTCCATTTGCTAATTTTAATTATTTATTATACTTTATTAAAAAAAACATTTTGTCAATATTCAATAACTACTTATCGGATTTTGGATTTTTTTACAATTCTCTTAAAAAAATTTCTTACTCTATATCTTGAATAGTCAGTCATGTAAGGAACTCAACTTCTGCAAAATAATAATAATAATAATAATGTCAAGTATAATAAACGACCGAAACAGAGGCATAATCCGATTGTGCTACATCAATCATAAAGTTTAAGAAACATAAAAAAGAATGTGACGATTTGGTATACGAGACTGTTGAACGAAATTTCGATTGATGAACTATTGAAATTGTAAATGTAATTTCGTATAAGGACTTTATCTCCGATTGTGTTACATCAATCATAGGCCTTGACCCTACTCTGCTAATGATGAGATATGGAACCCCGTCCACACTCAGCTAGTGGTGAGATACGGGACCCCGCCCACACTCACTTCCCTAACCATGCACATACAAGTATCACACAAACAACAAGTATAACTAAACATGAACACATTCATTGGGCACCGCTCGACATCAAATCGTAGTCTAGAACATACATATACACATTCCTCGAGCCCCGCCCGACATTGGACCGTAATCCGAAAAGCATACAAACATTCATCGAGCACTGCCCGACATCGAACCGTAGTCCGGAAAACATACAATCATAAATACGGGTCGACATTGGTGCCTTCGACCCGTTCAAACAGGAGGAAACTCACCTCGCAAAGCTGAATGCAGAATCTCATGGTAAGGAATCTCTAACAGCTGCTATGATGACTCCCTGATCTATCATTACCAAAATAACACTTAGGTGTTGTTTGTTTTTTTAAAGTCAAAATGTTTGCAGTCTGCGGACCACATCTGCAAGCCTCTGCGGAAGAAGAGATGGACCAAATGTCTGCAATCTGCAATAAGAAGACTGTTTGTTTTTAACGTCTGCGGGCCGTTAAAATAAATTGAATTTTTAAACTTAATTTCATATTATAAACATTAAAAATGCATTTTTAACAAAAAAATGAAAGAAAAAAAAAACTGCACGATGGCCATGTTTTTTTTTTTTTTTTTGGTTTAGGTTAAAATGAGGTCTGAAGACCTTTGAAGACAGTGGTCCATGTCTGCGCCAGGAAGACCTCACGCAGACGTTTTCTGATCTGCGCACTTCCAAAAAACAAACAATCTGCGAGAGCATATGTCTGCGCGTTCTCTGCGCGGTGCAGACAAAAGTGGTTGCGCAGATCTTCACACAAAAAACAAACAGCCCCTTAGTCAAATACCAATAATCATTCTTAGGGTAAAATGACTATTTTACCCCTGATCTAATTTGGTCCATGCCTAAGGCCTAAAACCATAACATGAAAGGCCTAATACTAGGTAGACTCCCCAAGCCCACCCATGGCCCACTAATGGCCCAATTTTCTAAATTGAGCCCAACCCTTATAATGAGCCTTACCCTAAAGCCCATCATATTCTTAGCCCAATTATCTGATTTCTGATGGCCTATTAAGGCCCAAAGTAAAGAAATCTAAAGAATGGCCCAAACCGAGGCCCAAAACAAAACCTAACCCACTATCTGATTACGCATGGCGTACTCAACTATACACTAAGCATACAGGTTATTTGGCTTGTATGCCTAACGTATTGCTCTGTTAGGCCACTTATACCATCAAGCACTTAATACTTCATTATAGAGGTTAAAATCACAGATCCAAGTCCTCTTCAACGTCTTAATCCGTAAAGTCACTGACTTGGTGACTTTACAAGACCCAAATGAACCCAAACTCAAAGTATAGCAATCTACTTCCATTAAACTGACCTTAACTCATGCATAAACACACCAAGACCTTCAAGATGGCAACTTTCTATCTTAGGGACTTAAATAGCACAAAGGGTGGCAACCTTAAGCCTAGGAAACACATTTGAACCATAAAGCTTCATCCTTAGGACCAAAAAGGTCCAAAAACCCATACTTCAAGAGATCTAAGCAAATAAACACCAAGTTAAAAGCCTTATACCTTATTTGAATGCCAAATGTTGATAAGGTTCTGGATCTATAAGCCTTTTCTCCTTTGATGATCCTTCAATAATGGCCACCTTCCTTCAAAACACCAAGATGCACTCCAAAATGGTCTTCTAAGCTCGAACACACAAACAATGGATTAGGGTTTCGTAGGAGCTATCTAAGGGTGAGAGGGAGGCTGGTCTGATGGACATAATGTTCTTTATATTGTGCTCAACCCTAAAAATTAGGGTTTAGGGACTCTGAACGTACGTTGTGCGTACTTCCTGTACGCTGGGCATACGCCTCCCACACTCACGTCTACTTATTCCTTCTACGCTGGTTGTACTCTCGCGCATGTCACCTTGCATGCATGGGATTTCCTTGCCACTTATCTCCATTAGGGACCAATATTACCAATAACTTCAAAGTGTCATAACTTTCTCATCCGAGTTCCATTTCCAACGAACCTTATATCCACGAAAAAGGTGGTGAGAATCCCTACGCTCTTAACTACACACCCTAGATGATTTACTGGAGTTGTTTAAATGCTTAAGAGATGGATTAACTGAAGCAAACTTGATCCTAGATGATTTACTGAAGTTGTTTAAATGCTTACTCACTTCATCCTATTTTCTAATGAGAAAACTTGATGCATATGATTTCAAATATTTCTGTAAAAGATTGTTTCATTCTTCCTATTTTTTCCAAGAATAAACTTATTTTGTCATATATTATGAAACGATAAGTTTTTGGATTCAACCATTTTTAAGATTGATTTGATCCATTGATTACTGTTAACTTGTAGTTTTATTTCTTTAATTCTTTGACTTAATTTAGATTTGTATGTATTACTTTTTGTTGATTATTTATATACAAACAAATGAATCGATGCTTGTATGTTTCAATCCATAAGATTTAATGAATGACTTAAAGCATGAAATACTATTCCTACTATTAGAGGTTAGCTTCCCGTTTTTATTTACTTTTTATCTTATGGTATTTGTATGTGCCTTACGAATTAAGTCATCTAGGCCAAGATACTATTTTATTATTGACTATTAACTCTTTTTCTTTTTTTCTTTTTAATATCATTTTATTGATTTATTTTCCATTGTTTTAGTGGATATTTTAGGCTTTTTGATGGCTGAAGTCGCAACATCCAAGATCATGAAGATAACAGATTTTTTTTTGTGTAGCATATGTCGAAATTCCTTGGCTTTGGAATGATTTAATTCTAGCTTTACATGACACTTTGGAAAAGGAAAGCATTGGAAATTTAATTAAAAAGCTTGCTCTCAGAAACATCATATGTATCATATATGGAAGAAAGAAATAGTAGGCTTTTTATAAAATAAGAAATGTGGAAAAGAGAAAGTGGTTGCTAATGTTTTTGAAGACATTCGTTTACAATTGATTGGGTTGTTGGGTTGTATTCGGGATATGTGTGGCAATTTGTTCATCTCTTGATAATATGCAAGAGTAAAAATATTGACGGGTAATTTGGTCTTTTACTTATAATATGCAAAAGAAAGTACTGGTTAAAAAGCGAGGTGTGCAGGTGAATTTCGAGGATATACATGGCAAGTGAATAGTGTTTTTTTGCAATTTTTTGGCCAAATTTTTATGAGGCATTGATGTTTGGACTTGGACTAAATGATATGTGAACATGACTTTTATGATTCATGTTGTTGGTCTTAATTAGATAATTGTTAACAGGTTAAGAAATTATAATAAAAAAAAAAGATGTTATGACCATGCCCAATAGTAATTTTAAAATGACCAAATATTTTTATCTCGGTAGTAATTTTAAAGTGTTGAGCAATTTTTAAGAAAGTTGAATTAAAATATGATTTTTATTTGACAACCATCTTATGGGAATTCGTATTAGTGAGTCTGATATTCAGATGTTATATATTTAGTCCAACATAAGATGATTTGTAAACAATAGTTTTTCTTTATGTATAACAATTGATGTTTTAAAATGGTGTGATTTAAAGTTTATACGTCATTTATATCCTTTTCATTCTTTTAGTAACTAGAAAAAAAAATGGAAAAAAAAAAACTTAAATCTAGCAGTTATTAATATAAAACACAATTAATGATGCAATAGTTAATTATAGGCAATAAACAATTCATGAGGCAATTATAAAAAAAAAATGTACATTAATAGAAAGAAACAATTCAACATTTAAGGAGTTGAGGAAGAGACGTTCTAAATAGTCAATTGACGAAGAAACTTAAAGCATGATATCAAGAAAATTAATGATCAACAACAATCCAAACAAAAAAAATATGATAATTTTTAAAATTAAAACAAAGGTAATAATGTAATAAATTTACATTGAAATAAACACTTTGAAACAAGGTACAATTAAACATCTAATCTAAAAAATTATCATTATCGGTATCAAACCACAATAATTTAAGATAAAGTTATGCAATTCAAACGCCGAAAAATGAAGTTGTTTAATAAATAAACGATTGTTTGTTATCACTATTTTTGAGAGTTGAAAAAGAATATTTATATTTAGATAGTCTTTGTTATTTATATTTTGTTATCGATAATTTGATTAAAGTTTATACTCATCTCATATTTTAAATGGTCTTAAATCGTTAGGTTTGTTGATTCATAAATTGATATTAAAAATTAGTTTTCTAGTTACGTTACCAACCAATATTGATCAGAAATATAGTTTGTGTAAGGAAACGAAACTATGAGTTATAACATTAGGTACACGTATTATAGAAGTTGAGATAATATCCAGAAATATAGAAAATCATATTTTTATTCCAAAAATGTATTTGACCACTTCGGATAAAAGGATTTAATAGAAGACAATTTCTATTTTTTTTTTGTATGTTTTACGATGAAAATAAAGATGAGTTAACAACAGTTGCCATTGCAGGTGATGTTGTTTTTAAGACACCGGTGTTAACTTATGGACAGTTGTTTATTGTATTTTCCACAGTTCAAAACATCAAATAAATTAAAAATATTAATTTTAAACAATGATAGTAAACCTAACAATATGTCATCTAATGTTTCATTCTAAGAAATTTTTAAAATTTATGATTATATTTTTTTATTACTATAAATTGAATAACTTATTTATCATTTCATTGGTGTTTATTTCAAAATTTTAATTTAAAAAATGATTAATGTTTATAACTTTTAACTTTTTCAAACATGTCATATAATACAAACCTACTAATGAAATAAACAAGATATTGAAATGGAGATTATCATTCCCTTATTAAGTTTAGTTATTTTATTGGAGTGAACCATTGATTAATGTTGTCTGGTCCGTAACAACATACACATGAATGGAACGAATTTAACTAATAATGATAAAAATACCACTAAAACAATACACAATATATAAAAAGCTCGTCAAAATAAATCATTTGTCACTTTTACTAATAGATGAAAATTTAATAAAAGAAAAACTATTTTGTAACTTATATTTCTTACAACAAATCGTAAACTTTATCGATATTAAAATTTCTTCAATAGTATACAATATGAATTTAATATATAAATCTGTAATCAAAGTTGTTTACACTTTAGATCATTTTAAAACCATGACTATCATCTTTCCCTCCAAAACTTCGTCCATTTGTTCGATTAATGGTTAACAACTTACTATAGGTCAAAAATTAAATATACAAAAAAAAACAAAGAATATGGTCTACATTTAAATGGATAAGTATCTTGTAAATTTGTAATTAATCTGCACCAAATTTTCAGAACTTTATCCATTCCATTAAACCAACAGTAAAAAGTAAAACATATGTCCACGTCATATACAAATTGTTTTGTTAAACCCTATATCATGCATCAAACAATCAACATCTACATGCAAATCAATCAAGAAGTATCAAGAACCCTAATCTTTTCTTGCAAAAGAGTACCATATATAGATCATAAGATTGCGAAATCAAATCTAAATCAGTTCGTATTCCCAGAAATCAAGATCCTACCGATCTCAAAACTCAAGAAAGCATCGATGCATGCATATTCCACCTGCGCCGGAGACAGCCGTCGATTATCCCATCTGCTTTTCGAAACAATCTTCTGCTTGATCAACTCCTTCCCAAGGACGATTCTTGTTAATCCTTTCAACCCAACATTCCCAAGATCCGGTCGATTGTACTTCTCCGTAACCAACGCTCTTAAGTCCATCGTCCTCCCAACGTCGAGATTGTAATCGTCCTTCAGCTTCTTGACGTCGTCCTCGATGCCAGCGCCGACGAAGGTGTAGGAAGGATTGAGGAGGAAGTCTCTGAGTAACGGGGTTGTAGGGGCGTGGATGATTTGAAAAATCAGGCAGCGGTGTCCAACGCAGAGTTGGAGGGTGGCGACAGGGTTTACGTTATTCCGACGGTTAGGACGCCACTCAATATAGAGGCCGACGACGAGGGAGTGGAGACGGCGGCGGTGGATGCTTTCGATGTCGTTGATCCAGAAGTCGACGTAGGATGGTTTGGCTGTGACTAAGGTCAAAATGGTATCTTCGAAGAATGTGACGTCGTAGTAGTCGTGGTCATCGTCGGGAACTTTGTGATCGAAAATGCTCGTCGACGTCATTGCGGTGGTGGTTATGGCTTCTGTGGAGGCGCTTGGTTGTGTGAGAGAGTTGTAGACGGTTGAAGGAAATGGAAGCGGACTGGAGCTTTTATAGAAAGATGTCAGGTGGTTTAACCCTTTTGAAGAAAGAATTTTCGCTTAATCCATTCGCGCGTGGCAGTTTGTTATATTCATGTAAAATATTACACTTTATACCCTCCTAAATATAAGTATTTGCTTTATGTGTTAGTTGAAATCCAAAGTCTCGTCGAACAAATGGCAAGTATAGTCGACTCTCCGCGGTTCCTCACGTTATGTTGTTGGCTAAAAGCTCAATTTATTTGTTTATAAATTTTAGATATGTTATAAAATACAATCGAAATAACAAGACAAATTATAGAGTAAAGAAAAACACGAGATGAAAGAATTTTTATTTTAATACTTATGATGAAAACATTAATTTTTTGATATATATGACTTACTATTTATACAACCAAAATAAGATGAAAGATGTAAAAACAAGAAATTCGTATGAAAGGAAATTTTCTTTTATATATATTTTTCTTTACAGAGGGATTATATATATATATATATATATATATATATATATATATATATATATATATATATATATATATATATAGTGATTTGAACACAAAAAAAGGAACTATACAAGGAAGGGATACGACGATAACAACACCCAATAACTTCCATGTTTATCTGATCTTCTCAATACTAGCCAAAGATAGTTTGATCTTATGCAATATTCACTTTAACCAACACTCCCCTCAAGCTGGGGAATGAATGTCAATCATTCTCAGCTTGTCCAGAGAGTCACTAAATAGTCTTGCATTCACCGCCTTAGTTAGCATGTCAGCTAGCTGCTTCTTCGAGATAACAAATGACAAATTTATTGTTTTCTTCTCGAGGTGGTCTTTAATAAAATGACGATCTAATTCAACATGTTTTGTTCGATCATGTTGAACCGGATTGTTTGCAATTTTCACAGTCGCTTGATTATCGCAATAAAGATTAATAGCTTCCTTCACACCAATGCTAAGATACCTTAGCACCCGTTTTACCCATAATAACTCACACACTCCATGAACCATGCCCCGAAACTCTGCTTCTGCACTTGATCAAGACACCAATTTTTGTTTCTTACTTCTCCAAGTTACTAAGTTTCCTTCCACAAAAGTAAAATACCCTGAAGTGGACTTACCATCAGACTTATCTCGAGCCCAGTCGGCATCAATATAGCCTATGACTTCTAGATTTCCATTCTTCGCAAAATACAACCCCTTTCCTGGTGAAGACTTCAAATAGCGAAGGATTCTATATACGGCTTTCATGTGGCTTTCATTGGGTGCATGCATAAAACGACTAACTACACTTACCGCATACACAATATCAGGGCGTGTATGTGATAAATATATTAGTTTTCCGACCAGTTTCTAATATTGTTCTTTGTTCGTTGGTACTTGACCTGACAGAAGAGTCAACCCGTGGTTAACTTCAATAGGTGTGTCAATCGGTTGACATTCCAGCATACCTGTCTCGGCAAGGAGATCCAGTACATACTTCCGTTGGCACATTGTAATTCCCTGTTTAGACATTGCCACCTTGATGCCCAAAAAATATCTCAAGTTTCCAAGATCCTTTAGCTCAAATTCCTTACTCAATATTGATTGTAGTTTGTTTATTTCATCAAGACCATTGCCAGTCACTACCATGTCATCGACATACACAATCAGGGCTGTTATCTTCTTCCCATAATTCTTTATGAATAGAGTATGATCAGCATATGACTCTTTATATCCAACATTTTTCATGAACCTTGAAAACCTCCCAAACCACGCTCTCGGGGATTGTTTTAGTCCATACAATGCCTTATTCAACTTGCATACTTTGTCACCATAATTCATTCCAGGTGGTGATTCCATGAACACTTCTTCTTCTAAGTAGCCATTTAAAAAAGCGTTTTTTTACATCGAATTGTTTAAGTGACCAGTCTCTATTTGCAGCAATTGACACCAGGATTCTAATAGTATTTATTTTCGCCACTGGTGCAAAAGTATCCCCATAGTCTATACCGTACTTCTATGTATAGCCCTTTACGACTAGTCTAGCCTTATACTTGTCTATCTTTCCATTCGAATCTAGTTTGACTGTGAAGATCCATCTGCACCCTACGGTTCTCTTTCCTAGAGGGAGTACTACCTCATCCCACGTATGATTCCGTTTTAATGCATATAACTCTTCATATACAACCTTTTTCCACTTCGTATCTCTCATGGCTTCTTCTATGGTTTTTAGGATGACTACAGTGGCTAACTCCTCCACCATGCGTCGTTGTGGTTCAACCAGCTTATTTGTGGACACGTAGTGATTGATCGGGTACTTCGATTTTGACATAAGATCCATTTGGTACTGCCTCCGTGGTATCCCTCTATTTTTTCTTACTTAAGGGTACTCCCGGGAACAGATCCAGTGGAGACGGAGTGGGGCCTGTAGCTCATAGGATTAGAGCAAGTGACTACGAACCACGGTGTCGGGGGTTCGAATCCCTACTCGCCCACAACCGGCCCAAAAGGGAAGGGCCTTTCCCTCTGGGGGTAGCAAAATCATGATTGGGATAGCGAACCAAAAGTTATGGAACTTGGGTGTGGGTCTTTTGTCGAAATAGAATGGCCTTTTTATTTATTATTTATCGTAAATGAGTTAAGCATTACACATAGTATGCCCACCCCCCATCAATGTATTTTTTTACGCGCCCGTAACTCTTCCTCAGCCAGGATGGGGGCAGAATAGCAGAGCAAGTACAAGTATTAGTAGCATAACAAAAAAGCGTTCCTCGTCATTAATATCTCGTGTCTGGATATACATATACATCGACATTCTCATGAGAACTGTTAGAGTTTTCATTAGTTAATGTACCTAGTGATGACGTTGGATCCGACTCGGCATAGGTTGGGCTTGGGCTGGTTGTACTATCTTGCTCGAAATTATCAGGCTGCTTATAAGTAAGTTCTGGCTCATCTTCATGCGTTTCTGGCCCATCTTCATGTTCTTCGAGAATATCTATTACTTCATCTAGCCCAATATCTTTATTGATATTATGCATGTTACCCTCATCCGACCTCTCCCCCTGAGGGGAATATTCATGAGTAAAATAGGAGGTGTTCCCATGGAAATTAACATCACGAGTAACATACATTTTCTTTTCTTTCGGGTTGTAACATTGGTACCCTTTTTGAAGTCAGCGTACCCTAAAAACATACACTTTATTGCCCGTGGTTCTAGTTTTCCAGTATTAGAGTGTACATATGATGCACACCCAAACACGCATGGTTCGAGATTAGACCCAATTGGAATATCTAGTTTTTCGTGTAATAGTTGTAATGGAATTTTAAACTCTATAACTCTTGACGGAGTTATAGTCATCAAATATGCAGCATTTCTTACCGCTTCTCCCCAGTATTGGCGTGGAATCTTCAATAAAGAGGCTCGCACAATTTCAAGTATTTGCTTATTTCTCCTTTCTACGAGTCCATTCTGTTGAGGCGTGTTTGAACATGATGTTTGGTGTCTGATAGAGTTATCCCTGCAAAATACTTCCATGTCATGGTTCACATACCACCTCCATTATCATATTGAAGGATCTTTATCTCACACTTGTATTGAGATTTTATTAACTTGTATAATTCTTTAAAGGCATGTATTACTTCATTTTTATGTTTTAACAATGAAATCCAAATCATCCGTGAGAATTCATCAATGAAAGTAACAAAAAACCGATACCAATTTGGAGTAGCTATTCTTGTCGGACCCCACATATCGGAGTGGATCTTCATGAGGGGAATACTAGTTTTATTCTCACTTTGGGGATATGATGTCACACCCACAAACCAGAACGGCGGAATCGTTCGAGGGCGGATGACTTCATGTAGTATCATAACAATTGAATAGATAGTAAAGAAAGTACGCACAACCATCATATACATAACTGAAAAGTTTACATGATTGTAGTACTACATGTTTGTAAAAGAAATCAATTACATTATGGTATTCAAAAGATTAAACTAACGCCTGGGCGTAAGTCTTCAAAAGCAGTTGCTAATCCTGTTTAATGATTCCCTGAGAATACGAATTATTTCAAAGAAAAAGTGTCAACATTTAAGTTGGCGAGTTCACAAGTTCATTTGAATGATTGTATGCGATTTGAAAAGTCCGCGTTTGATTTCAGAAAATCCGATATTTTCTTAAGAATGATGTTGTAAAACCGTAGTTGTATAGAATGAATGTATTTAAACCATAAAATCCTAAATTTTCCTATATGTGAGAAGCAGTCTTAAATAACCAAGGTTGTAACCTGTAAGCAAATATGTCGTGCTTAGAATGAAGAATGTATAGTTGTATGTTTAAGTAAAACTGGTTAAGAAGGTGTTTATCCTGATGTATGAACATGCTAATAATACCCCATTTTATAGTTATTACCCCCTGAGCATGATTGAGTTAAATATATTACTACGTACAAGAGTCGTTGTTTCAACGGTTTGTGAGTTTCTCATAACCATACTAGACGTAGTACTAATGTCGACATTTGTCACCCCAAATGATGAACTGTAGCTAACAGCCAGGGTGCGGGGTCGTCTACTCCGTATAGATTTATACACAAAGTCGCGCTCTCCCTCCAGGAGACTCTGATTAAAGATGGGGACTTTCTTTTGGTACAAACAAAGCCATATGTCTCACATGATTTCTAACAACGAGTTCACGAGTAATACAATGAAATACCTTTTGTATGAAAAGATGATCCTTGATATGAAGAATACATACTTATAAATAAAACATATTTTCTCATTTATAAAACGCATTGTAACCCAAGAGGGTAAAGAAGTGTTTGTGAAGTGTTTCTCATGATAACGACTTTAAATGATAGTTAAAACAATAATATGAAATGCATAGCAAAAGATAGATATTTTTCACAGGATAATAACTCGGTGTTTACTTGTATTCCCCCCTTAAAAGTATTTAAAAAGCATTTTAAACGTATTTAAGGTGTGTTTGTAGGGGTATGAACTCAGTTGGTAGTTTGAAGAGAGTGGGATGAAAGTCGAGCAGAACTTCGACTAGAAAAGCTGATTTCTCAAGATTCTCGGGAATTTGGGGAATCTGGGGAATCTGGGGAGCCTCGGGAGCGTGAAACTCCCTTCCGAACTTGGATATGAAAACCGGAATGTCGGGATGGCTTTGGGGGTTTAAACGCAGTGCTTCGACACAAGAAAGGGAAGAAATTAGCAAAAATGGTTGGCACCCTCGCATCCTATTTATAGGGGTGTGAGAGGCTTCTTATGATGGGCGTATTTCGGAGTTACGTGGGGCATAGTGCCTTCACAGCTCGTACGCTGGGCGTACTTCGGAGTTACGTTGGGCGTTCCGGACGTTACTGCATGCGTACTTCGGATTGGACAGGAGCATAGAGGCATAGGGGTGACGTGGACGAACCAAGGCCTAGCACCCGATTACGATGGGCGTACAAGGGTACGTTGGGCATAAATCGTCTTGGTTTGTGTACCTCGAACTTTTAAAATCCGTAACTTTCGTATAAGAGCTCCGTTTTTGACGTTCTTTATATGAACGCTTAGGTGAGAATGTACTCTACAACTTTCATTTAGACTTAGTCGGCTAGTTTTGAATTTATTTTTAATAGGTCGGGACACGAAAAGTCCGTTTAAAATCTGTAACTTCTTCATCCGATGCCCGTTTTCGTCAGACTTTTTACCGTTGCGCTACTATTGTTGAGATCTTCGATTCTCATTTAAGTTGTTTCGGCCAAAAATCTCTCGATCTCTATTTCGAGTTTTTAGTTGTCTACTGCTATACCCGGAACTTGGAAAAATCATAACTTCTTCATACGAAGTCAGATTTGGACGTTCTTTTTACGTACGTTTATGGTGTAATGACATCTATCATTTTATGTAACCCAATAGATACTTTTCAACATTTTATTTTTGATGCTATTTTCATTATATCAAAAGAGATTACACTTCTTGACTTTTAGATCATTACATTGATTCGAAATATCGGGTTGTCGCATCATCCCCTCATTAGAGGGAATTTCGTCCCGAAATTAGAGTTTAAGTAAAATTGATAATTATGCTACAAATAGAAGTTCCACTTGATCCTCGCATTCCCAAGTGAATATAGGTCCTCGCATGACATTCCAACGAACCTTTCACTTCCGGGATACGACTTTGCTTCGTTCATTGAACTCGTTGGTATGATAACTCATGGTCGAAAGGGTGTTAAATGTTTTTGTGGTCTGTGAATATAGTAATCTTTGCACCACACAGGTAGTATCTCCAGATCTTTAGAGCGGATACGACTGTTCCTAATTCGAGATCGTATGTAGTATAGCTGAATTTGTGTGTCTTTAACTATCTTGAGCCATAGGCAATGACCTTTCCTCTTTGCGTAAGAGCACAACCAAGGCCTTAATTAGATGCATCATAGTAGACCACGAAGTCTTCTATTCCTTCTGGAAAGGACAATGTAGGTGTGTTGCATAGTTCTTGCTTCAGTGTTTGGAATGCAGCATCTTATCTCTCTTCCAAATTGAAAGTTACACCCTTCTAGGTCAAGGTGGTAAGTGGCTCTATGATGCTAGAGAACTTCTATATGAACCTATGATAGTAGCCAGTGAGACCTAAAAATTGGCGAATTTCCGTAGGTGTCTTTGGTGCTGACCAGTTCTCAATGGCCTTAATTTCGAAAGGGTCCGCGTGAATTCCCCTTTTGCTAGCAACATGACCCAAGAATTTGACTCTTCGGATCCAAAACTCGCACTTAGCGAACTTCGCGTAGAGCTTCTCCGATCGTAATGTTTCTAAGACTCTTCGTAGATGTTGACTAGGCTCTTTCTTACTTCGGGGGTAGATAAGTATGTCATCGATGAAGACAATGACAAACTGATCCAAGTAAGGACGACACGCCCTATTACAGTTGTTGCGTTGGTTAGTCTGAAAGGGCATCACTACAGACTCATGGTGTCCATAACGAGTTTGGAAGGTTGTCTTTGGGACATCCTCCTCTAACACTCATGATTGGTGATACCCGGATCGTAGACCAATCTTTGAGATATAGTTCGCTCCTTGTAGTTGATCAAATATGTCGTTGATGCAAGGAAGAGGGTAACAATTCTTGATGGTAAGTTTGTTCTATTCTCGGTAGTCGATGCACATACAAAACAATTTGTCTTCCTTCTTAATGGACTAGACCAGTGCTCCCCATGGCGAGAAGCTTGGTCTGATGAATCTCTTCCTAAAATTAAGTCGATTCGGAACTCGACTTGACGTTACGGTGGTAATCTTGGCAGTTCCTCTGGGACAATGTTGGAACTTTTTGATGAATTAGATGTCGTGATGATCTAAAAGGAAGAATGAATACTAGGATGAATAACTAACTTTGGTATTTTTACCATGAATATTTTGACTCAACTTAGACGAGTACCAACTATACGAGGGTTTTAATAATTTGCAATAATGAACTTTCATGATGTGATCCCTACTAGGTCTCTCCATAACCGTTTGGTATATACAAGTCAAGTATAATTAAGATTGGAAGGACGGTTGACTGAGTGACTCTGCTCTAAATCCACATCCAGACAAAGAAAAGAAGATGAGGTGGAATCTCTCACTCTCAGTCTACAAATCTTAAGTATGAATGGTCCTAATGTATACATTAAACCATTATAGTTTACCTGATAGAGTTCCCAGTTTCATACAAGTGCTTAGATTTGATTTGAACAAGAGGTTAATTATAATTATAACTAATTATTGGGGTTTGGAAGTGTACCAAAATTGTAGCAGAATCCTTTGATGCCTTTTGATATTCTGGGGTCAAACTCCTCCGATTCCCCCGTTATTCTCCTCTACTGGACAGTCCCTTTTTAAATGTCCTATTTCACCACAAAGGTAGCATATTAGACTGGTCCCAACATTTGTGGTTGAAGTGATGCATTGGATCCGAGTTCTGTAGAAACGGGTAATGTGCTCGTTCTTGTTGCAGTCCTTGCAGTGCAACTGTCGGCAAACACCTAGATGATGGAAACTGTACTTTTTGCACTTCGGTAGATTTCCAGCATACTGCTTTGCTGGTGCATGGGTAATTGGAATACTAGTAGGAACGGTGATAGGAGCAACATATGTTGTGGCCGCAGGGGATGCCACAGGTTGATGTCTTTTGGTCGTTATTTGGGATGATTTGCACTTCTTGTTATCCCAGAAATTTCGTTTATTGCTCTTAGGTTTGATATTTGGAGTGCCATTGTAGTTTGACACTCGTTGTTGTACTTGGTTGTTACTTTGATTGGAATTTTTGATAACAATTTCGCTAGCATTTGCGTTGTTAGTGTTAAGGTGAGTCATGAAAACTGCTACAGTAGCTGTGACCGTAGCTTGGAAAATAGCCGCATCTATCTGAAGGGTTGGTGTTTTCTTCAAAGGCATGATTCTGTTATACGATAAGAATATGAGTTCGTGAGCGATTATAGTTGGCCCTAGATGCATTCTAACCATTCATGCGAATGTAAGTTTTTCGTTTTGTTATACTATTATCGATGATTCGACCTACATCCCCATGACACAGTCCTGGTAAAGAGTAGAAGTACGTTTCTAAAATGGTTACGAGACAAGTGTTATCCAACTAAATCATATTTGGTTGGAGATATAATGCTTCCCACTTTCGAAAGGATTTGAAAGTGATGCATGATGGAGTCTACACAAGGTGGACTTATAAGTTTGAAAGTTATTCACTCACGACTGGAATTCCATGATCCGATATATTGCTATCAACCATAACGGAAAGAAGATAAGCTTAAAAACTTAATGCGAGAAATGTAAATCACTAGGTGGTATTAGTAGTTATTACTATGACGAGGGGTATTCAAGCACTTCGCAAGGAACACACATGGTTTTCCCCTTGGTTCTATAATTTAATCCAAGCTCCCTTGGTGTGTACATGGTGTCCTTCTCCTTTGTAGGTACATGGAATTTTTGTGCCATCTTACTTCCGATTCTAACACTGATCCCCATTAATTCATAACGGAGAGTTCAAATTTCGGAAGTTCACGTGAACTTTTCCTTGATATCTTTAACAAGGTAACAACATGGTGTGGTTTCTATAGTTTCCTCTTGGTTGCGAATACAGACGGTGTTACTTTCAGAGGTAGCATCTATCAGCTAAGTTTTGCAGAGATGAGATAATGATAAGAATTCAAGAGTAAGCATAATGAAAGTGATTCATGAACTCAATCACCATAGCTCAACCATTAAGTAAGAGTGTGATTTTTGGTAGAGTTCTAACAATAGAAGGATGAAATTATTTGGACAAAGATTTTCGTGGGAGATTAGACGTTCGACGATTTCAATGGTAGAAAATATGTGATAAGTTCAGGAAAATTGACCTCGGAGCAAGTCTTACATAACACCATAATAAAAAAAATTTACAGCATTCAGACCCCCGAATTGTGTTCTACCAACTGAAGCTCCACCCCACGCATACGACTTTCATACATTGCCCGGTGTGCTCGAAGTTTTCTAACTGCAGTTTGAGTTGTAGTTAACTCTCTTTGGAGGGCTTCATTATGATTCATGGTTCTTCTATGAGCTGATTCTAACTGTTGGATGCGAACTGTATTGACTCCGGTGTTTGCATCATTCTCCACGATTCGTTGGATAGCTGCCCTTCCTTGCTCATCATTGCGAGCAATCGTGCGGACCATAATGGGCAAGACTCGGTCAGCTGAGCTACCCTCGCTTAGTTTGTAAAAGCTTCGGTCTCCATTGCAGGGCAAAGGTTGACCCTGTTCGTGACTCCATCGATTCAGGTTTGATGCCTACAAGGGTGTGAGACCTTAAAATGTGGGCCGGGGGTTGAGGTTTGGGATTGGGGCCTCTTGAGGTACGTTGTTAACTTCTGGCTTGGAGTCAGAATCATCCGAAAAGCATTCTGCGTGGTGATCATCCAAAGGGATTGGATGATACTCCTCTGGCTCTTCATCAAGCCATCCAACATTGTCTTGGTTTGGGAAGTACGGATCGCCAGGAGAATGAAATCCAGCCATGATATCTACGCGATAAAAGGGGTATAGGAATCTTATATAGATAGACAAACTACTTAAGATAATTATAATATGATCCTTACCAGTTACTTCAATACTTGCATGGTGCATACCAGTTATATGAAATCAAAACAGGATAGACCTGCGAATAAGTGACCCTAACTTCAAATCCATAACCAAAAAAGGAACAGGAGGTAAAGCAAAGGTCATAGATTCTAAGTCTATGACACCTTAATCTCATATAACCTCACCGTATCCACTCACCAACTATTGATATGCTAATAAGGACCCTTTTTAGTTCTCCAACAAGTAATTATAGTAACACAAAATACTCCTATAGTATTTTTGGTTTATGTTTTTTTTTCCTAATGTTATCATTGTAGTGGTGTTGGTAAGTTTTTAGACTTGTTGTCATATCACAACCATTCCCGGGGATATGCTAATCACTTCTCGGACCAACATAGTTGATCAGACTATGTCACTCCCAGAACTGACCATACATCCCCATGCCTACTTGTGATATCCAACAGTCGTAATACTTTTGTTATGTCCTAGTGACACTGTTTTTAGTATGAATGCAGGTATGTATAGTTGATTAAATATTTTATTATTTAGAAGTATAAAATCTTGGTCAGAGTATGTTAATACCATTGTGTTTATAGTTTGTATATCTTTTATGGGTTGATATATTCGATTAACTATAAACAATGCTCTGATACCAATCTGTCGCACCCCCAAACCAAAACGGCGGAATCGTTCAAGGGCGGATGACTTCATGTAGTATCATAACAATTGAATAGATAGTAAAGAAAGTACGCACAACCATCATATACATAACTGAAAAGTTTACATGATTGTAGTATTACATGTTTGCAAAAGAAATCAATTACATTATGGTATTCAAAAGATTAAACTAACGCCTGGGCGTAAGTCTTCAAAAGCAGTTGCTAATCCTGTTTAATGATTCCCTGAGAATATGAATTATTTCAAAGAAAAAGTGTCAACATTTAAGTTGGTAAGTTCACAAGAAGTTCATTTGAATGATTGTATGCCATTTGAAAAGTCCGCGTTTGATTTCAGAAAATCCGATATTTTCTTAAGAATGATGTTGTAAAACCGTAGTTGTATAGAATGAATGTATTTGAACCATAAAATCCTAAATTTTCCTATATGTGAGAAGCAGTCTTAAATAACCAAGACTGTAACCTGTACGCAAATATGTCGTGCTTAGAATGAAGAATGTATAGTTGTATGTTTAAGTAAACCTGGTTAAGAAGGTGTTTATCCTGATTTATGAACATGCTAATAATACCCCATTGTATAGTTATTACCCCTTGAGCATGATTGAGTTAAATATATTACTACGTACAAGAGTCGTTGTTTCAGCGGTTTGTGAGTTTCTCATAACCATACTAGACTTAGTACTAATGTCGACATTTGTCACCCCAAATAATGAACTGTAGCTAACAGCCAGGGTGCAGGGTCGTCTACCCCGTATAGATCTATACACAAAGCCGCGCTCTCCCTCCAGAAGACTCTGATTAAAGATGGGGACTTTCATTTGGTAGAAACAAAGCCATATGTCTCACATGATTGCTAACAACGAGTTCACGAGTAATATAATGAAATACCTTTTGTATGAAAAGATGATCCTTGATATGAAGAATGCATACTTATAAATAAAACATATTTTCCCATTATAAAACGCATTGTAACCCAAGAGGATAAATAAGTTTTTCTCATGATAACGACTTTAAATGATAGTTAAAACAATAGTATGAAATGCATAGCAAAAGATAGATATTTTTCACACGATAATAATCGGGTGTTTACTTGTATCCCCCCCCCCCCCCCCAAAGTATTTAAAAAACATTTAAAATGTATTTAAAGTGTGTTTGTAGGGGTATGAACTCAGTTGGTAGTTTGAAGAGGGTGAGACAAAAATCAAGCAGAACTTCAACTAGAAAAGCTGATTTCTCGGGATTCTCAGGAATTTGGGGAATCTCGGGAATCTCGGGAGCATGAAACTCCCTTCCGAACTTGGATATGAAAACCGGAATGTAAGGATGGCTTCGGGGATTTAAACACAGAGCTTCGACACGAGAAAGGGAAGAAATTAGCAAAAAATGGCTGGCACCCTCGCATACTATTTATAAGGGTGTGAGAGGCTTCATACGCTGGGCGTACTTCAGAGTTACGTGGGGCGTAGTGCCTTCGCAGCTCGTACGCTGGGCGTACTTCGGAGTTTCGTTGGGCGTTTCGGACGTTACTGCATGCGTACTTCGGATTGGACAGGAGCATAGAGGCGTAGGGGCGATGTGGACGAACCGAGTCCTAGCACCCGATTACGCTGGGCGTACGAGGGTACGCTGGGCGTAAATCGTCTTTGTTTGTGTGCCTGAAACTTGTAAAATCCGTAACTTTCGCATACGAGCTCCGTTTTTGATGTTCTTTATATGCACGCGTAGGTGAGAATGTAGTCTACAACTTTAGTTTAGACTCCGTCAGCTAGTTTTGAATTTATTTTTAATTGTTTATTTTTAATAGGTCGGGACATGAAAAGTCCGTTTAAAATCCATAACTTCTTCATCCGACGTCCATTTTCGTCAGACTTTTTACCGTTGCGCTACTATTGTTGAGATCTTCGATTCTCATTTAAGTTGTTTTGGCCAAAAATCTCTCGATCTCTATTTCGAGTTTTTAGCTGTGTGTTGCTATATCTGGAACTTGGAAAAGTTATAACTTCTTCATACGAAGTCAGATTTGGACATTCTTTTTACGTACGTTTATGGTTTAATGATATCTATCATTTTATGCAACCCAATGGAGACTTTTGAACATTTTATTTTTGATGCTATTTTCATTATATCAAAAGAGACTACACTTCTTGACTTTAAGGTCATTACATTGATTTGAAATATCGGGTTGTCACATATGAAATTTGATGGCTTTTGGCCATTTTACACACATCACAGATAGAATCAAACTGTTTATTATTCAAAAATAATTCGGGTTTTGGTTTTTTTAAATAACCAAACGATAAATGCCCTAATCTACGATGCCATAACCAAGATATAGAACTCCCTTCTTCCATGTTGTACGCTTCAGTTGGTCTTTATTCTTCAAGATAGTACAACTTGCCATTCCTAATACCATAGCTAAGAGTCCTATTCGTCATGATGTCCTGAAACACACATTTTTTTTGCCAAAAAGTTACATAACAGTTAAGTTGATCTATGATTTGACTGATAGATAATAGATTCGAAGACAAGGCTGGAACAACTAGGACAGTGTCAAGATTTATGGAATTTGACACTTGAGCAGAACCTTCACATGTTACTTTTGCTAATCCCTCATTTGCTGTTTTCACCATGTTTTGCTTATGCCGGGTTTTAATGCCAGCTTAGACGGATCATTTGTCATGTGATCTGTTGCCCCTGTATCAATAATCCATTCACTAATCACAGGCTTAGTTGTAGTTGACATACCATGGTTGTTGAATGACTCAGCGTGGGCAACAATTGGGGTTGCATCATCATTCTTTGTTGTGGCCATAAAGGCTTGTCCCACCTTCCTTCGTGGCTTCTTTGAAAAATCTCACCACTCCGGGTAGCCTACAATCTCATAACACTTCTGTTTTGAGTGCCCTTCTTCTCCATAATGAGTACACACAAAAGTGTTTTTTGTGGTTGGAATTGTTTTCTTTTAGAGGGCGATTTCAAGTTGTGAGATGCACAAGACTATCAGGTTCATTCTCCACGTCTTCCATAGTATTTCTTTAGGACTGGTCTTTTCGTATGAACACATCAATGCCTCAAGATCCAAGGGTGGGTCTTTTCTTAGGATCTCCCCTCATGCTTGGTTAAATTCAACATCTAACCCTGCAAAAAAGATGTGTACACGGAGAAGCCCTAATATTTTACTAAGCGAAACTACATGTCTCATATCATCTTCCTCGACCATCAACCGGTATTGAACTCCTGAAAGATCCATATCAAATTTTTGTAGTATGCTGCGAGTGGTCGTCCATTCTGTCTAGTACTGAATGACCTACGATTCAGTTCGAACAACTAAGTTTCGTCCGATCCGTCATAGAATGTCTTTGCCACCGCGTCCCAAATTTCTTTCGCCGTCTTCAAACGGATAAACCTCAGGATCAAGGTGGGGTTCATCGAGTCTATGAGCCAACTCTTGACCCGATTATTATCCATGAGCCAATTTTTGATTTGTTTTTCACCGGATTCAGGCTTCTTGGAGGATCCGGTTAGGAATCCCAGATTATAGCGTGCTCCAATCCTCATCTCCATCAGTTGGGACCACAACTGATAGTTTGTGTCATCGAGGATGATCCCACTCGGGAAGGGAGCATCCTAAACAACCAGGCGAGGTTCTTGAGGAGGGATGGGGTCTTTGTCTGTCATTGATCTTCGAGAGGTGATTTTTCGATTTGATTCAAAGAGTTTCAAACGGTATGCTTTGATACAATGAAAACAAGAAATTCGTATTAAAGGTTTTTTTTATATATTTTTCTTTATAGAGGGATTACATATATAGGGATTTGAACACAAAAAAGGAACTATACAAGGAAGGGATATGACAGTAACAACACCCAATAACTTCCATGTTTATCTGATCTTTTCAATACTAGCCAAAGATAGTTTGATCTTATGCAATATTCACTCTCGCTAACAAGATGAATGTACATTATGATGGGGCATTATTACAATCATAAAACACATTGAAATAATTGCTATCAATGCTAAATAATGATAGAGAGTTATGAAAGAAATGGAGAATCCAATAGTCATTCATAAACTAATATTTCATAACACTCCCCTTAAATGACTATTGTATCATGCATCGTTAAAACCTTAAAATGTAAAGCTTCATGGGAAAAACCCTTTGTAATAATCCATATCAAAATAAATTAAATAAAAATATGATCATATTATATTAACAGAATAATGATTAGTCATAGTTAATGATTCAATTAGGGGCAAATTATGGAGATTAATGTCTAAAATTGTCACTTTCAATGGGGCTGTAAATTCGAGCAAATAAAAGGGTTGCACCAGTTATAGACTTAGGTAGTATATATAGCTTGAGAAATCAATTGGAAACCCCACCGGAATTGCGAAAAAGGGTGAAGAGTCGAGGAAGAAATCGGAGGTAGAAGGTTGTGAAGGATTTCAAAGTTTTCTTAGAAATTAAGGTATGATTATGCGAATTAAGCTTGATATAGTTGCTTAGATAGATGTATATGCATGCTAGGCATATTTTGGTTCAGTCTACTATCTCAATTTCGTCCAACTAGAATAAATTTGACAAGTAATTTAAAGGAACGTTTTTTTATGATTTGTTTAACCTAGAATGTATGGAGCGAAATTCAAATAACTAGTTATGGAATATTGGTTAACAGAGGTAGAGAAAAATAATAGTGATTTTTGTTCAATTAATTGATGCTATTTTGAAAAAAATAAAAAAAAATCACAGTTTCAGTAAGCTTAAAAGAAATGGTAGAAACAAGGAAGAGAAAATTGCGGGTAAAGGAGGATGTATCGTTGGGTCGGATAAAGTTATTTTCATGAATGGGTTAAAAGGCAATTTTATCTAACAAGGAAAAAAATATTTCAATTTTCTTTTGAAAGACTATGAGTCTATAACATTGGTCAACTGGAAAAGACATGGTGCTTGCAGTCGAGTTACTGTGCGCTTTTCGTTTTACAAACTTAAGAATATAACGTTTCCTTTTACAAGTATTTAGAATTATGGATTTATCCCCTAAACTTAAAAAAAAAATATTATTCTTAGACTATGATAAAGGTAGTTAAATGTTTGGTATATAACCCTCAGTTTTCATAATTTCCAGACTATTTTCACTTTATGGTTTCGACATACCTTAGTTTTAGCCCAACACCTTTGTATTCCATTTAATGAAAAGTATTATAAAACATTTTAGCTTTGAATTATTAAATTGTATTTTGGAGTAACATTTTAAAAGAAGTATTATAATTTTTCACGAAGGTTTATTAAAAAAAAAAGATGGAAAATCATAATCAACATCTAAATTTGTAATTAGTCGGTTGGATGAGACATGTGGACGATTGAACTAAAATTTCACAGGATTTTTTTAGTGTTATGGCCTCAGGACAATATGTTGGTTAAATGTAGGGTGCGTGTAGCGTGACAAGGCTTGGTTAGAACCTAACTCCAACGAGGTGAATTTCGTGTGAATTTTGTGGTTGCTTGCATGAAAAGTTAATTCTAAATTATTTGCAATTACATGTTATTGTTATTATTGCTATGAATATTTGTGTGAAACCTTATGAACTATTTCATCTATAATGGTGAAAATGGTGGGTGACATATATATAGAGAACAAGTATATTTACACGGTTTTATTATTAGTCGTCGTAAAGGGTGTTAGTACACGACGGAGAGCTTATGCTCTGTTTATCTAGTCATAAGCATATTTGTTGTGCTCGGTGGAGGGACTTTTCCCTGGAAATGACAGTAGTTCCCTAATGTGTCACCAAGGGTGGATAGAAATGAAAAGAATTATAATTGATAAATTATTGCATTATTTTTATTACTTTATTGACGTCAATATGCATGAAAACCACGAACTCACTAGACCCTAGGCTTACCCATTAGAATTTTAAATGCACGCAACCCATGAAATAATGTAGCAAGTGGCAGCGGAAATGGAAAGGATAAAGTTCACACTTGAAGAAGGCGATAAGTTTTAAGGAACACGTAGCGCAACAAGAGTTTACATAGATTCCTATTTGTTTCCGCTATTATTATTATTATTATTATTATTATTATTATTATTATTATTATTATTATTATTATTATTATTTATAATGACTATAGTATTTGATATTTCGAATATTAGAAGTTTTGAGACCATGTTAAGTTAATATTGGTATTTGAAATTTTGGGGCGTTACAAGTTGGTATCAGAGCGATGTTTAAGTAGATTAGTCGTTGTTTAAATGCCTAAGCTTAAACGGGAGGAGCGGTACATCGCCTAATATGGACTGTGTCTCGTTTGTAGGTACTATGGATCGTGGAAACGCAGTCGTCAATGGTGGTGTGTCAGGTGCGGGTACTAGTGGGTTACTTTCTAACAAGAAGTTGAAGGCCGAGTTAGAGCTCCCTGATTCGGAAGGCAGTCTAGAACCAACGACTCCACTCAACCTCTCTGAACGGGATGAAGAAGACGAGGATGTGGAATCTGAGGTGGAACCCAACGAAAATCCGGAGGAGGATCCCGAAGAAGACCCGAACGAGGAACCTGAAGAAGACCCCGCAGAGGAACCCGAGGTAAATCACATGGAGTACCATGTGGAACAAAGATACAAAACGTTCCATATGCCCTATGTGGAGTATACGCCAACTAGTCTTGGTACCTATTGGGAGCGACTTTATAAGGATGAAATGCCGCAGGCACAGCTCGAGATTCACAATTTGAAAAGAAAGATGGAAGAGATAGATGAGAATAGGTCAAGGATCGTACAGGAGAACCGAATACGGGTTGAGGTTGCTGAGAAGAGTAAGAGCAAGATACAAAGGTTAGAACAGGAAGTGTTAGAGCTAAGGAAACCCACTATGGCTAAGCTGTGGGAAGGGTTCGTATCTCGCGCAAAGCAAGTCAAGGCCGCGACATACAGATTTCTGGATAGGGTGCTTGGAAGAGACCCACCTCAGGCCGAGGTGTTGGTCATCCAGAGTGGGCCTAGTGATCGTAAAGCTAAAAAATAAGGAAGTACTTGAAGGAGGGAAAACGAATCTTGAAATATGAGGACAGCGTGTTAAAAAAAGTAGAAAGTGGGAGTTTGATGAGTTGTTTTTTTTCTCTTAGTTGTTGGCTTAAGTTGCTTGATGTGAACAAGACATGTATCTCTTTTTGAAGTTTGATAATTTGGAATAAAGTTTATGTTTGATATACTTATGGTGCTATAAATATAAATATCCAGTTAATGTGTCTTCAAGAAGATTTGGGAGGTTCACTAGGGTCACCCCGGAAGATGAACAAATCCCAATTGGGGCTTATGTCAGAGCACCAGGAGACGTACCAGAAACCCCACTGATCCCAAATGCTAGTCGTGGACGAGGCCAAGGAAGGGTCAGGGGTAGAGGAGGAGGCCGAGGAGCTGTTACGACATCGATACCTGCACAATCTGCCCATGGCAGCTTCAGATCCCACCACGGTCGAGGCCGAGGTCTTGGAAGGGGTTGTGCTGTTGGGTTTTGGTATACTACAACATCCTATGGTGCATATACAACCCTAAATACCTTGGATCTATGTTTTCACTAATTATACATGCAAATGGTTTCCAAGGTATTAATCTTACAACTAGCATGCATTTAACATAAAAATATAATATACTAGTTAGGATGACATACCTTTTGATGGAGCTTGAATTCTTGGTGTATTTGGTCTTAAAGAGCTTAGCCCCAATAGTGTGGAAGTCTCAAATGGAATCACAACACACCATGGACAAAGGATGAACTTGAGAGAGAATTCCATGCACACAAAAGACACCATGAACTCTAAAAAGATACAAGTCGCAATTTTGGGAAGTGAAGTATCTATTTATATGTGGGATTTCTAGGGTCATGAATATAACCCAAATCCATACCCATGGGTTTTATGATCCATGGTTCATGTGGCCCAACTCTTTATGTATCCATACATAAACTTGGTCCAACATGGATTATAAGCCCAACACATATAAATATAACTAATTATCATAATTAGTCCCCATAGATTTAATTAGTCTCTTTCGAACACTAAATTAATTCCAAATTAATTCTTGATCAATACTAATTAAAACATACGATTTCATATTAATATATTATTACTTATAATATATTAATAAACCATAATTAACCTTCTCTCAAAAGTCCATCCTAACAAATTGTACTGATGATAAGCAACCCAAATGGACCATGCTACTCTCGGGTCGAATACATACCAATAATAGTTATGGGCTTAGACACCTAATCCAACACGTGCAACAAACATGATCACCAGAGAAGAGTTGGTTGATGAGATTGCGCAGGAAATTCGAGACACCTTGCCCGATGTAGTTTCTCAGGCACGAGAAGCTATAATGGGTGAGTATGAAGGTAACATGAGTGGAGGTGAAGAAGGCTATGAGTACAATACACCCAATGTGAATCGGGAACCAAGTATTGCTCAACCCTCAAGGCATCATGTCAACCACGATCAATGAGGTTGTAGTTATAAGACATTCATGAGTTGAAAACCACCCATGTTTAATGAAGAAATTGATCCCGTTTTTTCATCAACATGGATCATGGAGATTGAGGGAACGTTTGATACTAGAAAGTGCGCGGAGGAAAACAAGGTGATTTATGCTGCGACAATGCTAAAAGCGGAGGCAATACATTGGTGGGGCATGGTGAAGGAAGTTAGGGGTGTGAGGCGGCCAAGAATATTCCATGGGATGAATTCTAAGAATCTTTAAAGAAAATTTTTGCCCTCGAACAACGGTTAAATAGTCGGAGGAAGAATTCTTGAGGTTGGAGCAGGGGAATATGACTGTGAGGGAGTACACCCTCTAGGAGATTCCGGTTACAACTCGGGCCATGACAATGAAGGCATGCTCCGATACATTGGATCACATTTATGTTAAAGTATATTTGTATATGTAATGTATTGTTTCTCATCATAGTATCGTTGTATATGTTCTCATCCTAGTATACTTGTATATGTTCTCATCCTAGTATAGTTGTATATGTTATCATAATAATAAGTAATGACTCATGAATGAACTGAATCTTGTATGCTTCATTGGACTAGAAGTAGTAAGTAGTATAACTCTAAACTATACTTGTTAAGTTTATTAGTAAACTTGTTTGTATGATTGAATGTACTGAACTGAGATAAAAGTCTTTATATCTATACATATAAACATAATATGTAACTAAGGCTTCAACGACACTCGGAAAAACAACCGGGTACTTTAAGACCACAAACAAACAAGGACAGGAAGTGAAGTGGGTTATCTCTCCTAAGTCCTTCAAACCTTATTTATATAACTATATATGTAGTAGACATGGTTTTAACAATATATAAGTTTGAAAACTGTAAAATAAAGGTTTAGTATACAAAAGTGAATTTGATAATGAGTTTAACATGTACAATAGTTTGATAAATAGTTTGAAGTCATTTGATGGGTAAAACATTTTAAAATATGATAAATCCATTTGTATGCTAGTTATTAATCAAATGCGATTGATCTAATAACCAACATGATTCAACTTGTATCCCCCCTCACCCCCATAAAGCATTTAAAAAAATTTAAAAGCATTTCAAAGGTTAATTTAGGGGTATGAACTCACTTGATTGAAGTGGTTGTTTTGAAGTAGTCGAGAGAAGAATTAAGCAGAACTTCGACTAGAGAAAACGGATTTCTCGAGATTCTTGGGAATCTCGGGGGCATGAAACTTCCTTCGGAACTTGGATACGAAAACTAGGGCTTCGAGATATTTCTTGCACTCAAAACGGAGTAAAAACGCAAAAGAAAGAGAGAAATTGAGCAAATTTGCCTGGAACCCTCGCACCCCTTTTATACGAGGCTGCACCGCCTCGGTACGCTGGGTGTACGGGGTTACACGGGGCGTACTCGTGCGTTACTGCTTACCGCATCCTCAGACGAAGCATTTGATGGGACGACATAAAGGCGTAAGGGCGACGTGGACGATCCGAGGCCCAGTACCCGAGTACGCTGGGCGTACGAGGGTATGCTAGGCGTAACTCGGATCAGTCCGGTGACTCCTCCTTCGGATAATACCGGGTATTTAAATTAAATTTTATATTTTATTTATTTAATAAAATTAAAAATATCATATCTTCCTCATACGAACTCCGTTTTCGACGTTCTTTATATACACGCGTAGGTGAGACTACGCTCTACAACTTTCGTTTAGACTCCGTCTGCTAATTTTGAAATTATTTTTATTATTTATTTTTAAAAGCCGGGATAGGAAAAGTCCGTTAAAAATCTATAACTTCTTCATCCGATGTCCGTTTTCGTCAGACTTTTTACCGTTGAAATACCATTGATGAGATCTTCGATTCTCGTTTAGTTCATGTTGGCAAAAAGTCGCTCGATCTCTATTTCGAGTTTTTAGCTTTCTATTGCTACGTCCAAAACTTCCAAAAATCGTAACTTCCTCATATGAAGTCAGATTTGGGCATTCTTTTTATGTATGTTCACGGTTTTGGGATATCTATGACTTTCATTTAGACACCTAAGGCCGAAAAGTATCTTATTGAAATTTCTCGTTTTATGCTTAACAGTGTTTTACCGGTATTGTTACGAATCTTTGATTGGTCATAACTCATTCGTTATAACTCGGATTTTATTGTGCTTTATATTTTTGGAAACCTTATCACGATATCTACAACATAGTGTACTCAAACAGAGCTTTTTGAACATTTCTTTTTCGATGATATTCTTATTACTTTACAAATAGGTTACGAGGCTCGACTTTTAGTTATTACATTGACCTGAAATAATGGGTTGTTACAACAACCAATATGGCTCCACTTTGCAATCTAATCCTAACAGAATCGTTACAACCCTAAATTATCTTGTTGACCAACATTCACATTTTCGATCTATCCAAGATCTTTTGATCTACGAATTGATATACTAATTATTTGAAGCATCGGATTCCCAATAGGTCGCTGAAACCAACATCCTTTCAAATGAATGTACCACGAGACTCCATCCAAGAGTCTGTCTGGCCAAGCTACCTTAACCTGCTTGTATATAAGGCTTCAACAACCCTCTTATTCAAACCAGGGATATCATAACCAATCATCACACTGATACAATGTAACATGCTTGCTCTAAATGAATGTTACACCTCCAGCTGTAGTCTTACATCGCGACCAACCCCATATGGCCCACATCCTTCCTTGATCCCACGAATATTGGGGCCTTCCCACAGTCTCACAACACCTCTATTACTACCCGCCAACCTAATGAATGCTATGACCACCACACAGTCTTACAACACTTCTATCACTACATGCCAACCTAGTGAATGCTACGGCCAACTCGTAGTCTTACAACACTTCTATCACTATCTGCCAACCTAGTGAATGCTATGACCCCCCTCCCCAGTCTTACAACACTTCCATACTACTGGTCAACCTAGTGAATACTACGACCACCCCGCAGTCTTACAACACTTCCACATTGCCATGGACCTCATCCAACTATACCCTAATTAAGTATTTGAGTTATGCTTCGAACCCCAAAGCCTTCATTAGACAAGAATAGACAAAGAGGCTCTAACATAAACTTCCACTTGAAACTAAGCGCCACCTTTAATGCACAAGGTAACCTGAATTCTCATTCATTGTGTAATCCCATAGTCCAAGCGGTTGTCCCCCCCTTGGATTCATCTGTGCTCTTGCAACCACAAATTTGATAGATTTCCAGTCTATCTCGTGACCTTACTAATCGAAGCTGCCAACAACCCGAGCCTACAAGTACTTGCGTTCCATTACTAGCCAATCCTACCGAACACACACCTACCAAAATTGAATGAATACTCCCCGAAATCTCAACGAGATCGATATTCCCGAGCACTTTCCACTAAATCCATTATAAGACCTCGACGACATTAACGGATGACGAAGAACAAAATCTTAACTATCGAAACGGGTACCCAACCAATTCAACTACCCTTTTTACTTTCGGATGACTCTAACATCCCGTTCACCACTGATTGATATATATATATATATATATATATATATATATATATATATATATATATATATATATATATATATATATATATATATATATATATATATATAATAAGGGATTGCATAAATTAAGAGTTTTTAGGTGTTTCAGTGAGTTGCAACCGCAGGTTTCAGTGAGTTCCAGGTTCTCCGGAGAGAGTCGTCACCGTAATCGGAGAGAGAGATGGAGAAATATAGTGATTGTTGGCGATGGTAAAAGGGAAAGAGAGGAGAAGATAGCGGCCTTTGACGGGTTCCTACTTTCGAGTGAGGGGGCGGAAGGTTTAGAAGTGGTAGAAGGAGGGAGGCGGAAGGTTTAGAAGTGGTAGAAGGCAGGAGGCGAAAGTTAGAGGAGGTAATCGTCGGAGATGGTGATCGGAAGACCTACTCTAAGCAAGTAAGTGAAAAAGGTAGGGGAAGAAGAAGGCTCGTTGGGCTTTTGGAGTTTGTAGATTTGTGGTTGTAACTTCAACAATTAGAAGAGAGTAAAATTGTCCATCTATTATTTGTATCAGTGGATAAATAAAAAACTTGAGTGGAAAAATAATTGATGGTAATGTAACACTCACCCTTAGTCGTCTCTGTAATGATAATGTGACACCCAACCACCATTATAACGAATTAATAATGGATAATATAGGTGACCTAAGCAATTATCCTATTATCCTATAAATAATGTGTATTAATAAATATTTGATGTATGGAATTTGTTGATGGAAATCGTTTATAAAACCTATTCAACATCAGTCGGGCGATATGATTCTAGTACCCTTTTCCAATCCGCTTTTATTTCCCTTCAACCGTCTTTCACTCTCTTCTACAACCACGCGCCACCACAGAAGCCATGGCCACGGCGAGGACGATGAGCATCGTGGATCATGAACTCCCCGACGATACACACAACATCTACGACGTCACATTCTTCGAAGACACCATCTCAACTATAGTCACAAATACACCATCATACGTCGACACTTGGATCTCCGACATCGAACGCATCCACCGCAGCCGTCTCCACTCCCTCGTCGTCGGCCTCGATGTTGAGTGGCGTCCTAACCAGAGTCGGAACTTCGAAAACCCAGTGGCCACGCTCCAACTCTGCGTGGGACGCAGCTGCTTAATTTTTCAGATCCTCCACTCCCCTAACGTCCCTTCGTCGCTCAGAAACTTCTTCAGTAATCCCTCCTACACCTTCGCCGGCGTCGGGATCGATAACGACTTGGAGAAGCTCACGGAGGATTACAATCTGGTGGCTGCGAAAACGGCTGATGTGAGGGCGTTGGCTGCGGAGAAGTATGGTTTGAGGGAGCTTAAAAATTCAGGGTTGAAAGAATTGACGAGAAGGGTTCTTGGGAAGGAGGTGAGCAAGCCGAAGGCGATTACGATGAGCAGATGGGATAATCAATGGCTGACTTCGTCTCAGGTACAGTATGCTTGCATCGATGCTTTCTTGAGTTTTGAGATCGCGAGGGTCTTGATTTCTGGGAATCAGAACTGAATTTGAATTCGCCATCTTTGATCTAAGGTAATTTGATTTAGGGTTCTTAATTTTTCATGTTTGATTTGATGATGATTTATCTATCCATTTAGGATTTGGGTTTACAAAACGATTCTGTACAGGATTTGGATCTATGTAATGTATTTCTTAGTGTTCTGTGTTCATCTAATTACACAATACCTTTGAATTTTTTAAATTAAAATTTCTTTTTCCTCAATTATTGAGCGACTTTGTTTAAAGTTGTTTGATTGTAAAGATATTTTATTCCTTTTTGTCAATTCTTATGTAGGCCTAGTTGTTGATTTTTAATGGAAATTGGCATTACGATGCCTTATTTTTGATTGTTTGAAGGTAGACAATGCTTTTTTGCTTTTATATATTTATTCTATGCTTGGTCTTTTAACAACTAAAATTGTAATTCGGTTGATTTTGATACGATTTTAGTTTAGTTCGGATAATACATATCTATATTTTAAAAAACGAAGTCAATTTGAATTTACGTTTTCATTAATCCATTCATGTGACCATCTTAAGTTGAGGTGCACATAGGTCCACGATCCAAAACAAGTTTTCAAACCGATTCAAAACTGATTTAGGAACTAGTTTGGTTGAAACCGGTCCATTATCGGTTTGAGGATTTTAAAACTGAAACCGGTTTGAAAAAAACAATTTAGAAACCGGTTTTCAAACTCATGACACATTTGTTTTTTTCATTTTGTGAAAAAAATACTGTTTTCATCCATTTTATCTTCAATTTGTTGTTTATACAAGGTGCTAGAGGGTTTTCAAAAGGATAATTATCGTTGTAGTCCAACAAACTTATTAGTTTTGGTTTAATGGTCATTCGTGATAATTTTTGCATTATAAGGGAATGAATTTATATTTTAAGGTTTTAAAATGGCATTATGAAAAATGTAAAGGGGTCACCCGATGAACCCCTTCCTACGCAGCGGGTACCATTTGACACATCATTAAAATAAAGTCACCTTGCTTGCTACTTGTCTTCTTCTTCCTTCTTCCTTGTTGGCTATGGTAATCCCTTTTGCCTCTTGAAATCCGATAGGATCGGAGGAACGAGGAAGACGTACAAAATCATAGTACAATTTCGAGTCATTTAGTCAAATAACTATAGAATAACGAGAACAAAAAAAATCATTAGCAAAACCAAAGGAAATTAAAAGGGGGGGAAAATTAGGTAAAATCCTTGTAATCCATTGTTGCCTGCTGCCATCAATTCCTCCACCAATAATCGCCGGCTAGTTATCCATTGCCTCCGATCCATTTTTGTTCTCAGTTACGCACAAAATAATGCTTTCCTTCACCTGAATCATGGGTATCAAACGTTTGCTTTGAATTTGAAGCTCTATGATTCGTGAAAATGTAATAGTTGTTAATCACGCCTCTAACAAGACTATCAGATGCATCAAACGGGTAGAATTATTCCTATTGCTACTATCGATTTTGATGATGACTTTGTTGTGGGTTTCGGCGTCACCCGAGAGGTGTTCATGTTGATCAAAGGCATTAGATTATGGTGGTTTCTGTGGTTTCTTTGATGCTATGGGATTATCCATTGTATGTATCTACACTAAAGTTTAACGAAATAGAAAATTTTGAAGAAAAATTGTACAATGAAATGATTGTTTTTACATAAATTGTGAAGGGTTGTTTCGTGAAGGCATCATCCACCTACCTACTTGATACTCCATTCTAGATACTCCACTGGTAAAGTTTGATTCACATGATCTTCAAATTGGTGACAATGAATTTTACTTCCTGCAACCCGTTCCAAGCATCCTTGGTGGTCCAATTGGGCGACCACGTCACAACCTTCTCGAACCCTAGTCCCGTTGGTAGTTACAAGATTGTGAAAGCAGATCATGATTGTTTTTCCTTATTATATGTTGTTAATCCTTAGACATGTGTCATTTTAATTTCGAATCCACCAGAAACTATGTATGTATATGTACTTGTTGTTCCTCTTAGAAAACGGTAAACAATATATGCATATGCCACATGTTCGACAAAAGTCCTCAAGGAAAGTCGTAAGTTTCTCAAATTACCTGGTTGTCAACATCAATCTTAGAAAGAAAACCAATTACAGTGGAAGAAAGGAATGAGATGATCGGAAGAAGGTGGTTGTTGTTGTTGTTGGTGGTGGTGGTGGTAGATGCCGATGACAGTGGTGGTGGTGCTATATTCAAAGGGACCAACATCAATCTTGGTCTCCAAGATTGATGCTGACTAGGATGGAGATAGAGGTATTTAATTACAAACCAACATATTATTTGCTAAATCTTGGTCTCCAAGATTGATACTGACTAGGATGGAGATAGAGGTACTTAATTACAAACCAACATATTATTTCCTAAGTAGCATTCTTCTTGGCATGATTATATTACATGTAACCTGACAAAACTAGCTGATACAAGTGGAATTCATTCCCTTATAATTAGAGATGGCAAAAAAACCCGTACCCGATGGGTACCCGAAACCCTAACCCGAGTTGACCGGGTAAATCCCCGAGTTTACCAGGGACGGGGACGGGGATGGGTATCACCCGAATATAAAAAGCGGGGATGGGGATGAGGATGGTTCTACCTGTCGGGTACCCATACCCGTACCCGAAACCGATCCCGATGGGTACCCGATATATATATATATATATATATATATATATATATATATATATATATATATATATATATATATATATATATATATATATATATATATATATATATAATATTACTTATGTTTTTATCTCTAATAATGCATAAGCAAATTTTCAGTAGACAAAGTAATGTTTTTTAACAATCAAACGCATAGTTTTGGGAAGAATTTTTATGTCTTTTTTTGCAAAAAATGATTTGAATGTTATTGTTCGTGTTTGAAGACATTCAATGATTATAGTGTTTTATATTAGTTCTGTTAGTTTTTGTTTTATTAGTTAATATATAATTATTATTTATTTTTCATAAAAGTTCAAAACTTTGTAACGGGGAAAAATCCCCAATTACCCATTGGGGATCCCCGATACCTATTGGGGATGGGGATAGGGATAAATTTTTAATCCCCGATGGGGATGGGGCCTGGTACGGGGATGAGGATGGGGATGGGGATTCGGATACGGGGATGGGGAGCACGAAACCCGGTATGCCCATACTCATTACCATCCCTACTTATAATGCTATATATATATATATATATATATATATATATATATATATATATATATATATATATATATATATATATATATATATATCATTAGGGACCATTTAAACTAAAACCCGAAAGTTCGTTGGGTTACAGTGACAATAACCATTTTCGAAAATGGTTTTTAACCCTTTAAAAGTACATTGTTATAATATGTCGAATCGGATGGATCTAGTGGTGTTCTGTTGCATCTACAAAATATTGTGGGTCCTCCCATGCGATAACATCTCATTTATGCTAAAAATAATATAAGAAAATCGTAAGGCATTAACTAATAAAAATTTAATAGTGTAATTACTTAATTGATTTCTATAAAATACATCCATATTATTGGTTCAAGATAACAAAATTAAACTTAAAACCAATTACAAAAGATTTGAAGGGAATCAATTTCACTAACAATTATGTTTGATTAGTCTTTAATATGTCAACAATTACTTAAACATTCGGAAATGGCCCAATTGATTAGTCTTTAATATGTCAATAGTGTTCTATTGAATTAATAGATATGATTATTGTTAGTGTAGCCCAACAATGTATTGTACATTTACCCATTTTTGAAGGTCACAATTACCTTGTCAACTACCAATTAAGCAGGTGAGTCAACAATGACTCGGTGGTGAGTTGACTCATCGTGCTACGTAAGTCAAGGAGTTATTACGCCCATTTAGTCAACTGCCAACTTGAACAAAATTCCAAATGTAAGTGACGGAAGAAACCACTTGAGGGAAGACATGAACGACCATTCTAGATAATACACTGATGGCTAGGGTTTGGGGAACCCGGGCTTTGAATCCAACTTTAATTCAAGCCTTAGCCTTAGAAGGCGATTGTTGACGGCGTATGGATTAAACCTATATCAACTCTAGGAAGAGAAAAACTAGGAAAAAATATAAAATCGATGGATAACCGATCTGATTAAGAAAAAAACTATAAAATCGATTACATTACATACGAATTAAACTCAGAAATCAAATACTAAGTGGAATCACATAATGTATAGATTAAACCCATATCAACTACGGGAAGAGAAAGAAGCCAAGTGAACTTCAAAAGCCCACAAATAAAGTCTTCAGTTGATTTCGATTGAAGAACCTACACTTTTATACCTTTGGTCATTCTTTCCTGATTCACAGTGAGAGGGAAGAACCGTTTATTGATTTAATTTACAGAGGACATCAGGATTGGTCAGTATAAGAAAGGGGAGGGCTGAGAGAAAAGAGATCACTAATTAGTTAGGAGACAAGGTGAGGGAGATCTCACCGTCTGCTATATATATATATATATATATATATATATATATATATATATATATATATATATATATATATATATATATATATAGAGAGAGAGAGAGAGAGAAAGATAGGTTCAGGTGTTTAAACTAATTATTGTGTTATTGTATGCATAAATGTGGACCAATCAAAATTAAATAAAAAATTCAATAGGTCATTCTTTCATGATTCAGAGTGATAGGGAAGAACCGTTTATTGATTCAATTTACAGAGGACATCAGGATTGGTCGGTATAAAAGAGGGGAGGGCTGAGAGAAAAGAGATCACTAATTAGTTAGGAGACAAGGTGCGGGAGATCTCATCGTCTGCTATATATATATATATATATATATATATATATATATATATATATATATATATATATATATATATATATATATATATATATATATATATATATAGAGAGAGAGAGAGAGAGAGAGAGAGCTAGGTTCAGGTGTTTAAACTAATTATTGTGTTATTGTATGCATAAATGTGGACCAATCAAAATTAAATAAATAATTAAATAAATAAGGGTAATTTAGTCGTTTGTTTAATAACTTCCAAAAATAATCTCTATAATCATGGTATCTCTCCAGTTTAAATCCTTGGAAACATCTTCGTAAATATGTCAACGAATAAAGGGAAACTCGCGTTACAAGCTCAATTAGGGTTCTTCCCATCCAGTCTTACATTCCTCCCCTCTTCATCAACAGAAGGATTACCGATTTTCTTACAAGAACGACGAATCTTGATAAGGGAAACATCAAGAGGAGCATATAGAGTTTCATCGTATGTAATCTCAAACACTCTCATCTTCCTTCCGTTTCTACTAATGATCGGTATTCTTTACACAATCCCAGTCTACTGGCTAGTCGGATTACGCACTGAAATCAACAATTTCTTCTACTTTGCATTGATCGTATGGATGGTAATCTTGATGTCAAATTCGTTAACAGCTTGTTTTAATGAACTAGTGCCGAATTTCATCATGGGTACGTCTGTGATTTCTGGATCGATGGGATGTTTCTTTCTGTTTTCTGGGTACTTCATAGCGAAAGATAGCATCCCAAAATACTGGATTTTTATGCATTATACAAGTTTATTCAAGTACCCATTTGAATGTTTTATGTGTTTATAATTGGACATAGATTGATGTGTTTTGTAATTTTGTGGTTTAGATGTCACAAAACAAGGAATTAATTTATTTTTCTTTTGTATAATTAACATAAATGGAAGTATAAAGGTGAAGTTTAGATAAAGAGGGGAACGAGATTTAACATAAATGGTTGTTTTGGTTGCTTATTTGACAGATGAATGCTTCAACTGAATTGAAAGTTGTTTTCATGCACACCAAGTGCTCGCTAAAATGCTTCAACTAAATAGTATATCTTCGTTTATAGCATTCTATCAGAAAAGAATGTTTTTTATGATAATCATTAACATATTCTGTTTAGAATCCCCCGAATGAATATAATTATTGGTAAATGAATTCCAATTTTATCAGAATGGAATCACGAATTCCAATTTTGTTGGAATGGAGTATGAATATTTTCTCACTAATTTATTCATTATATTTGTTTCTACAGAAGCTGATGCTTGAAGAACGGACCACGAAATTTGAACAACGCCTCTTAGCAACATTATTCTTTTAGAATGTATTAGTGTTTTTGTTAGATTTTTTTTTCTTTTTTTAGATTTGAATTTTTTTTGTTAATTTTATTCTTCAAAAATAAATGTAATTCTTAGAAATTGTTACATGTATTCTATAAGAATTAATGTAATTTTTGATTTAATTCTTCAATTGATGGTTTGAGAATTTTGTTATTCTACAAGAAATTTTGTTATTTTTGAACATAGTCAAACATATTCTGTCAGAATGTCCGAAATAAAAACCTTATAATTTGTAAAATTGGATTGTTAAAATTAATTGAATCTTTGATCCCGTAAAATATGCAAATTTCCTTTATTAAATATATGTTAACTGACTAAAATACCCTTCTAGTTAAATTAGATGACATTTTTCAATTATATTTAATTAAATAATATCTATTAATCACTTTCTTAAAATAAGAAAAATGATTGGACCACATTTATGCATATAATAATACAATAATTACGTTGAATAGAATAACCTAAGTCTATATATATATATATATATATATATATATATATATATATATATATATATATATATATATATATATATATATATATATATATATATATTACTTATTACCCGCGCAAAGCGGCGGCGGCGAATAGTTTTTACGACGATATGTTTCTTTTACAAAAATGTTATGTTCCAAAAGAAAGTAAATGTTCAAGACAACAGAATCCAACTTTGGCGTTATTTTTGACATGATTCATGTCAAAAATAAACCAAAGTTGGATTCTATTGTCATATATCGGTTATAAACGGTTCAGTCAGACACAAAATATAAATTTTGTAAGTCGTTTAAACAAAAATAATAGAACTATTTAAGATACACCTAATATAGAAATGTGTAAAAACACATAACTGCTAATACATTATTAATCTTGCAACACTTCTTTATATACCATGTTTGTTGTATAAACTCCATCATCTTTGAAATTTTCGGTAGGTTTCACTAACACTTTTGGATTGCAACGTGAGACCCCTCTTTATAATGCAACATAAAGTTGGTCATGCTAGAATATTGAGTCTAGAAGATAAATACTTATACTCGGAATTATTTGTCCCGAGCTTTATTGTATCATCGCAAAGCATAATCGAATAGGAAATTGTTTCCTCTTCAGCTGGAATGGGAACATGTCATCATCAGACAGAGATAGATGAAGCTTTGGTAAATTTTTGTGAGCATGTTGACCAACAACTATTTATGTATCAATGACATTCTACTGAAAGCTTTTGCATATCAATCGGGTGATGTAACATAATCCATTTGTTGGGTCAATATACTGTAACAATATGATCGAGCATCTAACTTTCACCCGAAGGTAATGAGGGGATAAACCACTAACAATGAGCGAGTTCAAGAATACAACGGATAGAAGCCATTTTTATCATTTATGGCTTCATCGAACTATGGTAAATTATCTCTTCTCTGTGGAATCGATCGATCAAGTAATCGTTAATCTCATTGACACTATTATTTTTTGTGGATAATATTCCCTACGAGATGATATAATCTAATTCAAACCTATTGAATTCCAATGATGGAAATATTTCATCAATCAAAGCATCCAATGATTCTTTTTATCAGTGTATGGAATGACAATGTCATCAGTGATGAAAATAAAGCTTTTGTCCACTGTTTCTTCAACTCTATCACCGGCCCTTCATAGAAAGTTCGAGAACCACATATCAGTTAGTGATGTCATATTTATTGTTAACCACAACTTTATAATCAAATAGCAAAGAAGCGACATTCTAAGGCTGGAGTGCAAATCATGACATCAAATAGTTTCTTTTCGAGGGATAATGTTGGAGGTGATGATGAATTTTTTTTAGAACAACTATTTTAGATTTACAATAAAATTATGTTGTTTTACCTTAAAATTAAAAATATGTTGTTTTTATAAGAAAATAAAAAATTTATGTCTTCGCTTATTATAAAAGCATGTTGGGATAATTTTTAATGATGAAATGTAAGAAAATTGCACATTCTTCAATACATATATACAATTTATAGTTTAGGAGTTTGAATTTTTATTTAAGGGTTTGGAGTTTAGTGGTTCAAAATGAGCTTTAATGTATATGTCATTTTTGCAATTGTTGTATACGATTTATTTACTTGGATAAGTCAATCGAAAATAGAAATTTAAAAGTTTTGTGAGTTTGATATAATAAAAATTATCTACCACTTAAACATGTTAAAAAAAGGTGTTGTGGATATAGGGTATTTAGGTGATAAACTTTTGGTTCAAAAGATAACCCACACTTGAGTGTTTGGTAGCCTCTTATTTCTACCTCTACATTTATTAAATGACTCTTAAAATTTCAGACTTGAAGGTGCGTCTGAGAAAAATAAAGACACAAATGCCCTAGCATGTCTCGCTTTTTCTATTCTTCTTAACACCTCGCCTCCTCGACCTTTCCTCTCATCGACGTACAACAGCGACATCGCCTCCAGCTGTGTTTTCCCTCCCCGCCATAACAGTCGCCGGTGTCTTCTTCTCCGGTGACTAGGAATGGCAATGGGGCGGGTTCAGGGCGGGTCATGGTTTCCCAAACCCGCCCCGATATCTTTCGGGTATCTTATCGTGGTGCCCCGTTGGGTTCGGGTTTTCCCGTCGGGTTTCGGGTATCTTATCGGGTTTAAAATAATTCATAACGAAATCCTTATTCCGTTTAAGGGTACCCCGATGTCTTAAAAAAATACATGGTCTACCCTCCCTTTTAAATTAAAAATATATGATGAATCACTTTAATAAAATTAACTCGACGTTATACTAAAACTTATTTGATTTAAGTTTAGTGTAATATGTCAAAACATAAAAAAAGACCATTCACACCGGATTGTTAATAACTAAGAAGATTGTCTCTCTCTCTCTCTCTCTCTCTCTCTCTTTCTCTCTCTCTCTCTCTCTCTCTCTATATATATATATATATATATATATATATATATATATATATATATATATATATATATATATATATATATATATATATATATATATATATAATCGGGGTGGGTCGGGTCGGGCGAGGATAACTCACTCCCTGCCACGAACCCGATAAAAAACCCGATAGCGACCTGTTACTCGACCAGAAATAATCGGGTTTCGGGTTTCCCCGTCGGGTTCGGGTTTTTTTGTCATCCCTATGGTGACAACTCTGACGCAGCGCCACAACACTCGAGCTCCACCTCGACAACATCGATTCCACCTCCTACAAAAACGATTTCTGCAGCCCCTTCTCCACCAGCAAGCGACCGCCTCCTCCCGCGACGCCGCCTCCGCTAACGCCGTCGGGAGCACCACCCTCTAGCTCCCTTAAAGTAGTCGACAACAGCTCTTGGTAAGGTTTTTTCTCATTCTGTTCTCAACGTAATGTGTTAACAAAATCACATATTGTCTAAAATCCCATAGAGAACAAATTAGGTTTGTCATTTACTGATTCTATTCCCGTAGGCATTTTCTCCTTCTTAAGAGACATTCAATTTCGTTTTTGTATGAGAATTTTGGTTAAGATCATAGGAATAAGGATTGTGGGTCACTTTTGAAATGATTGCAAATTTATGAAATTGAACACAGAGAAAAATAAAAATTAGGAAAAATGGGAATTTGTGCTTGATATCTCACTTTTCAGTTCAATCAAGTTGATTCCAATAAGGTCCCTGCACCAAATAAAGTTTTTGTGTCTTTGCTTGCATAAACTTTTGAGCTATGCTTCTTTTTCAATTGTAAATTCAAATTAGATGGAGCATGGAGAATGATTATGCAAGAAGAGAAGGAACATGCAGGGGTAGGAAAGAAAAAACTTACAAAGAGTTGTGTTGTCAAATATTTATGTTTAATTTTGCTAAGAAATAACAATGTACTTCTATTGATTTCTTTATTGGATAGATTTGTCAAATATTTATGTTTAATTTTGATTTTTGTTTAATTTGGATTTTGTATAGTGCTTGTATGTATTTTTATAATTATTCAAGAAGCTGGTTCGGTTATTTTATAAATAGAAACAATGAATTCGGAAAAAAAAATACAAAAGGTAAAAGGGTTATTTTTATAATTCAGACAGTAATTCAGATGTTCCAACCAAACAGCATGATAAAAATTCAGACATCTTAGAAGTTCAGATCTTAATAATTCAAACAGCTCTTAAGTTGTTTTAATGACGTATTTAAGATTACATCTGAAAGTATTGACTTTTTGAGAAAACCAAAAATTTATGGCTTTTTGAAAGAAGCCATTTTCTTTTCCTATAAAATTACTATTTGCCAAACACCTTTTTAATTTATTTGCTTTAAAAAAAAAAACCAATAAATCAAGAAGTAAGTCAAAAATCATTTTCAAAACACTTTGAAATTGAAGTAACCCATCTATTCTAATCTCGTACGGTATGAAAGAAATCAAAGAATAGTCCTTTCTCCCATCTCCTTTATTTGCTTTAAACCCTCTCACAGAACCAATAGACATGGCGAGGCCTATGAGCATCGTGGATCATGGACCCAACGATGGCACCCACCGCCTATATGACGTCAAATTCTTCACAGAAACGATTTTAACCATAGTCACAAGCACACCCTCTTACGTTGACACGTGGATCTCCGACATCGAACGCCTCCACAGCCACAGTCTCAGCTCCCTCATCGTCGGCCTCGATCTCGAGTGGCGTCCTAACTACTGCCGCGACTGCAAAAACCCTGTGGCGACACTCCAACTGTGCGTGGGACGCAGATGCCTGATTTTCCAAATCCTCCACTCCCTAATTATCCCTTGGTCGCTCTGTAACTTCCTCAGAAATCCCTCCTACACTTTCACCGGCGTCGGAATCGATGAAGACGTGAAGAAGCTTACGGATGATTACTTCCTTGTAGTTGCGACGGCGGTTGATTTAAGGTTGATTGCTGCGAAGAAGTACCGTGTGAAGGAGCTTAAGAATGCAGGGTTGAAACAATTGACGAGAAAGGTTCTTCGGAAGGAGATGAGCAAGCGGAAGGCTGTTACGATGAGTAATTGGGATAATCGGCGGCTGAATCCAGCGCAGGTGCAATATGCTTGCATCGATGCTTTCTTGAGTTATGAGATCGGGAGGATCTTGATTTTAGGGAATCGAACAAATTCGAATTATCAATCCATGATCTAATAAGGTAATTAGATTGGGGTTCTTCAAACTTCATGTTTGATTGTTTGATAATTTAGGGATTTGGGTATATAAAGCGATTCTGTACAGGATTTGGTTCTTCAAATTGTTTAAGTTTAGTGCAAATTAATTGCAAAACCTATTTGTTATACAGTGATCGATGTGGAGTGAAATGTTATACAGTGATGGATGTTATGCAGTTAAGAGAGTTGCTTCAATTCTGGCGTTTTGCATCTTTCTTGACTTCTGATCATCTTCCTTGAAACAAATCTCATTGCTTTTCTTGCATTTTCATGTGTTTTTCAGAGTTTAGTGTGCCTCAAGGAAGATGGAGCCTTCTCCATGAATCTGTAGTTTTGCATTGTGGTGATAAATTCAAAAGTGTTGTCTTTTTAACATCGTAAGTTAATAGAGATTAGACTTATTGGACTTCTGATGCTACTGAATCGGGTGTTCATGTCCTATGCCACTATGGTTGAGTTTTTTACCCTTTTTTTTTTTTTTTTTAAACAAATAAATCATTGAAATTACAGGTAGTTATAAAATGGGAAAATGACTTATATGGGTAACCATGTTTTAAAATTGTTCAAAAAATACCATTCAAGTTTGAATTTATCCAAAAAATACCATCCAAGTAAAGTATTTGTACAAAAAACACGAACGAAATGCATTCTTTGTTCAAATTTGACCTTGTGGTAACCGGTAATTACCGGCAAAAAATAAGTAAAGGAGAAAAACAAGAGGAAATGACTCAAAGGGGGAACTATGTTTCAAAATCGTTCAAAAAACACCATCCAAGTTTGATATGTTCAAAAAACACCATCTAAGTAAACTTTTTATACAAAAAACACCAACAAACTATATGTTTTGTTTAAATATTATCCATCGGTAACTAGCCCTTACAAGTTAAATGATGACTTGACTTAACTATTATGACATGGGATAATAATGATTGACAAAACAATAAATGATATATTCCTCCTTTAAAAATCGATTTAGGGTTTCTTCATGATCGAATGACTTCTTCTTCTCCTATGATTGCTCTTCTTCTTCTAAAGTGATGGTCTCGAACTCAAGTCTAAAACCCTAATTCTTGACTTAAGGCAGAAATGACACCTTTACCCCTACCTTAATGGGCCTCCTCCCCCCTAAGATCCAAATCCATAAAAGCCCAAAAAGGCATCCAAGCCCAACTACAAGGCCTCTAAGGCCCAATATGGCCCAAGAACCCCTAACATGTCCTTAAGCCCAAAAAATGACATGTTACAATCAGATAGGCCCGAGGCCTAACTTAAACAAGTCCATACATACGCCCAACATATAATGAAGCCTCTGTGATCCGGATTTCGAGCCAGCACGCCCAACGTACTCGACTAGAGTCAAGAACATTCAATCTTCTGAATGCCATAACTTCTTCATTCTAAGTCCGATTTCGTCATTCTTTATATCCACGAGAAGGAAACGAGAAGCTCTACACTTCTATGAACTCTCCCTTGCCTTAACATAAACCCAAACTTCATAAAGGATCGAACTGATACTTACTAATATTCTCTTGGGCTCCAACACAAATCCAACACTCGGTCCCCACAACCTACGTTATCCATCACCAAATGGGCGTGACAGACACCACGAATTGTTACGAACAAATATAAATTCGAATACATCGTGCACAAGTATCGGAACCATATCCCAGGAAACACGCAAAAGAAATGGTACAAAATAATAAAATAATAAGGAAAGGACAAGAGACATGCATGTCTGTAGACCGGATAAAAAATGAAGGACTGGTCGAGACTATAAACTCTTCTAAGCAGTCTTTAAATACCCCAAAGACATGATATTCCGGGCAAAGTAAGGTAAGGAAAAAAAGAGATATCATACATAACATTAAGGTAACACTAAGAATCACAATCTAATTTAGGCATCAGAGAGCTATGTCAGGGTCCAAATTAGATTGCGATTTCGTTTCTGAAGGCCATAACCCTCGGTTGGACCCTAGAATGACGTAATCTAATTTAGCATTAAGGTAACACTAAGAATCACAATCTGAAGGCCGTAACCCTCGGTATGGCTGTCAGATGCCTAATTAGCCCCCGTGGATATAAAAAAATGACGAAATCGGACTTAGAATGAAGAAGTTATGGCATTCGGAATATTAGCGGTTCTTGACCCTAGCCGAGTACGTTGGGCGTATGCTAGGAGTACACCGGACGTATTGGCTCGACATCTGGATTGCAGAGGCTTCAGCATATGTTAGGCGTATGCATGGACTTGTTTAAGTTAGGCCTCAGGCCTATCTGATTGTAACATGTCATTTTTTGGGCTTAAGGCCATGTTGGGGGTTCTTGGGCCATATTGGGCCTTAGAGGCCTTGTAGTTGGGCTTGGATGCCTTTTTGGGCTTTTTATGAATTTGTTCCTTAGGGGGAGGGAGGCCCATTGAGGCAAGGGTAAAGGATCCCTTTTTGCTTTAAGTCAAGAATTAGGGTTTTGGATTTGAGTTCAAGAGCATCAATTTAGAAGAAGAAGTCATTCGTTCATGAAGAAACCCTAAATCGGTTTTTAAAAGAGGAATATATCATTTATTGTTTTGTCAATAATTATTATGTCATGTCATAATAGTTAAGGTAAATCATCATTTAACCTGTAAGAGCTAGTTACCAGTGAGTAATATTTGAACAAAACATATAGTTTGTTGATTTTTTTTATACAAAAAGTTTACTTGGATGATGTTTTTTGAATATACCAAACTTGGATGGTGTTTTATGAACGATTTTGAAACATAGTTACCCCTTTGAGTCATTCCCTCTTGTTTTTTTTTCCTTTACTTATTTTTTATTTGTAAGTGCCGGTTACCACAAAGTCAAATTTGAACAAAGAATGTAATTCTCTGTTGTTCTTTGTACAAATGCTTTATTTATATAGTGTTTTTTGGATACACCAAATTTAAATGATACTTTTTAAACGATTTTGAAACATACTTTACCCATATAAGTCATTTTCCATTATAAAATTGAAACCTTTAATGTAACACCTACGTGTTTTGATAATCAATTTAATAAGTCAAATATCCTAAATTATGATTTTTAGGGAATAATATTGTATTTTAGGAATTTAGTTGATAACAAAAATGACAAAGAGAAAATATAAAGCACGAGGGGGTAAAATACAATTATGAAAGTACAACTTATGAAAGTACAGAATTTGACATGAAAAAGGAAATTATTGGGATTATTTGACAAGTTATGAAAGTTCAAGTCAAATCAAAACATTTGAGTAGCGCTGATTTCTTTACATTTTTAATCCTTTATTTTGATTTCAACTCATTTTTCAAGACTAGATCTTATCATGGATATATCTCAAATTTACCTAACTTAAATTTGTCATAAACAATTAAACACCCTTTACACTCCTGAAATGAATTTAAAAAAATTAATACGAACCGTCTATTGAATGTTTTAAACTTGGATACTTCATTCCTCGTTGATTTAAATTTACACACTTTATCTTTTACAAGATGTAGAATGACTATACTATCCTTATTAATTTATTTTTAATTTATTTATAATTCATTTTGTATTAAAAAAAAACATAAATTATAGCCCATATATCTATCACCCATTTTCCTCCCAATTGAAAACATACAACATCCTCGTCACAATCTACAAAACCACCACCACTAGTGACCACCTCCAACTACCTATTATGTTTCTTATTTCTCTTAGAACACCATCAAAATGTCGGATCACCGCCCACCACCATTGACATACCACAACCCTCTTCCCACCGTCCCTCTCTCTCTCTCTCTCTCTCTCTCTCTCTCTCTCTCGGATCAAGGTACTCCTTTTGGAACCTTCACCTTTATGAAAACATAACATCATCACAATCACCGCCTTCACCATCGCCACTCTCATGTATAAACATCATAACACCTCTTCGAGCCTTCACCTTCATGAAAACATAACATTGCCGCCATTACCTCCTTCACCATCGCCACCCTCATGTATAAACACTACCAAAGCATATTGTTGTCAATAACCTCTAGGCTACCATCGCTACATCTCGTCACCCCTGATGCCACTAGAAAAGGATGTTCAGAAACTCTAGATCTCATCAACACCATTCTTCTCCAGTCTCGATCTCTTCTAAGAACCACCCTTTACCACCAACAACCACTTATAATGAGTACCAAACCAAACCAAGATAAAAAAGAAACTGAAATTGGTTCCAGAAATCAAAATCAAAATCGAAAATGGTTCTAGAATTTGAAGTCGAAATCAAAATCATATAGATGGTAGTGGTCGTCATTCTAGAGCTTCTTCTTAGGAATATGGTGCACGTCTTCTTCGGAAAAAAACAAGGGCGATTGAAGCTGATTTGAGGCCCAGACAAAATAAAAAATGTAAGTCCCTTTTTGCATTTGTTTGCGACGACTTAATTCCAAAATTATTTTTTTCTAAAATAATATAAGTTGATATATGAAAAATGGGCCCCAAAAAATTTGGAGGCCCTAGACTTTCAGCCATGCCACCCCACCCTCTCTTACGAACCCTGGACAAAAACTTTTTAGTTTCACATTCACAATTGAACCCCATAACTTAAGCTACACACAAACAATATCGGAAAAGGAAATTACACACCAAAACTTCATATTCAAAGAATCAAACAAGAGGGGGAGATGTGGTTTTATGTGGAGGTGAAGTTAGTTAAATCAAACCCTATAACTTAAGCCTCTATAACATTTTGTTTTCATTTTATGGATTCAATGAATAATCATACCATAAATTACATTTTTTTGGCAAGAGAGATAAATGGGGGGGATGCGATAGAGAGGGTGAAAATGGCGAGGAGTACGAATGGTTGTCGAGTAAGCGAGAAAGAGGGTAGCTGGGGAAAGGGAAGGGAGAGGGGTAGGCGGAGATATTTAATTAATTATTTATTTTTAATCTAAAAATTGATAAATAAATAAAAGAAAACTAAGAAAGAAAATGTTGAGGGAAAATAGTTTTTTATTTATTTTTTTATGTATAAAATGTGCAAGTTTTAAACAAACGAGAGACGACCCTAATTAACTTTTGAAAATAGAGATTAAACGTGCTTTTTAACACTGAACGAGAGACGATTCATATAATTTACTCTCAAATATAAATACCTAACCTATCAACGTGATCAAGTAAAAAAAAAATAAAAAAACCTCAAGTCTCTAGGCGTGTTTGACAAACTATCTAAAAAGTTAGTTTTTAATTAAAAAACTAATTTTGATTTGATAAGTTAACCGGTAGCTGATAAATTAATAATATCTGAAAAAAAACAAACCAATAATAATAAATAATATAAGAAGTTATTTAGATATATAATTAAAAACTAGCATATAAAAGTATATTTGAAAAACATCTCGAAAATGGCCTATGAGCTTGTCAATAACCTATATAAAATATTTTTCTAAAAAGCTAACATAACATATAAATTATTATAAGTTAGTTATTTAGTTGCTGAAACAATAAGCTTAATAAATAAACTAGCTTATGCACAATCAAACACAAACCATAAATGTAATATATAAAGCATAGAGCCTTGAAGAAAACGAAGGATGCCAATAAATTTCCTTTTAGGTAAAGGAATAAAATTGTTTTCAAACATGACGAATATAAGTGCATAGTAATAGTAATGTTACATTACACTCTAAATGTGAGTATCTTTTTCATTCAGACGAAATTAATAGCAAAAATTAAGAAGAAAAAAAGAGAACAAAAAATGACCACGTTCATCAGACGTACGAACCTCCACTCCACCATATTAAAAATATGGAGGAACAGGAACAGGAACATGAAGTTTATTCAGCTAGAGTGCTCGTGATTTTATGATGTCCATACTCATCTCACTAGGATCTGTAGCTTGCAACTCAAGTTGAATTCCATCAAGTTCCCTCTTGAATCTGTCCTTCGAGCTTGCATACACCATCTTCATTCTCACCTTTGATGTATCAGGTGACCTGTTGTTCATTTTAATTAAACAGTACGTCATCTCTAGATATTATCATCTTTTCAATTCGTTCAAAATGATTATAGAATTTGATGTGATGAAGTGTATATCATTACCAGGCAATGAAGAAGATTTTGCTTTTCTGGCAATTTTCATCGGTGGTGAAGTCAAAGTCAAAGACAGCATAGCGACATTCATCAGCAGGGAGAGAGTTTGTGAAATCTTCGTAGGATTCATCAGAACCACCGATCTTATCAATCATCACCTGTTGCTCTTCGATTTTGTAGGTGATGTATCGGAAAGTTCTCTTTGCTTTTAATTCCAGAAACTTCAGCTTGCATTCGTCATGCACAGCCATACCAGAAGCGGCGTTCGCCTACCCAAATCAACAATTACAAACAAAACAGAAACGAAAGCCAATAATTATATGTGGTTTTGATGAATCTCAATCGGTGTTTAGAGCATTGGTGATTGGATAAACACGTTACTGGATAATGATTGAAATAAATCAGGGCGAATTTCATGTTATCGGAGTGGAATAATCACGATAAGGCATCGAGAAGCCAAATTCACCTCATCAGATCAACCGATTTTTGTGTTAAAACGTGAGCGAATTGTGAAATGTATCTCGTAATTGATGTTGATGAAAACGAAAATCAGGCATTGTGTTCAGAGGTGATGAAATGCGTAGACAAAAACAGAATTCATAGAAATTTATATGATATCAGCGTCAGAAAACAATAACGAAAGCGAAATTAATCATGTAATGTGGATGAATATCAAATCATTGCTTAAGATATCACGATTGAAGGAGAAACAGGTTATCGGATCGACGTAATTCAGAACAATATTGATAAATTCTTTCATATCGTATGATCGCATATCAATAATTTATAGATGAAAAAACAAAAACATGAAATAATGAAATTAATTCAGATTGAGAGATGGATACGTACCATGATTGATAGTGGAATTAGAGGATTACGTGAAGAACAGAATTGCTGAAGGAGGAAGAAAGGGGAGAGAGATCCAGGAAATGTGGTGAAACGAATGAAACTAATATTTCTGTTGAGGGGAAGAAGAGGTTATAAGGGGGGAGAAATGGTCTTTCAGCCTCTTGTGCCTCACCATCCATGCACCCTCTTCTAATTTTTATTTATTTATTTATTTAAATTACAAATAAAAGTAGTTTTTACTTTGTATATGTGTCTTAATATGATTTTAGAAGTATGTTATTTAAATAAAATTTGATGAGTAATATGTTTTTAATCTATTATCCATCCTAAAGTTTTTAAATAATTAATAGTATTACATGAAAATTGCACCAGTTTTATTTGACGAGATAGAGAAATGATTTCATTATTTTATTCTAAAGGTGCAACAATTTAATATTTTGGTAGTTCTAAAAATATCAATAATTTATATACTAAGTTTTCGATGTAAAGTTACTTTAATCAGCAAGTTTCACTTAATATCGAGTGTTAGAATATATGAATATTTCTTATAATCAATCGTAGTTTTTGAAAAAACTTATATGGTTTATCTATATCTTTATATTCATGTTATCTTTTTTAGGTAAATATAAATAGATGTTTAGTCCTCTATTATATAATGGAAATATAGATTATTATTTTTTTCTTCACTATGATATGGTATTACAGCATTATATTTATCAATGTGTTGTTGTTACCTTATCTAGTTGGCGTCGTTGTTGCCTCCTACACCCACCCCCAGACTCATTGACGCCATTTCCACCTGCAATCATTGTTGTCCTATATAGGGTTGTTGCCTCTTCCGCCTGCCGACATTGTTGCCTCCTCTAGACATACAAAATGATTTTTCTAGTTGTAAGTCTTATTGCATCCTCTAGCGATTGTCGATGTTGCCTTCTTTAGTGTTCGCCATTGTTGCCTCCTTCAGAAGATTAAGCTAAATATTAAAATATGCATAACATTGAAACTATGATTATGGTATGATTAAGGTCGTTGTTAGGAAGTAATGTGGAAAATAAGCAAGACCAAAAACACACAAGACACAATATTTACATGGTTTTGTCAACGTGGCTTACATCTACAGCTAGGAGTGGAGTATTCTTTATTTATGAACTCTCAAACAGAGGTTACAAGTGCAATTCAACAGAGATTCACCTATCACTCTAGAATTCAAGACACTTTCAAATGACTAGCAAACATCCCTATTTATAGACCATGGATCAGACGTAAAACCATAATGGGCCAAGCATATTAGCCTATAGGCCCATGAAAGGTGTCAACCAATCAAATTCCACCATGCAGCAGCTTCTGGAACCTTTATCCTTGATATGCATTGCATGAGCGTCAACAGCACACATGATGGAGCATCATGATCCTTAATGGCTCATCAAGATGCAAGAGTCGCACATCAAGATCACCATGGATCATCAACCATCATGGTGACACATCATGCAATAATCCTTAAGCATATTCAACTTCTAAGCATCCTTGAATAATCTTGAGCATCATAGAGGACATCATAGCATAAGTGGCTCATCACGAACCAAATGGCGCACCCTTGCACCAAGATGGCACATCAAGCATTTAGATGGAAAATCTTTTGCAAGGAATGGTGCATCATCCTCACAGTATCACATCTCCTTCATAAGTGGTGCATCTTCCTTGTGGTCATCACATCTTCCTTCTAATTAGCGCACCTTCTTCACAAATGGCAAACTTGCTTCCCAAGGTGGTGCACGTTGTTTCCCAATGGCACACCTCAACTCCTAAGTGATGCATTCATGCATAGGATGACACATCTTGATCATAGATGGCACATCCATGCACCAAGATGCTCCATTCCACTCCTAAGTGCTCCATACCCCTTTTTAGAAGATTCGTTCCTTTGTCAGATGATCCATTGCCTTATTAGATGATGTGTTCATTTGACACATGCTCCATGAACCCCAAGTGCTCCATTAGGTTTTAAGTGCTCCATTTAACTCATATGCTCCATGAGAATGATCTAAATGCTCAAGTCATATTTAACAATTTCCACCTTGACTTGAGTATCCTCTAAACTCCACCTTAAACAAGAACTTCCTCCTCTTTCCTACCATCCATCCTTGATGGGACCTAACTCCCATGAACATCAACTAAGTCCAATCAAAGCTTGAGCTTATCTCTAGGCTATTCCCTTGTCAACATGTCTTTCAGATTCTCTTTAGTACCAGAATTTTGAATGCAAAACATGTCACAGAACACGATATGTTTCTCCACCTTCAAAACAACAAGACCAACAACAAATGATCTTCTTATCTCCAGATCACCTTCATGGTATGATTATATCGATCCAAACAAGTCCATGAAGGGTTTTGAGCACTCTAACAACCTTATGGTGCATATGCAATCCTAGATGCTTTGGATCTATGTTTTCTCTAATTACACATGCAATTTGATTTTCCAAAGCATACATCCTAACTAGCATACAATTGAACAAAATAACTAGTTAGATGACTTACCTCTTAATAGGACTTGTAGTTCTTGGCCTTCAAAATCTTTAGCACCTCAAATGTGATGCCTCTAATGTGTCACAAACACCAAGTGCAAAAAGAGGCTTGAGAGAAAAAGTTGCTTAGCACAAAATCGATTCACACTCTCCAAGAATGTATGTGGCAACCAAGTTTAGCTCTAGGGAGTTCCTTTTATAGTGTGACAAGTGCTAGGGTTACATCCATGCAAACCCTAATGCACCATGAATCTTCATATTACTTAGGCTCCATGGCTTAAACCTCCATGGAATAACCATGTTGGTTTAGCCCATCCTAAATAACCATAGATCATTGGCCCACACTATAAGAATCATTGATTTACCAAATCAGTCCACGTATATTTAATTAGTCTCTTTTGATCACTAAATTAATTCCAAATTAATTCCTGATCAATACTAATTAAATAATATGATTTCATATTAATATACTATACTTGTAATATATTAACAAATCACAAATAACCTTATTCTCAAAAGTCCATCCTATCAATTTGCATTGATGAAGGCAACCTAAAAGGACCATGCTACTCTCGGGTCAGGTACATACCAATTATAGTTATGGGTTTAGACACTAACTCCAATAGTCCATATGTCGTGCATTAGCACCATACACTAGAAAAACATCAAGTGTTCCTTTCAATTGTCACAAGATCCACTTGACCACTTCCCAATGAGCTTTTCCTCGATTGCCTCAAACCTCCAAAGAAATACCAACACGTTTGGACTGATCACAATAGAATGATGAAAATAGTTTTTCAATTTAGTGAGAAATGTATAACCAATCCACTATTCTATCGCTCCGAATGTCCATCCATGTTATCTTCTTTTCAGCTCGTAAACCATTCATCAAAAACTTATTCTCCAGAAGTTTCTTCAAGACAATCCAGAAGTTTCTTCAAGTTGTCTTTCCCAAAATCAACATCACCATACACTTCTTCATTGGGTTGTATAAGGGATTCCTTATGTCTGCAATTCCATGCCGCCTTGTTGTTCTTTATTTATCATAAAACTTTTGTTGGGGTTTGTGTTGCTAACTCCACCTTCTAGCTAGCACCCTGACCATTCCCTAAAACACTTGTACCACCTCCTATTTGGCTACATATAGTAGATTCAAAGGTTATTCTTTCCTTCTTCTACACACCATAGCCAATGACTTTTCCCTTCAGATGCATATCCTAGAAATATGCACTTCATTGCCCTTGAATCTGGTTTACCATCATGTACACGAGCATAGGCAGGGTATCCAAACATTCTTAAACCATTATAATCAGAGAGTTTTCCAAAACACACCTCTTGAGGAATCTTACAATAAATTGAAGTTTTCCAGAGAGTTTTCACAAGACAGCAAGCAATGTTGAGTGGTTCCACCTTTAATTTCTCCAGTAAATCAGCAGATAATCGCATGCACTGTGCATGCTCCACCAGTTTTTGGTTCATCTGTTCTGCCACTCTGCTTTGTTTTAATGTTAGCTTACGTTTATTTTTAATGCACTAGTTTTTTTTATGTATAATTCCTAGTCTATCGTATCTAAACCACACTTTACAAATAGTTAACCTGATCGAGTATAGTATAGTTTTGATAAGCAACGGTGTTGAAATCAAGGGGAATGGTAGTGAATTAACACTAGAATATTTGATTATTATAACATCCCGATGATGAGGTCTTTGGTCCAAATGTTGGGAATTTTCATGGGGAGGCCCAACCTTCGTACTCCAGGCGTTTGGCATAGAACGCCCAACGTTCAAACTCCAGGTGTTCTATGATGGACGTCAGGCATTTGCACGTAAAGTCCAAACCATAATTTTAAGGTTTGCACCCTATTTAAAGAACATCATGGCCTCAAAACCATTCACCACTCCTACGTAGAGACCTATTATGATTGGTATGATTGATGTGAGTAGAGCAAATCTTAGGATAACCTAGGATTTGAGATATGTGGTAGTGTAACGACCCAATTTTGAAGGCTAAATATTTCATTTTTAGTTTAACGTATTTAGAAACCTTTTTACCAAAACATTGTTAATAAAACACCCAATATAAAATCATAATGTTGTATTTCAAACCATAACATCATAAGTATTGAAAATCAGAGTACAGTCCCAAAACTTCTTGCAAAACATGTAAGTGTGTGTGATGCGCTGCTATGCCGCCGAATCTTTCCCCTTCGACGAATAGGTACCTGAAACCAAAACCAAAACTGTAAGCACAAAGCTTAGTGAGTTCCCCCATCATAACACATACCATACAATATCGTCGGTATCTTTCAACCGGTAACATTCATCGGTATCTTTCATCCGGTAACCTTCATCGGTATCTTTCAACCGGTAACCATCATTGGTATCTTTCAACTGGTAACCATCATCGGTATCTTTCAACCGATAATTAGCATTGGTATCTTTCAACCGGTAACTAGGGACTATTTCACCCCTACCACTAACATGCAATCAACAAATATAAGCATACAGTTAGGCATGTCCGGGTACTAACCTACCCTTGGGTCCTATGGACCACTGTTAGGGAAACTAAACCCTACTAAACACATAATATATAATCCAAATAAATCACATACCCAGACCAAGATAATTATTACAAACACCATTATCTTATAAATACCCCTTTTTGGTGGGCCGACATTGTGGCCTTAGACCCACCTGTACTGGAAGGTAACTCACCTCAATATCGTGTAGTGTTTGAACTATACTCGGTGCACAAGTCGACTTCCTATGACTCCTTGATCCCTACACGACAACCTCCAAGTCAACACAAATCATATAAAACCCTAAACAGGGTTAGTCCAAGTTTAGTCAAAGTTAACACTGGTCAAAGTCAACATTCAGTTGACCTGACTCGCCTAGTTGGCCAACCAACTCGTCGAGTCCATTCTTCACTAAACCCACACAAAACCCTGACTCCATTCTTCGAGTCTAGTGAAACTCGACGGGTTTTCCTTCAGTTATAACATCGAGACCATATTCATCCGACTCGCCGAGTTCCTTCTTGAACTCGTCGAGTTCATCTCTAACTTAAGAACTTGCCAGCCTATGACTAGCCGAGTTGTATAAACAACTCGTCGAGTCCATCATCAAATATTAGGAGATTGCTATGGACTCGCTGAGTCTCGTGGCTTCCAGGTCCCTTTTCACGTCTAAACCTACACGGGACTTCCTTCCTATCATTTACCCATTCACAGGAAGGGTTTAGTGCACAATGGTCACTGACTCGTCGAGTGCCAAGAACAACTCGCCGAGTCCAATCTTAACCAACTCCATACAGTCGATTTAAATGAGGTCTAACACACCAAAACCATAGATCTGGCCTCCTAATGTCCATTTTATACGTAAAGTTCCAAACTTGATGCACATTCATGGGGGTTTTAGCTCATAAATCCATATAAAGTGTCCTCCAATGTGCATGGGGATCTCATGGCCCTAAAGTTGGCACCTTTATGCCATGAAACCCCTCTTAAGGCCCAGATCTGAAGCTAGAGTCCACATAACACTCCTTAAATCAGAAAATAGCTTGGAAAGCCCTAAATTCACCCAAGATCCACATTCTAAAGATGAAAAACCAAATGAAAGACCAAAGCATGAGCATTTTACCTTGATTAAGCTGAAAATGGAATGAGATTTCTGGATCTACAAGCCCCAAGTCGAATACCTAAGCTCCTCTTCTTCCTTCCAAGCTTCATAAGTCAACAAAAGCACCAAAATGGCCTTAACACACAGATATACGACTAGGGTTTTGATATGCAGCTCTAGGAGAGTGTTAGGGACAAAGGAGGCCGAGTTAATGTGTTTATATATGGTGCAAACCCTCATATTAGGGTTTTTGTCCAGACAATACGGACTCATCGAGTCAGCCACTTGACTCCCAGGTCCAATTCGCTTCTATTCGACGAGTTGGGCCACCAACTCGACGAGTCCTAGGCCAAAATGCAAAATGATTAATTTAAAATACGTACCAGGAACCAGGTGTTACAAATCTCTCCCACTTATTTTAGAGTTCGTCCTGGAAGTCTGCTGCTCGATCCTGAAACAGCTCGGGGTAATGTTCCATCATCTCGTCCACCGGCTCCCAAGTCCACTCTGAGCCCTTTCAGTGCTGCCACTGAACCTTTAACAACTCCACTCTCTTGTTCCTCAGATCCTTTGACCTCCTATCCAGGATCGCCACTGGCCGCTCGATGTAGTCCAGGTTTTCATCAACCTGAATGTCCTTTAAAGGCACTACTGCCGAATCATCCACCAAACATTTTCGCAACTGGGAAACGTGAAAGGTATTATGAATCTGACTGAGTTCGGCTGGCAGATCCAACCTACATGCCACCTTGCCTACTTGGGCTACAACCATGAAAGGTCCGATATACCTAGGTCCCAGCTTACCCCGCTTCCTGAATCGAATGACACCCTTCCAAGGTGACACCTTCAGGAGGACCATATCCCCAACCTGGAATTCCAAGTCGGATCGACGCTTGTCGGCATAACTTTTCTGCCGACTCTGAGCAGTCTAAAGCCTACTCCAAACCTGTTGGATCCTCTCTGTAGTCTGGAGTACTACTTCGGTACTCCCCATAACCCTTTGACCAACCTCACCCCTAACATATCGGGGTCCTGCAGTTCCTCCCATACAACATCTCGAAGGGAGGATGGTCAATACTCACGTGATAGTTGTTGTTGTACGAGAACTCAGCCAAAGGAAGGTAAGTATCCCAACTACCTCCAAAGTCTAGGACACACGCCCGCAACATATCCTCCAAGGTCCAGATGGTCCGCTCACTCTGTCCATCTGTTTGCGGGTGAAAAGCGGTGCTAAAATGCAGACGAATTCCCAGCTCGTCATGGAACTTCTTGCAGAACCTGGAAGTAAATTGAACGTCTCTGTCCGAAATCACCGATACTGGTACCCCGTTCCGCGCCACCACCTCCCTGATATAAATTTCGGCCAACTTTTCGGCCAAAATACTTTCCTGAATCGGGATAAAATGGGCGCTCTTGGTCAGTCGATCGACAATGACCCAGATCGAATCCGCTCCCCGCGTGGTCCTGCGAAGCTTTGTGATAAAATTCATCGTGATGTCTTCCCCTTTCCACAGCGTAATGTCCAACGGCTACATCTTTGCATGAGGTCTCTGATGCTCGGCCTTGACCTTCCTGTAGGTCAATCACCGCTCTACGTACCATGCCACATCCCGCTTCATGCACGGCCACCAATAGCCCAGACGAAGATCCCTATACATCTTCTTCGACCCGGGGTAAATGGAGAATCGAGATTTGTGCACCTCCTCCATCAATACCTGGCGCACACCCTTATGATACGGGACTCACACCCTACGGTGCAGAGTCAACAACCCCCAGCTGTCATAGTCAAAGGAGGAAACCTAACCCACAATCCGGTCACTCTTCCGATGTTCCTCCTTCATGGCCTCCTGCTGGGCCTCCCGAATCTGCTCCAACAAAGGATTAACCACTGTCATCCTCAGACAGATATCCATGATCAGTGCTACCTTGCGGCTAAGCGCGTCGGCCACCACATTGGCCTTCCCCGGGTAGTAAAGGATCTCGCAATCGTAGTCCTTTACCACATCAAGCCACCAACGTTGCCTCATATTCGGATTTGGCTGGTCAATGAGATACCTCAGGCTCTTGTGGTCCGTATAAATCGTATAACGAACCCCGTAGAGGTAATCGCGCCAACTCTTGAGGGAGAACACGACAGCCCCCAGCTCCAAATCATGCGTCAGGTAATTCGCCTCGTGAGGCTTCAGCTGCCTCGACGCGTAGGCGATGACATGCCCTCTCTGCATCTGAACTGCGCCCAAACCAGAGATGGACGCATCGCAATACACCACAAAATCCTCCATGCCCTCTGGCTGGGCTAATATTGGCGTCTCGCACAATCTTTGTCTCAAAGTCTCGAATGCGGCCTGCTGCTCAAGACCCAATGAAAGACCATGACTTTCCTCGTTAGCCTGGTCAAGGGTATGACTATCTTGGAGAAATCCTGGATGAATCTCCGAAAGTAGCCAGCTAATCCAAGGAAACTCCAAATCTCAGATGGAGACTTTGGAACTTCCCATCGCATCACGGCCTCTACTTTGGCCGGGTCCACTGAAATTTCGTCCTGGTTGACGAGGTGTCTAAGGAATTGCACCTCGTGCAACCAGAACTCACACTTGGAGAACTTAGCATACAAGTTCTCCCTCCTCAAAGTCTACAGAACCTCGCGTAGATGCTCCTCGTGCTCCTCCTGCGTCTTGGAGTAAACCAAGATGTCATCAATAAACACTATCACAGACCAGTCTAACATCGGTCTACACACACGGTTCATGAGATCCATGAATGTGGCAGGAGCATTGGTGATCCCGAAAGGCATCACTACAAACTCATAGTGGCCATAGCGTGTCCGGAACACCGTCTTCTGTATATCCTCTTCTTTGACCCTCATCTGGTGATATCGTGAGCGCCAATCAATCTTGGAGAACCAAGATGCTCCTTGTAACTGGTCAAAGAGGTCATCAATCCTTGGGAGTGGGTAACGGTTCTTCACCATTACCTTATTCAGCTCCCTATAATCTATACACATCCGATGCGACCCCTCCTTCTTCTTCACAAAAAAAATCGAGGCTCCCTAGGGAGAACTAATTGGTCTAATGAATCCTTTGTCTAACAGCTCCTGTAGCTGTATAGACAACTCCAGCATTTCAAGAGGAGCCAAGCGATATGGTGCCTTGGCTATCGGAGCTGCACCGAGGACTAGATCGATCCTGAATTCCACCTGCCTCTCCGGAGGTACCCCAGGCAACTCCTCGGGGAATACATCCGTAAACTCACTTACCACGGGCACATCGCCCACCGTTGCCTTACCCGCCTCCTGGGTGTCCATAACATAGGCGACATATCCTGCGCAACCCTACTGAAGGTAACGCCTAGCCCTCGCTGTTGAACATACCGCTGATCCTTGCTATGGCCTCTCGCCCTGAACTACCAACTCTCCCCCACTTGGGGTCCTGATCCAAACCAGCTACTGCATGCAATCTATCACTTCAACATTGGGGCTCAACCAATCCATGCCTATAATCACCTTGTCCCCCTCAACGAAATAGGAACCAGGTCTACCAGGTAACACTCCTCGAACAGCCTCAAAACACAGTCTCGATAGACCTTCGATGCTCGCACCGACTGGTCGTCTACAATCTCGACCTCTAGAGGGAAATCCAACATGCCCGAAGACTCCAGAAACTTCTTGCTAAGCACAAGAGAGACAAAAGATCGGGTGGAACCCGAATCAAACAACACCTGAACTAGGATTTCGTTTACATGGAATGATCCTAAACAAGGCACATGATATATTAAAATCATAGCGACATAATATAAAAGCATAAGGATAAGAAGTCATACCCATCACCACATCGGGTGCAGCGCGTGGTGGCCCTTCTGATTGCAATGAAAGCAAATCAGGTATGACATCTGCATCGCCAGAGTAGGGGTAGTACAATCCCTGCCAAAATTCCCAACCTTGCCGCACTTATAGCATCCTGAACTTAGCTCAGTGTGGTAAGCTCCCTCATTTGACCGACCGCATTTTCCATAGCGGTCCCGACCAAACTGGCCTTTTGGCCTACCATCGGATCCCTTGGGCTTCTTCCCCGAAGTCCCCATCGTTTGCCCCTCCACTGCCTTCCTTCTCCGGATGTGCTCCGGATCAATCTCCCTCTCCCTAACCCTGGAAATCATGAAATCCAGGGTAGGGCAAGCTGAAAAACTGACATGCTCCCGGATGTCAGCTCGTAGCATGTCATGGTAGCGGGTCCTCTTCATGTCCTCATCACCAGCATACTGGGGTACCAAAAAATCCCTCTCCCGGAACTTGGCGGTGATCTTTGCCACAGTCTCCGTAGTCTGACTCATATCCAAGAACTCCCTGGCCGGCTGCTGAAGCTCTACAGCTGGCGCAACTCTGCTCTGAACCGGGTCACGAAATCTGACCATGTCATAGCCTCAATAGCTAAGACTCCCAGAGAGTCACCAACTGGCTCCCACCAGTCCCTAGCCCGGTCCCTCAAACACCCTGCTGCAAATCATACCTTTGACCCCTCGGGGCAGAAGCTGGTCAGCTATGCAGACTCAATGTCCGCAATCCATCGTCTGGCAGCATTGGGGTCCTTAGCCCCGTGGAAATCTGGCGCACCACTCCCTTTGAAGTCCTTAAAGGACAGTGTGCATGGTCCTGACTGGCTAGCCGCCATGTCACTCCGGAACGCCCTGAGGCGATCATCCATGAGCTCAATGATCCCCTCCTTGATCGACCCGAAGATAACCGGCGTCGCATCAAGGATACCCCTCGTGATCTCGGACGCAATGAACTCGCGTAACCCATCATCCACATGCTTGGATCCTACCCCCGAGCCCGATCCTGACCCGGATCTTGAACCTCCTGCTCCATGTCGTGTGACCACCATTCTGAAAAATAAACATACGAATTTCAGGGTCACATATACTTTCCAAGTTTCTCGGTTCCATCTAGGCCCTCCTTGGTTCGAGTACGGATCCTCTGCTTTCAGTAGTACGGGCCTATACTACCTTCCACATATATCCGTACTTTCCCCAAGAATTGCTTCGACTTCACCCATTCCCTTTTTTCGATACCCTTTTCAATGACCTCACCCTAGGCTTCCTTAGGGCACTCTCCGACCTACTCTCCGCCATCAGCTGCACTAGGAGTTCCCCACCACCTCCCCCTAACCAACTTGTGGATACTGTTACATATCCTCTCCTTAGTTAGTTGAAGTTGGTCAGAACCCACATAGCACAAAGCAATCAACATTCATGCATTGAGTAACCAAACCAGGCATAACCTACACATGCCATCCTACTGCTGACTAAACAGTCCTAGCATACAACTCATACAATAGGTACATAAGGCACCCTTCCAAGATCCTTAGCCCTAACTAGCATGAAATTCTCAGAATCATATATCAAGCACACAAGGCATCCTCCTAGATCCTTAGCCCTATTCTAGCATGCAGTTCTCTGAATCAAAACCATATAACATAACATCAAAAAGTATGGGTATCTTGGGGAAAACTTATTTGAGCCCGATCGGTCGCGCGCATCACACACTTTGGCTTTCTTAAAATTTCTCAGTTTAGACTTTATAAAACCATTTTTCCTTGAAAGATCTTTTAGTCCCTTGCTTTGAGTCCAGACACCCCCGAGGGTGTGTCCGAATCCCTCAAACCTGGGCTCTGATACCAACTTGTAACAACCCAATTTTCAAGGCCAAAAATTTCATTTTTGGTTTAACGTGTTTAGCAAACTTTTTACCAAAACATAGTTAATAAAACATCCAATAAAAAATTATAATGTTGTAATTCAAACCATAACATCATAAGTATTGAAAATCAGAGTACAGTCCCAAAACTTCTTGCGAAACATGTGAGTGTGTGCGATGAGCTGCTACGTCGCCGACACTTTCCCCTTCGACGAAGAGGTACCTGAAAACCAAAACCAAAACTGTAAGCACAAAGCTTAGTGAGTTCCCCCATCATACCACATACCATACAATGTCGTCAGTATCTTTCAACCGGTAACATTAATCGTCATCTTTCAACCGGTAACCTTCATCAGTATCTTTTAACCGGTAACCATCATCAGTATCTTTCAACCGGTAATCATCATCGGTATCTTTCAACCAGTAACTGCGGACTATTTCACCCTTACCACTAAAATACAATCAACGTTTAAAAGCATACAGTCAGGCATATTCGGGTACTGACCTACCCTTGGGTCCTATGGACCACTGTTAGGGAAACTAATCCCTACTAAACACATAACATATAATCCAGATAAATCACATACCCAGACCAAGACAAATATCACAAAGACCATTATCTTATAAATACCCCTTTTTGGTGGGCCGACATTGTGGCCTTAGACCCACCTGTACTGGAAGGTAACTCACCTCAATATCGTGCAGTGTTTGAACTATACTCGGTGCACAAGTCGACTTCCTATGACTCCTCGATTCCTACACGACAACCTCCAAGTCAACACAAATCATATACAACCCTAAACAGGGTTAGTCCAAGTTCAGTCAAAGTCAACACTGGTCAAAGTCAACATTCAGTTGACCTGACTCGCCGAGTTGGCCTACCAACTCGTTGAGTCCATACTTCACTAAACCCACACAAAACCCCGGCTCCACTCGTCGAGTTTAGTGAAACTCAACGGGTTCTCCTTCAGTCATAACATCAGAACCATATTCATCCGACTCGTCGAATTCCTTCTTGAACTCATCGAGTTCAACTCCAACTTAAGAACTTTCCAGCCTATGACTCACCAAGTTGTATGAACAACTCGTCGAGTCCATCTTCAAAGATTGGGAGATTGGTATGGACTTGTCGAGTCTGCTCATACCACTCGCCGAGTCTCATGGCTTCCAGGTCCTTTTTCACGTCTAAACCCACAAGGGACTTCCTTCCTATCATTTACCCATTCACAGGAAGGGTTTGGTGCACAATGGTCACTGACTCGTCGAGTGCCAAGAACAACTTGTCGAGTCCAATCTTAACCAACTCCATACAGTCGATTTAAATGAGTTCTAACACACAAAAACCATAGATCTGGCCTCCTAATGTCCATTTTATACGTAAAGTTCCAAACTTGATGCACGTGCATGGGGGTTTTAGCTCAAAAATCCATATAAAGTGTCCTACAATGTGCATGGGGATCTCATTGCCTTAAAGTTGGCACCTTTATGCTATGAGACCCATTTTAAGGCCCATATCTGAAGCTAGAGTCCACATAACACTCCTTAAATCCGAAAATCGCTTGAAAAGCCGTAAATGCACCCAAGATCCACATTCTAAAGATGAACAACCAAATGAAAGACCAAAGCAGGAGAATTTTACCTTGATTAAGCTAAAAATGGAATGAGATTTATGGATCTACAATCCCCAAGTCGAATACTCAAGCTCCTATTCTTCCTTCCAAGCTTTACAAGTCAACAAATGCACCAAAATGGCCTTAACACACACTTATACGGCTAGGGTTTCGATATGCAGCTCTAGGAGAGTGTTAGGGACAAGGGAGGTAGAGTTAATGTGTTTATATAGGGTGCAAACCCTCATATTAGGGTTTTTGTCCAAACAGCACGGACTCACCGAGTCTGATTTCTGACTCGCCTAGTCAGCCACTTGACTCCCGGGTCCAATTTGCTTCTACTCGATGAGTTGGGCCACCAACTCGCCGAGTCCCAGGCTAAAATGCAAAATGCTTAATTTAAAATACGTACCAGGAACCAGGTGTTATAGGTAGTCTATGGGATATGGTTTATTTGGGACGAATTGGAGTTATCAGTTAGAGCCTTGGGGAAAGGTACAGGTAGGTGTGGAAGGTTGTATTGGGCCCGTACTTTTGAAAGCACATGACCTATATCCGAGCCAATCTTAGACCTGGGAGCTCTAAGGAGGACTAGTATGGGAAGATCCCTGTTATGGATATTCTGATCATTATGCTTTATTGAATTTCAATATAGTATGGTGGTGACACGACATGGAGCAGGGGGATCAGGATCTGGATCTGGGTCGGGCGATGGTATCGAGCCCATTGACGAGAGGTTGCGTGAGCTCATCGCAGCTAAGGTTACGAGAGACATTCTTTACTCTACCTCATTTATATTTGGGACGGTCAAGGAGGGTATGATGGAGACTATGGAGGAGAGTCTCAGGGAATTCAGAGCGAAGATTGTTGCGGGCCAGTTCGGGTCCCGATCCTCGTTCCAGGAGTTCAAGGCGTGTAGAGCGCCGGAGTTTTTCGGGGTCAGGGACCCCATTGTTAGCCGACGCTAGGTAGCAGATATTGAGAATGCTCGGTGCACTAGTTCTTGCCCTGATGCGGCCAAGGTGGGTTTTGCTTCATGTATGCTGAGAGAAAGATCCTGATATTGATGGGGAGAGGTGACCAGCCAGGTGGTTGCAGTCGGTATGGATGAGATGATGTGGGCTGAGTTTGTTTGGCGATTCGATGCGGAGTTTGCACCACCTATTGAGGTGCAACAGCTTGTGAGGGAGTTTCATGACCTTTAGCAGACCACTGAGACTGTGGCGGAGATTACCGCCAAGTTTCAAGAACGAGCTTTGTTGATCCCACAATACGCTACGGATGAGGATATGAGGAGGACGATGTATCATTCCATGCTGAGGGATGATATCCAAGAGTTTGTGAGTTTCACAGGGTGCAAAACCCTAAATGAGATGGTGGAGAATGCCCGTGAGTAGGAGATGGAGTTGGAATTTCAGGGGAAGCCTGAGCAGGTCCAGACAGTAGTAGGTCAGGCTAAAAAGCCTAAGACCTCAAACACTTCCAGCAGGGTCGTAGCCAGTGTGCCAAGTGCTGTAAACCGCACAGTTGGGTTTGTTGGGTAGCAGGCTCGGGATGCTATGCTTGTGGCCAATTGGGCCATATGATCAGGGATTTCCCCAAGAAGGGCTTGATTTGTTTTCACTGCAACCAGACCGGCCACAAGCGGGCCGACTGTCCGAAGTTGTAGGAAGAGGGAGGAGCAGTGGTGGCAACTGCGCCCGCCACGATGAGAATCACAAATGGCCGTCCTGCTTAGGCGGATGCTCCAGCGGTGAGGAGCCGCACATTTCGGTTGACCACCGAGGAGGCTCGGGCGGAGCCAGACATTGTGGCTGGTATGTACTTATCTACCTGTTCTTTATTTATTTATTTGCATTGCTTATGTGTACATTGTGCTTATGTATAGGGACCTTTATGGTCAATGGTATGTCTACTCACGTATTATTCGATTCAGGGGCTACCCAATCATTTGTATCTCTTGAATTTAGCAAGAAGTTTCGGGATGCGCCAGGGACTTTGGATTCCCATCTTGCGGTTGAGATTGCGGATGATCGCACTATGAGCACAGTAAGGGTGTATCGGGACTGATTCCTGAATGTGCTTGGGTAGAGGTTCCGTGTTGATCTAGTTCCGATACCGTTACAAGGACTGAAGGTGATTATCGGGATGGACTGGTTCGGGGCCAATGGGTCCATGATCGATTGCCAGCATCATTTGGTAAGGGTTTGAACCCCAAGTGGGGGAGAACTGTTTATCCATGGTGAGAGGGCCTCGCAGGGGCCAACTCTTTGTTCGACTGCGAGGTCTAGGAGATTTCTGCAGTAGGGATGTACGATATTTTTAGCTTATATCTCAGATACAAGGGTTGAGACCACGACGGATATTCGCAGTGTGCCAGTTGTACATGAATTTTGGGTAGTCCTTCCCGAAGAGCTACTAGGGGTGCCTCCAGAGAGGCAGGTGGAGTTTCGCATAGATTTGTTGTCGGGTGCCGCTTAGATAGTGAAGGCACCATACTGGTTGGCACCGCCCGAGATGCTGGAACTATCTACGCAGCTTCAGGAGCTGCTAGACTGAGGGTTCATCCGTCCAAGCAGTTCCCCGTGGGGAGCACCGATCCTGTTCATAAAAAAGAAGGATGTATCACATAGGATGTGCATTGATTACTGAGAACTGAATAAACTAACGATGAAGAACCATTATTCGTTGCCGAGGATCAATGATTTCTTCGATCAGTTGTAGGGTGCGTCTTGGTTTTCGAAGATTGATCTTCGATCGAGGTACCATCAGATGAGGATTCAGGATGAGGACATACCGAAGACAACTTTCAGGACTCGATATGTGCACTATGATTTTGTGGTGATGTCGTTTGGGCTCACCAATGCCCCGACAGCATTCATGGATCTCATGAATAGGGTGTGTAGACTGATGTTGGATCGGTCAGTAATCGTTTCTATTGATGATATCTTGGTCTATACTTTAAGACCAAGGAGCATCACGAGCATCATCTAAGGGAGGTATTGGAGACCCTGAGGGTGGAGAGGCTGTATGCTAAGTTCTCCAAGTGTGATTTTTGGCTATGGGAGATACAGTTTTTGGGGTGCATCATCAACCAGGAAGGTATTTCGGTTGATCCAACTAAGGTAGAGGTAATGATGCAGTGGGAAGTACTGAAGTATGGTTTTGATATCCATAGCTTCTTGGGCCTAATGGGCTATTATCGTAGATTTATCCAGGATTTCTCCAAGATTGTTGTGCCCTTGACCCGCTTGACCAAGAAGAATGTGACATTTCGATGGGGTACGGTCAAAAGTTGGCTTTTGAGACCCTGAGGCCGAGGTTATACGAGGCTCCGATTCTAGTACTATCTGAGGGGTTAGATGATTTGGTGGTGTACTGTGACACATCGATTTCAGGGCTAGGCGTAGTATTGATGCAAAGGGGGCATGTAATAGCTTACGCCTCGAGGCAGTTGAAGCCTCATGAGGCGAATTACCCCACTCACGACCTGGAAATGGAGGCAGTGGTGTTTGCCCTCAAGATTTGGAGGCATTACTTGTATGGAGTGAGGTACACCCTCTATACTTATCACAAAAGTTCGAAGTATTTGATGGATCAGTAGAACCTCAACATGCGACAGAGGAGGTGGTTAGACGTGCTATAGGACTATGATTGTGAGATCTTATACCACCTCAGGAAGGACAACGTGGTGGACGATGCTTTGAGCCGCAAGGCAGCAGGTTCCCCAATTAGGAACGTTTGTTTGAGGATGACTGTGATCTCCCCGTTTTTGGATATGATCAAGGAGGCTCACGTCGAGGGGTGAAGAAGGAGAACTGGAAGATGGAGCGGATTCGGGGATAGTATCCCTTGTTTATCAGGGATAGTTGTGGCCTTTCGACACAGTGTGGCCGAGTTTGGGTACCTATGACTGGACGAGTGAGACAAAAGATATTAGATGAGGCACACAAGTCCAATTTCTCTATACATCCAGGGGCTACGAAAAAGTATAGAGACTTGAGACTGAGTTATTGGTGACCCTGCATGAAGCGGGAGATCGCCTAGTTTGTGGAGCGGTGCTTGACCTTCAGGAAGGTCAAGGCTGAGCATCAGCGGCCTCATGGCAAGGTTCAATCGCTACCCATTTCCATGTGGAAATGGGAAGTGATTGTTGGATATAGTGTCTAAGTCGATAACTATATTTGGTATGTACTTGACCCGACCCGGCATGGTCCATTTGGGTTGCATGGCATCATGCACTTGGATAGACTAAGTGAGAGAAATATGACACTTATCGTTTATTAATATATTATAAGTTCTAATATATTAATAATAAGAATAATAATATTTAGTTAGTATTGATCAATAATTAATTTAGAATTAATTATGTGATCAAAAGAAGACTAATTAAATATATGGGTTGATTGTGTCAATCATCCATAACTTATATAGTGGGCCAAGGCTCCATGGATTATCAAGTTGGGTTAAACCCCTAAGATGCTCCATAGGGGTTACATAACCCATGGGTCATGGAAATGAAAGGTCATGACAATTAGGGTTTACATGGTGTAACCCTAATTGTAAAATACTATATAAAGAAGCTATTCTTCACCATTTTCGGCAACTAGGGTGGAAAAAGAGGGCTACCCAAAATTACTAAGTGTTCTTATTCTCTTAAGAGTTTATTCCAATTGTACTTGGTGTTGTGTGAAGCATTTGAGGCATTACACTAAAGGTGCTAGGCTCAGAAGGTTTCAAATGAATCCAAGCTACAAAGAGGTATGTAATTCTTACTAACTATTAGAATAAAAGATCCCCATGTATGATAGATAGGATTATGAACCTTGTGAAATCATTTTGCATGTATCTTAGTCAAACATAGACCCAAGGTTTCTAGGTTTGCATGTACACCATAGGAGTGTTAGGATGCTCAAAACCCAACAGTGGTATCAGAGCCTAGGCTTGTTTGTTTGATACTTGATGCAAAATAGCTGAAAAACGCAGTTTTTTGTTCACTGCCCACATGAACTCGTCGAGTCCAAGGGGAGACTCGACGAGTCCATGAAGAAATGCATGCAACTCGTCGAGTCAGTTCATGCACTCAACGAGTACATGCTGCAGTGTTTAGATTTTCGAGTTATGCTGCTGGAAATGGACTAGAAACATTACCCTAAACTGTTTTGGTGTTTTAAAACTTTTTTTAGTTTGTGTAATGTTTATGCTAATCCATTTACAATGACAATTATCAAAAATTATGTAAGTTTTATATAAGTTTGTTATGATTCTCAAAATTCTTGATAATCATGTTCTTGAACTTATTAATTTAGATGATCATAGGAATTATTTGTAACCTCCATGTTAGTTAATTCTTGATCATTATGTGTTTTAATGGAGAAACCAAGAGTTACACTTGAATTAAAACCATTAAAAGAACACAAGAGTTATGAAAATGAAGAGTCTTCATTTTAATACTCTAATAAACTCATACGTTATGAGAAATGAAAAGTTTTGAAAGTTTACAAAACTTGCCCTCAAGTTTTGGAACAAGTAAAGTCATAATTAAAACTTTAGTTCCAACCCCTAGAATTTTAAATATTAAAATTCAACCCTTATACTCTATAATATTATAAGTGAATAATAATTATATATGTATAAGATAAAAGTTGTTTTACCATTAGTAGGCCTCATTCACAAAGCCGATCTATAAGGGGGGTATACGGTTGTTGCCTATAAAATGGCAACTTAATGGGTGGCTATTCTCACCCACCGCTTCCTTGATCGGTGGAGGGTCGTTAGCCGAAAAGTTAGAACAAGGACTATAATTCTCATAATAAGTATTATGAATATACTAAAGTAACTAAACTTTTATTAATTCCCAATCTTAGTTACTTTAGGAAAATGTGAATAAGGTGCTAATCCATGAAGTTATACTTTGCACTTTGATTAAGTCATTAGTAGAGCGTGTGTGGTTAACTAGCACACTAACATGGACTTATCAAGGTAGGCAAAGGGTGACTTAATGTCTATCATAGTATCGTTGGAGCGTGTGTGGTTAACCGACACTTCAATTGAGGGGTAATACATTAAGTGTACCAAGTAATTTGCATGGTTACTTCACACCTTGTTTTGTGATCCTCGGCATCTCAGTCACAAAACTTGGAGGGCACACTCGAGATTGAAACATGCCATTGAAAAGTTCAATGAATCTCAAGGAACCTAGGAATTTCTAAACCAATTAAAACCTAATAATATTTATTCCATTTTATGGTGGAAATTGATGAATCGTCATTCACCTACCTTCAAATATTTTATAGCTTGGATTACGACATCCCTCTTCTAAGTTATAAAATATTGTGTTGGGTCCTTGCCTTAATATAGCATTTGTGTGCTTTATTAAGGACTATCGTGAAATCTAATCTAAACTTATTCTTTCATTTCAGATGTCTTCCAATAACAATGCTTCTGGCTCAAACCCTACTGGTTCCTTCTCTCTCATGAACCTTTGTGGGAGAGTCATCTTTGATGGATCCAATTTTATGGATTGGATCAGAAACATCAGGATGGTCACTCACTATGAGGACAAAGAATATGTCCTTGATAGGGAACTGAAGGAGATTGATGAGTCAACTGCTACCCAAAGGAGATTGTTGCATTTCAAACACATGAAAAGGATGCTACCAAAGTAGCATGTATCATGACTGCCACAATGACAGTTGAGCTTCAAAAGTCCTATGAGGACTATTACCCTTTTGAGATGCACATGGACTTGATGGAGCGATACCATCAAAGTGCTCGTCAAGAGAGGTATGAAATAATCTACTCCATGATAACCACCCAAATGAAGGACATTGAGTCCCTCACGACCCACTTACAGAAAATGTAGAGCTTTGTGGATCGCTTGAAGAAACTGAATGTTGACTTTCCTGAGGAGTTAGCAATAGATATCATTTTGCACTCCTTACCTTCATGTTATGATCAATTTAGAATGACATACCACATGAATAAGGAAGAAGTTACACTTAGTAAACTTCAAGGACTCTTAAAGACTGCAGAAAGTAGTCTTAAGGGTAAGTTGGGTGTTACTACTCCTCCTACTCCTACTGCGGCCAATGTCTTGGCAATCGGGCATGGAAAAGGTAAGAAGAGAAAGAACCCTTATAAGGGTACCAAGGGTAAGACCCTTGAAGGCTCCTCTTCAAGCAAAACCAAGAAAGGTTTTGTAACTCCTTTTGGTAACCCTAATGAGGCTGAATGCTTCTATTGCCATGAAAAGTCGCACTGGAAGCGAAACTGCCCAAAGTACCAGCAAGATTTGAAGGATGGGAAAGTAAAACCCAACCATGCAGGTATATACACTATATTGTCTAATAACTCACCTCATTATAAGTCTTGGGTCCTTGATACAGGTTGTGGAATTCACATATGTTCTGATGTGCAGGGACTAAGAAGAAGTGAGGATTTGGAACATGGAAAGATAAACCTAATCATGGTGAATAGGAAAGTTTCACCTGTCACCAAGATTGGAGTTTATTCCTTGTTACTAGATAGTGGTTTTACATTAGACTTGAATAAATGTTGTTATTCGCCAGAAATGGCAAGAAATGTTATTTGCTTTCATGCATTGTATAAACAAGGGTTCACCTTTTATTTTGATAATAAAAGTGTTGGTATTGATGCTTTATTTAATAGTGTTCTTTATTTTAAAGCATTACATTGTGATGGTATGTATGAAACCGTATCTGTTGTAGATAACTTAGGAAATAGTGTATTGTGTATCGATTCTTCCACTAGCTTAGATAAAACATCTTTATGGCATTGTCATCTTGGACATGTAAGAAAGAAACGCATAGGCCAACTCCAAAAGGATGGAGTCTTGGAATCATTCGACCTAAAGTCGGATGATAGTTGTGAATCTTGTCTACTTGGAAAAATAACAAAGTCACCTTTTATTGGCACTTGTGCTAGGGGTGAAGGTTTGTTGGATCTCATACACACAGATTTATGTGGACCCTTCAGAACCGCCACTAGAGATGCTAATCGCTTTTATGTGACTTTTATTGATGATTTTATTAGATATGGATATGTCTACTTAATCAAACATAAGTTGTAAACCTTTGATAAATTCAAAGAGCTTAAGCAAGAAGTGGAGAATCAGTTGGGCAGGAACATTAAGATGCTTCGATCCGATCGAGGTGGTGAGTATATTAGTATTGAGTTCCTTGACTATCTTAAGGAATGTGGGATAGTCTCACAATTGACGCCTCCTAGAACACCACAGTTGAATGGTGTAGCTGAGAGGCGCAATCGAACCTTGTTGATGGTTCGTTCCATCATGAGTCGAGTTTTGCTACCAATCTCATTTTGGGGGTATGCCTTAGAGACTACCGCCCATATCCTTAACCTAGTCCCTACAAAAAGTTTGCCAAAACACCTCACGAGATGTGGACGAAAAAAAGTTCCAAATCTAGACCACATCAAGGTTTGGGGTTGTGAGGCTTTCGTGAGAAGTGAGACTCACGACAAGCTCGAACCTCGAAGTGAGAGGTGTATTTTCATCGGCTACCCACATAAATTTTTTGGTTATATCTTCTATAGACCCAGTGACAATGTGGTCTTTGTAGCAAGAAGAGGAGTCTTTTGAGAGAGAGAACTCATAAGCCAAGGAGACAGTGGGAGGCAAGTTGACCTTGAAGAAATTCAAGAGTCAAGCGGCGAAGGAACCTCAAACCCTAGCCCTCAACCTGAGAAGGAGACTATTGTTGAGCCGACTGAAGAGTCCATACCTCTGAGGCGTTCCACCAGAGTTAGGAATGCACTTGAGCATTATTATGTTTTCCATATTACTGCAAAAGGTGATACCCTTATCAGCGATAATACACTGATAAATCTGGAAGAGCCTAACAGCTACACGGAAGCCATGGCAGGCCCTGAGTCTGCTAAATGGAAAGAGGCTATGGATAACGAGATACAATCCATGTATGACAATCAAGTTTGGAACTTTCTTGACAATGTACCAGGTCTTAAGATAGTAGGGTGCAAATGGATCTTCAAGAAGAAGACCAACATGGATGGTAATGTACACACTTATAAGGCACGACTGGTTGCAAAGGATTATTCTCAAACTCCGGGAGTTGATTATGATGAGACCTTTGCACCAGTGGCCAAGATTAAGTAAATTAGGGTTCTGTTAGCCATTTCTGCATTTCATGACTATGAAATATGGAAAATGGATGTCAAAACTGCTTTCCTTAATGGAAAGTTGGCTGAGGATGTTTACATGGTTTAGCTAGAGGGTTTTGGAAGTACAGAATACCCTAATAGGGTGTGTAAGTTTGAAAAATCCATATATGGATTGAAACAAGCACCTCGCAAATGGAATCTTTACTTCGATGAGAAAGTCAAAGAGTTTGGCTTTTCGAGATGTGAGGATGAATCTTGATATATATATCAAGGCTAGTGGGAGTATAGTTAGCTTTTTGGTACTATATGTGGATGACATACTGCTCATAGGAAATGACATCCCAACCTTGTAGGCAGTGAAATCCTGGCTTAAGAAGTGTTTCACTATGAAAGACCTAGGATAAGTTGCCTATATCCTCAGGATAAAGATTTTGAGAAACAGGAGTAAAAGACTAATTGGACTTAGTCAGAGTACCTACTTGGACAAAGTGTTGAAGAGGTTCAGTATGGAAAATTCCAAGAAAGGAGATTTACCTATTCAGTGTAATGCCAGACTGAGTAAAACTCAGAGCCCGAGTACAGACGAAGAGATAACTAAAATGAGTCGAGTCCCATATGCTTCCGCTGTAGGCTCGATCATGTATGCTATGACTTGTACTCGTCCTGATGTTGCTTTTGCTTTAAGCATGGTTAGCAGATATCATAGTAATCCTAGCAAGGCTCACTGGACTACAGTAAAGAATATTCTCAAGTACCGGCGAAGGACTAAGGACTGGGTCCTTACCCTTGGTGGGAGTGATGGCTTGAAAGTAGCAGGGTATAGTGATGCTAGCTTTCAGAATGATAGGGATAATTTCCACTCTCAGTCGAGCTGGGTCTTTACCCTAAATGGAGGGGAAATTACTTGGAAAATTTCCAAGCAAGATACAGTGGCTGATTCCACTTGTAAATCAGAGTATATAGCAGCAAGTGAAGCAGAAAAGGAGACTATATGGCTAAGGAACTTCATTGGAGACCTTGGAGTTGTACCAACTATTAAGGAGCCCCTGGAAATTTTCTGTGATAGTGAAAGTGAAGTTGCCTTAGCAAAGGAACCAAGGGATCACGGGAGATCTAGGCACATTGACATAAAATATCAATTCATCAGACATCGAATAGAAGAAGGAATTCTCGTGGCAAAGAGGGTATCATCAGATGAGAGCCCGGCAGATCCCCTCATGAAGGGACTGAATAGGGTTAAGCATCTTCAGCATGCTAGGAGCATAGGGCTAAGAGATGATATTAGTTTTAGAAGTTAGATAATTTTGAAATATGTAAAATTTAATTGACATTTGATGATAAATAAAAGTTTTTATTTATGAGTAAATTGTTACTATCTCTTGTCAATCATTTACTAGTATTTCTTTTTACATGTTTTGACTTCCAGAATAATTATGTTATGGTTAGAAAGAAAAAAACTTTCGGATTCGAGATGAGGCAATTTAAGATTAAGATTATTCAAATTCTCCACAGTCAATCATATGTTGGAAGTACATATGAATCAAGACTTTCATGGGTTGGTTTGTAGAGGTCCAAGATGTTGGACAAAGGGGGCTACAACACTCATGAGTGTTCATAAGTTCTGAGTATTGGATTCAACCTACGCTCACTGGTATCACTTCATGGAATTTATCTCAAGTGATCGTGAGACGGTAATATCATATAAGTCTTCAAACCTAGACATATAATTTGTTACCTATGAGTTGGTTATGCATTGATTGTACAAAAACGCATTGGTAACTCGATGTTATAAAACATACCTTTGTGTGTAATTCAACAAGTAGTAGAGCAACCATATGAGTCAAAGTTTATCTGTTCCTTCTTGGATTAGAAGCAATATCTGGGCCCCTCGATGATTTTGTTTTGACCCATGTACCGGGCCCGGTCAGAACTGAATTGATGTGTTCAATTAAGTTCTATGTCAAACAAATCGGAAATCGGGAAACAACTGCTAGACAATAGAAATACGTTGTTCCATGTGTTTGTTTGGCTGATATCTAGAACAGAGGATTATATGATCACTTATCTAAAATGGCACACCATCATCTTCTCAGTTCCGAGAGACATTGAAAGAGCTACGATTACTGAAGTCATACTTGCAACTATAGTTATTAGACTTATCAAAGTGGGAGACTACTGGATATTTGGTATGTACTTGACCCGACCCGACATGGTCCATTTGGGTTGCATGGCATCATGCACTTGGATAGACTAAATGAGAGAAATAAGACACTTATGGTTTATTAATATATTATAAGTTCTAATATATTAATAACTAGTTTATAATCCGTGGGCACCACAAATTAGAAAGGTAAAAATAATTTTAATTAAATTATGAGGTAATTATTGAGCAATGATAAAAAAAAATTAATAATTTAACAAATTAGGCAATAGATATTACAAATAATTTTTTTGTTGATATGTTTGATATGTGTAAAATGGAGGAGTGAATTAGTAGAAATTTAATTAATGAGGAAAAACCTTAGAATAACAAGTGACAAATAATTAATGTGAAGCTCTAATTGATTGACATGTGGCAAATGTGCTACTTTTTTATTAGGTAAGGAGATAAGAATAATAATATTAAGTTAGTATTGATCAATAATTAATTTAGAATTAATTATGTGATCAAAAGAAGACTCCATGGATTATTAAGTTGGGTTAAACCCATAAGATGTTCCATGGATGCTCCATGGGGGTTATATAACCCATGGGTCATAGAAATGAAAGGTCATGACAATTAGAGTTTACATAGTGTAACCCTAATTGTAACGTACTATATAAAGAAGCTATTCTTCACCATTTTCGGCAACTAGGGTGGACAAAGAGGGCTAGCCGAAAATACTAAGTGTTCTTATTCTCTTAAGAGTTTATTCCAAGTATACTTAGTGTTGTGTGAAGCATTTGAGGCATCACACTTGAGGTGCTAGGCTCAGAAGGTTTCAAAGGAATCCAAGCTACAAAGAGGTATGTGATTCTTACTAACTATTAGAATAAAAGATCCACATGTATGCTAGATAGGATTATGAACCTTGGAAAATCATTTTGCATGTATCTTAGTCAAACATAAATCCAAGGTTTATAGAGTTACATGTACATCATAGGAGTGTTACAATGCTCAAAACCCAACAGAAATCACCATGGACTTCATCACGAAGTTACCAAGGACGACGAGGGGTGTGGATGCCATATGGGTGATTGTGGACATGTTGATGAAAAGTGCCCACTTCATTCTAATTTTTGAAAGTATATCCGCTGAGAGGTTGTCGTATATTTATGTGCGGCAGGTGGTGGCTAGATATGGGGTGCCAGTGTCGGTAGTCTCTGACAGAGATGTTCGGTTTGCATCTAGGTTATGGAAAAAGTTCCATGAGGAACCGGGCACTCAGCTGCATTTTAGTACAGCGTACCATCCCCATACAGATAGACAGAGTGAGAGGACGATCCAGACACTTGAGGATATGTTGCGAGCGTGCGTGTTGGATTTTGGAGGGAGTTGGGATACGTATCTCCCACTGGCAGAATTTTCATACAGTAACAGTTACCATGCCAGTATTGAACGACCTCCATTCGAGATGTTGTATGGTAGGAGATGCATGACCCCGGTCTGTTAGGGCGAGGTTGGACATCGGGTCACGGGAAGCACCGAGGTAGTGCTCAAGACTACTGGATTGATTCAGCAGGTGCGTGACCGGCTGTGGGTCGCGCAAAGCCGCCGGAAAAGTTATGCTGGCCAACGACGATCGGATCTTGATTTCCAGGTGGGGGATTTCGTGCTATTGAAAGTGTCTCCCCAGAAGGGGGTCATAAGGTTTAGAAAGAGGGTAAAATTAGGGCCACGATATATAGGCCCTTTCAGGATTACAACCCGGGTAGGCAAGGTAGCGGGTGTCGGATGAGCTTCGCCAGATTCATAACACTTTCCATGTGTCACGGCTTCGGAAGTGTGTCACTAATGAGTACGCAGTCATTTCTCTAGATGGCATTTAGGTAGACGAGAGCCTAAACTACATTAAGGGTCTCATTGATTTTAGATAGGAAGACCAACGGTCTTCAGAACAAGGAAGTGAAGTTGGTAAAGGTGCAATGGCAGCACCGAAGGGTCTCCGAATGGACATGGGAGCCAGAGGAGGAGATGCGGGAGCATTACCCCGATCTATTCACATCTACTTTTAAGGATGAAGTCTAGTTTAAGTGGGGGAGAGTTGTAACACTCCAAATCAAGTATTTCCTTGAAGCCCTTGAAGATTTTAAAAATTGCATAATAAGTTCTTAAGTACGTTGGGCGTACTTATGGGTACGCTTAGCGTACTATGTATGATTGATCGTGGAGGGACAACGCGTATGTTGGGCGTACATGACAGATGTACAAACCCTAATTTCCAGACTTGATGCATTTATAAGCATCCTTATCTCATTTGAGCCTCAACCTAATCCACCTCTTTCACCTTCAAATGTCCCTGAAAACCCTAATACCATTTGAGATTATGGCCATTTTAGTGTCCATTCAAGAAGAAGAAGTTGTCAAGCAAGCTTGGAGTGGCATTGGGCTTCAAGAATCTGCATCTAGTTCACCTTGAAGAGCTTCTGGAGGTATAAAGCTTTGATCTTTCCATCTTATTCATTAGATCTAGCTAGGGTTTTCTAGTTTTGTCCTTTTTGTTGGTTTTGGATCTCCTCTTGTGATTTGAGCAACTCCAAAGGCTAGAAATGTTAGATCTGAGGTTCTTTGGTCAATTCATAACATAAAAATGAAGTTTTGATGGGTGTTTTGACCTCATGCATGGATTAAGACCCTTGAAAAGTTCTTAATGGGATTGTTGGGAACATATGAGACATGAAAAGGCATAAAGTTGCCAACTTTATGCCCTAGGTCGTCTTAATAAGCTTAGATTTGAATATTAGACGTGAGAAAATCAAGTATTAAGCACTTAATGGAGAAAGTGCTTAATCTGTTAGTACGTTGGGCATAACCTAGCGTACGCATCGCGTACGACCCAGGGACTCAGTACGCTGCGCGTACCAGGGTGGTACGCTAAGCGTATGCACAGCAAATGAACTTGGATTTGTTTTGGGCGTTTGAGATTTTAGGCCTCAATTAGTCATTGAGCCTAGTCATGTTTTGGGGTTAGTGGGCAAGTTTATATGTTTTGGACCATGGATGTTATGATTGGGCTTTATTGGGCCATAAGGCCCATTAATGAGTTTAGATATGGACTTTAGGCCCATTAACTAAGGAAGACCTTTTGGGGCTTTGTGAAATGAATTGGGTATTTGGGTTCCCCATTTAGATGGTGTTTGATCCTTACATTGAGTAATATTATTATTGTTCAGCACGGGTGCCTATGGACTATTAAGAGAGCAGCCTTCATATTCTACAGAAAGAGGTGAGTCTCCCCACCATACCAATGGGTCTAAGGCACCAAGGCCGACCCATTTTATGATATTTAGCATCCTAGTTATATCTGTATTATGTGGTATGATAGTTTGTTGAGCTAGGAAGCATGCTAGTGATATTTGTGATATGTATGTGTGGAAGACCATGGGAAAGCCCATGACACTTGGATGTAAGACCATGTGGGGATCCCATGGCATTCCTATCGAGACCGTGGAAGAGCCCATGACACTTAGGTGTAAGACTATGTGGGGATCCCATGGCATCCTGGAGTAAGACCCTGGGGACGAGCCCACGATATCCCTATATGTTGTATGCATGACTTATGTGATATGTGTAGCTGTTATAGCTAGTATGATATGTTGAATGTGGTTTGTGTGTGGGTATGCTCTAGGGAACTCACTAAGCATTAGCTTAAAGTTTGTGGATTTGTTTCAGGTACATCTGACCCCAAGGGCAAGGGAAAGGCTTGATGGTGCTGCGTGCACTCTCTCACCAACATTTTATGGGACACTCTGATGTTTTTTAAATAAAGTTGTAATGGATGTGGATTTGAAAACAATTGTTTTGGGATTTCATGGTTTATGGAAATGTGTTTGATTAATTAAAAATGAAAAATTTCTTTTGAAAATTTATGTCATTACAATAACTGCCTGATCTTCATCTTCAATGTTTACATTCACACCTTATAAATCAAGATGATTCTATTGAATTTAACCATAAGATCCTTCACTTAGGCGCTTTCCGAAATCCTAAGATTATATAAACGTTGCTTCTGATACAACCTTTTTGTCATAAAATATTTATGATACTTGTCACATAATTTCTCCAAAATCCCAGATGCAATTGTTTGATCCACGATCTCTCTTAGTACTTCGTCTATCAAACTCAACAGAATAGCGCTACACGCTCTTGCCATAATATCCACCTTCCTTTTAGCCAATGATGTCGTTTGTCAGTTTTGTTTCTCTTTCTAGTGTCGTTGCACATCCTTGTTGAACCAAAAGAACCTTCCTCTTCACCTTCCATAAATTGAAATCATTCGAACCATTGCATTTATACAAATTGAATTTGTGAGATGTCATCCTCAATCAACATAACACTAACCACAAATTTAATACCACTTGTTAGGAAATAATGCGGAAAACCTGCAAAACCAAAAGCACACAAGATACTATATTTACATGGTTCGGTCAATGTGACCTACAAGAAAGGGCAGGAGGGGAGTATTCTTTATTTATGAGCTCTCAAAGAGATGTTACACGTATAATTCAACATAGGTTCACCTATCACTCTAAATATCACGACACTTTCAAATGACTAGTTGGCACCCATATATATAGACTAGGGATCATACCTAAAACCATAATGGGTTAAGCCCATGAAAGGTTTCAACCAATCACATGCTGCCATGTAGTAGCTTCTGGAACCTTCATCCTTGATATGCATTGAGCATCAACATCACACATTATGAAGCATCATGATCCATAATGGCTCATTAGGATTCAAGAATGGCGCATCAAGATCACCATGACTCATCATCCATCATGGTGGCACATCATGCAATAATTTTTATCATCTTCAATTTTTGAGCATCCTTGAACAATCTTGAGCATCATAGAGGAAATCATAGCATAATTGGCTCATCAAGGGATACCATGGCTCATCATGAACCAAATGGCATACCTTTACACCAAGATGACACATCAAGCATGTATACGGAGCATCTTGTGCAAGGAATGACACATCTTCCTCATAAATGGAGCATCCCATTCACAAGTAGTACATCTTCCTTCTAGTTGGCACACCGCATTCACAAATGACACACTTGCTTCCTAAGGTGCCACACCTTGCTTCCTAATGGTGCACCTTAACTCTTAAGTGGAACCTTCATGCATAGGATGTCACATCTTGATCATAGATGGCGCATCCATGTACCAGGATGATCCCTTCCACTCCTAGATGCTCTATACCCACATTTAGAAGATCCATTCCTTTGACATTTGATATGTTCCTTTGTCAGATGATCTATTCCCTTCTCAAATGATTCGTTCCTTTGTTACATGCTCCATTAACCCTAAGTGCTCCATTAAACTTAAATATTTCATAAGAATTATCTAAATTCTTAAGTCACATTTAACAGTCATAAAGAGATCGTTACGGATAGCGTATGATATCCAAATATAAAAGAATATGGAAACCTTACAGGTTATGCGTACAAATAGTCTCATGACTGTATTAATGAATAAAACATCTTTCATATCAAGTTAGTGGACTGGACATTTATGCGAGGTTGTGAGATAGTACATGATATGAATAGTAGCTGATTTAAAAACCAAACTAAAAGTCTCATTACAATCAAAGTCCTAATCATTGTTATCATTTTTAGCAAGAAGCTCTTTTATCCATCAAGAGACCCATTAATATTGAGCTTCTGCTTAAATAACCACATAGAATAAACAATATATTTCACATGCGGGGGCGTGGGAAAACGAATAAAGTACCAATCGAGACTAAAGTGTGAAACTCTTCATTCATAGCCTTGATTTGCTTAAGGTCTTGTAAATAGTATAATATAATTGATATACAAGGAAAAAAGATGACCGTGTAGGTCATGTACGAGTTTAACAATGCCATCATTATCATGTATCATCATTAGGGATATATGGTCTTGTTAAGATCAGTTCATTGATTTTGAAGCCTTATGCGAAAAGTAAATTTGAACCCTATAAAATATAATTTTCTTTATAAATATAATAATTTTTTTTAAAGGGGTGACTTGTGACGAGGAAAAATTAAAAAGTAGATTAAAGTAATTATAATAAAGATAATACAAATTTATAAAATTAAGGGGGTGAGTTGTGATGATGGAAAACTAAAAAGTAAATTTAATTAATTAAAAAGGAAAATAATATATATTTATAAAGTCGAGAGGCTAAATATGTAACTTATACAACTGACTAAGTCAGAGACATTAGTAGATTGTAAAACACAAAACATAAATCAATAAATCAATGGCTGAAAATGTATATTAGAGTAAAAAGTAATCATTAATGAAAATGTAGGTATTGGAGGACTCAAACATGGGTGAATTGGCAAGAGATGCGTCGGTCAAGCTCAAACACCTATTTTTTAAAAGTTATAATTTGTTAATAATAACTTTCATAAACTTAATAAAACATTTGATATTAAAGATAAACGTGAAATCATGAATAATCTTTAAAACATTTGCATGGAAGCTAAATAAAATAAAGAGTCTTTAAGAGACCTTTAAATTCATAATAGTCTAAATCCATGGCACAAAAAACTTGTAGCAGCAACTCATATCATTTCCCTTGTCTACTTTTGAAATACCTTAAATCTACCATAATAAATGAAAATCTTTTTATCACATCTTATTTTCTCATTTATTTTGATATATATCATTTTGTAGGAGTTTTAGATTTTGTATATTTCACTTGCCATTTTTTAGAGATTTCTATTTTTTTAAAATAAAATTCCATAAAATTCTAACGAGTTTTATAAGGAAAGAAAGTTATTCTATATATTAATTTGATAATAAATTTTCATAAATACCACAAACGATTTGATTTTTTATAAATGTTCCAAAAAATTATATTTTGTTATGTAAATATATTAATTTATAAAATATTTAATGTTTATATATTGATATTAAAATTTTAATTTTAATAAACCGATGTAATGCACGAGTTTCACAACTAGTAGTTTAAAGCAACTAAACGAAACACTTAGCGAGCACACTTATCAACATATTTTATCATATGGACAGGTAAGTACATAAACATGTAAACACTTAACTTCCCCCTTTTCCCGCATCGGGAACAAGGCTATGTAACTTTCCCCCTTGTCTTTAACGAGAATAAAAGTATGTAACTTCACCTGTGTCTCTAGCAAGAACAAGACTATGCAACTTTCCCTCTTATCTCTAATGAGAACAAGGCTATGTTCTCACGAGGAGGCTATGTCAAATATATCTTCATATCATGTATAGAGTTGTGAAACTCCGTTGAATAATGTTTAAACTCTCAATTGTAAATTAAATACCAAAATGGTTCAACAAATACGAATTAACCTACAAAAACCACAACTAATTATACATTGTTGTATCACAACAAACTATTCTTTATTTTATTTCATTCATACGTTATGATTTATGTTTTTTGATCCCATGTACAATAGTTGTTGTCCTACTGTTTTGATCCGCTTAAGTTCAGATTACTTACTCCTAAAGACATAATGAAGTATTCCATGTTATCTTTCCAACTCTACTGACCGTATATTTTCTGATTTTTTTGCAACTATATATAAATTTTACAAAACAAAGATTGCAAGTTCGATTCAACAATTCAATTCTTATTCTGACAACCTTGGACAAAACCCATTGTTTATCTTTCTTAGGATTAGAATATGATTATCTTCTTTAATTATGAACCAAATTAGACATTTATAACTTTCAAAAGAGTCTAACCTCATTTTCATATGATTTTTCTATGATTTTATATTAATTTTACAATATAATGACATATTGCCAAACCACTCAAAACTTGTACTCTAGAGGAAAGTAAATTGTTTTGACATTTTATTTTCTAAAATGAAGACCAAATAGATTGATTGAAATTTTTTGAGTAAATTACATGAATAGTCCTTATGATTTACGGTAATTTACATGTTTAGTCCCTAACTTATTTTTTTTAACTTGGAAGGTCCCTACTTTTTATTTTTGTTACGCGCTTGGTCTCTGAATTACCTAAAAAGACTATTTTGCCATTGATTTTTTGATTTATTTAAATAAACATACCCCCAATCTCACACTCTTCATCTTATCTTACCAACCCCACCATTTTTACCTATTTAAATAAAAGTTTTTTTTAGCTAAGATAGGGACTAAACGTGTAACAAAAACAAACAGTAGGGACCAAGTGCGTAACAAAAACAAACAGTAGGGACCTTCCGAGTTAAAAAAATAAGTTAGGGACCAAACGTGCAAATTACCCCAAACCATAGGGACCATTCGTGTAGTTTACTCAATTTTTTTTTATGTCTTACTACCATTGAGTTGACATATTTGCTACATTTTAATTGAGATATGACACTGAACACCGGATGAAATCTGTCTCAAGGTTGCTACATCGAATTAGGTAGTCATTTAAGGAATTTCGAAAAAAAATGTTTAATTTCTAATATATCTTCGTCTGGTTATTTTGGTGGATATCCCTTATTTCTCTAAACTTTTTATAATATTTAAACATTTATATTATAATTGTCATATTCAAATAAATAAAGTTTATGTGCATAAAGGGTTGTAGGCATCGTTCATATACTTTTAAATAAAACAAATTAACTTGGAAGGTTTAACCACTAAAAAGTTGAAAACTCTAGTATATAAAGTCATATATATTTATGTCTATTTACGTACTATTTACATATGTATATATGTACATATCATTGTCAAATGGCAATAACTTGACTAGAAAAAATCAAAGAAAACGTACAAAGAACAATGGAATTGAAAATAGAATTTTAATCTGAATTGATTTGTCCGAGATTAAATTATTATACTGGGTTTTCTTGTGGGTTTTAGCCCATGAAGAAAAGCCCAATAACTTTGGCCCATATTTATTGTGTGTGAGCAACTAAGCACCAGCCATCTACCAAAAAGAATAGAGAAAATAAAACAGGAAAATCAGTGAACATGATGAGAAGTGTTTCTCCATTATCGTTTTTGAAGGATCAATCTTCTTGAACAACATATCATTTCGATTTTTGGGCAACAGATTAACAGACGTTGGGCCAACGTTTTCAAACAGTTTGATTGAGTTGATCGGTTCCAAAAGTTTGGATATTATTAAATAGGGCAAATCTTATAAAAACCTTTAAGTTTGTAAGCCGGTTTTACCCAAAGTCGTATTTTATTTCCATTAATAACTCAAAATTGTAAATAAAAATTTCAATTTTATCCTTTCAATTTTTTTTTTGCAAATTTATCCGATAAAAATGAAAATTTCTGCCAAAATTAAGAGTTTTAATAAACCAGAAAACCAAACTTAAAAGACTTTTGTGAACCAATAAAAAGGTTAAAACTGAACATTTCTATCAAATGTAAAGGTTTTAATAAACCTGAAGGTAAAATTGAAAAGAAAAAGTTACAAATATCCGGTTTTAATAAACTTAAAATCTCCAAAAGAGTAACATCGATAAAAACTTGAAAACTTTAAAGGTTTTTATATCACTATTCCTATTGAATATTGTTGGATAGTAATCTTTTTGGGTGATATCACTCCTTTGATTATTTGATTTCATTTACTTAAAACGTGATATGTTTTGAATGCATGATGGTTATTGTATATCTCTAATACATCTAAAAAAGACTTTGTATTGCTCTATTATTGATGCTACTGGATTTTAAGCGCTTTAATTGGTCGTATGGTTTTTACTTTCGTTGTGAGCTAAAATTTTGGCGTCTCATAAATTTACCTACTGTTTTGGGTTGATCAATATTAATCAATGAATACCTTGTTGTGATTGATCTCATATTCATTAGTGAATGCATATTTATTTGCACTTTAAAAAGGTTTATTCAAGTTGGAAAATTTTTCACAGAAGATTAATTATGTATTTTTATTTACGGTTGCGACTGTAATTTTCTAATCGGGTGATATCTTTTATTTCAAAAGAATACAAGCATTGTGATATTTACGAATATTTATTCTCTTATGCTTACAATCTACCAACTGATTTTCATTTTGGTGATATAACACATGAAAGGTATCACGTATATTTATTAAAATTGGTTGTTAAATAAAATAACACTAATCACTCATGGCTTACTTTTACAGTTTTGGTGACAAGTGTTGTTTATTAATGATAAGAATTCTCATTTTCACTTTTATATTAATTACGTATATAACCAATTTCTTTATTGTGCATGTAACCATGGCGATCATACAAATACAAATGATGAATACATACAACCATTTGATGAAGTGTTGTGATCACTCTAAAACCCTCTCGACTCTTGAGTAAGAAGAAACCAAAAATCAATGATGTGACTCAACTGATTAATTATCTATGCATTCAAGGTACAATAATGTCTTCCAATTCACTTTTAAGTATTCTGTTTAATCACATCAGATATGACGTATGTTAGATTAACATTATTGATTATATGACTTTGATAGAGTTGAATATACAAGACATTTCCTATTTCTACAAAGTTTGCCATACCATAACTCTGAATATTACACATAACCACTATTACACGTATGTGTTGATGCATTTTTCCTAAATCCAAATTATGGATATTAGAACCAATTAAGCTGAATATATTAGGACCAAAACATATAGTAAATAACATCAAGTGCTGAACACGAACATTAAACAATATAAACAATTAAACAACCAAATATGAAATATTCTTAATTACATGGTTATAAAAGTAGCACTCCTCGATTTTTTTTCACGTATCATATTAATAGAATAATAACATTTCAGTTTTATTTTTATTTAGACTATATTTTGTTTTATTTTGAAAGTCAATATATTTTAACCTTGATTATTATAAAAGATATATCCCAATTATTTTATGTAGAAAATAACTTATAATATGAATTGCAGAATTGGGTAGATAAAGTAATAGTCTATATGTTTTATATGGGTGTGAGAAAAAGAAGAGAAAAAAAAAAGCCTAGGAGAGTTTCCTCACTTCTTATTTACTAACCATAAAAACATAATTTTTATTATTATAGGAGTGGAAATACATAGTAAGAGTAGGAAAAAGTTGGGGGGCCATGCCCCTTAAGCCCTTATAGTCAGGGCGGTCCTAGGAGTATTTAAAGTATTCCGTATCACATGAACCCGAAAAACTTAAAGCCCGAAAATTATTATATTAACCTAGTAACATTACATTATATATGTAATTATTTGCATTTATCTTCATCACTATGTAGTTCAGATGGTTAAAATGTGCCCGCTATGTCATTTTGATATGCACTTGTTCGAGTCCTGCTAAGTAAAATTTTAAATATTTTTTGTGGTAATATAAATATCTCTATATAAATTAGTAGGAGATGAGCCGGTAAGGTTTTCTCTACACTAATTATACTTTCAATTTTAACTTAGTTCAAAACTTGACATCTTTTTTTTCATATCATTTTCATTTCAATATATATATATATATATATATATATTCTCAAAGGGCCTGATTGTTATCTTCACCGTCAGAGTTGCTCCCATCTTCCTGATCATTTTCTATGTTACCTTCCATTTCAGTCTCCATGTAATCATCAATGTCATTAATCAAGTTATCTTCCATTTCAGTCTCCATGTAATCATCAATGTCATTAATCAAGTTATCTTCCATGTCAGCCTCATGTTCATGTTCACTAAGATATGCATTATCATGTTCTTTCACTTCAACTTGAGCATGTTCTTCCTCTTCAACTTGAGTATGTTCTTCCACTTGTACTTTTGCATGTTCACTAACAACTGCATTTAATTGTAATATCTACTAATATCAAATTTACTAGTTGACTAAATAAAGTCATTTGCTATAAGCTCTTTATCTCTATCTCATGTAATATTAACATCAACATCATTCTCCAATCTCAATCTCTTACTACAAGATGAGATCCCTTTGTCCTTATTTGAAATCTTTATCATATTATACTCATAGGATATTGGACTTAGCAATGGTTCTTCTAAAACAGGGGATGATTTAGGTAGGCTTGTTGATGGTTGTAGCTCATTTGTGGGGTTTTCATTATCATAATTTTCATTTATTTCATCCATTTTCACAATAGTTACCTTCCTAACAGGTTTAGGATTCATAAAGTAGGTAAGTAACTTTGTCTCACCACGTTCTGTGTAACATCCTGTTTCGGATCGTTCTGTGATTTAAGGCTTGTGGGTCGTAATCCGGGTATGAGAAGGTTTTAAGGCTATAAAGGAGAAGTGTTTAGGCCCTTTTTGAATATGGATAAGGTATGTTGTGTGATAAAAGAGTTTGGGTTGTGCTTTAGATCCCAAGGGTATTGGTAAAGGCACTGGCTCGGTCTTTTAACGGTTTTGGGTTTTGTTCGGCAAGCTTTAAGGATATGGTGTGTCATTAGAAGCATAGGGCTTCTCGCCACCTTTCCATGGATATAAGGTTCATTGGAAACGGACCTAAGATGAGAGAGTTATGGTATTTTGAAGATATTGGCAGAATTGGCCCCTAATGGAAATAGTTGTCAAAGCGGTCCCATGCATGTAAGGAGGGCATGCACGTGTTTTGTTGAGTACGTCCAGCGTAAAGGGATGTGGGTGTTTGAGCGGTACGCCCAACATAGTGTGCAGGATCCCAAAACCCTAAATTTTAGGGTTGGCTCACTATTTAAGCACCTTAAGTCCTAGGTGTGAGCCTCACTTTCATCCTCCATTGTCATAAACCCTAATCTCGAGCTATAGCCCCATCCAAGAGTGTTGTGAGCCTTATTATGTGCATCTTTGGTGGATTTTAGTGTATCTTCAAGAGTGGAAGCTCTATGTAAAGCGGTGAATAAAGGGGAAGGCTTGTAGATCTTGACTTTTGCTCCGTTTTCAGCTTATAAAAGGTAAAAAATTCTAGCCTTGCTCATTAGAAGTTGATATCTAAGATTATGTGAGTTTTTGGTCCAATTTTGACCTCATGGGTGAGATCTAGTGGTTGAAGACCACTCTTGGGGCTTTGAGTTGCCACTCTTAGCATTTTTGAGGTTATAAGTTCATAAAGTTGCCACCTTTAAAGTTAAATATCATCCATGCATGTTCTAGATGGATTAAGTTGGGTATTAATGGATTAAAATGGTCATTGGGTGACATTGAGTCATGCAAATGCATAAAGCTACCGATTTTATGCAGTAAGAGCTTTATTTTGAGGTTCCCTGAAGTTTGGGTGTAAAGTGCTTAAGTGGTTAAGTCAGGAAATCAGTTTTGGATTAAGCTAAGTTACACCCCGCATAAGTAATGGTATGCCCAGCGTGCCGTGTTTAGGTCGCGATAGGGTTCACCGAGTACACCCAGCGTAGCTGAACGTACGTCCAACTTACGACGTTCAGTTGGGCTTAGGTTTGTGATATTTGGGCTTCGCATCTTTGGTCCACCTTATGGCTCTGGGCCTTTTAGGCCATCTGAGATCAACTTTTTGGGACTAAGGAATTATTAGGCTTTAGGATAAGGTCCAAATGGGGTTGGGTCTAATTTAGAATATTAGGCCATTAGTGGGTCGTTGTGGATCTCTTGGTTTAGGCCTTTTTGTTCTTGAGCTTGGGCCCCAGTTTTGGTTCATATTGGGTCAGTGGTAAAATGGTCATTTTACCCCAAGTTTGGATTGTGGGCCTTAGAATGGAACCCAATTGCTAATTGGGTGTTATTTTGCGCGGTTAGCTCGGGAAGCCATCAAGACAACAACTAGGGATTTCTCTCAGAGAGCTTCAACATTCGAAGTGAGTCTTCACACTATACTTACTTGTGTGATAATTTATGTGTGACTGGAGGGTCCTATTCGGGTTATTGACCGGAGGGTTTTATTCTTGTTATTGACCGGAGGGTCTTATTTATACTATTGACCGAAGGGTCTTACTTGTTTATACTAAGATATGTGTTATTATGCATTCTACCTTTGTGACTTATGTTGTTATATTGTTTTGTGTATATGTTGAGTTACGACCGGAGGATCCATACCGAGACATGAGACCGGAGGGTCTTCACTGAGACATATGACCGGAGGGTCTTTATCGAGATTTAGCCATGAGAGGCTAATTATTTGTGTATATGGTATTTTGGGGAACTCGTTAATCTTCATGTTTACCATGTTGATTTAAATGTGTTTCAGGTACTTTGTAGATTCCAGGAAGGCGGAGGCATGATTGTACACACTCGTCGGCTTATGATGTCTTGTGGATTTTGGGATACTATGATATTGTTTTAATAAAAATGTATAATTTCGAGATAACTTGGATTTATGAATAATGTTTGGTGAATTTAAAATGAAAAATTTTGCTTTGGTATTTGAGGTGTTAAAATCTGTATATACCTTCATGAGCTTATGATCACTCACATATTGGGCAAAATTCCGTAAATAATCATCATTTCCTAAAGGGTTAAGACCAAAGTGAAAGTCTCCCTTAGGCACAAGGATGTGATAGTAAATTATTGGAGAAACACCGTACCTTAACCCTCTCATTATAGATCCCAACTCATGGATCAAAAAAGACGTCTATATCCACCATGTCAATATAGTTCACTCTCCCCTCAATGTACTGAACATCAGAAACCTTGGTGAACTCACCTCCATGGTATAGCTTGATGCTGAAAAAAGGATTGTGGCCATCTTCAAATCAAGAACAAAAACAATTTCATAAATATGATTTCATAACGATACATGATGTAATGTATATAGCAATTGCGAAAAAAATTACCATAAGCCACCTTGGCGTTGAGTGGTTTGTCTAAGATCCTTAAATTCCACATTGGTATGTTCATACGCTAAGCCAATTGCGATCAGAACAAAAAAACCTTAACGATTAAAAAAAATTGTGTAATGAAAGACGAAGACGAAAGTATTAGGAGATGAAATTGACCAAAATGTAAGTAGGATTTGGTGGTAGGTATCAATTAATAAGGGGGGTATTAAATTAAGGGGAAACCTTTAAAAAAACCCTTATATTATTTTTTAGTACAATTCAACCATTATTGTAACTCACTTTTCTTATTTTCATTCTTTGTAACCGGTTAGCCTTAAGTAACCGGTAACATAGATTACATGGTTGTAAATAAATGATATGGCTTTCAATTGGGTGACGTGGCTTTAAATAGATGATGTGGTTTTAATTCCTTCACCTTTATAGGTTAAAAGGGTGCAATTCTTCGTCTTCAAAAGCTGCAATTTTGTTCTTTTGCTTCTTCTTTTGAGTTCACGTTGCATCTCAAATGGGTCTTCTTCTTCCTCAACTTCAAGCATCAATTTAATTATTTGTATCGTACTCAGCATATCAAAAGCTGCAATCTTGTTCTTCTACTTCTTCTTTTGAGTTCATGTTGCATCATAAATGGATCTTCTTCTTCCGCAACTTCAAGAATCAATTTGATTATTTGTATCATACTCTGCATATCAAAAGTTGCGATCTCATTCTTCTATTTCTTCTTCAAGATATATCTTTTAAGTTCATGTTGCATCTTGTTTGTGCTGCATCTCATTCGTGCTACATTTCCGATGTTGCTACTTTATTTATGGTTTTACGCAATTAACGGTTTTTCCCTTGGTGATGGTATGCACCAGAGAACAACCATCATAAAAAAAACATGATGAACATATTAATAAAGTATATTACCTGATGCAATTTCAAGAAACCATAAGAAAGATTAATAAAGTTTCTTACCTGATGAAATTAATAAAGTTTCTCAATTGATGCAATTAACAAACTATCAATTTAAGGTTCAAATGTGAAATGAATGATTGAGTTGAGAATCATAATGATGATCACTACTATTCCCTTCCCTCCCTTTGATTCGAGTTGAAGCAAACATGCAAAACAGAAGAATACCTACATGAGTTTTTTTTTTTTTTTTTTTTTTTATTTATAAAATATCAATTAAGGAAATGAACTTTAGAAATCCCAACCAACATAACATATTACAAGAAATAAGAGTTTTTTTTTGTAACTTTAACCTTCCTATTACTGCTTTCCCTTGGTGATGGTTTAGGTCTTTATCACACTTGAAAACAACCCATAAACAAAAAGTTGAGTAGAATTACATGGTATTAAACACTAATGAACAAGAAATGGACCCATCAAAATTTCAACACTAACATAACTAGAAATGGACCTATTTCTATTGCAAAAACAGAAAGTCGAGTACCATTCAAAAAAAACAAAAAGTAGAATTACATGATATTACCAAAATATCTCTGTGACACTCTATTAACAAAATAGAAGGAATGAATACCTTAAAGTGACATATTTTAATTACATTTCAGTAATAAAAGACTACAAATATTAAATTCCAACTAAAATACCGGCACTCTATTAACAAAATAGAAGGAATGAATACCTTAAAGTGACATATTTTAATTACATTTCAAGTCTACAAATATTAAATTCCAACTAAAATACCACTTCTTCCACCTCCTTTCCCAGATGGTCCTTTTCATCCTCTACCACCACTTATAGTTGTAGAAGAATATCCCATTTCAGGCACTCTTCATCCTCTACCACCACTTATAGTTGTAGAAAAATATCCCACTTCAGGCACTCCATCATCTTGACCCTAATTTCTTGATCTTTTTCACCCCCTTTGATAATTATTTACTATGCAAAAATCGATACATGCATTACCTTTTCAATTCCTTCCCAATCAGAAAGGCAAGCATAAACTTCCTGATGTTTACAACAAAATCAAAAATTACTTTTTCCAGTTAGAAAAAAAAATTAATAAAATCATATACATAAAATTTCAACGTTAATTTATGAAAAGAGAACATATACAACATGGCAGCTCCTTTCAATTTATTCAACATAAATCTATTGTATAACCCCTGCATAATCCCACGAGTGAAGAATCTATCACCAATCTGCCAAAAAATAATGCAATTAACTTGTTGAAATAGTGATAGAAAAATTTATATGGTCATGTATATGTAGAAATGTGAATTATTTCCTCTAATCTCTTCAAATCATTAATTCCTCAAAACACTAACCAACGGTGTGACAAATTCAAAAATTGTTACCGAACGTTAATCAACAATAGTAACAAACATCAAGTATAATAGAGTTAACACGTAATATTTATCAAACTATGATAAAAATACAAAATTCCGTATTAAAATACATAGTAAAAATCAACTGAATCATCCGTAAACCGTAAAAATTAGTGCGCCGAAGCATATATATATATATATATATATATATATATATATATCACATCAATATGATCCTGAAAATATAAATTTTGTAGAAATTTGGCTTCGTATGAATTAGTTATCAAATTTAGAAAATATAAAAATCAATTGTGCACACAAAGTTACAACGACGAAAACTATAAAGAGATTGATTGACTTTTAGTACTAGTTAAAGTAGGAATTACAAGGCGAAGAATGCCTAAAACGGGCATCACGTGTGAGAGTTATGATTTTTATAAAATTATAACAGTAATAAAAACACGTCGAAAAATGAAAGTCAAAACTATACAAAACGATCAAAAGGAAAGTTGTTGAGAATAACGATACCTACACGAATATATAAGAGTCGCTAAGAACGGAGTTCGTATGCGAGAGTTATAGAATTTCAAAGTTAAATTTTTACTGTCACGCTCGGTCACTCGCATTGACACCCGGTTGCTTTGAGATGTGGGATGATGTGGCACACTGAGATGAGGACACGTGACACAATCGTACGGTTCATGCTTATTTTCATGGCGCACGCTCCAAACCTACTATAAATAGTAGGTCTCAGAATTTCATTTCCTCACACCGTTCTCGATTCTCTCTCTCTAAAAACGCCTCATGTGTCATCGCACCGATCGCTTCTCGAAGTGCTAACTTGTGGTTTCTACCCTACAACAAAGATTTCACATCTACAATAAGTGAGTTCACGACCCATTTTCAACTCTTTTTTTTTTTGGTGGGGGGGGGGGGGGGGATATGTCTAAAATGCAACTTTACATAGTTATAACTAATTGTAGTTAAATAATTATGCTCATAACATTATGATAATATTATGTCCTGTAGAAACTCTGCCCAAACTATTTAGCTAATATTATGCCTAGTTTTTATACTAAACCACAATGATAGATAGAATCATACCTAGTTGTTACGCTAGCCAGTTGTCAGGAAACACCGATACTCCTGTAGTTACTATAGCCAAATTTCTAGGGTAACTTAGTACCTAGCCTTTACTTTGGACAAATCTCTCGGATAGAATTTCACCTAGTCGTTATTCTGGCCAAATACTCATAGATAATAATATATTGCGTCGTCACTACGCTCAACCCAAATAGATAATAGTAGTGTATTATGTTGTCACTACGCTCGACTTAAACAGATAATAGTAATATATTATGTCGTCACTACACTCAACTCAAACTAATAATAGTAGTATATTATTATGTCACTACGCTCGACTTAAACGGATAATGGTAATATATTATGTTGTCACTACACTCAACTCAAACAGGTAATAGTAGTATATTATGTCGTCACTACACTCAATTCAAACGAATAATAATGGTATATTATGGCATCGTTACGTTCAAATCAAATGGATAATAGTAATATATTATGTCATCATTACGCTCGATTCAAATGAATAATAGTTGTATATTATGTCGTCACTACACCCGATTCCAAACAAATAACTGTAGTATGTTATGTCGTCACTCAACTCGAGTAATGTTCATATTATCACTCTGTCAATTGGCTTCGCTAAGAATATCTATTTAATATAATTGTTTTATAATTATATAATTGAGCATTGATACTCCATTCATGTCATAAGTATATAGTTATATAAGAAATGTTGGATTGTATCTAACTAACCTAGATTGAGGTCATTATGGGTTAGTTTGTTCTTAAAAGCACTCATTTCCTTAAATATAACCTTAAGATATGTATAAACTAATAGTATATAAGAAGAATGAGAATTACGAAAACCCTAGTACCTAGGAACAGTAGAGCACTATTTTCAAAGAATAACATACAAAGCCTATGAATTCACCAACATCATGTTGACCTCTCCAAACCACATGCATTCCTATGAAACCGAGTGATGGAATATTGCACCTTCGGAAGCAGTGGTTGATCGATGAAGCTACTAAATACCTATTATCGTCATACTTATGCCTAACTATGAAGGCACCTCTTGCATTAGAAATTTTAGTACTTCCAAAACATTTTATGATGTATTGTTTTGCCCATAAATGAAAGTGATATTTATGTTACATCTTGTTTTGTATTGTTCAATGTAAGTTCAATGAATGTGCTCCAATATCTGTAACGTCGCGCCTCCTGGCGTTTTCGCCGCCGGCCGGGGGTGTGACAAAAAGGTCCCAGTGATTAATGATAGATGCAGCCCCTGCAAAAAGTACATTATCCAAATTAATTAACAACGTTTTTTGTACTAAAAGCTGAAAAGTTGTACCAAAATATTGGCACCAAGGGTAATTCCAACAACATATATGGGAGTATCAGGTTGTTTGTGGTATAGATGATTAACTACTTCTCCTAAATCATTTGAATTCTCTACAGTGTAGAAGCAGTCAGACTGCACAAACAAACAACAAAATTGTTAGTTGTATGGACAACTGAAAAATAAATTATTTTCAAAAACATGGACTAAAACATTAACTTTAAAATCATTTGATGTAGTAAAAACTTACAGTCAATGGAACACCTCATATGCCTCTATTGTTGTATACAACAACATTTCATCCATGTTTTTCCATTTTGTATGCAAACAACAAAATAAGAAAATAAGACATGCTAAGTTTCCAACTATTGTTAGTTATCGATATTAAATCTAAAAAATAAAACAAATAGTAATTAATCCCACCGATTGACTTAGGCATGTGTTTGACACGATTCCCTTAAACAAATTCGCCGTCTGTTCCCAGGGTACAACAGCTAAAGCAGTATGTATTGCTAGATCTAATCACTTTCCTAAAAAGTTCACAGGAAATTATATGCAAAAAAGAAGAAGAAGAGAGTATTTGATCAGGGTGTATTAGAATGAGAAGCAAAGCTCTCTTTATATACTAGTATTTGTAACTAAACTCATTAAATTTGAAATAAATGAATTAATTGAGCATTAATTCACATTAAATGCATCACTTACAAAAACTATAATAGGGACCAAAATTCTAAAACACTTACAAAAACTATAATAGGGACCAAAATTCTAAAGTTATGTAAAAACGTGGCTTGCGCGGGCCATAAATTTCGGAGCTGCATTCGTGCGTGTCCGCTGGTCACACCCACCCATAAGTTCGTTGAATTTTGTCTACAAAATTCATGATTCTCACCCCTTGCGCACATAGATGTTAGAGTAAAACTATGCATAGAAGCTTGTAAACCCATTACACATCCATGCTTATAAACCCACTAAGAGTTTTCACTTTTTCCTATATGGGACACATTTCCACAACCACTTTATTTGCTAACATTATTCCAAATACTCATCTTAGAGCATCGATATCTCATTCACACATTTTCCATTTTGGACAAAAAATATTTCATTTTGAAGCTCTCACATAGGAGAAAGAAACCCAGTAAGGATTAATAATATATATAATATACATTTATATTTAAGTGTGTATAGATTTTAATAAATATACATAACTTTTATTAAAATTTCCAACAATCCCCCACATGAATATAGATCGATATCTACATAAAAAGTTTCATACGAAAACTCCAACAGTTGATGTAACGTCCGCGTTTCTCGCTAGGCATTCATATAATGTTGTAATTATAATGGTCAATAATTGTAACCTTTATATGAAGTAAATAAAAAGAATCATTGAGTATTATGTGTTCAATATGTAGTTATATGTAGTATATGTGCTTAAAGCGATATAATAAAATAAGAAATAAAATACGCGTCTTTAATAAGATAATAATTAGGCCAATAGCCTTGATGAAAGAGGAATTGGTCATAATGAGGATTTTGGGGATATAAGGAATGCTTAAGTCTCACTTCGTATGGAGTGCGTTCAACCCGATATGACAGAGTGCATAGTAAAAATTGAATTTTAGATATGTTGCTTATTAGCCTAATTAATCTAAACAAAAGTCTTTGTAATCGTAAAACTGAGAGTGTGCATATAGAGAACGTCTAGATCTGACTTCACGAGGAAGTTATGATTTTTCTAATATAACGTAACTGTGTTAGCACATAAATCGAATTTTCGATCGGTTAATTTTTAGCCAAAACAATATAAACGAGAATCGAAGATCTGGTTAATAGGAGTCCATCGATATAAAGATAGTTGAGAACGGACACCAGATGAGAGAGTTATGAATTTTTAACAGACTTTAACAGTCTAAGTCTATTAATAATATAACTTTAAAAACAAAGTCAAAACTAGTCGATGAAGTCTAAATGAAAGATGTGATCGGTTAATTTTTAGCCAAAACAATATAAACGAGAATCGAAGATCTGGTTAATAGGAGTCCATCGATATAAAGATAGTTGAGAACGGACACCAGATGAGAGAGTTATGAATTTTTAACAGACTTTAACAGTCTAAGTCTATTAATAATATAACTTTAAAAACAAAGTCAAAACTAGTCGATGAAGTCTAAATGAAAGATGTGGATCTCGTTGATATATACACATGGATATAAAACCCATTGAAAATGGAGTTCATACGAAGGAGATATGAATTTTATAAGAAATCAGAAATTTTCGTACGCAGCCGTGCACACAAGCAAAGGGCACAGCACGTCTCTGACAACGCATGAGATTGTGACACATGTCACCATGAGATTTCAACACCTTAACTTCCAAATTTTTGCATGGTACAGTCCGATAGGGTGCATGGCATGCGTTTGTGTTTTTCGGGTATAAATAGCTTTCGAAGTCCAGTTCATTTCCCACAACATTCACTTGTTACTCCCTCGAAATTCTCTGCGTATTGGCCCAAATTTTCCTTAGAATTAATATTCCGGCGAAGCCCTGCGATCCTTGAATGCCCGGTAAGTAGTAGCCATCGAGTAGGAGCTCTACCAGTGCAATTTCCAGACTTCTGTCTACAAAATCTCTGTAAGTTAGACTACACTCTATATTATTTTAGTGTAGTTTATATTTAAATTCATAGTCATTTTTTTGAATTTATAAATAAGATTTGTTAGTGATTCAACGTCATATTAAATATTGATCTATTAATAGGGATGATGTCTAGGTTGCATTTAGTGAGGTGTTTAAAGTGGGATTTCCAAATGGTATACTCTATATACCAAATGGACCTACATCTGATATGATCCTACCTGGTTGTTCCTTACTTGATAGATCTCGATGTAGACATTGGTATTATTGAGGAATCTAGAGTATCATTAGTCATAAGACATATTAAACTAGGACTTAGTGATAAATGAATCTATGGTCACATTAAAGGAAAATGAAGCGAAGTGATGTCCAACTTTCCAGTCATCCACTTTAACAAGTGAGTGCATAGTTACTTTCAGTTTACACATAGATATAAAGTATGTAGTTTATTAAATGATATGTGTGCTAATTATTAAATGATATGTGTGCCTATTATCTATATTATTAGATATATGTGTGCATATTATGAAGTATTTAGATGTTATGTGGGCCTATGATTAAATGCTATGTGTGCCTATTATCTGTATTACTTGATATATGTGTTAAATGAATAATCTGATTTTATTTGATTTAATCATATACGTATTTTCATATTTATATAAAATATATTGGGTAGTGATTAGTGATGAAAATGATGAGAGGCCTTGACTTTTGATGAACCAGTCATCTAGCAGAGTATAGATGACGACCATAAACTATTCTAGACAGTCTAGTGAAATGTTGATAGGCTAACAACATATAGGTGTTAGTGAACTATATGTTCATTGATGTACTTTATCCCCTGTGGTTGCCTTATGGACACATATCACTAAAGGAATCCCCCAAGCAGTATTGTCTACCCATTGATGATGATGGTCCTTAGGATAAGTCCTTTGAGATCACTATATTAGGATCAATACGTAAGGATAACGGGAATAGTAAATTATTTGATGTGAAATATATAATTAAAGAACTTAATCATTGTGGGTTGAAAACCTTGTGTGCTCACCAGACTCCCAAGCCTAACCCATTCAGTTTCTTTGTATCACAGGTGGCGATACGAAGACAATCAAATGATGAGTGATTTGAGGAGTTTGTAGGCCATAGTATAATAAGATGTTATAAATCCTATTACGACTTGTTTATGCTTATGTATATATATTAACGATGGCATCCCATGGTTTTAAATATAAATGAAATACAAAACCTCGTAAATGCTTTGATAATAATATTATCATGTATGGGAACAAATTCCGCAATAAGTTTCACACTCTAAATAAAATAAGCATAAAGAAAAAGTTTTAAATTGGTCGTGAAAATAGGGATGTCACAGTTGAATCCTGCATAGGATAGGTAGGTGTTACCTTTTGAACCCTTCCTTGATAATTATACTTATTCACCAAGCTATCAATATACATGATGTCCTTGAACTAAGCTGTCACTTATGTAGACAAAAATATAATTCACATAAGACTCTTCCTTACAAGATCATATCCTCATAATCATGTTCGTTATGGTCATGAAACACTAACATGGTTTTGCAAGAGCTTTTAGGAATTATTCTCCCCCACAATTCCCTTCAAAGCGACCCCACTTCTGTTTGACATAGGTGATTCAAATAATCATTAAAAGTCATATGCTTAACCTAACTTTGTCACTGATTATAGGAATGCACTAGGAAGTTTATTAACCCCCCCCCCCCCCCAGTGGCCTTCCTCACTCATACAACTAGGTTGTCCTTTTGAACTCATATCTTGGGATTTCCAGCCTTTTGGGTAAGGCTTCCTTTGTATGATTTTATTCATTCAAGGGATTTAGTCTCATTCCTCTCGACGACTTATAAAATACATCTCTACTTAAGCATTTTGTAAGCGGATCCACAATGTTATCTTTTGACTTCACATAGTCAATTGAGATAACTCCCGTAGAGATTAATTGTCGTATCGTTTTATGTCTACATCTTATATTTCTTGAATTCCCATTATACATTTTACTTTGAGCTCTACCAATTTCTGATTGGTTATCATAATGTATACAAATGGCCATTACCGTATTAGGCCATCCTGGAATGTCCTCTACAAACTGATGTAGCTAGTCCGCCTGTTTAACACATATATCCAAGGCAATAAATTCATATTCCATCATAGATCTAGCTATAACTGTTTGTTTGGATGATTTCCAAGATATAGATGCACCTCCAAGTGTAAACACATAACCACTTGTAGATCTAGAATCATTTATATCAAATATCCAATTTGCATCACTGTAACCTTCAATTACAGTTGGATGTCTGCCATAATGTAGTCCATACTCACGTGTGTATCTCAAGTACCTCAATACTCTAGTAGTGCTCTTCCAACATTCAAAATTGGGTTTACTAGTATATCTACTTAGCATACTTACAACATATGTTAAGTCAGGTCTGGTACAACTCATTATATACATTACACTTCCAATAAGTCTTGATTATTCAAGTTGTGCAACACACTCCCCTCTTTTTTTAGATAGATGTTGACTAGTTTCAATAGGAGTTCTAGCTATGTTAGTATCTCCCTTAGCAAGATTTTAAAGAATCTTGTCAATGTAATGTGTTTAACTTAGTATCAAGCCATCCTGGGTTCTTGCGATCTTGACTCTAAGAATCACATCAGCTAACCCCATGTCTTTCATGTCGAACTTAGATCTCAACATGTCCTTAGTTGATCTTATTATCTTATCATTTCCGATGATAAGCATATCATCAATATGTAGTAATAGGATGACATACCCACGAGTAGTACTTTTCACATAGACACACTTATCATACTCATTTATTCTAAACCCACTTTCCAACATGGCTTGATTAAACTTTTGATGCCATTGTTTTGGATCTTTCTTTAAGCCATACAATTGTTGGATTATGTGTCTAAGCCCATAACAGTAATTGGTATGTACTAGACCCGATAGTAGCATGGTCCTTTTGGGTTGTCTTCATGAGAGCAATTTGATAGGATGAACTTTTGAGGAAGAGGTTATTTGTGATGTATTAATATATTATAAATATAATATATTAATTGAGAAATTATATTTAATTAGTATTGATCAAGAATTAATTTAGTGATTTAAAGAGACTGATTAAATTTATGAGGACTGATTAAGTAAATCAATAATACTTATAGTATGGGCTAATGATCCATGGTTGATTAGGATGGGCTAAACCTATATGATAGTCCATGAAGGTTTAAACCCAAAGGGCCTAAGAAATATGAAGGGTCATGGTGAATTAGGGTTTTCATGGATGTAACCCTAATCTTTACCACACTATAAAAGCAACCCCTTAACCCCTAAAATCGGCCTGTGCATTCTTGAGAAAAACCATAACCAAATTTAGTGCTATCTAGCCTCTCCTTATAAGCCTCCTCTTTCTTTTGTTGTTTGTGACACATTAGAGGCATCACATTTAAGGTGATAAATCTTTTGAAGGCCAAGAACTACAAGATACATCAAGAGGTATTCATTTAACTTGGTTTTATGTTGTATATCTTCAATTGCATGCTAGTTAGGACGTATGCTTTGGAAATTTGAAATTACATGTATAATTAGAGAAAACTTAGATCCAAAGCATCTAGGGTTGCATGTGCACCATATGAGTATTATAGTGCTCAAAACCCAACAACAATGACATAACAAGTTTACAAACTTTGTTTTCTTGTCCCGAGGAAAAAAAATCCTTTAGGTTGGTCCATATAAATTTCTTCTTCTAAATCTCCATTTAGGAAAGCAGTTTTCACATCCATTTGGTGAACTTGTAGGTTTCTAATAGTTGCAATATCAATCATCAATCTAATGGATGTTATTTGTGTTATTGGAGAATATGTATCAAATCAATCTAGACCTTCCTTTTGTTTAGATCCTTTGATTACCAGCCTTGTCTTGTATTTATCAATACTACCATCAACTTTTAACTTTCTCTTAAAGATCCAATGGTAACCAAGTGGCTTGCTACCTGGAGGTAGATCCACTAGCCCCCACATATTGTTTTGTTAGATAGAGTCTATTGATGGCTTTTTTCCATTGTGGCTCCTTAGGAGAAGTAACTACTTCATGATACTTTGGGGTTCACTTTCCACCACATAGTTGTAAAAATTAGGACCAATTTTTTTTCCAACTCTAGCCATTTTACTTCCTCTAGGTTCTATCTCTTCTACATCGGGTTAAACTTGTTCATCCTCTCGAACAACCTCCGTATCTAGTGAAGATGTGTTTTCACCATCCTTTTTACAAACATGGAAACACATTTTCAAAGAATGAAGCATTATTTGATTCTATTATTGTATTCTTGTGTAACTTCAGATTCTTAAAACCATGTACAAGAAATTGATAAGCACTACTGTTTTGTGCATATCTAACGAATACAAATTCCATTATCTTAAGTCCTAGCTTTTGTACCTTAGGTGGTGGTACAACAACTTTAGCTAGACACCGCTACACTCGTAAGTACTTATATAATGGATTCCTTCCCATCCAAAGTTCATACGATGTTTCATCATTTTCCTTGTGGGGCATCTTATTCAAAAGATAGTTAGCCGACAAAATAGCTTTCCCCCCACATGTTCTAGCTTCATCCAAAACTAATTAACATGACATTCACCAACTCTTTCAAGGTATAGTTCTTTCTCTCAACAATACCATTTTGTTGAGGTAAATAGGGTGCTATGAATTCATGACAAATTCTATTGTTAGAATAAAATTTAGCAAATGGAGAAACATATTCTCCACCCCTATCACTTCTAACCACCATGCTTTCTTGTTGAGTTGATTCTCAACTTTATTTTTATATAGGACAAACTTGTCTATTGCTTCATCTTTACTCTTAAGTAAATATATATAGCAATATTTCGTGCTATCATCAATGAACATGATAAAGTATTAATTCCCACCCATAGTAGGAGTTGATTTTAAATCATACACATCAGTATGAATTAAATCAAGAGGTTTGGTGTTTCTTTCAACTGTTTGGAAATATGATCTAGTAAGTTTGGCTTCAACATATGTGGAACACTTGTGATTTGAGTCTATATCAAATTTTGGTATGTAATTTAGTTTAACTAAACAATGAATTGAATTGTAATTTACATGTCCTAAACGGCCATGCCAAACATTAGGAAACTCGAGCATATAAGTAGAACTAGTACTTGCTTCATTCATTTTGTTTGTCGCCATTACATTTAATTTGAACATACGATTCATAACATATTATTTTCCCACAAACATACCACATTTGGACAAAAAAAACTTGTCCGACTCAAACACAATGTTAAAACCAAACTTATTCAACAACCATCCTATCACGAGATTCATACGAAGTTATGGAACATACAAAACGTCCTTAAGCTTCAACTCTTTTCCCGATGTCATTTTTAGAACAACATCGCCAACACCTTTGATATTTGCGGTGGCTGCATTTCCTATGTAGACCTTCTCACCGTTTCAACATCCTTGTAAGCGTTGAAATTACTCTTGTCATAACACACATGACGAGTAGCTCTAATATCGATCCACCATTCTCTTGAATTAGTATCCAAGATGTTCACTTTCGAGACCATGGACATAAGATCTGTAATCATGGCTACAAAATCCACATCATCATTCACCATGTTTACTTGATGAGGATTATCTTTCTTCGACTACGAGCACTCTGAAGCTTTATGACTCGGTTGGCCATAATTCTTGCGTTTTAACTTCTTCTTGAAGCTTCCAACTTTAAGTGTGACATCCCCAAAATCACGGCCAGAATAGACCAGTTTAATTTATGCTTTTAAAATGATTTCAGAGTAATCCTTTGATTAAAAAAGTTGTGTAATTTGTTCCCAAAAACAAAACGTGATAAAATAATATTTACCAAAGCATTTCATAAAGAAATGTATTTTCATTATATAATCAAAACTCGGGATGTTATGTTCCGATACAAACCATAAAACTTAAACGATAACATTACAAATCATTCAACAAATATATACATATACAAACTTGTAAACAAAACAACTTGATGATTCATCCATCTTATGCCCTTGCGCCACTTCCTGTAATACAAATAAACTGAGTGGGTCAGGCTTGGGAGCCTAGTGAGCATATATGGTTTTAAACCCACAATAAATAATTATATTTAATTCCACCAACCAACAATAACCCAATTACCCATTCTTGTTATTCTGACTTTACGTCCCTAAAACAACTAACACAAGGAACCTAGTCTTAGAATATTTCATCGGGGCGACAAAACATGCATTCGGGGGTTTCCCGACAATATATGTCAAATAAGGCAACTATGAGGGGGATGGAGTACAACGAATGAACACCCAAGTTCATTAACACCTACAGGTGGCGAACCTGCTAGCGTTCCACATGACTGTCTAGAAAAGTTTGTAGTCGTCATCTAAACTCCACTAGATGACTAAATCAAAAACAACATCGAGGTCTCTCATCTATTTATCACACAACTATCTACCCATGTTCTACCCGACATATTAGTAGATAAAAATATATATTTTTATACATAGTTTAAAACATGTATATCATTCTCATTCAATACATATTTCAAACAACATATGAGACACATACACATAACACGTATTTCATAGAGAATAAATCATATCTATGAGATAGAAGAAAGTGAATATAAATTCACACATAAAACAACAAAATATACACATAACACGTATTTTGTATAAAATACTTCATAATTATGCGTTAGAAGAAAGTAACCACACACTAACTTGATCAGAAGATGATCGGACAACACTACGGATTATAGAAGTAGTATTCTTCGGCAGATCTGGAAGATTTTCACAAAAACCGGGCTCCTCGCGGGCAGAGCTTCGGCTCGGAAATTGCACTTCTCGGGATCTTCGGGGCTTCGGGACTTGCTTCGGGGTTCGGGAATGATACCGGGGCTTCGGGATAATTCTTGCACGAAAAACGATGCTAAATCACAAGAGAAAATGAAGAAATGAGCAAAGAACTCGGCTGCCCTCAACATCCTTTTATAGGGGGCTGGAAACCCAAATTACGTTGGGCGTAAATTACATTACGCTGGGCGTAATGTGGATAGGGTCGTTGACTCCCCCCCCCCCTTGGATAATATCGGATATTTTATATTTAAATTAAATATCGAAAATATTTAATAAACTTTAAAAATTCATATCTTCCTCATACGAAGTCCGTTTTCGACGTTCTTTATATCCCCGCGTAAGTGAGACTACGCTCTACAACTTTCGTTTAGACTCCATTGTCTAATTTGGATTTTATTTTTATTATTTATTTTTAGTAGGCCGGGACAAGAAAACTCCGTTATAAATTCATAACTTCTTCATCCGACGTCCGTTTTCGCCCATCTTTTTATCGATTCACTACTATTAACGAGATCTTTGATTCTCGTTTAGATTTTTTCGGCTAAAAAGTGCTCGGTCTCAAATCAAGTATTCGGGCTGCATACTGCTAAGTCAAAACTTAGAAAAATCATAACTTCCTCATACGAAGTCTGATTTGGGCGTTCGTTTTATGCACGCTCTCGGTTTAACGAACTCTACAAATTTCATTTAGATCATTAAGACTAATTATCGTTCTAACGTAAATTTCACTTTTAACGTCATTCAGCGTTGCCGGTTCTGTCGTGAAACTTCGACGGGTCATAACTTCTTCGTTATAACTCGGATTTCGACATTCTTTATATCTTCAGAATCCTTGTTTCGACCACTACATCTTTATGCAAAGATATCGGACTTATCTCACACTTCAAATTTGACGCTTATTTTATTCTTAATTCATTAAATTATAATAATTAAGAAAATAAACACATAATTCACATAATAATCAAATGTTTCATCATTAATACTTCAAAAAGAGTTACAATGGTTAACCTAGACTATTAAATCAATGATAATGCCTAACCTGGAAACGCGGGCGTTACAATTCTCTCCCTCTTATGATAATTCCGTCCTCGGAATCACACATCAACAAACAAATGCGGATAGCAACTCAACATGTCACTCTCCATTTCCCAAGTGAGAGTTGGCCCATTCGAATGTTTCCAACGGACAAGAACTATATCGACCATCTTGCGTCAAAGCTTCTTAGTCTTTCGGTCAACAATTGCCTCTGGTTCTTCAATTAACCTCTTATTTTCATAAATTGGAATTATATCGGGATCTTCTCCCGTGAACTTTCTCAAATAACACACATGAAAAGTGTTATGAATACCATCCAGGTCTTCTGGTAGTTTGAGCTTGTAAGCTTGGTTCCCAATTTTCTGAAGAACTTTAAACGGTCCAATAAACCTTGGACTCAACTTTCCCCTTTTACCAAATCTTATAAGTCCCTTCCATGGCCAGACTTTAAGCAAAACTGAATCTCCAACTTCAAAAGTCATCGACCTTCGCTTCTTGTCAGCATAGCTCTTTTGACGATCCTGAGCTGTTAACATTCTTTCTCTAATTATTTTCAACTTTTCAGCGGTTTGATGGACCATCTTAGGCCCCATAAACTATTTTTCCCCAGCCTCAAGCCAACAAGACGACGTACGACACTTTTGTCCGTACAAAGCTTGATAAGGTGCCATCTTTATGCTTGAGTGGAAACTATTATTGTAGGAAAATTCTACCAAAGGTAAATGTTCATCCCAATTAACTTGGAATTCCAGGGTACATGCTCTCAGCATATCTTCAAGTGTTTATATTGTTCTTTCACTCTAACCATCAGTCTGCGGATGGTAAGCTCCACTTAAACACAACTTGGTACCCAATTCCACTTGTAGACTTTTCCAAAATCGTGAGATGAAACGACTGTCACGATCTGACACAATCGTTAACGGAACACCGTGAAGCCTCACAATTTCCTTCACGTAAGAATTCGCAAGCTTATCCATAGACCATTTCTCATTGGCTGTTATGAAGTGCACACTCTTAGTGAATCGATCAACGACCACCCAAATCATGTCGTGACCGTTCTTTGTTCTGGGTAGTTTAGTGACAAAATCCATCGCAATGTCTTCCCATTTACCCATAGGCAAAGGTAAATGTTCTAAACTCCCATATGGTTTCTGATGTTGTATCTTGACTCTTGCACAAGTCACACACTCGGCCACACACTTTGCAACATCAAGCTTCATCATTGGCCACCAGTAGTAGGGTTTTAGGTCCCTATACATTTTAGTACTGCCAGGATGAATTGAGTACATCATTTTGTGAGCTTCTTCCATCAGAAGATCTCTAATTCCTCCAGACTTAGGTACCCAAATCCGATCTTGGAACACCTTAAGTCCATGACTGTTTATACAGAACAATAACGTCTTACCCAAACGTTCCTCCTTTCGGTCATTCTTCTCTAAAGCTTCTTCTTGAGCTTTCTTTATACTCTCCACAATTATCGAGAAAACTTCTATTCTCAATGCTCTTGGCCTTTTCTCTCAACATTGACTTTCCGACTGAGAGCATCAGTGACAACATTAGCTTTACCGGGATGGTAAAGTATCTCACAGTCGTAGTCCTTGAGTAACTCCAGCCAGCATCGTTTCCTCATATTCAATTCTTTCTGATTAAAGAAATATTGGAGACTCTTATGATCAGTGAAAAGTTTGCACTTTGTGCCATAGAGGTAATGCCTCCATATTTTCAGAGCGAAAACTACGACTGCCAACTCCAAATCGTGAGTAGGGTAGTTCTTTTCATGCTCCTTTAGTTGTCGAGACGCATATGCTATCACCTTTTCTCTTTGGGTTAAAACACAACACAACCCAACACCAGACGCATCGCTATAAACAACGAAGTCTTCAACTCCATCGGGTGGAGAAAGTATCGGTGCCTCGCATAGCTTCTTCTTTAGCTTCTCGAATGCTTCTTTATGCTTATCACTCCAAGCATAAGTAGCTCCTTTGTGGGTCAAAGCTATTAATGGAGTAGCAATCGAAGAAAAGCCTTGGATAAACCTTCAATAATATCCGGCTAATCCTAAAAAGCTTCGGATCTCCGTGGGACTTTTCGTTTGTTCCCACCTCATCACAGCTTCAATCTTTGCTGGATTAACCATTATCCCTTCTTGGTTGACCATGTGACCAAAGAATTGGACTTCGTGAATCCAAAAATCACATTTGGAGAACTTTGCATACAACTTCTCCTTCTTCAAGACTTCTAACACTTCTCACAAGTGTCTACCATGCTCCTCTTGGCTTTTCGAGTAAATCAGAATGTCATCTATGAACACTATCACAGATTTATCAAGGAACGGATTACAAACCCTATTCATTAAATCCATGAATGTTGTTGGAGCATTGGTTAGTCCAAACGACATCACCAAGAACTCGTAGTGCCCATATCTAGTTCTGAATGCAGTCTTCTCGATATCCTGCTCTCTCACTTTTAGCTGATGATATCCTGACCTTAGATCGATCTTTTAGAAATAGATCAAACCTTGCAATTGATCAAACATGTCATCAATCCTTGGAAACGGATATCTATTCTTTATGGTTGCCTTGTTCAGCTCTCTATAATCGATGAACATTCTCATACTTCCATCTTTCTTCTTCATGAATAACACCGGAGCTCCCCAAGGTGATGAACTAGGTCTAATGAAACCTTTGTCCAATAACTCCTAAATTTGCATCATCAGCTCCTTGATCTCCGTCGGTGCTAATCGATAAGGTGTTTTTGCTATTGGCGTGGTTGCTGGTAGCAAGTCTATTCTGAACTCCATGATATGGGCATATTTAGTTATAAAATTCATGCATGATCTTAATACTTTATGTTGATTTTGTCTCATTTAATGAACAAAAGGTGCTTAATTAGATTAAATATTTCATTTTCAGCAACAAAGACATGCTCGAAAGGAAAATGAAGCGGAACTAGCTATTGGAAGCTTGGATCTTGGATTTTGAAGAAAGAAGGACGTTGCTGGACAGCTTGACCCCTCGTCAGTGTTTTGTCCATATCTCATGAACCGTAACTCCGATTGACGAAATTCAAAATGTTCTGAAAAGTAGACACAATTTCGGACGAATTTTGTGTTTTGAAAAAATGCTGATTCGAAACGTACTCGGCGAGTAGGGTCGATTACTTGGCGAGTTGTATCGAACTTTCGTGATTCTGGACGCGCTGACTTGTTGTACACGGGTTTTAAGTGAAGGACTCGCCGAGTAGCCTCTGTTTTGTGAAAATCTATATAAAGGGACTTTCAGATCGATATCATAACATGGAGAGAAACCCTAGGAGGCTGAGAAATGATTGGAAGTGCTGCTAGGTCGTGAGGAGCTGAAGAATCAACCCTACATTCAATTGTGAAGAGAATCAAGACAATTTTGGTTTATTCTTAGTAACTTTTTGATTTGAATCATGTTTACATACTTTGATTTCGTTTTTGAGTTTATGTTTACTACAATCATGAGCTAAAAACTTATTCTTCTGTTAGGGTAGACAATTTTGTGAACATGGATTGATTATTTTAGTAGGATTAATTTTGATTGGTAATTATGTTTTGTTAAGCTTGTTAAAGAACCGTATGTGTTGACAATAAATATTCTTCTATTAATAAATCAGTAATTAAGTTGTATGACCATCTCTTAGTTATTAATTTCATATGATTTATTGTGACCACATAGTTGTATGTCTAGGAATAACAAACGTGAAACTAGAATTAACTAGAAGATAGGTAAGTTAATGTGTAAGCTTGTTGGATGAACATCGACAAGAGGTTAATTGAAGGGCCAATTTAGTTAACCACTACAAGTCTTACTTAACCCGAATTAATAATCTAGGAAACCCGTTAATTTAAACAACTGTCCATTGCTTGAGTTAATTTGTTTTCTAAGAATTAGGAATAGCGAACGTGAAACTAATCATCTTAGTCGGTAGCCAATGAAGAATTAATCCGATACATTGAAATCATCCATGGGAACAAATGAGTCGAACCTAAACAGAAGTCCTCTTTATTATTGAATTTAGTTGATTTTTATTTGCTTAGCTCTTAGTTTCTTAGTTTAAGTTTTAGTTAATTGTTTAAGTTTCTAGTCTTGCAAAACTAGAGAAAAACCCCCTTTCTATTATTTGTTTTATTTAGATAATATTAGCATTTATTTTAATTGTTTACCGTTCCCTGTGTTCGAGACCCTACTTGCTTGAACTATATTACTAATCGACAGGTACACTGCCTTTCGTGTGTTTATTTTGTGTCTAAGTTAGTAGGATTATAACTCGATGAGTTCCAACGAAAATTCACGATTTCTGCCCATATGGCGATTCAACTCGGAGAGTCTCCACATAAAACTCTATGAGTTGCTCATTCTTTTATCTTTGAGTCGATGATTTGATTCAATTCAAGGCGGCAAATTCTATATTTTTGAAGATCATTTCCGAGCATTTCCAAGAATCTTTTTCCTTGATATTTTGGAGTTGTCAACCACACGAGACGCATGACACCCAAGGCATGGATGAGCTGTTCCCATGTCTAAAGTCAGCTGAAGATGGAGCTTTAAATGAAAATTTTCAACCTTGCAACTACTATCCCAGGGGAGTTTGTTCCAATTCCCTTTTTATTTTATTGTTCTTTATCATGCATAATATGCAATGGGGACATTGCATAAATTAAGTGTGGGGTAGGGGGTTGGTTAAATTAGTTAAAATTTTAGTTAAATTTCGAAAATCTTGAAATTTTAGTTAATTTTGAAATTTTTGCATTAAAATTGCTAGGGCTAATTTAGAAAATTTTGATAAAGCAATTAGGGATCATGTTAGTATTATATTTGATGATTGCATGAAAACCCAAATGTTTAGTTGAGCCTATATACGTTCTAGTGCATTTGTGGCTTCCCTATTCTAGTGAAATCATGGGACAAAAACACGACCTCGCTTAGTTTGAAGGATGCAATATGTTTAGCATCGTGTACCATAAATGCATCCAGGAAAATTATTATCGTTAACCAATAAAGGTTGAAGTTGAGCGCCCCTGCTTAAGCATGTAGGGTTTTGAGTGAAAAAAAAAGTGAGTTACATGTTAAAAAGAGAGAGAGAGAGAGAATTACAAGAAAAGTTTGAAGAATTTTTGGAGCATCAAAGTTAAGTATGAAATTAGAAGATCGAAAATTCCGAAGAAATTCAAAAAGTTAAAGATACCAAAAATCAAACAACAAGGTGGTGAATTCAAAGAAATTAAAGATCAAATGCCAAAGAAGTGAATAATTCCAAAGAGCTCCAATGTGGTATCATAAATTGTAATTGTCTAGATTATGTATGCTTGGGTTGCTCAAACAAAAATACCTTGAGGTTAAGAGGTTTTCTGAGGATGGATTCGGAGGGATGCATAAAATGAGCATTGTTCGGAAAAAGCGGGCAAATGTTTATGAGGATTGTGAGTATTTGGAGTATAGAGGGTTATTAGGAAAATTTTAGACACAAATGCATGCGTTGCGGTCTTGGCATAATGGCTGGGTTCGATTGGGATTGTTTTATATGATTCTAATGTGTTAAAATTCACTTTTGCTTGGAGGCAAGCAAAAGTCAAGTGTGGGGTATTTTGATATGGGCATATTTAGTTAAAAAATTCATGCATGATCTTAATACTTTATGTTGATTTTGTCTCATTTAATGAACAAAAGGTGCTTAATTAGATTAAATATTTCATTTTCAGCAACAAAGACATGCTCGAAAGGAAAATGAAGCAGAACTAGCTATTGGAAGCTTGGATCTTGGATTTTGAAGAAAGAAGGACGTTGCTGGACAGCTTGACCCCTCGTCAGTGTTTTGGCCATATCTCATGAACCGTAACTCCGATTGACGAAATTCAAAATGTTCTGAAAGATAGACACAATTTTGGACGAATTTCGTGTTTTGAGAAAATGCTGATTCGAAATGTACTCGGCGAGTAGGGTCGATTACTCGGCGAGTTGTATCGAACTTTCATGATTCTGGACGCGCTGACTTGCTGTACACGGGTTTTAAGTGAAGGACTCGCCGAGTAGCCTCTGTTTTGTGAAAATCTATATAAAGGGACTTTCAGATCGATATCATAGCATGGAGAGAAACCCTAGGAGGCTGAGAAACGATTGGAAGTGCTGCTAGGTCGTGAGGAACTGAAGAATCAACCCTACATTCAATTGTGAAGATAATCAAGACAATTTTGGTTTATTCTTAGTAACTTTTTGATTTGAATCATGTTTACATACTTTGATTTCGTTTTTGAGTTTATGTTTACTGCAATCATGAGCTAAAAACTTATTCTTCTGTTAGGGTAGACAATTTTGTGAACATGGATTGATTATTTTAGTAGGATTAATTTTGATTGGTAATTATGTTTTGTTAAGCTTGTTAAAGAACCTTATGTGTTGACAATAACTATTCTTCTATTAATAAATCAGTAATTAAGTTGTATGAACATCTCTTAGTTATTAATTTCATATGATTTATTGTGACCACATAGTTGTATGTCTAGGAATAACGAACGTGAAACTAGAATTAACTAGAAGATAGGTAAGTTAATGTGTAAGCTTGTTGGATGAACATCGACAAGAGGTTAATTGAAGGGCCAATTTAGTTAACCACTACAAGTCTTACTTAACCCGAATTAATAATCTAGGAAACCCGTTAATTTAGAAAATTGTCCATTGCTTGAGTTAATTTGTTTTCTAAGAATTAGGAATAGCGAACGTGAAACTAATCATCTTAGTCGATAGCCAATGAAGAATTAATCCGATACATTGAAATCATCCATGGGAACAAATGAGTCGAACCTAAACAGAAGTCCTCTTTATTATTGAATTTAGTTGATTTTTATTTCCTTAGCTCTTAGTTTCTTAGTTTAAGTTTTAGTTAATTGTTTAAGTTTCTAGTCTTGCAAAACTAGAGAAAACCCCCTTTCTATTATTTGTTTTATTTAGATAATATTAGCATTTATTTTAATTGTTTACCGTTCCCTGTGTTCGAGACCCTACTTGTTTGAACTATATTACTAATCGACAGGTACACTGCCTTTCGTGTGTTTATTTTGTGTCTAAGTTAGTAGGATTAAAACTAGTTGGTTTTACACACATCACTCCACTTGTCTATCAAGTGGTAATCCAAGAAGATCTTCGGGAAATACTTCCAGATAATCACACACCACTGGAATACTCTGCATCACCTTCTTTTCCTTATTAGCATCAATCACGAATGTGAAATGTGATGTACACCCCTTGGTCAAACACTTTCTGGCTTTCATTAGGGAAATGATTCCAGAATTTACTCGGTGTTTGTCCCCATACACCATAAACGACTCTTTCCCAGGCGGGTTTACTTTAACTATTTTCTTCTTGCATAATATCTCGGCATCATTGGCGCTAAGCCAATCCATTCCCAGAACGACGTCGAAACCATTAAGTTCGATAGGCAATAATTCCTCGTGAAACTTATTCCCATTAAGGTCGATTAAGATGTTTTTCATACGATGGCTAACAGGTACAAACTTGCCACTAGCAACTTAACTAATAAAGCATTATCTAGTCTATCAACAGGCAAAGCTAGTTTCCTACCAAACTCATGCGAAATAAAGGAGTAGTTGGCTCCAGAATCAAACAAAATTTGAGAAGGTAATTCGTTTATGAGAAAGGTACCTGAAGCGACATCAGCTTCATCTTTCGCAGCCTCAAGTGTCATCTGGAAGGCTCTCGCCTTCGGCTTTGGTGGAATGTTGGGCTTAGCTGCCTCCTTCTTTTTCGGACAGTCTTTGAAAATGTACCCCTCTTCATTACAGCCAAAACACATCCTTTTGTTGGACAGACACTCATTGGCAAAATGCCTAATTTTTCCACACTTATAGCAAGTTACATCCTCATTACATTTCCCAAAGTGCTTTTTCTTGCACTTCTCACACCATTTCGCTTCGCCTCCTTTTCCTCTAAACTTTTTCGAATCTGACTTCGAAAATTTGCTTTTCTTATTGGAACCTGAAGTTCCTTCAAACTTTCTCATCTCGCCAAATTCAACCTTGTTGGTGGTTCTTCCCTTGATCATGTCCTCAACAGACTTGGCAGCCCAAATAGCTGCCTCTAGAGTAGGTGTCTGACGAACTAGCATTGCGTACTCCCATGAGAGTCCTTTTGCATACCGGTCAACCTTTGTCAGCTCATCTGGAACGATGCACAAGGCAAACTCCATTTTGTCGATGAAAGCATTTGTGTATGCATCAACTAACATGCTGCCCTTTGTTAATGTCAGAAAATTTTTCTCTAATTCCAACAGATTTTGAGCCGAGCAGAACTCGCGCTTGAACTGCGCCAAGAACTCTGCCCATGACAATTGCAGTGGCTCATTAGGGCTTAAAGTCTTCCCTAGAGTGCTCCACCAACGAACGACTCCACTTTGGAACTGACGCACTGCAAAGGTAGTCTGCAACTTGCCTCTACAGCCACAAGTCATGAAGGCTAACTCCATTTCAGAGATCCAATCCATCACTCCGATCGGGTCCTCCTTTCCAGTGAAGGTCGATGGTTTGCAAGTCAGAAAGTCCTTGTACTTGCATCCCATTCCATCATTCCTTCCATCCTAGTTGTTTTGCCTAACTATCGATGGGTTTTCTTGACCAATAACTCCACTGAAGTTCTCTCCTTCAAACCGCCCTCCATTCACTTCGGGCTCTTCCACTTGAATTAACAGTTCTTCACGATTATGTTGAAGCAGATGTCTCGTTTCATCGATCTGACGATCCAACATCGTCTGAATCAACAATTTTACACCAGCCATTATTATCGGCTCAGGTTTTGCAGCTACGACAGGTATTTGCTCAATCACTGGTGGTTGATTCCTGTTTTCATCAGCATTTCCAACTGCACTTTTTGTTCTCACCATTTTTGATCTATACACCGAATAAGGTGAAACTAGATCCTTATTCACGATAGATATTCAAATCATCCTTATCACTCCAAAACGTTTACATGCTAGTTCTAAATTCGTAGATGTATGCTTAGAATCTTACACACATAAGGTTTCTAGATCCCGTCGACATCAGACCATAGATCCGAACAAATAATATCATATATGGCAACAAATAACATTTAGCACATAAAAGCATTTTAGGCAATTTTCCTAAAATAAACTAGTGCTCGTGTCTAAAACATAACAAACACACATCTCAAAATTTCACTTAGCATTTTAAGTTTAAGTCTAGAAATCCTACAAATTCCTAGTTCGCTTAAACTAATGCTCTGATACCAACTGTGACATCCCCAAAATCACGGCTAGAAAAGACCGGTTTAATTTATGTTTTTAAAATGATTTCAGAGTAATCCTTTGATTAAAACAGTTGTGGAATTTGTTCCCCAAAACAAAACGTGATAAAATAATATTTACCAAAGCATTTCATAAAGAAATGTATTTTCATTATATAATCAAAACTCGGGATGTCATGCTCCGATACAGACCATAAAGCATAAACGATAACAATACAAGTCATTCAACAAATATATACATATAGAAACTTGTAAACAAAACAACTTGATGATTCATCCATCTTATGCCCTTGCGCCACTTCCTGTAATACAAATAAACTGAGTGGGTCAGGCTTGGGAGCCTGGTGAAAATATAGGATTTTCAACCCACAATAAATAATTATATTTAATTCCACCAACCAACAATAACCCAATTACCCATTCCCGTTATTCTCACTTTACGTCCCTAAAACAACTAACACAAGGAACCTAGTCTTAGAATATATCATCGGGGCGACAACATATGCATTCGAGGGTTTCCCGGCAATATATATCGAATAAGGCAACCATGAGGGGGATGGTGTATAGAGAATGAACACCCAAGTTCATTAACACCTACAGGTGGCGAACCTGCTAGCGTTCCACATGACTGTCTAGAAAAGTCTGTGGTCGTCATCTAAACTCCGATAGATGACTAAATCAAAAACAACATCGAGGCCTCTCATCTATTTATCACACAACTATCTACCCATTATCTACTCGACATATTAGTAGATAAAAATATATATTTTTATACATAATTTAAAACCTGTATAGCATTCTCATTCAATACATATTTCAAACAACATATGAGACACATACACATAACACATATTTCATAGAGAATAAATCATATCTATGAGATAGAAGAAAGTGAATATAAATTCACACATATAACAACAAAATATACACATAACACTTATTTTGTATAAAATACTTCATAATTATGCGTTAGAAGAAAGTAACCACACACTAACTTGATCAGAAGATGATCGGACAACACTACGGCTTATAGAAGTGGTATTCTTCGGCAGATCTGGAAGATCTTCACAAAAACCGGGCTCCTCGCGGACAGAGCTTCGGCTAGGGAATTGCACTTCTCGGGATCTTTGGGGCTTCAGGACTTGCTTCGGAGCTCAGGAATGATACCAGGGCTTCGAGATAATTCTTGCACGAAAAACGATGCAAAATCGTGAGAGAAAAGGAAGAAATGAGCAAAGAACTCGGTTGCCCTCGACATCCTTTTATAGGGGGTTGGAAACCCAAATTACGTTGGGCGTAAATTACATTACGCTGGGCGTAATCTGGATAGGGTCGTTGACTCCCCCCCCCCCCTTTGGATAATATCGGATATTTTATATTTAAATTAAATATCGAAAATAATTAATAAACTTAAAAAATTCATATCTTCCTCATACGAACTCTGTTTTCGCCACGTAGGTGAGACTACGCTCTACAACTTTCGTTTAGACTTCGTCGGCTAATTTTGATTTGATTTTTATTATTTATTTTTAGTAGGCTCGGATAAGAAAACTTCGTTATAAATTCATAACTTCTTCATCCGACGTCCGTTTTCGTCCATCTTTTTATCGTTTCACTACTATTAACGAGATCTTCGATTCTCGTTTAGATTTTTTCGGCTAAAAACTGCTCGGTCTCAAATCGAGTGTTCGGGCTGCATATTGCTAAGTCGAAACTTAGAAATATCATAACTTTCTCATACGAAGTCAGATTTGGGCGTTCTTTTATGCACGCTCTCGGTTTAACGAACTCTATGACTTTCGTTTAGATCACTAAGACTAAATATCGCTCTAACTTAAATTTTTTTCTTTTTACGTCATTCAGCGTTGCCGGTTCTGTTGCGAAACTTCGACAGGTCATAACTTCTTCGTTATAACTTGGATTTCGGCATTCTTTGTATCTTCGGAATCCTTGTTTTGACCACTACATCTTTATGCAAAGATATCAGGCTTATCTCACATTTCAAATTTGATGCTTATTTTATTCTTAATTCATTCAATTATAATAATTAAGAAAATAAACACATAATTCACATAATACTTAAATATTTCATCATTAATACTTCAAAAAGAGTTACAAGGATTAAGCTAGACTGTTACATCAATGATAATGCCTAACCTGGAAACGCGGGCGTTACATTAAGGCCTAGGTTTTTACTCTTTCCTTTTCCTTTGCGTATTCCATTTCCTTTGTTTTTGGAAGATTAACCATCTTCCACAACATGAACTTTTGAAGATTCACCACCACTACCTTTTTTCAAGGCTATTCGATTGTATTCTTCAATACGAAGACACACCACAAGCTCCTCCACAATCATTTCCTTTTGCTTATGCTTAAGGTAGTTCTTGAAGTATATCCAACCGGGAGGAAGCTTTTCAATGATTGATGCAACTCGGAAAGGCTCATTGAGAACCATCCCTTCTGCAAGGTTATCATGTATAATGACATGAAGATCTTAGACTTGACTCATAACATATTTTGAGTCAATCAATTTGAACTATAAGAATTTTGCAACAACATGTTTTTTGGTTCCAACATCTCTAGTCTTATACTTTCGGTCCAATGATTCCCACAATTCCTTAGCCATTGCAACTTTGCAATAGACATTATAAAGTGCATTGGCTAGCCCATTCAACACATACTTGTGACACAGAAATTCGAAGTGCTTCCAAGCCTCCACAACGCTCACAGATTAAGCGTCGGATTGTGCCTCATCAATTTGGGGACCGGTTTCTATAAAGAGTCGAGCCAAGTTTAGAGTGGTTAAGTAGAAGAACATCTTATACCACCACCTATTGAAGTTAAGACCATAAAACTTTTCTGGTCTCTCATCATGATTAGTCATGGTGTTTGGCACAGGTGTGGTGGCATTCTGATTCACAACAGGGGGAAGGATTCGGTGTTTCATTGATCTAGTCATTATGAAAAGTTACATTCCAAACGAATTAATTAGAACCACTGAAGAAATTGTTTACACAAAACATAATCTGTTTACACAAAACATAATTATAAATTATATAAGGATGGACTCAGATTTTTGTGGAATATGATGGAATACCCGGTTAATAAAAGAAAGAATTGTTGTAGGCACCCTTATTTGTTTGGTGAAAACTGTGAAGGAAGAAAGCAACGTTGATAATGAGATTTATGAGTTTGCATTTTACCTAATATTCTTTGCTTTCATACAAAGATCTCATCATCATCACACCCACTTATGTGTGTTGCGCTCTCAATTTCATAATAATTATAACATCTTAAAATCTTATAAGTTCTTTGTACATTGACTTCGTGCACAAGTTAAAACAAATCATATACTTTTCAATTATTAAATACTTCAAATATTTTATAAAAAGTACTTAACATTTTCTAAATAAAATGCCCCAAATTTTCAATTCATATGACTAAGATATTTTATATACCTTATTAAAATACGAAAAATTACATGTACAACTTTACATTTGTAATCAAATTTTATTTTAGAACATATTTATTTTTTAAAAATCAAGGATTAAATTTTAATCCACTGCCGTTCGAAAAAAAAAAATCAAGGATTAAGGGCCTACGATATAAATTTAAAATCAAATAAAATACTTAAACTTAATTATCAAATAAATAACATGTTATGAGTAGCTCAAATTTTATTTTAGAAAATTGAGTCTAATATAAAATTATAACAATCACATGTGTCAAAAATGTAAACAACACATCTAATCACAATATCAACAAATCTTTTATTTACTAAAAATAAGATCCAGTTGGTTTTTAAGAACTTACAACTGAAAACTCACTACAAAAACACTCACACTCAAATGTGTGATATCCCCATTTTTACGGTCAGAAAAGACCGATTTTGTTTATGCTTTATAGAAATCAGATTACATATTTTAATAAAAATATTGCGGAATTTGTTCCCAGTAAAACATGATAAATACGTTATCAAAACATTTCCGAAGAAAAGTATTTTTATTCATTTTAAAACATTTGGGATGTCATCGTCGATACGGAAACATAAGTATAAACAGAACTTATATTCATTATCACTAGTGATTTATATCTTCTTAATCTTTCAGTATAATGTGATTTCATATCAACACCTGTGATATAAACAAACTGAGTGGGTCAGGTTGGGAAACCTGGTGAGTACATAGGGTTTTCAACCCACAATAAATAAGTTTATTAACTTTATCAAATCAAACAAACCCAATTACCCGTTCCCGTTATCCTCACTTTACGTCCCCAAAACATCTAACACAAGGGACCTAGTCTAAGGGACTTTTATCGGGTTGACAACACATGCTTTGGGGGTTCCTCAACAATTCATGTCAAATAAGGCAACCATGTAGGTGATGGAATACTGCTGGTGAGCACACAGTTCAAATAAACACCTACATGTTGCGAGCCTGCTAATGTTCCACCGGACTGTCTAGAATAGTCTGTGGTCGTCATCTATACCCCGCTAGATGACTGGATCATCAATAACATCTATATTGAGGCCTCTCATTATTTTATTTTTTTTACACAGCAACTATTACATCTACCCATGTTTTACCCAACACATTTTGTAGATATAAAATACATATATAGTTTAAATCATTTAAAACATGTATAAAATTGTTCATCCAGCATTTATAGCATGTATACAGATAATATGCACACACAACACGTAATTTATATAAAATACTTCATATCTATGTGTAAGCTGAAAGTAACTATGCACTCACTCGAAAAGATGGTGATTTTGAACTCAGACAGCGCTTCACCTCTTAAAAATAATTTCCTTCGACGAAACCTAATATTATAACCACTAGAGTTTAGTATATTATTCGCCGAGACTAATTAATAGTCTAGCTATTATTACTATTATATAAGCGTTAAACAACACTTATATAACCCATAATAATAGCTCAAGTACTTATTAAAGTTACTATAATTAAATAAAAGCTATATTAAAAATAACGTAGGCGTAGCTCACTTACAGCGGGTTTATAGAAAACCGGGCTTTGCTTGGAGCGGCGTTCCTGAGCCAAAAATCTCTTCTTCTCAGAGTCGTAGAGCACTCCGGGGCTTCCGCTTCGTGCTAGGGAGGTTCCCTAGACTTTTCGGGGGGTTTCGGGGCTAGAGAGAGGTTCTAGAGAGAGAGAGAGTAAAGAGAAGAAAGAATGGGAAATGTGTGAAGAAAATGAGGGTGGAAGATGTTCTATTTATAGGGTGAAAATGACTGAACTTGGTGCCACATGTCACCATCTAGTGGTAAGACTTGGGGAGAAAACAATGGCCAAGATTGTGCCACATCACCTATTTTCGCACAACACACTTCCGACTTCTAAAATCTGTAATTTTCACATACGACCTCTGTTTTCGACGTTATTTATATCCACGCGTAGGTAAAAATAAGATCAATAACTTTCCTTTTGACTCCGTCAGCTAATTCTCGACCGATCTTAAATTTAATAGTACGAGGAGATTATATTGTTAAATGTTCGCGTAAAATTCATAACTTCTACATACAGACTCTGTTTTCGTCTGTCTTTTTACCATTGAGTTCATATTAATTAGATCTTCAATTCTCATTTAGGTTGCGTAGGCCAAAAACCGCTCGATCTAAAATTCAAGTTTCGGGTTGTGCACTGCTAAGCCAAATCTTAGAAAATTCATAACTTCCTCATACGAAGTCAGATTTGGGCGTTCTTTTTTTGTATGTTCTCGGTTTAATTTATACTAAAACTTTTGTTTAGATTTCTAAGGCTAAAATTTCCTCCATTGTAAATTCACTATTTACGTCTCCCGGTGTCGTGTCGGTTTTGACGTAAAACTTCGACTGGCCATAACTTCTTCGTTATAACTCGGATTTCGGCGTTCTTTATATGTACGGAAACCTTGAGACATAGTATAGAACTTGGTTAAGCTTATTTATTTTAAATAATCTTTTGTCAGAAAGTCTTTTTCGACCCCTGTTATCTTTAAATTGACTAGCCCGGATCTACAGGCGTTACAGTTATCTCCCCTTTAGGATGATTACATCCCGGAATCATCAACGAAACAGGGCTCACATGATGAATCAATACATTATCTCTTCATCCTAAGTAATAATCATAAGATGTTTCTTCGAACGAGTATCTAACTCTAAGACTTCCTGATTGCAGGCGGTGCTCTATCTTTCACTTGCTCCCTATCTCACGTTAGACTCCAAATTATGACCTTCAAGTCAAAATCTCGATCCTTACTTGAGACTGCTTCTTCTTCTTAACAAAATTAAAATAAGTTAATTTATTACTACAATGGACCGATGTGTCATATTCTAATGACTTATCATCATATGTTCCCACGCTTAGACTCAGGTCTCTTAGAGTCTTCTAGAACAGACTATGCATTTCATCATGTTCTAATCACATCTTAAAAAGTAGCATTCCTAGCTACAAGCAACTATCTCGATACCTCTACTGATCGCTTTGATTATCTTTTATTTCAATCTTCCGGCTTAAGTCAAATGCTACATCAAACTTGGTTATTTGAACCACGTAACATACTCATCGTAGTCGGACTCAATTCGATATGACCATTAGGGTCGGAATAACAATCATCCTCTTAGTCATTACCAAAACGATGGTAATGACATATTTGAATAAAACGGTATCAATTACTAGCTTCTTGGTAACCTTGTTATTTTCTCTGATCCAAGCGCGAGTTCTGTGATTCCGGTAGTATAGGCCTCTACTACCTTTCACACCTACTCATACTCGTCCCAAGTATTATCTCACAGTTCTCCAATTCATTATCACATAGACAATTTTAACACATACAAATGTGTCCAAACAATCATATAATTTTCCCTAGACTCTACTAAGACTTCTTCCATGCGTATCTTCAATCGTCAATTCTGTTTCACTCGGTTGGTGATGGAAATGTTAGACAATGGGATAAATTCATGTATTATACCAAAAATCTTCCTTTCTACTAATCAAACATGTACTTCACCCGTACTAGATGTATTATTTATTAGACGCATTTTAAAGGCATGATATCACTCTTACGATATCTTCCGATAGGTACCATTCAATATCATAAGCCTCCTCATTTCCTCCATTCACTCAATTCACTACGAGTCTTCACCATGATGTTCTGCACACCAAAGAAGGCGTTCGGTGTATCGAGATGAGAATATGGATAGAGGAAGATTTAGATGCGCATTCCTCCTTATTACACCGAAAAATTACATGCTAGTTCTAACACCATAATTAAACGTTTAGAAATCTGAACACATAAAATTTCTAGATCCGATCGGCAACGGACCATAGATCCGATCAAACAACAGCATAAAGCATCATAAATCAATTATCACATAAAAGAATTTTAGGCATCTTCCCTAATTAAGCTAGTGCTTGTGTCTATTCAGGTGTAATACCTAAAATATATTGGACACACTCCTCATGATCATCGCTTAGCATTCTAAGTTTAAGTCTAGAAATAAATCCTTATTCCTAGTTCGCTTAAACAAATGCTCTGATACCAACTGTAACATCCCCATTTTCACGGCCAGAAAAGACCGATTTTGTTTATGCATTATAGAAATCAGAGTAAATCTTTTAATAAAAATGTTGCGGGATTTGATCCCAGGAAAACATGATAAATACGTTATCAAAGCATTTCCGAAGAAAAGTATTTTTATTCATTTTAAAACATTTGGGATGTCATCGTCGATACATAAACATAAGCATAAAAAAAACTTACATTCATTATCACTAGTGATTTATATCTCCTTAATTTGTCAGTGTAATGTGACTTTATATCAACACCTGTGATATAAATAAACTGAGTGGGTCAGGTTGGGAAACCTGGTGAGTACATAGGGTTTTCAACCCACAATAAATAAGTTTATTAACTTTATCAAATCAAACAAACCCGATTACCCGTTCCCGTTATCCTCACTTTACATCCCCAAAACATCTAACACAAGGGACCTAGTCTAAGGGACTTTCATTGGGCTGACAACACATGCTTCGGGGGTTCCTCGACAATTCATGTCAAATAAGGCAATCATGTAGGGGATGGAGTACTGCTGGTGAGCACACAGTTCAAATAAACACCTACAGGTTGCGAGCCTGCTAACGTTCCACCGAACTGTCTAGAATAGTCTGTGGTCGTCATCTATACCCCGCTAGATGACTGGATCATCAATAACATCTATATCGAGGCCTCTCATTATTTTTTTTTACACAACAACTATTACATCTACTCATGTTTTACCCAACACATTTTGTAGATATAAAATACATATATAGTTTAAATCATTTAAAACATATATAAAATTGTTCATCCAGCATTTATAGCATGTATACAGATAATATGCACACACAACACGTAATTTATATAAAATACTTTATATCTATGTGTAATCTGAAAGTAACTATGCACTCACTCGAAAAGATGATGATTCTGAACTCAAACAGCGGTTCGCTTCTTAAAAATAATTTCCTTCGACGAAACCTAATATTATTACCACTAGAGTTTAGTATATTATTCGCCGAGACTAATTAATAATATAGCTATTATTACTATTATATAATCGTTAAACAATACTTATATAACATATAATAATAGCCCAAGTACTTATTATAAGTTCCTAATAACGTTACTATAATTAAATAAAAGTTATATTAAAAATAGCGTAGGCGTAGCTCACTTACAACGGATTTTATAGAAAACCGGGCTTTGCTTGGAGCAGCATTCCCGAGTTGAAAATCTCTTCTGCTCGGAGCTGTTGAGCACTCTGGGGCTTCCGCCTCGTGCTAGGGAGGTTCCCTAGGCTTTTCGGGGGGTTTCGGGGCTAAAGAGAGGTTCTAGAGAGAGAGAGAGAGAGTAAAGAGAAGAAAGAATGGGAAATGTATGAAGAAAATGAGGGTGGAAGAGGTTCTATGTATAGGGTGAAAATAGCTGAACATGGTGCCACATGTCACCATCTAGTGGCAAGACTTGGCGAGAAAGCAATGGTCACGATTGTGCCACATCACCCGTTTCCGCACAGCACACTTCCGACTTCTAAAATCTGTAACTTTCACATATGACCTCTTTTTATGACATTATTTATATGCACGTGTAGGTAAAAATAAGATCTACAACTTTCATTTTGACTTCGTCGGCTAATTATTGACTGATCTTAAATTTAACAGTATGAGGAGATTATACTGTTAAATGTTCGCGTAAAATTCATAACTTCTACGTACGGACTCTGTTTTAGTCTGTCTTTTTACCGTTGAGTTCCTATTAATTAGATCTTCAGTTCTCATTTAGGTCGCATAGGCCAAAAGCCGCTCGATCTAAAATTCGAGTTTCGGGTTGTGCACTGTTAAGTCAAATCTTAGAAAATTCATAACTTCCTCATACGAAGTCAGATTTGGACGTTCTTTTTTTGTATGTTCTCGGTTTAATGTATACTACAAATTTTGTTTAGATTTATAAGGCTAAAATTTCCTCCATTGTAAATTCACTATTTACGTCTCCCGGTGTCGTGCCGGTTTTGCCGTAAAACTTCGACGGAGCATAACTTCTTCATTATAACTCGGATTTTCGGCGTTCTTTATATGTACGGAACCCTTGAGACATATTCTATAACTTGGTTAAGATTATTTATTTTAAATAATTTTTTGTCGAAAAGTCGTTTTCGACCCCTATTATCTTTAAATTGAGTATCCCGGATCTACAGGCGTTACAAAATGTATATATAAAAAGAAACTAATAGATTTAAGATTTTACAGAAAAATATCAACAAGAACATAACAAACCCTAAACAGACCAAAACCCTAATCCGAAGAAGAAGACGAGAGAACAGAGAGACTCAAGCGTATGTGTGTGATAAAAAAATGATCTGAATCACCTCCAAAACAGTTGGAACCAGAAATATATACTTCGGGTAGTATCCAAGCATCAAAACCGGATTTTATCCGACCCAAACTCATCCTTGAAGATCCGCGTGTTCCCTAAGTTAGCAGAAAGTGAGTCACAGTCCCTGCAATAATAAAATAATACATAATACACCCAACACCACAAAACCTTACACCATTCTCACAATTAACCTTTCTCCAAATTTACAGTTTTAGCCCAGTCTAAGAAAATATTCTCAATGTTAATCTTGCCATAAATAAGCATACTTTTAACACCCCCTCTCGAGATAAACAATGAGAAAGGAAGCAATTTTACTCTAACTTTAAATGGATCATACAACCCCAATTCAAAACACAAAAAATCATGTTTCTTTGAAGACAAAGTTTTAGTAAAAATATCAGCTCTTTGATGTTCTGAATCAATCTTAACAATTTTCAAAATTCCTTTTGAAACCCGATCTCTAAAAAAGTGAACATCTACTTCAAAATGTTTAGTTTTGTCATGAAAGATAGGATTAAGAGCCAACTTAATCGCATAATCATTATCACAAAAGACATCTACATGAAACAAGTCTTTAACCTCTAAATCGAAATAAAGTTTAAGGATCCACATAACTTGACAAGCAACAAAAGCCAAAGCTTTGTATTCAGACTCAGTAGAAGATTTGGAGACAGTGTCTTGTTTTCTACTCTTCCAAGAGATTAAATAATTTACAAAATAAACAAAATAGTCTGTAACAGACGTTCTAGAAGTGACACATTTTGCCCAATCAACATCCACATTAGCACATAAAGAAAGATTTTGTTTTTTTTAGAAAAACTAATGCCTCTTCCAGGATTTTGTTTTAAATATCTCAAAACACGCATTGCAATATCTAAATGGGACTTCCTTGGAGAATGCATAAATTGACTAAGGGTTTGAACAATAAAAGATATGCCAGGTCTAGTTATAGTCAAGTAAATTAACTCTCCTATAAGTTTTTGATATTCAGTTATATTACTTAACAAAACATCCTTATCATCAATTCCATTTTCAGAAATATTAAAATTTAAATCTAAAGGAGTTTTAACTAGCTTACAATCTAACTTCCCAAACCCATGAATTAATTCCAAACAATACTTATGTTGAGTTAAACAAATTCCATCAAAGTTATCAATAACCTCAATTCCTAAATAGAATTTTAATTTCCCTAAATCCTTAATCAAATATTTGGATTTCAGGAAATCTTTTACTTTAGTAATCTCAAGTTCATAATTACCCGTTATAACAATATCATTAATGTACACAAGCAAAACAACAAAAGTACCACCTTCATTTCTAACAAAGAATAATCATTTAATCTTTGAACAAAACCAAACTCAAACAAAGAAGAACAAAGTTTTTCATTCCACTTTCTAGGAGCCTGTTTTAAACCATACAATGATTTTAACAATTTACAAACATGAGTATCACCAAGAGTATGATACCCTTGAGGAAGGGTCATATAAACATCTTTATCAAGATTCCCATAAAGGAAGACATTATTAGCATCAAGTTGATATAATGTCCAAAAATTATTGACAGCTAAATAAACAACAACTCTAATAGTTACCATTTTAGCTACAAGAGAAAAAGTCTCCTCATAGTCAATACCTTCTTCATGGCTATAACCTTTATCCATAAGTCTGGATTTATACCTCTCTACCTCACCACTAGCCTTATACTTAATTTTGTATACCCATTTATACCCAATGGGTTTTCAATTAGAAGGCAAATTTGTAATTTCCAAGGTTTTATTTCGATACAAAGCCTCCATTTCCTCATTTATTGCAGTTACCCAATTTGGGTCAGTAGAAGCTTCAAAAAAAATCCTAGGCTCAACAGTTTTATTTAAGTTTGAAAAAAAAAAGACATTCTCAGGATTTAAATTTGCATAGTTTAAAGTCTTTTCAAAGCCATACTTGTACTTGCCCTCAACAATATAATCATCAAACCTAATAGGCATCCTAGACTCTCTACTAGACCTCCTAACAGATGAAGCTTTGCCCTTGCCCTTAGACTCAGATGAACCTAAAACAAATCCACAAAATGTAAGCTAATGCTTAGTGAGTCCCCCAGAGCATATCCCATACACAAACCAAATATCATATAAGCCATGCATACGATATATAAGGAAGCCCTAGAAACCCTCCCGGGTCTTATACCTAATGCCACGGGAACCCCCACGTGGTCTTAACTGCCATGGGAACCCCCACATGGTCTTCCTTACTCGGGAACCTCCACAAGGTCTTCCTGCCTTGGGAACCCCCACAAGGTTTTCCTACCAAACAAGACATAATGCAAACTATACAAGTAGATATACTAGGATGCCATGGAAACCCTCCAGGGTCTTATACCAATTACCACGAGAACCCCCACGTGGACTTTCATGCAACTGTCATACTATCATATCGCATATTCAATCAATAATTTGCATCTCATAAAATGGGCCGACCATAGTGCCTTAGACCCATTAATATGGTGAGAAGACTCACCTCTCAAAGGCTGAACTGGTAAACTGATGTCAGATATATCCCACATTGATCCTCCCAAACTACCTATAATCAATGAGTAAATAACTCAGCATAATCCCAAAAATACCCCCAAGGTCAACCCTGGTCAAAGTCAAGGTCAACAGTCGATATTAACCTTGACTCATCGAGTATAGTTGGCCACTCGTTGGGTTCCCTGCTTAACTCTTCGACTCACCGAGTCACTCGAGAGACTCATCGAGTTCCCTAATGTTTACAGTCTTAAACCACCAACCGTGAACCCTTGGCCGTGAACCCTTAACCGTGAACCCTTGGCCGTAAACGAGAAAACCCTCTCGACTCGCCGAGTTACTTGCACGACTCGCCGAGTCTCTTTAGTCCCTTATGTTTACGGCCCTTTCCAGTGGGACTCAAGGCCCCAAACTTCAGATCTATACTCTACTAATGTGGATTACACGTAAAGTTGCAAACTTTACGTGCATACAAGGCCTCACATGGCCATAACACCAAAACTAACCTTCACCCAAGGTTTTCATGCATGGAGAGGGAATGAGCTTAATAAAAGGTGCAACTTTATGATATTTGGAACCTAAGGAGGTCCAGATCTGGAACCATATCCTTGTGATAGGTATGGATCTATACTTGCTTCCATTTCCTCAAAGTTGGCCCTAAACTCTCAAATAGAATCTAGGTTTAAGATAACAGATTCATACCTTAATTCGATGCCCAAGACGACATAGATGCTATATCTAGCGTTTTCCCCTTGATACCTCTTCTTCAAGCTTGGAATCCCTTCCACAATCCCAAAGATAAGCTCCCAAATGTTCTTACTTCACACACTACTGGGTTTGCGGCCGTAAATGCTCTCTTATGATGTTAAGGAAGGCTAAAAATGTGTATAATGATGTTTATATAGGGGCAAACCTCGAAACTAGGGTTTTATCTAAATAGCTCTGACTCGCCGAGTCGGGCCTTCCGACTCGTTGAGTCAGTTCTGACCCGCATCCAAATGTCTTGACTCTACTCGACGAGTTGATCCCCCAACTCGCCGAATCCATGCATAAAACCTCCCCAATTTGGCAACTTTCCAACCAACACTTGAACCAGGTGTTACATGGACTATAAACACAAGTAGTTTAATGAGAAATAGCATTTTTATCAAAAAAAAAAATTAATTGCGAATTAACAAACTCAGTATCATTATGTAATCTAACAATCTTAACACTTGAATTAAAATAATTCTTCAAGAAATTATAAAACACAGAAAACCAATAAAAAAACTTTAGTTTTGGACTTCAACAAATAAACTCATACACCTCTGGTGAAATCATCCACAATAGTTCAGACATTTTTGAAACCGTCAGCAGTAGCAACCCTATAAGGACCCCTAGCATCCATATGTGCTAAATCACCTAAAAAAGCACTCTTATGTTCACTCAAATGGAAAAGTTCCTAGATTGCTTAGCTTTGTGAGAAACATCACAAGGAGGAAAAGAACCAGACCCAAAGGTCAAAACATTCCTAAGAGAATTTAAAGACGAGATTGTAGGATGACCCAATTTATTATGCCAAGTAATTTTTGAAACATAACAATTAACCTTACTTAAAGAGGTTATATTACCTGCGAAGTAAGAGTCTTCAAGATAATACAACCCTCCTGATTCACTACCAGTCCCCACAGTCACATTGGATTGTGAATCCTGAATAACACATTTAAACTCATTAAAAACAAGTTAACATTTATTATCCTTACAAAGTTTATGAACTGAAAGCAAGTTAGCTTTGAACTCAGGAACAACAAAAACATCAGATAAAACAACTGACTCAGACAATCTCATAGTCCCAATTTTGTTGATCCTAGCAGAAGATCCATTAGGATGATCTACTCTAAGATCAAATTTAGAAACATCAACAATATTATCTAACTTAAAATCATTCTTATTAATAGACACATAAGACAACAAATACCTGTCATATTTACAGATAATTCACTTGTTGAAGGTTTCTCATTAATGAGACTGAGAAACTTGGTATATTGTTCACTTGTGAGAAAAAAAAATTCAGAAGAATTGTTAGTTTTAACACCAAAATCAGAAGAACCATTAACATCAGAAGAGACAAAGTTATTAGAAGGAAATGTCTTATTAATATTCTGAGACTCGTTCTTGAATTTAAAATCTTTTGGAAAACCAATGAGTGTATAGCATCTTTCAATAGTATGTCCCTTAAGACCACAGTTTTTCACTGAAGATTAGAATTTCCATGAAACTTATTACGTTTCTGATCATTGAACTTACCAACAAAAGCATTAGCCTAAGACTTAATGGCGGCATGAGAAATGGAACCTCCTTTTGATGTGATTCCTCACAAGATACAATTGAAAAATTAGTTTTTACATTAGGAAGAGGTTCCATAACAAGATGTGACTTTTAACCTGACTGAATGTATCATCTAAACCAGATAAAACCTGCATTAGCTTCATTAACTTTAAGTAATTAACAAAATCAGTTGAGGCTTCACATGTACATTCAATCAAATTAACTAACCCATCAAATTCTTTCCATAAAGCATCAAGCTTACTGTAATACTCAGAGACAGATAAACCACTCTGAGTAAGAGAGTTTATATTTTGATGTATATTAAAGACAACAAAACCATCAACTTTACTATATGTTTCACTTAGTTCAAATCAAATATCAGAAGCAAGGTCATTATAGCATGATTAACATATAAAGACTCAGAAATAGAACCAAGAATCCAAGAACATACCACAACATTAACACGTTCCCATTTACGAATCTTAGTTTCATCCTGACTAGGTTTAGGAAAATTTCTATCAACAAAACCTAATTTATTCCTACCTTTCAAAGCCCTAGTCATAAAAATCTTCCAAATCCTAAAATTCTCAATACCAGTCAACTTAAAACTAATAACTGACACTACACCATTATTAGAAGGATGTAAGAACAATGGATCATCAAAATCGTAATGATTTGGACTCTTAGAGCTAGATGCAGAAGGAGTTTCCCCAACCATAACTGATACAATGTAACGCCCGTAGATCCAGGCTAGTCAATTTAGAGACGCTAAGCGTTAAAAATGAATTTTTGATAGAAGATTATTTAGAATTAATAATCTTAACTAATTTGTAGTATATGTTACAAGGATTCCGTACATATAAAGAACGTTGAAATCCGAGTTATAACGAAGAAGTTATGACATGTCGAAGTTTCGTGACAGAACCGGCACGACACAGCGCGACGTAAATAGTGAATTTATGTTAGAACGATATTTGGACTTAGTGATCTAAATGAAAGTCATATAATACGTTAAACTGAGAGCGTGCATAAAAAGAACGTCTAAATCTGACTTCGTATGAGGAAATTATGATTTTTCGAAGTTTCGGCATTAATAGTATGCAGCCCGAAACTCGAGATTGAGTCGAGTGATATTTAGCCAAAACTTTCTAAATGAGAATTGAAGATCTCATCAATAGTAGTCCAATAATAAAAAGACAGACAAAAACGGAGTTCAGATGAAGAAGTTATGAATTTCGAACGGAGTTTTCCTATCCCGGCCTACTAAAAATAATATATTAATAATATATTAAAATTAAAGTCAAAATTAGCCGACAAAGTATAAATGAAAGTTGTAGATCTTGTTTTTACCTACGCGTAGATATAAAGAACGTCGAAAATAGAGTTTGTATGCAAAAGTTATGAATTTCTGAAGTTCGGGGTGCGAAACCCCAAAACTGTTAGAACTCACGAGGTGAACATATGTAGTTCATGAGGTGAATATTAGAAACTCATGAGGTGAGCCAGTTCACGAGGTGAATATTAGAAACTCACGAGGTGAACCTAGAAAATTCACCCTATAAATAGAAATCGAGGGTCAGCCGATTTTGGTTGCTCCTTCTCATCTCTCCCACTCCCAATACTCTCTCTAAGCACTATTTTAACCCCCCCCCCCCCCCCCCCCGAAGCCCTGGTATCATCTCGAGACCCGAAGCAAGTCCCGAAGCCCGAAGATCCTTAGAAGAAAAGAGTTTCCGAGCCGAAGCTCTGCCTGCGAGAAGCCCGGTGTGTGAAGATCTTCCAGATCTACCGAAGAATACTACTTTTACAAGCCGTAGTGTTATCCGATCATCTTCTGATCAAGTGAGTGTATAGTCACTTTCATCTTACACATAGATATGAAGTATTTTATAAAATATGTGCTATGTGTATATATATTGTTGTTTATATGTGTGAGTGTGTAGTTACTTTCTTCTACCGCATAGATATGAAGTATTTGCTATGAAATACGTGCTATGTGTTTATACGTTGTTTGTTTACTAGAGATGGTTGTCGAATGAGTGTTTTATACAGATTTTTAAATGATTTAAACTATATATATATATTATATCTACAAATATGTTGGGTAGAACATGGGTAGTCGAAATAGTTGGCGTGTGATGAAGGATGATTTTGAGGATGAGACGAAAGGTGAACCTTGTTAGTTATGGATTTAGTACCATATAGATGAACGCTGGTAGCTGTGGATTTAGTACTGTTAGATAGACGATGATAGCTATGGACCTAGTACCTACACTAGTAGTTATGGATTTAATACCCAATGAAAGAACCCTAGCAGCTATTGTCTTAGTGCCAAATAAAGAACCCTGGTAGCTATTGTCTTAGTGCCAAATAAAGAACCCTGGTAGCTACTGTCTTAGTGCCAAATAAAGAACCCTGATAGCTACTGTCTTAGTGCCAAATAAAGAACCCTGGAAGCTGTTGTCTTAGTGCCAAATAAAGAACCCTGGCAGCTACTGTCTTAGTGCCAAATAAAGAACCCTAGCAGCTACTGTCTTAGTACCAAATAAAGAATCTTGGCAGCTATTGTCTTAGTGCCAAATAAAGAACCTTGGCAGCTACTATCTTAGTGCCAAATAAAGAACCCTGGCAGCTATTGTCTTAGTGCCAAATAAAGAATCCTGGCAGCTATTGTCTTAGTATCTAATAAAGAATCCGGGTAGCTATTGTCTTAGTACCTAATACGGAGTGAACGAATAGATGATTTTTAGGGTAGACCCTTAAGAGTAAGGAAGATAATGGGGATGGGTAATTGGGTTGATTGTTTGATGATTAAATATAATAATTATATTATTGTGGGTTGAAAACCCTATATGCTCACCAGGCTCCCAAGCCTGACCCACTCAATTTTCTTTGCATTACAGGTAATGACACAAGAGTATAAGTTGGTGGTCTTGACGAGAGATTTTGGATTATAGATCAATAATTATAAATAACTGTTGTAAGGTCTATTTTATACTTTTTATGCTTTTGGTCTGTATCCGAACATGACATCACGAGATTTTGTTATTTAATGAAAATACATTTCTTTAAAGAAATGCTTTGATAAATTCTTATCATATTTTTTTTTGGGAACAAATTCTGCAACTGTTTTATGTAAACGATTACTCTGGTTTTTAAACAAGCATAAACAAATCGGTCTTTTTTGGCCGTAAAAAATGGGGATGTCATATACAACTTATATAATAACAAAATTGTGTTCTCTGAAAACAGTGACTATACTAAACTAGATTTTGACCACCTTTCTTGAGGTAGACAAGCTAGTATAACCACAAGACCACAATCTCGTTATCAACAAATTGTAAGAGTCACAATCAACAGAAAAAACAACAAGAATACAGAAGCACCCATGAAATCAACCTAAACAAACAAGAAAAAGAAAAAGTGTGCGAAAACTTACAGAAATCCACACAATTGCTCAACCAGCAGCAAAGTACTTTACCGTTAGATCTATATAACAAAGAGTCTAACACTGAAGCAGATAGGCATTTAAATGCCAGAAACCACCAAACACCTCCGATTACACTGTTTGCAACCTTAACGTTGACCGTCGCTTAATGTTGGCCGTTAGACAAACAAAAAAGTTAGATCTAACGTTCACAGTCAAGCGATCGTTTACTATTAAGATTGAAAATGCCTGAGAGAGTTTAAACAACCCAATATAAGCAACCAAATCAACAAATGATCAGAACTAAAAACAAAAAACTTCCAAGGAAGTTTCAATAAACAAAAAACAGATCGAGAAACCCTAACTCAAAACAGATTGAGAAACCCTAACTCAGAAAAACTCGAAATCAAAAGAAAAACGACGCAGGAGTAAACCCGCCCTAATACCATGTCAAAAATGTAAACAACACATCTAATCACAATATCAATAGATCTTTTATTTACTGAAAATAAGATCTATTTGGTTTTTAAGAACTTATAACTGAAAACTCACTACAACAACACTCACACTCAAACGTATATAAAAAAACTAACAAATTTAAGATTTTACAGAACAAACCCTAAACAGACCAAGATCCTAATTTGAAGAAGACGAGAGAACAGAGAGACTCAAGTGTATGTGTATGATAAAAAAATGATTTGAATCATCTCCAAAACAGCTGGAACCAGAAATATATACTTCGGGTAATACCCATGGATTAAAACCAGATTTTATCCGACCCAAACCCATCCTTGAAGATCCGTGTGTTCCTTAAGTTAGCAGAAAGTGAGCCACAGTCCCTGCAATAATAAAATAATACACAATACACCCAACACCATAAAAACTTACACCATTCTCACAATTAACCTTTCTCCAAATTTACAGTTTTAGCCCAGTCTAAGAAAATATTCTCTATGTTAATTTTGCCATAAATAAACATACTTTTAACAACATGATTTATAGCACATCGGTATGAGGTGTTTGTAGAAAATTATATGAGGTATTGGTTGGTATTATATTTGTAGTTTATGAGTAGAATAGAGGGTGTGTCTTAGTCGTTTTAAAAAAATGTCAACATAAAAATAGGGCTAATATGAAACATAGTTTATGTAAAATTTTCAATTTTAATAACAGACATGCATGTTAATTCCAATATCATATAAGCTAGATACAAAAATAAAATGGCTAAATCGCTCAATCTTTAATTGACTTATAAATCTACATATATATATATATATATATATATATATATATATATATATATATATATATATATATATATATATATATATATATATATTTTCAAACGAGACTTAAATCTTTAACTTGCAACTCATGGTTACACCCTTTCTGTTTTGAAAAAGCCAACTATCAATGGCCATGTTTTTAGTTCATGGTTCTAAAAATACTAATCATGGAGCCAAGACTTATACCTAACATCATGCTTTAAGAAAACATCATCTAAAGTCATATATGTATATAAAACTGATAACAATAGAAAAAATATATAATTCTTAATTATTTTACAAAATTGTCGTCTTAAGTTATGCATTAACAAACGTCGTGACTCGTCACGACTCATAAAGCTTGAGGTCTGACAATGTCATCACGTCGCGCCTCACGTTATTTAGAATCTTGATTTAGTTGCACCAACATCGACAATCAACACTTTATTAAAATTAATCTTACTAGTCATATTCACAAAAGGAGACGTAACTTCCATCGAGTAGTTTCCACCCTTGGAAAAAATGTTTGATCAATTTCTTATATTGTTCAACATTCAAACCGAGTATCAGACTCGTTTTTACATCAAGGTAAAATTTCTTGAGCTTTTTTTTTCATTGCTTGTCCAACAACTCGAGTACTCTATTCTTTTGAAGCACTTATCTAGATTATGGCCATTCTTAAGTGCATTTCTCTATTTCTCTCCCCGTTGTCTCGGTTCATATCGTATTGTGAGTTCATGTTTCACTAGATGGTGGGTCAGCCTCGATCTCTTGACAAAAATAAGTGGTATTTGGAAGGCACCTGCTTCAATGCTCATGTTCATTATGGGTGGGATTGCCCTTTACATTTCATCTTCTGCGACACAGATGGTTAATTGTACCTGAGTGGGTGTTGGATTCATCGTAAGGATTTGGGTCTTTTTAGGCGATAAGTTGCTTTCGAGTCCTATCATGAATTCGTACAACCACTCATTTTCTTTTGACTTGGCTAGTCTTCTTCCAATGCTACATGTGCACTTTTTATGTATGTATGAGGATGTTGGCGACACCACCTATATCTCATCCCACAAGGAACACCTTTTCATGTAGTAGGCGCATATGAAAGTCCCGTCTTGTTGCATGATCATAGCACCTACTTTAACTTGTATGTTTATGGTGTACATTCTTTTCCAAAATTTTCCTCATGGTTGAGCAATAATTATGTTGTAGTGTTCGCATATTTTCATGTTGGTCCTGATGTCTTTCTCCATCACATTGACGAGCCATCCCTTTATCATGACATCGCACCACATCTACATCAAATGATTGGGGTGATCCCTCTTCGGTGTCCTTGTCGAACTGTTAATAAAGCCAATTTTATTTCGGTAAAAAAGATTTCTTGATCTCCAATGCTTGGTCGTCGTAGTTGTTGTCGGTGAGAGCGCCATTCACGTGCATCTCTCTAGTATAGTCGAAAGCGTATATGTAATAGGGTGAATTCACATCATTTTTGAGTTTTTTTTTCTTGTGGTCATAATATTTATGTGTACGAAATGTTAGACTCTACTGAAACGTTCCACAACATGTAATGCAAAGAAACCAAAAGTATGAAACAACTTGTCGGATAATAAAATCCCACTTGTCAAGTCCATAAGAAAGTGAAAAATAGTTGAAAAACTTTAAGACCATAAGGTATGGGTAACTAGATGTAACACCATTTTGGTGCCACATCACATGCCACATCATCAATGGCGTTATAACACAAAGTAGGGAAATGGGCAACATGTTGTATCTTGTTATGACACTAATTTTTTTTTCCATTTTATAATTTATTTTTTATTTATTTCGATTTTTTTAAAATTTAGAGAAATATTTTTTAAATATAACATAATAAATAAAACATAATGTTTAAAAATTATAAATAACAATTAAATTTTTTTAAAGATTAAATTTAACATAAAGACTAAATTACACATAATATCCAAAAACAAAAAAAGAAATAACATACAAATAAAAAAAAATACAACTCTATTCGTTATCGTTATTGTTACCATAGAATATATAATCCACCAAGTCCTTTCGAAGTTGTTTGTGTTTATTAGCGTTCTGGATGTTAACAACGCGATGCAAATAATCTGCTGTTCCTGGTTGAAACTGAACATGTCTGGGCTCCGTTGGGATATAGTGTGCAATATTTCGCCCTTCTATCTTCTACTACTATGTTATGCATTATGATACATGCATACATGATATATCGTAGAGTTTCTAAATCCAATGGTCGTGTTGGATGTTCGACTATATGCCACTTCGTCTTCAGCACTCCAAAAGCACGTTCCACATCCTTACGTGCTTATTCTTGTCTTCTCTTAAAAAAATTGTCTCGTTCTTCAACCGGGTGGCGGAATGCCTTCACGAATGTGGAATACTAAGGATATATTCCATCTGTAAGGTAATACCCATATTTGTATTCGTTTCCATTCACTGTGAAAGGAGCATCTGGGGCTTTTCCATTCAAAAGATCGTCGAATATTGACGACTGATCAAGAACGCTGACGCCGTTGTTGGAACCCGCAACCCCAAAAAATGCATGACAAATCCATAAATCTTGAGAAGTGACAACCTCTAACACCAACGAAGGTGATCCGTGATGACCACTTGCGTATTGCCCTTTCCATGCTACCGGACAATTTTTCCATTTCCAGTGTGTGCAATCAATGCTTCCGATCATTCCAGGAAACCCATGGCGTTCTTCATGCGTCGCATACAATTCTTGCAAATCATGCAACGAAGGTTTCCGCAAATACGCATCTCCAAAAGTTTCAACAACACCCCTTGACAATGTATACAAACTCTCTCTTGCGGTTCTTTCGGACATTCTCATATAGTCGTCCATGGTGTCGGGTGACTCCCCCATAACCATCAAATGAATGGCCGCAACACATTTCTGCAACGTTGTAAACCATCGTCTACCTCTAGCATCATATCTTAATTGAAAAAATTTGTACCTAAACATAAATTAACTACAGTTTAAAAATATATTGCATATGTTGTAAAATTAAAGAAACATGTAGTACATTTTTATTTATTTTGTATAAAAATATAGTAAACAAACCATACTGGCTTTCCAAGGCTTGATGATTCGTAAGAACACATCCCTACTCAAACAAAATATTCTTTTGAAGTCTTTCGCCCCGTATACACAATTATCTGCAAAGTAATCGCGATATAGATGTTCGTGTCCTTCCTCGCGATTTCTGTTTAACAGCGCACATCTTGTTAGTAGCGGTGCTGGGTTTGATTGTAGCAGGTCGGTTGTGTAATAATGATACATCATCCTAAATAAAATATCGTCATTTGAATTATCGGACGAGTTGAAAGAATCCATATTTTTTTTGAAGATAATTGAAAGTATGTAGAGAGGAGAAGAGAAAGTGCGTGAAATTTTTTATTAAATGGTAGGTATTTATAGGGTAAATTGTTTTTTTTTTTAATAATTTTTTTTTCAAACTGTTGCAATTAAAATGTTTTCAACCGGTAACAATTTATTCGTTTCATCCGGTCATGACGCCAATGAGATCCACCCTCAACGAGTTGCAACGAGCAGGGGGCGGTGTTCCCCCATTAAGCTGCCGTCGCCAAGTGCCACGTAAACGGAATTACATCTCGTTTGACCTATACCGATTGCTCTAAGAGATGTTGTCATGTTGAAGATAAATGTACAAAGCGGTTGATGCAGAGTTCCCGGTTTAACATGCAAATTATTTCTGAGTTTCTGACTCTTGTTGGCTGTTGCCGGAATAATTTAACCATTTTAGATTTTCAAATTCAAAATTCCCCCGTAAGTAAACCAAACGGAACGTCAGCGTCTCAACATTGAACGTTACTTCAACTAAAAACTAACGGCATTAAGAAAACGCCGTTACTCCAACCAATTTAAAACCCCCTTCCCTGAATACCAGTCCTCACTTGATCTTCCTTCCTCAGTTACAAACTCTTTTGTTCTCTCTCTCTCACACACATACAGTTTCTCTCTCTAAAACCTTCGAAAATGCGTGAAATCCTGCACATTCAGGGAGGCCAGTGTGGCAATCAGATCGGAGCTAAATTCTGGGAGGTCGTATGCGCTGAGCATGGGATCGATTACACCGGAAGGTATAGTGGTGATAATGATCTTCAACTCGAGCGCGTCAATGTTTACTACAACGAAGCGAGTTGTGGTAGGTTCGTTCCGCGAGCGGTGCTCATGGATTTGGAGCCGGGAACTATGGACAGTCTCCGATCAGGTCCGTACGGTCAAATTTTCCGGCCGGATAACTTCGTGTTTGGGCAGTCCGGCGCCGGAAATAACTGGGCGAAAGGTCACTACACCGAGGGGGCTGAACTTATTGACTCGGTTTTAGATGTTGTACGGAAAGAAGCTGAGAATTGTGATTGCCTTCAAGGTATGTTTCATCTCGTTTATTTTGAATGTTATCGTGCTCATTTTGGATTGAAACAGTCGACTGTTGCGTTTTGTGTCCGTATGAGTCGCATCATTTACTGCGTTCTGTTCTAGATTACTATAGTCTGGTAGTTATGGTTCATGATTCGTATTCGATACTGCTCGTATTTTAGGTTTTTTGAGTTGAATTATTGCAGATCTGTTGATTCATGAATGCTATTCTGTTATGTTTACCTGCTTACCTGTTATGTTTATCTGTTAAATAAAGTCATAATCCATCAAAACCTTTTTAATTAGTTCTTAAACTTCTGATCTGCATACCTGTCGATGAACGCACACTTGTGATTGTTTTAATCATTCATCGATTGAGCTTTAAGTTGCTGAATTACATTTTGGATGATCTCTCAGGAGACCTCTGTTTCTGTGTTTCTACTTGTAAATTTCAGGTTTCCAGGTTTGCCACTCCTTAGGCGGTGGGACCGGGTCGGGAATGGGAACACTTCTCATTTCCAAAATCCGAGAAGAATATCCAGACCGCATGATGCTTACTTTCTCCGTCTTCCCATCTCCAAAAGTCTCCGACACGGTTGTCGAGCCCTACAACGCCACCCTCTCAGTCCACCAACTCGTTGAAAACGCCGACGAATGTATGGTATTAGACAACGAAGCTCTCTACGACATCTGCTTCAGAACCCTAAAGCTAACCACACCAAGCTGTAAGTCCCTTAATTCTCATCTTCTAATCTTCTACTCTTCTAATCATTTTCCCACTACCCTCTTCTCTTCCAGTCGGTGACCTGAACCATCTAATCTCCGCCACCATGAGCGGTGTAACCTGCTGCCTACGTTTCCCCGGTCAACTAAACTCCGACCTCAGAAAACTCGCAGTCAACCTCATCCCCTTCCCTCGCCTCCACTTCTTCATGGTCGGATTTGCTCCACTAACCTCTCGCGGGTCCCAACAATACCGAGCCCTAACCGTCCCCGAACTCACCCAACAAATGTGGGACGCCAAAAACATGATGTGCGCCGCCGACCCCCGCCATGGCCGCTACCTGACAGCCTCCGCCATGTTCCGAGGTAAAATGAGCACAAAAGAAGTGGATGAGCAGATGATTAACGTCCAAAACAAGAACTCTTCATACTTTGTGGAATGGATCCCGAACAATGTGAAGTCTACTGTGTGTGATATTCCTCCAACTGGGCTTAAAATGGCGTCTACTTTCATTGGGAATTCAACTTCAATTCAGGAAATGTTTAGACGTGTGAGTGAACAGTTTACTGCTATGTTTAGGAGGAAGGCTTTTTTGCATTGGTATACGGGTGAAGGGATGGATGAAATGGAGTTTACTGAAGCTGAAAGTAATATGAATGATTTGGTTTCTGAGTATCAACAGTATCAGGATGCAACTGCTGATGAAGAAGGGTATGATTATGAAGATGAAGAAGAGGAAGAAGTTGAAGAGGGGGTTTGACTTTTGATAACTGATTTTTTGTTTGTTTGGTGTGTTGCCAGATGTCACTTACTTAGTGGCTTGTTATTTGGTTGATATTAGTTTTACTTTCTATGGTTTCAAGTTGAAGACATTTTCTTTTGATATTGTGATAATCTGGACTTGTTTGGATATAATATGGATTTGGAGTATATAGAAATTTCATAATCATTGTTCAACTCCAAAGTCCAAACAATCAACCATTATATGTTTCTTTTCACCGGGTCTTCATGCCATTTTTTTTTATTTCGGTTTTAATTCTTTTATTAGATTATTAATTTATTATGCATAAGTGTATTGAAAAATAGGTTGAGTTTATTGGTATTGTATGAAATGGATTGAAATGGGTTATAAGGTTTTGCTTATAGTGATTATGTTGTTTAGTATATATGTGACTTTATTTTTCAATGAAATTATGAGCCAAAAATGGACACTTGTGTAATTTGACCGAGTCATTAGCTGATATATGTTCAAGTTGAATTCTCAATTTGTTGTTAGTTATCTATTATTATTTTAGTTATTTATAGGTTCGGTGGAGTTAATCTGTGACCTTTGAGATTTAGTTTCGATCCTCCGAGGATTGGATAATCCATTCCCCTTGATGTATATTGATTTGATTCATTACTCCCCTAAACGGGGTAACCAAAAGTCATGGGCTCCATTTAGTTATTAAGGGGGGGTGTTTGGGGTTTCTTTTTAAGGACAAAAAGACTTTTGGAAAAAGTTTCGAAAAGTCAGGTTTTCTTGATTTTTTCAGAAAGTCAGTTTTCCTTCTATAAAAAATCCAAACGAGCTTTTAAGGAGCTTTTATTAAACATCTTTTCTCTGTTATCTTTTTCCCAAAGTTCTTTTGCCCTCTCAAAAATATTCCAAACACCCTCTAAATCTATTAATATTTATAGTTATGAGAGAGAAACTAAAAGTAGAAAAAAGTGAGTTGCTTGCTTAAAAAAATAAAAACTAAATTAAAAAATAAAAACGTGAGGAAAAACAAGAAAAATGTAATAAAAACAATCAAATAAATGAATAAATAAATAAAAGAATGAAGAAAAGAAAATCTCGAATAAAAAGTGAGGAAATAGAAAAAAAAAAGTCAATAGAGTTTATTAGTTTTTCTTTTATTTGAGTCTATGAAACTTCATCATTTGGTAAAGATACCTTGAGGCTAGAGGGTTTTTAAAAGACATATTGGAAGGAATGTAGAGGTGAGTATTATTCAAAATGAATAGTGAGCATTTACGAGGATTGTGAGTGTTTAAAGCTTAAAAAGTTAATAGGTTTAAAACACATATGTCAATGATGCTAAGTATAATTTGTGACATCCTAGAAATACCAAGATTTTTTTTTTCAATTTTTAAGTAATAAACATCACAAGTCAAGTAACCAAAAACATGAGTATATTGTTTTCATAAAAATATCATAGTAAATCCCAAAATCTGTTTGGTTATTTAGGAAAACATTTTTAGGGTTAACCGTTTTATGATTCCCTACAATGTTTTTACAGTAGAAGTTCTTCATCAAACTCTTCTAAGACATTGGTTTTATATTAAGACATCCCTATCTAATAAAAAAGTAGTTTTTTTTACCATGTGTCACAATATTAGGTATTGTAATTAATATCATGATACTTGCCAATCTATTGACACTTGTAATTAATATCATGACACTTGTCAATCTATCAATTCTCTATTTCAAATTTCAAATTTCAAAATTTAAATCACATTTTAATTACATTAAATTAATACTATTAGAATAAAAATAAAATAAAATTTATACAAATTATAATAATAATATAAAACTTATACAAATTATAAGATGATATATTTTACGTATTTATTTGAATTAACGATTATAATTTTATATATAACTAAAAAATATATTTTAATTAATAAGTTATTTAAAATTATTAATTAATAGTTTTGAGTTTTTACTTAGAAAGTTTAATTAATTTTCTAACCGTGGTTCCCACGGGTTATAAACTAGTTGGTTTTATATTTATGGTAAATATTTTATGTGTTTCCTATAAATAATCATTATGTTAGCTTTTGTTTGTAAGATTTTTCTGATTAGGGTTTTCTTTGTACGTTCATATCATAATAAATATACACAAAAAACCTTTATCAGATTACTTGCATATTATGGTGATTGATTCTTGAATTGTTCGTGATATTTTGCATTCGCCATCTCAGATTTATTCCCAACACGTGGATCTCAACGAGTATTACAAGAATTGATCTTGTTTGTGGTGATATTTTATCATGAATCTCACATTGTTCTTCAAGTTTTGTAAGTTTTTTGCAAAGAAAAAACAGTTTAATACCTCGTTTTATTACAAAATCATGTTCATATTGTTATCTTCTACTCATTATTTCATCTGATTTGTTCTTGAATCGTGTTCTAGAAGAGAATTAGAAGAAAATTTTCATGTTTATTCGAATTTTTTGTGTTCCGATCAACTTTATCTCTCTAAAAATCATCTCAGATCTGTTTTCTCTCTCTAGAATTCTTATCAAATCTACTTTCTCTCTTTGCAAGTTCTGTCATTTGTTGATGATTTAATGGATCTTTTATTCTGTAACTCCATTTTAGAACTTGGATGAAAGGTTTTTAAACCAATCTATGGTGTCAACAAAACGACTTTGTTTCATGTTCTTGGTGATTTTACGTTGAGGGATGTTACTGAGTTATATAATTTTTTTGTTAATGAGAAAATAACTGAATACTCACGTGTTAATGAACGTGAATTACAAAAGAATGAGAGAATAGTAGAGCAATTTTGTATTATCTATGGACATTTAGATCGAGAAAATAAACAACAAATTTTAGAGATGAAAATAGCTAAAAAGAAAAAGAAAGATGTTCTTAGTGTTCTTGGTGAAGTTCATAATGTTCCTTATGTTTCTGAATAAAAGATGACTCTAGATGTTCTTGTTGAGGGGGAGTCAAGTGGTTCATGTTTTTCAGAAGTTTTACAATTCGAATCTAGATTTTCTAAAGACGAATCTCATTGCAAAAATTTAGAAGTCATGAATGTGAAGAAGTTTTGTTCAATTGGAACTCAAACAGATGACTTTTTATGTTCTGATGATGTTTTTGAAGGAATGATTCCTTACAAAAAGCCAATACTTCAAGATGTTCAGATTTATCAAACTCCAAAATTTTGTGTACTAAAGGTTTCTAATGTTCAGATTTAGAAAGATGAAGAGGTTGTTCAAATCCGAGATTCATTTATGAAGCCTAGAAATCAGAAAAGAAAGAAAGAAGAAGAAGAAGAACAAGAAGAAGAAGAAGAAGAAAAAGAGTAAAATGAAGAAGGTTTGGATACCCAAGGTACAAGTACCTAATGCATGTGAAAAGATACAGAAAGTTGAAGTCAAGAATGTTCAAAGAAAATTCAATTTTTCTTCAGATGAATATGTTAGAAGTTGGAGAAAAGAGAAAAAAGAATTTGGTTGGTTTAATGAAATTTATGGGAAAAAAATTCCAACTAAAAAGCGGGTATTATTTTCAGAAGATGACCGATTTTCTTCAAATAAATGGTGTGCAAGAAACCAACCTCAATCTTGAATCTTAAATGGGTACCGAAGGTCTCATAAAAGTTTTGTCTTAGATAAAATCGAGAAAGAGGACAAAATATGGTGAAGATTCAATCAAAGATTTGAAACTGTGTTGAAGAAATCAATTTTTATTGATTTTTAATGGTTGATAATGACAAAAAAGGTAAAAGTTGTAAAAGTGGGTGAAAAAGAACATTTTAATGGTTGGTAATGACAAAAAAGGTGAAAAGTTGTAAAAATTAGGATCAACTAAGCTTATTGTGTGTTTTCGTTGTCGTCGACAAACCCAATAACAAAAGGCTCACTTACAAGCATCGTTAATTCCACCGATTTTCCAAAATCATCCATTCGGAACTCTACGATCATCTTCCAATCTCTAAATAAAGAAAGGAGAAAATCCTTGCTGATCATGTGGGACTTCCTCAACTCTTCACCTGCTCTTTTGTATCTTCATGAATCATTGCTCAATTTGGAGCTTTTTCACGTATCTTGTCTAAACTTTCATTGATTTAAAATGACGGATTTTGATCAAATATTTAACTGTTCAAAGTATTCGTTTCATTTTTCCGGACGATTTGTGTGTGAAACAAAAAGTTTTAGATTTTTCCTTTCCTTTTCTGATCCGATGACTTATTCCTTTCACTAAATTTCGTACAAAATTAATTGATTTTAGGTATGATTGATTCGGAAGAAGCTGAAAATGTTAAAAAAATTTGTGGGCTTCATCGGCCTAAATAACAATTTATGAGACGCGACACAAGAACTCCATCTCAAGCTTGATGAAAACATGTCAATGGAAAGTTTCATTAGCTTTAATATAAGCAACAATGGAGGTTTAATAGCATTCTCCATAAATAAAAGCAGCGTCGACTCAAATAACTCCTCCAATGGTTCCAACACTTGAATATTCCTACTACCTAACCATGACTCAAACCATGGTTTAAACCCATACACTAATGGTGTTGGCCATCATGTTAACAACAGAAGATGAATCACACATAGTTCAATCACTAATACTTTGGCTCAAGCCTTAGTTGATCCTTGTTTACCTACAAAAGGGATAGAAAACTATGAAGAATGGACATTCTAGCTTAAAAAACTCAACATGAGTAAAAAATAACACAATCTTCATAAGACCCCCAAATTTTTGATTAATTAATGAAAATACATGAGATATTAACTAAATCTATGAAATTGGCAACGAAGGATTATGCCGAAGTTTTAGTCGGTAATCTGTCATTTTTTGTAAACAAAATTTTGTTTGAGATTAAACCGTAAACTGACCCAAAATATTAAGTATTTATTGAATATTTCCTTTTAAGAAAACATGAGTTTTTAGGCCAAAACCCCCGTCCGGCTTGCCCATAAACCATTTTTTCTATATATATATATATATATATATTGTTGGGTTTTGAGCATTCTAACACTCCTAAGTGTACATGCAACCCTAAATACCTAGGATATATGTTTTCTCTATTATACATGCAAATATGAACTTTCCAAGGTATTCATCCTAACTATCATAATAACATAGATTAATATGAATATATCAAGTAAGAATTACATACCTCTTTGATGTAGAATGTCTTCATGAAGCTTGAGTGCCTAGTGCCCCAAGTGTGACACCTCAAATGGTTCACACAACATCATGTGCACTTGGAATGACTTGTGAGAACATACACACTTCATGAAATCAGATAGGCCTTTCTATTATCTCATAGCGGCCGATTTTCTCCAAGAATAAGATCATTATATAGTTAGGGTTACACCATGTAAACCATAATTGTCATGGCCTTTCATTTCCATGATCCATGGGTACAAATACACCATGGAGCATCTATGGAGCATCTTATGGGTTTTAGCCCAACTTGACAATCCATGGAGCATTAGCCTACTATATAAGTATGGATGATTTACACAATCAACCCATATATTTAATTAGTCTTCTTTTGATCACTTAATTAATCCTAGATTAATTCTTGATCAATACTAATTAAATAATCTTATTAATATATTAGAACTTATAATATATTAACCAACCTTAAGTGTTATTTCTCTCATTATAGTCTATCCAGATGCATGATGTCATGCAACCCAAATGGACCATGCCGGGTCGGGTCAAGTCTCACCAATTATAGTTATGGACTTAGACATTAATCCAACAATCTCCCACTTGGATAAGTCTAAAACTATTATTGTGTATGACTTCAAGAACCGACTGGCAATCGTAGCTCTCAAAAGCTTCTATCGAACTCTGACCTTGTCGATGAACTCTGGCATTTCAATGACTTGTCCATTAGATAAGGAATCATATATTCCTCCATTCTAGATATCATATGAACTGAGAAATGGATTATAATCATTCTCTCTATCCATTTGTTGTTTCCCGATTTCTGATATATGACGACTGACTAATTGAACAAATCAAATCAGTCCAGGCCCGGCCGAGCACTTACAATTGTCATCACCAAATCATCGAGGGGCCCACATATATCGCTTTTATCCCGAAGGTAAAAGGAATGGATAAACTTCGACTCATATGGCTTGTTCTACTACTTGTTGAATCATACATAAAGCCACGTTTTATAACATCGAGTTACCAAATGCGTTTTCGTGCAATCAATGTATAACCAACTCATAGTAACAACTCACATCTCTAGGTTTGAAGAATATAAGATATTATCGTCTCATGATCACTCATGATAAAATCCATGAAGTGATTCCAATGAGCGTGGGTTGAATCCAATACTTAGAACTTATGAGCACCCACGAGTGTTGTAGCCCTTTGTCTAACATCCTAGACCTTTACAAGCCAACCTATGGCAGTCTTAATTCATATCTACTTCCGACATATGATCGACTGTGGATGGTTTGAATAACTTAGTCATCTAGAACAATGACCTAGTTATTCTGGAAGTTAAAACATGAAAAGTGAAACATAATAATAATTGAATCCAATATGGTATCAAAACCTATGAACATAAATAAAACACCTTTTATTTATCACCATATGATTACACATTATTCATTGTATATTGTTTTAGCTATCAACTTTATTCTTGAATTTAATACAATAGTTGTCCCATGCTCTAAGCATGCACACTATGTTTTCTAAACACTAGTCATGCCATACACCAAGTATGCATACTATGTTTGTCTATGATCTTTACTTTGTGAAATAGATCAATTGAACATAACTCCAATGATCCTCTTTTCACAATCCCAAATCCTTACTGCAAATGCAAGAATTCCAAATTCATGCAATTTACTGAAATCTGTTAGATTCTAAACTTATATGCATTGATCCTCTTGTAATGATTATGCACAAAGTCAGAAAGACTTGACAACAGCCATTATAGAGCATTCCAAAGGAGATCAGCTCCTTGGAAACATCCTTCTTGCATTAAGTTTCCTAATCTTACACATATTGAGTAATTTCTAACTTTGAAACATTTCCATATTCCATTTTGACTATCACTTCTGAACAAGAGTTGCCTCCTTACAAATTATGTCAATATGGTCCTTCCAGAATTATCACTATACTTCCAACTGTCGTTGAGCAACCAATTTTTGGTAAACCTTAGATTGTCCTCAAAAATTGCTTAATCCTTTTAGTCATATCCAATTCTAAACCTTTTCCCTTCTTAATGCCCCAAGCATTTTGAAATTTTTTAGAAAGGATGAATATAGCACATGTAATTGATCCTATATCCGAAGCATATGGGACACGATTCATGATGTCTCACATAAAGACTAAACCAGTCTTTTGCTATAATATTTCCATTTCAATTTGCCAAGTTCTCATAATTCAGATTATGAAAATAGATGTCGTAATCATAATCGAATTTGAGAACGCAAATAATAGACCCATATATACAGAATTTCCTTATGTTGAGCCATTCCAACATGAAATTCATATATATATATATATATATATATATATATATATATATATATATCCTTTACTAAATACGATTAAAACCTCAATCTAATCTTTTAGATTTGAGATGAAGTATAATTTCTTCTCCCTTAATTATAGCAAAAACAACTTTTTCCCAATTGAGACCTTTTCTTTTCTATAATTAACATTGCTAACTTGCAACCTTTATCATAATTATCATGCTCCCACTAACATGATGATTATCAGCATAACACTTATGCTCCCACTAGCTTTGACATGTACTCAGAAATCAGCTGAACTTCTAGAAAAACAATACTTTATTAACTTTCTTACCAAAGTTCAGAATTCTGATACTAGATTGCTTTGATAAAACTTTATCATAATCATACACCTTATCTTAGATAGCTTACAGGTGTGTCTAAACAATTTTAAGAACTATGAAAAGGTATGCCGTAATCATAGTCTCGATTGTTTAGACCTTTGCCATTTCTCACAAGTCCATGTTAGTGTACCAGTTAACCACACACGCTCCACTAATGACTTTGAGAATGCAAATATCACAATTGCTATCTAGCTAAAGTCTACTTAGTGAAAGTGTTTCCTCACCATCATTTTCATGAATCGGAGAGAAACCTTATGACACTTAGATTTGATGGTGTATGTGTTCTTATCCATGTGAATTGTCAAAACCATAGTCACAAGACAAGGATAGTGACAAATCCAAACTCATATGGACTGAACTCAATCTTAATTTCTTGCCATCTAGCAGCTCAAGGGTCAACCATTGCTTCCATGTTGTTATGCAACCAATTGAGAACTCTAAGAACTCATATGCAAAGCCAACTTTAATTGGAATGAGCACAGAATATGTCAACACGATGGGTTATAGACCTCAAGTTGTGTGCTAATGAATAACTTCAGGTTTTATTCTTGATTAGTTCTTGAGACTTTCAAGACCTTTAAGACTCCTACTGTCCTCTTGACATATAAGACTTTCTTGTTAGATATTCAAGAGATAGTGTGGATTCTAATCAAGACAAATACTTCACATAATTGGCCTTAGTTGGTCTTTGTTCTATCCAAAACATCACAACTTACCAAATTCAAATGTACAAGAGTAGAAAACTTTTACTCTTACATTTCACAAGTGTTCTAAACCTTCTTTAAGACATGTCACTCAAGTTACATTCTGTGACAATCGTCAATCTTGAGTCAAGTCAAGTCATCAAGTCAAGCCGGTCAACTCTATTAAACCTTGTGTATTAGGGTTGGTGTTATGTTCGTATTGTGAAACTTGCTATATTAATGGGAAAACATCACTAGAGAAAAGTTTTGTGTTAAAAATTTCCTAAGCCTTAGTACTAATCAGTGAATTAAACTGATGAAAACCATGTTGCATACTCATCGGGAATGTGTAAGATCCTTAAACAAGGCTTAACAGGGTTTACGAACCATGCATTGCGGTGCCGGACACTCACAACTGTCCCACATGGATTCTCTCTCAATCGTTTTCACTCTATCTCTGCCTATGTGAAATCTCTCTCTAATATCTCTCTGTATGAGAAATCTCTCCAAGAATGTCAAATCTCTCCCAAATCTCTCCACGTATGTGAAATCTCTCTCAAATATCTCTCTGTATGAGAAATCTCTCCAAGAATGTTAAATCTCTCCCAAATCTCTCCACGTATGTGAAATCTCTCTCAAATATCTCTCTGTATGAGAAATCTCTCCAAGAATGTCAAATCTCTCCTAAATCTCTCCACGTATGTGAAATCTCTCTCAAATATCTCTCTGTATGAGAAATCTCTCCAAGAATGTTAAATCTTTCCCAAATCCCTCCACGTATGTGAAATCTATCGCAAATATCTCTTTGTATGAGAAATCTCTCCAAGAATGTCAAATCTCTCCCAAATCTCTCCAAGTGTGAGAAATCTCTCCCAAATTTCTCTCAAAAGTTTCCCGTAACTTTTTGGAATCATTCGGGTCATTCCGGCCCTTAACCGGGTCAAAAACGGCTTAAAACGGGGCGAAAACGAGAAAAATAGGCTTTAGGAACCGAAACCGGAATGAGAGGCTTCTTAGGACCAGAGACCGAGCCTCTGGTGGCTAAGAGACCAGAGGCCGAGCCTCTGGTGGCTAAGAGAACCGAGACCGAACTCGCCCAGGAGGAACCGAAACCGAGAGTACTGTTCACAACCGAGCGGTCGGTCCCTCTCGGTCCGCCTCCGCCTCTCTGTTCGCTCCCTGTTCGCTTCTCACTCTCTGTCCGCTATCCTCCCTCTCTGTCCGACTCCGCCTCTCTGCTCCGCTTCTCACTCTCTGCCTCGCGCGCTCCTCTGTCCCCTCCCACCTCTCGGTTCTTCCCTCCTTCTCCTCTCCCCTCGGCTCCTTCCCTTCTCTCTTCTTCTTCTCTCGGTTCCGCCTCCCTCTCTCTCTCGATTCAGCATAAGAGGGCCGAACCTCGGCCAGGTCTCGCATTTTTGTCATTTTCAGCCCATTTTTGATATTTTTGACATTTTAAGCCCGTTTTTCATGATTTTAAAGCGGGATTTTCTCCAGAAATTATATTTTAACATAATAAACTCTAAATATTCATAATTTAAACATATTTTGATGAAAATCATTATTTAAATAATAAAAATCAAATGGATGAATTATTAAAGGTGGAGTGTTGACTTTGCCTTATCCAAAGCCACAAGCAACCACCCCACACCCACTCTTTGACTAACCACACCTCTCCACCTTACCTAGGTCACTTCAATGTTCCCTTACACTCAAATTTCACCCACTCCCACGTTTTTGAGCTGGAACAAACAACCACACTCCTCATTTTCTCTCATTTCTCTCATTCCACTAAGTAACAAACACCACTTTTTCTCTCAAACTCTTCTACACAAATTTTCGAGATCCAAGGTTGATTTCAAGTGTTCTTCCACACTTAGTAAGTAAAAATTCATCCTCCCTATTATTATTTCACTTCATTCTACTCAAATCTTTGGTTGCTTACACAAACTCCCTAACTATGATGTTAGATTCTCGAAAACCTTCAAGGCATCTCCAAGTGTTCTTGAATTAAACACTTCCATTCTTCAACAATCATCTACTGAAATCACTCAAGGTGAGTTCATGCCCCTACCTTTTCATGTTTTCTCAAGTTTTCAAGGGGGGAAATACAAGTTAAAACACTAAGAACATAACTAGATTTTTCTAACAGCCTTCATCAGAAAAGTTCAACTCCATTCACGGACTGTTTTGGGCACCTTAAACATTTTTGCTTTCAAAACTGTACAAGGTGCAAATAGTTCATGTTTCTAGCTTTAAAATGACTACTTGCACATCTCCATACAATTTTTCTACAATTTATGGTGATTTTTACAAAACTTCCTATCATTTCAAACAACAATCCGGACCAGTCTGTGATTTTGGACTTTTTCACCCAAGTTAGAGGTAATATTAATTTGTGATAAAAATTATGAACAAACTAGACACATTTTGTGAACTCTCAGAGTTTACGGATCTAGATTTCGACTTCGTATGATTTTTCTATGATTTTTCTATGATTTTTCCAAAACAGGGCAGAATTGCTAAATTTTGCCAACAGCATGTAAATATCATAACACTTTGTATTATGTTGAGCAAAGTGTATAATCATAAGTTTTAGTATTTGTATGTGTTTCCTTGTTAGTTTACCATTATGAACTGAAACTATGAAATTCATACTAAATATTAAATATTATTCATTCATTTTGGAACACGTATCATTAGACTATAAAAAGTATAGTTTGATAAATTCACAATACTAATACATTTCCATAAAAGAATTCATACATATTACATACATTTTAGATAAACTATAATAGGTATAGTTTATGATACATCACTCAACGCACTCGTACCAAAAAGGGTACATCCATACAAGAAAGATTTATATTCACGCACATTTCACGTAAACCTGTTAACCTATGTAGTGAGACTCTCTCTCTCTCCCCGTACGTCCGAGTGCGGGATATAATTCCTGGTAGTTATAATCAGAATCTCCTTGAGGGAGAACGTGATACTTGTATATAGATCTATATTGGGTTTGACACCCCACACCTTGCTGCTAGCTACAGTGGGACCTGCAGGTCTACGGGTGACAAATGTCATTTCATTTTCGCGACGCCTGAGAAACGTTGTGGCAGGTTCACATAGTCACAGTATGATTATAGCGACTCACTTAGGGGGATAACAATTCATGAAGTTTACGGGGTTTCATAAAACCGAAGTAGGTTTAGGATGATAAAAGAAATTTATTTTCCATAACATTTGAAACTCACAACATTTTTACTAAAAATCGATGATTTCTCATACACTCTAGTCTTTGATTATAAGGCTACATATCTCGGATTTCAAGGGAAATATCGGATTTCTTTTCTGAAACAAACGCGACATTTACATGTGAAATACTTCTACTAAGTTTATTAATAAAAGCTTATGAACTCACCAACCTTTGTGTTGACACTTTTCAAACAACTTGTATTCACAGGAAGACACTAATCAGGTTATCAAGTGCTTTTGAGGATGGGACGTTAAGGCGTCAAACTTTTCACATTTTGACAACATATTGTAATTGATTTTGAAACATGTAATTCATACAAGTGATGTAACTTTTTCAATTATATATATGTTGGTTGTGTTTGCTTAAATTACTATTAAAATTGTGGTTATGATGCTATACATGAAGTCCTCCACCCCCGGACGTTTCCGCCATCCTTGGTTTGGGGGTGTGACAGATTGGTATCAGAGCACGGTTTATAGTGAATTAAGTATGTCAACCACATAAGATATACAAACTATAAACACATTTGGGACTAAAAGTCTCTGATTCTTAAAGTGATTTAAAGAGTTGTACTTTTAGAAAACAAATAATTTCTTGTTTTAAAGTATTTTGGAACGAAGTATGAATCATCTTCTTGATTTAACCATTCCAACAATTCAAGATTCCTCTTCTTGGTCATAAGAATGCACTAAGATGACCTTAGAGGATCAATTGTGATATGGTATCTTAATCATTAAGATGATCATAAACATGGTACTAAAGTACTCTCCCATATTTTTAGATTTGAGAAACTTTTATCCTTCTGTCTAAGTTGATTCTTCTTATTCGCTCTGTCATACATTGGAACCTTTTCCAATGTCTTAGAATTATACTTAAGCTTGTAAGTATAACCATATTTACTGAGCTTTAGTAAATTATGATGAATAATCTTATCGATCTTTTGTGGTGGACTTGACCAGTAAACAAGAATGTGTACTCGATCCCTTAGTCCTTCACTTGACTCACATATACATGTGAACAAGGATCTAGTCTTAATTTTCCAAAGATGAAAAATTCTCATTCATCATGCTATGCAACTTGCATGATTCCAAGTTCCAGTCCAATTGAAACTTGGGTGATGAGGATCTTTCCTTATTTGGTAAATTTCGACATTACCACAAATGAAAGAATCAATTTCATATTTCCACTCTTGCTATTAATGGAATCATATAAGCAACAATTTTTTTCCCTCAAATGCCATTGTAAGGATATTTTAAAATAAATAAAATCATCATTTTTCCTTTTATTTTAAAAAATTTGTGGAAAAACTATCCTTACAATGCAAAAGAGCATGAAAACTTTGTTGTTATCTTTTCCTAAGCAATGTATCATAACTCCTAAGAAGTAGCTCAAGAATCCGATCTTCAAACTATGCGATAGAAATCCATCTACGCGATCAGATTCAATATATTCTTTCTTTAAGTTTCTTCACTTTTCTTTGATTCTTAAAACATCACCATGTGACCCAGTCACATCATGTATCAAGAATCTTAGAGTATAAACTTAGCAGAGTTAAATAGTGGACTTTACCTGAAGTAGAGTCAAACTTATTGACTTTAACACCCTTAGGTAAATTGGCAGCTTCGCAACCAATGCCCCTTCCTTTGGTAATTTAACATATAGACGCTTTGGTAATGGAATATGGGACTATCATAGACTTAGCCTTTCTCTTTACAATTTGGTCAATCGAGTTAACAATGGCCGATCCCTTTCCATTGGGAAGAGAGAGCTTTACTGGATATCCAATGTCATTATTGTCAATGTCCATAGGTTTTAGGGAGTTGATCTTAGCAAATAGATAAGATCATTAAGGGTCTTGTCATAGTCTGTTTCATAGGAGTCCTAAAGGAGCTCACTATGTGATTTAGAAAGTGATTGGACATCCAACTTTCTCAAGACTTTGACACCCAACTCTCCCGGCTTGTCAATATGTGACTACATCTCCAAGATGTGATCACACATAGACCTTTGCTTGCCAATAGGACGTGAGTGACCTTAAATTTTTAAGAAGTTATGGGTTAGGGAGAATAATCGGAGGAGGTGAAAGAAGCATGATTTCCATGGGATATCATCTTCATTTAGTAAAACTTGTTTCAAGAGATTTGTGAAGATCATAAATGTCTAAACCAGACATCTTTTTGGGAGATATTCAAGATAGTTGATTTAAAGTCCTTAATATAACACCCAATATGAAATATTAAGGCTAGGACCCAACATAATACTTTTATAACTTGGAAGAGGGATGCCGTAATCCAAGCTATAAAATATTTGAAGGTAGGTGAATGACGATTCACCAATTTCCACCAAGATAAATGAAATGTATTATTAGGTTTTAATTGGTTTTGAAACTCCTAGATCTTTGAGATTCATTGAACTTTTCACTGGCATGTTTCAATCTCGAGTGTGCCCTTCAGGTTTTGTGACTGGGATGCCGAGGATCACAAAACAAGGTGTAAAGTAACCATGCAAATATACTGGGTACCCTTAATATTTACCCCTTAATCGATGTGTCGGTTAACCACACACGCTCCACCGATACTATGATAAATATTAAGTTACCCTTTGCCTACCTTGTTAAGTCCAGGTTAGTGTGTTGGTTAGCCAAACACGCTCCACTAACGACTTAAGCAAAGTGCAAAGTGTAATTTCATGGATTAGCACCTTATTCACTTTTTCCTAAGTAACTAAGATTGGGTATTTATAAAAGGTTTAGTTACTTAGTATTTATCATTAATACTTTTAATGAAGGGAGAATTATAGTCCTTGTCCTACCCGATCGGCTAACGACCCTCCACCAGTCAAGGAAGCGGTGGGTGAGAGTGGACGCCCATTAAACTATCATTTTATAGGCAGTAACTTTATACCCCCCCCCCCTCATAGACCGAGTTCGTGAATGAGGCCTACTAACGGTAAGATTGACTTTACTCTTATACGTATACATAAATTTTATTAACTTATAATATTATAAAGTATAAGGGTTGAATTTTAACTTTTAAAATTCTAAGGGCTAACTTGGAATTAAAGTATTCATAAGTGAAAACTTTCAAATTCCAAAACTTGAGGGCACGTTTTGAAACTATTCAAAACTAATTAATTCCATAACTTATGTATTTAAAGTGGTTTTAATTAAAAGACTTTCCAAGTTCTATAACTTGATGACAAGTTATGGAAGACTTTAAACTAATAAAAGAATATAGCTTTTTCTTTATTTTGTAACTTTTGGAATTAATTAAGGTTACACATTTTATTACTTAATGAAGTGACTCTTGAACCTCCATAACTTGAGGATAAGACTCTTCATTTTTTTGTAACCATTGCCACCTTTTATGAGTTTTATGAAACTTAAACGTGACTTTTCAAATAACTTGAGGACAAGTTACAAAAACACATTTTAGAATCAACTCTTAGATTAAAATGGATTGAAAACACATAATCAATTAACTTTTTCTACTAATCTAAGCAACTCATATGAACAAGATAATTGGAATCAAACTTTTTCATGTAATTACCATTACACATAAACTAATACAAAACATGAATCTATTGACAATTATCTTTGAAATTGGATTAGTATGAACATTACCACATCAAAAACAAGTTTATAAGTTCAAAAACAGCTTAGGGTAATGTTCCTAGTCCATTTCTAGCCAAAACAATCGAATATATGCTGTCTGGGGGTCCAACTCGTCGAGTGCACGAACCAACTCGGCGAGTTGGATGCTTTTTTCCTTGGACTCGGCGAGTTTGCTGTGCAGATAGCACCAACATTCGATTTTTCAGCTAATTTTGCAAGTATAACAAGAAAACAAGCCTCGTCTCTGATACCACTGTTGGGTTTTGAGCATTATAACACTCTTAAGTGTACATGCAACCCTAAATACCTTGGATATATGTTTTCTCTATTATACATGCAAATATGAACTTTCCAAGGTATTCATCCTAACTAGCATAATAACATAGATTCATATGAATATATCAAGTTAGAATTACATACCTCTTTGATGTAGAATGTCTTCATGAAGCTTGAGTGCCTAGTGCCCCAAGTGTGACACCTCAAATGGGTCACACAACATCATGTGCACTTGGAATGACTTGTGAGAACATACACACTTCATGAAATCGGCTAGCACTTTCTATTATCTCATAGTGGCCGATTTTCTTCAAGAATAAGATCATTATATAGTTAGGATTACACTATGTAAACCATAATTGTCATGGCCTTTCATTTCCATGATCCATGGGTACAAATACACCATGGAGCATCTATGGAGCATCTTATGGGTTTTAGCCCAACTTGACAATCCATGGAGCATTAGCCTACTATATAATTATGGATGGTTTACACAAGCAACCCATATATTTAATTAGTCTTCTTTTGATCACTTAATTAATCCTAGATTAATTCTTGATCAATACTAATTAAATAATCTTATTAATATATTAGAACTTATAATATAATAACCAACCTTAAGTGTTATTTCTCTCATTATAGTCTATCCAAATGCATGATGCCATACAACCCAAATGGACCATGTCGGGTCGGGTCAAGTCTCACCAATTATAGTTATGGACTTAGACATTAATCCAACATATATATATATATATATATATATAGAGAGAGAGAGAGAGAGAGAGAGAGAGAGAGAGTTAGGTTCAAATGTTTCTAGCGACTATTGTATGCAAGAATGCACCAATAGGAATTTAGGAAGAATTAAATAATTAAAAATTATAATAAGGGTAATTATGTAACTTTAGCATGATAATTAAAATAAAATCCCTTAATTCATGGAAATTACCATAAAAAACTGTTTGACCAACTATTTAACCGTAACCTCTCATATATACGTATTCTATTTCTGCCTCCTCTTATTTTCTTATTACGTTTTTAACGATGTGAATTAGGGGAAAAGGACTTCAATCCTCGTCTGATCGAGAAGGAGAAGATGAACGAAGGCAACAAGGCTACTCTGGCTGGTCTACGCTTCTTCCTCGGAGGGGATATGCGAAATATGTTTCTTTTCTACTCCAGCCGTGAGGTGCGAATCAGAGGAGATTAGCGACTTCAGGTTAGTGTTTTGTTTATTGAGTTTGACTGGAAGAAAAGAAAACGAAAAAGAACTCGATCAACATAAGGGAAAAACGAACGAGATGCAATAATACGGGTGGGTCGATGATGGATACCCACTGCGAACAGGGAGTAGGAAAGGAACTTGTAGCACCTGGTTTCCGGTATGTGAATTTTATTTGAGTATTTCCCTATTTTAGCCTTGGACTCGGCGAGTCATAGGTCCGACTCGCCAAGTAGGGACGAGACTCAGGACACGTTTAAGTTGGCGACTCGGCGAGTCCATATCCCGGACTCGGCGAGTCACCGCTGCTGGATGAAACCCTAAATTTCAAGGGTTTGCACCCTATTTAAACCCTCATTCCGCCCCAAACTCGTCCCCATTCACCCCCAGAACTCCCAACCTCGTTTATACCCTTATTTCCTTGAGAGATTGAAGTGTTTTGGAGTGTTCTTGAAGATTTTGAGGAGAAAGAAGAGTAGATCAAGAAGAGGAGAAGGAGACCAGACATCTTTGTGTCATCTCAACGTTTTCCTTGAGGTATAGCTCGTTTCCCCTCTGTTTTCAAGCTTGTAATCTCTTTTAGCTTCATAGGAGTCCTTCTTGGGCTCTTCCCCAAGCTTGTTTGTGCTTTGTGGGTTGTAATAAGTTGTTAGCCTTTAGATCTAGGCATGATTTAGTCCCTGGAGCTTGGATCTAATGCCTTTATGGGGTCATATTGCATGAAAGCCCTAGATCTACCTCTTTTGGTGCACTTTGAGCCTTAAAATCCATATTGGTGAATATCTACACGTAAAGTTGGAAACTTTACGTGTGATTTGTGTCCTAGAAGCCCAGATCTGTGAATGGCATGGACTGGAATCGAGCAAATCGGTGTATTTGATGGATGCATGGCTGCGACTCGGCGAGTCGTATATGTGACTCGACGAGTCTGGTCGCGAGTCACTGAATTGGTCCCTTTATGATGTATCGAGTTGAGCCGTGAGTCACAGGGGGTGACTCGGTGAGTTGGAAGCTGAACTCACTCATGATAGGACTCGGCGAGTCAATGCCCTGACTCGGCGAGTCCAAGGTAATCTTCATAGATCAAGAACAGACTCGGCGAGTTGTTCATACAACTCGGTGAGTCTTAGCATAAGTGTTCTTCGGATGAAGACGAACTCGACGAGTTGTTCATACAACTCGGCGAGTAGGATGAAGAGGTTGAACGTCAGTCTAGAAGATGAACTCGTCGAGTCATAGCCTAACTCGACGAGTAGAAACAGGGACTCAGGACAATCATCTGATAGGGACTCGATGAGTTGGAGATCCAACTCGGCGAGTCAGGTCAACTGAAAGTTGACTCTGACTTTGACTTAGAGCTAGACCACGGGTAAAATGGTCATTTTACCCAAAGGACAGTTAACAGTGTTTGATTGAGTATGTTGTGGGAATTGCAACCGGAGGATTTCCGGAGCAGCAGCGGTCAGTTAGTTCCCGATCAGTTCAGCAGCTACTTTGAGGTGAGTTACCTTCCAGTAGTGGTGGGTCTAAGGCCACAATGCCGGCCCACCAGTAGGAGACGTATGATAGATGATTGTCTTTGTGATATCATCTAGGTTTGCTATTACCTAATATGTTATATGCTATCATGATACGTTATATGCGATAGTAGTAGAGTTCGGTTGTTAGGATCGCAGGGTAGTCAGATACCCCAGAAATGTCTGACAGTATGTGATGATATGTTTATATGTTGGCCTGTTATGTTATGCGATAGAGGTAGCAGGAGGGGACCAGTCCCCGAGGATCGGTTGTTAGGACTGATGGGTAGTTAGCACCCCAGAATGGCTTGACATGGGTAGTCAGCACCCCAGAATGGCTTGACACGGGTAGGACGGCACCCCAGAATGGCCGTATGGGTAGGTCGGCACCCCAGAATGGCCGTACCGAGTAGTCAGGCACCCCAGAATGGCCTGGCAGTACGTATGTTATGTGTTTGTATGGTATTTGGTACGTTAGGGGAACTCACTAAGCTTTGTGCTTACGTTTACAGTTTTGTTTTCAGGTACCTCTTCACCGAAGGGGAAGGAGTCGGCACGGTAGCGGCACATCATGCACACACTCTGGTTTCCGCATTTACGAGATTCACTGGGATTGTACTCTGATATTTTGATGGGATGTATGGTTTGACTTTTTAAAACATGGTTTGCGATGTGTTATGGTGTGATCAAACAATGTTTTTATCTATTAATGTTTTCTAAAGTAATATTTTAAAATGAAATTTTCGGACATGAAAATTGGGTCGTTACAGAACTGATGGCAGTAGCAGCTCACATGGGGCGTTTTCATTGCTCGATCGAATGGGAGAAAGGAAGGTTATCCCGGGTTCTTGAATTATTGAAGAGGGAAGACATTAGAGCCAAAGTAGAAAGAACGAAGGCAGCAGGACAATCATCAACCATGACAGTCGTTTGGGTGGCTCCTCTTTATTTTTTTTTGTGATTCTTGACAGAATCGATATACCTAAGTGGTTGTTTGGCTTTGGTGTTTGACAGAGGTAAATGGATCAGCCTATCTCTTGTGAACCATCTTGAGTTTCTATCTCCTGTGAACCATCTTGAGTTTCATCTCTTAAGTATTGAACTTTTATCTATTCTTTATTTCTTTACTTGTTGAATTGAATAATTCCTTATATTGTTGTTGTTCCTTTTTAGTTGTTGCACATAAAGTACAGTAGGAATTTCTTGGTTAATATGTTAGGAAAATGGAAGGAATTTGATGGTCTTGCTTATTAAGTTACTGCACCTTCTCAAGGTAATGACTGACTCCATTCCATGTTTCCATTCCATTCCATTCACATTCCTTGATTTGTGATGATTTATTGTTTGCTTTACCAAATGAATGTTAACCAGAAAATTCTTTCAGAATGCGGGCAATATTCTTTTAGAATAAAGAGGGATTTAGTTTGAAGAAAGCTACTATTCTTTCAAAATGAAGAAGGGAAATATTCTTCACATGTAATCCTACAAATTGATCAGACCTAGACAACCAAAAAAGGCAGGGAATATTTAATTTTATTCTTTTACAATGTTTGTTCTTCAGAAAGAACTCGAATTTTAGTCTTTATTTTTTTTCATATCAGGATGCAAACACAAGTGTATCACTACAAATTACTTATCAATGAATTTCTGATAGAAATGGCTTGAAGACCTGATAGGAAAGGTTTGAAGAATGAATTAAAGAATGATCACACTCATTGTTTAAGAATGTTGTTATTTTTTAAGAATTATACTTGTTATTCTTTCAGAATGTTTATTATTATTCAATGAACCACAATCATACAATGTAATTATTTGGTATATTATTAGTTCAAGAATCGATTTTGTGTATTCTTTACGAAAGTATTTACTAGTTTATGGTTGACATTCTGACATTCTAACAGAATAAAATCGAAAAACATATTTACTAGTTTATGGTTAAAATTCTATCATTCTGACAGAATAAAATCGGCTTTTTAATTTTAAATTAATTTAAAATATTCAGAATTTTAAAAATAAAGGATTTAATTATCCCTAAAAATCTGAAAATTTCCTTTTTTTAATATAGGTTAATTGACTAAAATGTCCTTATGCTCAAATTTGTGTTACTATATGGTACATATTATCCTATTCTACTATCATAGACCCTCAGATCATGATCTTTGATTATATTCCATCTAATGGTCCAGATCTGTGCATTCTGTCACAAAATAGTTACTAAAAACAAAATAACCTAACCATATATATATATATATATATATATATATATATATATATATATATATATATATAGAGAGAGAGAGAGAGAGAGAGAGAGAGATAATCAAGATCAAATAAGAAAGAAAAATTTATTCGCAAGGTAAGAAACTTTTTATATACATATTCTTTTAATAAACAAACAAAATGAATCATAAGATGAATCAAAAGTAATATGATTTACAAGAAAAAATTCTTAAAAAAACACATGCATGATTCATTAATAAGTAAATTAAGAACAAATTTACTTTTATGAAAATTTTAGTGAATATCAACAAAATCATTGTAAAAATAAATCATCTAGATATTTTTCCAGGATTTTTTTTTTTTTTTTTTTTTTTTTTTTTTTTTTTTTTGTGAATCATGTTATTTTTTATTCATCTAGTAATTTATTTGTTTTGTTGGTCAAAAAAATATAACATACTAGGTGCAAAGACAGCTATCCTTCTACTCTTCTTGGCTTTTGCCTTATATTTCCTTTAACCTCACAACCCCATGTGTATTTTTCAATTTGATTTAATACATATAATCATAATTCATACACTAAAACATCATCATCAATAATGTAGTAATATGTTGGTGATTTTAGTGTCACCATGTCATTTTAAGTAACTGGAACTAACATGTGAGCTAAGGGGCTTCATAATTTGTACTCTAATATATGTATGGAGCAGTGCATAGTGCACGCGTGTATAAGATCGAATTAGAAGCTGGTTCGACGACTAGTCTGGGGCCTGGGGTTTCCAAAGGGGCAGTGCCCCTAGTGGGGTCCAAGGGGCAGAGCCCTGGCTGGGGTCCCACTGCCAGGTCAGTCGACGGGGTCGAGGGGCAACACCCCAAAACCTCACAAAATTTTGCATGTGGGAACATAATGGAAAACTCAATTTCTTGAGGGTGATTATGGTAAAAACTCGTTAGTTTTGGTAACCCTAATCCAGATTAATATTACTTGCTTCCAATGCAACTAATGACGGTCCAACCCTAATGAAACCCTAATCTTGTTTAATATATAAACGACTCTTTTTATACAGAAGAGGGTTACGTTCTTTAGCTTTCGTTTTTCATCACACATTCACAGAACCCTTTAGCATTTTGGCTTACGTTTTCTATGCCTAGAAACGTAAGTGCCCACTTGGATTATCCTAGACTGAATTTCTTATAACCCAGACATAGAGTAGAAATATCAGTTCGAAAAGTGATATCACGATCCAAGTTGGTATCTAGATCTCCATAACAAACCCTAAAATTCCCAACATAATATATGTAAATATAGTATTTTTTTTCAATTTAATTTAATGCATGTAATTTATATGGATCTTTGTTATTTAATTTTAAATATTTTTGTATTTTTGTATTTTATAATTTTATAGTTATTTATTATATAATAATCACATAATTGGGTTTTTGAAATGGTCTAACCGGTTGAACTATCGAACCATTAAAGCGAATGATTTGGTGACCAATCCCATTGTCAAAACCTTGCATTTAATATTCTTTGTGATTTCTTAGACAATTTTTCTCATATAAACGAATGGTTTGGTGACCAATCCCGTTGTCAAAACCTTGCATTTAATATTCTTTGTGATTTCTTAGACAATTTTTCTCATATTTTGTGGTTTTCGAAGAAGTACATATTAACACATCTCATCCCCTTCTCGTTAGGCCCAACAAGGGTAAACCCATGTTTGAACAAATGATAATGACTTAAAATGATAATATGCATTTTGATTTGTACACATTTGACCATCGAGCTTTTTTCGTCCGTATTTTTCCCTCAACTTGTTTAACTGTACACATTTAATTCTTATGAACGGCTACTCCATGTAAGCCAGAAAAAATGACTTAATATGATAATATATTTCTTACTTTGTACACATTTAGTCCTTAATATGTTTTTGCACATTTAGTCATTAGTATTTTTTTAATGCAAGATAATTACTTGTTGTTTTTGTAAACATTTAGTACTTATAAACGTTTTTTTAGGTTTTTTGACACGTACTTATTTGAGTCTACTACAATTATCGTTTAGATTACTCATGTTAAAAAATAATATATTTTTATTTATGATTCTATAAAAAAATGTTCATTCATACATTCATAAAGAACACATGTATATAAAGATCGTAAATAAAAGTATATTCCTTTTTTACGGAACTAATCTAAACGAAAGTTGTAGTAGACTCAAATACGAACATGTAGATATAAAGATCATTAAAATCCGAGATCGTATTAATAAGTTACGATTGTTGAGAACATAACAAATACGAACGCGTGGATATAGAAGTTGTTAAAATCCGAGATCGTATGAAGATGTTATGACGTTCAGACCACAAAACCTAAGCAAAACACAAGATCTAAGCAACAAAACAACTAAGATCACAGTGGTTATAAGCATCAGTAGTCTCAGACACCTCATTACTGATTTGTCCCATGTAGGATGCCGTGAGAAAAATCTTAAGAAACCGGTCATAAGTATTGAATGTGCATAAAAACGACTTATATTGCAATAAAAAAATATATTAAGGACTAAATGTGCAAAAGAAAAATATTGAGTACTAAATATGTACAAAGTGATAAGGGTGTAAATGAGCCGAACCGAGCCCGAACATACCTAAGCTCGGCTCAAGCTCTTTTATATTCATCTGGGCTTGAGATCGAGCGAAACTCGTTTCGATCCTAGTTTCAAAGCTCGTGAGAAAAATCACATATACGAGCTCGACTCAACTCAACTCGGGTTCGTTTTGTTTGTTATGTTAACCTAAACGAGCATAGGCTTGACTTGAGCTCGTTTATGGTTTTTGAACATGTTTAATAGTTTATCATACATTCAAGTGAACAATCCAACATCAAAACATACATTCATAAATTCCATATTTCCACTCGTTGAGTATCTATTAAAAATAACCAAACATAAGAACATAAAGAATAAAATCTCAAATTACAAAAATAGTAGTTAAACTCCCACATTAAAAAAAACTAGAAATAGAGGAAACTTTACTACTCGATATAAAACTCTAGATAGCTAGATGTCATGTGTGTAAATGTATGCTCCGAATGAAAACACCTTAATTGAAAAAATAGAAGTGAAAGGCCCGATTAAAAGTTATATAAAGTAAAAAATATAATTTTATATTATAATATAGATAAGCCCATTTAGGCTCGTGAGCATAATCGAACTCGGTAATAGAAACTCGAGCTCGAGCTCGTTTAATAAATGAGCCTTATGTTGAGGTCGAGCTCGGCTTGTGGTCGTTTCACTGGAGCTCGAGTCGAATTTTTAAACAATCGATATCGACTAGCTCACCAGGTAGCTCGACTCAGTTACACTCATACAAAGTGAAAAATATATTACTCTATTAAGTTATTTTTTCTCTTTACCAGGTGTAGCCGATCGTAAAAACCCAATATATACAGTTAAATAAGTTGAAGGACAAATATTAATAAAAAAAAACTCAATAATATAAAATAAAAAAATATGTTAACTTCACTTCTAGGGTTTCATAGAACATATTCCACGTGATTTTTATGAGTATTAATTTTACATAAAACCCTTTTGAAACATAATATGGAATCTATGTGAACCTTTTTTTTTTTTTTTTTTTTTTTTTTTTTTTTTGTAAGAATTGAAAAATAGATAAAAGAACATGATATATTTAAATTATTACGAAATTTAATTGGTTACATATCCCTACTTTTGGTATAAAAAAGTGCAGTCTTTATTTATAAAAAAAAAAAAAAAAAAAGTAAAGTAAGTTGGTATTATCTGCAATTTGTTGTATTAAAAAGTATATGTTTTACACATGTTCGGAATAGCGCATAGATCCCTTCTTAAAGGTATCCCATTTAAATTAATGTGAGAAAATATCAAAATTCATATTTACTTATTTTTGTGTTTTGTGGGCACGCTATGAAGCTAAGAAAGAAAACGATAAAAAAGGCTCAAGGAAGAAGAAAAATGTGGTCTGGCTGCATAACATTTTGTACATTAGGGGAAGGATAAAATGGTCAAAAAATCAAATATTGGAAGGAATAGGAACCGAATTGAATTACGATTGACCAACTATTTGGATTAGGAATGCATTTAATTTATGTCCTTGTAGTTTTGTGTTCTATTGCAATCTCATAAAACCAAAGATGAAATTTATTTTAAAGGTAAAATGATATAAATGCCCTACGAATTTTTTAGTGTTTACCCGTTGAGTCCTTAAAGCTTTTTTCGGGTTTTATTGGTTCATAAACTAGGATATGACGTGCTCTTTTAGTCTCTATCAACTTGTAATAATTGGTTTAGTGATATTTTAGACCAAAAAAACTCACATTGTGCTCTATAAAACCAAAAAAATAAGTTCCGGGATCAATTCATACAAAAAAAAAAACTCTTTCTTTTCTTCTAAAGTCGATTCACACTCAATTCCTACAATCCTAAACCAAATGCTCATCAATATTTTATTAAACTATTATAGCTATCATAACCCACCTTAATCACCATCGAATCAATATCACAATAGTCCAATCCAAAAACCCTTATTCCTCCCCGTTTGTCTCTTGAAATAAGCCTCCATTGGAGCACTCATAACCCACAAAACCATCAATCCGCCACCATAACAAATCACCTGCAGATTGAAGAAAAAAAAAGATTAACTCTCGTTTTTTCTTTGAACCTCATCAAACCCACACATCATTCTCAACATTGCATCCATCAAACCTGCAACTCGGAGGGAGAAGGAGAGGTAGCTTGTGCGGTTTTGAACAAAGAAGAAGGAAGGAGGGGGTCAATTCCTTGAAGAGCTGAAATCGAATCAAAGAAAATAGTGGAAAGGGGTTGTGATTGAGAATTGATTAGAAGGGGAAGATGGTTGTGATATTCGATGAGTGTGTGTGACGATCGAGGGTAAAGACGGAAATAAGAGCACCGATCGATTTCTAGGGAGGATATGAATTGAGAGTGAATCGGCTTTAAAAGAAAATGAGAGTTTTTTTGGTACGAATTGATCATCAAACTTTTTTTTTGGCTTTATATGAGCATAATGTGAGTTTTTTTGGCTTAAAAGATCACTGAATCGGCTATTACAGATTGACAGAGACTAAAAAAGCATGTCATATCCTAGTTTAGGGACCCATAAAGTTCGACAAAAACTTTAGGAACTCAACGAGTAAACCCTAAAAAGTTCGTAGGGCGTTTGTATCATTTTTCTTATTCCAAATTTTATGTTAAACTTTTATAAGATATAATCCTAATAAGGTAAGAGATTTTTAACCCCATCTTTTGGAACTAAATCTTTTTTATTGATTTTTAAATTATTTTGAAATTTAAAATTAGTTCATATGTGTACAGTGATTTCAAGGATAACACGTGAGACTATTGGTTTTTTGTGAACTAGATTGATTAATGTAACGATGATGGATTAGAGACCACATGATTTAAGTTTTTTAAACAATTACAAAAGAGCTAAATAAGGATTTAAGATTTTTAGCAATCACAAGAGAACCTAGCTTTAAACACAACAAATGAAGGTCAAAGGTTAATGTTCTTTTTCATTAATTTACTAAGGATAACTTATTGAGGTGTATTTCCTTGCTTCTAGATATAAATTCCCTTTATTTCTTCATATATATTTTTCAAAATAACCATTTCTAAATAACCAACCAATTAGTTACATAATAGGGTTTAAAACGACTTATGTTTGTGCATATAGATCCATGTGAATGTGTTTTCTAACATTGTTTCGATTCTTTTCTTATTTTAATTGTTGTTAAAATTGAACAACAAAAAATGTCCAAATAATAATAAACTGAAATCTAGCAATTTATCCATTTTCTATAAAGGAGCCGAATGAAACCAAAGATTCATTTTTGGTTTTGAATTAGAGATATTAAAAATGATGAATCGACATTGACTATAACTCCTAGCCTTCTAAACTAAAGATGCGGGTTCGATTTTCATCCTTCCCGAACTTGGATACATGTGATATTTAAATGGACTCCTTACTAGAAAAAACATTGATAAACCTATTTTGATTGTGGGAGATAATCCTACCGATTCGAATAAATTTGTTCCAATTAAATGAAATATTGTTGATTTGGTGATTGAGGACTTGCGGCTTAATAACGTGCCTAGTAGAGTGAACTTGGATAAATGTGACATTTACATGGACTCCTTAGTCCTTACATCTTTTTTGTGATTCGAATTTTGAGAAGGTTGACCATTTGTTATTATCTTGTGCCATGGGGTGTTCTATTTGAAACTAAATTAGTCGTTGATGGGATATTGATATACCCGTTTTCATTTTGTTCCCGAACTTAATTTATTACAATGTCAATGATTCAAACAAAATGCTTGGACGTGGTTCGTCTCACGATTTTACGGGCCATTTAGCACTTGCGAAACTCTATGAAGTTTTGAATTGTCAAGCCAAAGAAAGCCACTTTGTCTCATAAGATTGTGATATATTATTTTGTTTGTTTTTCATAGAAGTGCTACTTTCAAAATTAATTTGGTTGGTTTTCTTCACAACCTCAATATCGCTTTGTATAATGTTATTTTTTTTCCTAGCATTTTAGTAATTTAAATAATTATCCAAGGATGAAATAGTTTAAATGACCCCTAAGCTTTTTTATTGCATTATGAGGGAACAAAGTGGGTCTTGACCTGCTAATTTAGTCATCCTAACCTAATACAAGCATTTTAATATTCCACATAACTAGTTGTGTATGTTGCCTTTCTCCACCCATACTTATACTTCTTCTCCACCCACGCTTATGCTTTTCTTCATATACATTAGTTGCACACACACACACAGAGTACAATACTATGCTCTTTATGTCTTATAGCATTTTCTTACTAACCTACAAAATGAAGAAAGAGAAAGAGTATAGAGAAGGGGAGATCTAGATAAAGTGCAATTGACAAATCTCCTATATTTTGCACTGGCAAGTTTCTGACAAGTCTTATAGGGGGGAGAGAGAGAGAGAGAGAGAGAGAGAGAGAGAGAGAGATTACCATCGTGTTTAATAGATTTTGTAACATCCCAAAATTTAAAACCAAAAATTTTATTTTCATAATAATAAAAATCATCAACCAAACATGTTTATAAAACCATAAAGGAAATTAAAGTATGAGAATCAATCATCCCAATTCATCAAAGTCAAATAAGGCAAAAATCATGGTGTGTGCGATGCGATCACCTTGAGCTCTTCCCTTCGATTCGGAAGTACCTAAAACATAATATGAAAACCATAATCACGAAGCATAGTGAGTTCCCCAAAATACCTCATACCATACATATCAAACATACAATGGGACATGCCCAAAATAATCAAACCTCGCCTGGCATCGGCCCCACATGGCTTCGAGCCCAGCTTGAAACAGATCTGTATGTACATACATACAACACATACACACATTAGGGCCTTGCCTGACATACATACAACACATACACACATGCAAGGTGTAAAGCCTGAGTTAAGATACTTTCATTTTTTACCCTTGGTATGTAAATATTTTGTAGATTGGTCCCTAGGTGGCAATTTTGCCATTTTCGAAAAAACTTGTAGTAAGCGGGGAGTATGCATGCAGGGTAAAAACCCTAAAATTTAGGGTTTGGACCCTATTTAAACAACATTATGAACCTTGAACCTCTCATTTCTTAGCCCCCAAAGACCTTTGAGTCACATTTCGAAACCCTAGCCCCTTTTGAAGAGATTTGACCCTCTTGTGTGTGTTTTAGTGTTTTTCGGTGAGATTCGAAGAATAAGAACTTGGAAGAAGTAGCCTTGATAAAAGGATAGCTTGTAGATCCAGACTTCTCTCACCGTTTCCAACTTCACTGAGGTATAAAGCTTGGAACTTATTCCTTGTTTACTGATGTAACCCGAAAATCGTCACGAGGCTGATTGAGTTGAGATCTTGGATATGAGATTCGTTGCTGCTAGAGAGCCTCGATTTGATTCCTGGTACACTAATAAACGAGATCGTTAGAGTCACCCCAGGACTTGCATCCCAGGAGCGGCCTCCGATGGTCAAGTTAGTATTGATACGAAACGAGGTCGGGTCCTTCAAGTGTAAGGAACCCGATTGTATGTAGAGAGAAAGAGATAGAGAGAGAATTGAAACTTGATTTGAAGTGTCTTGAGAGGTGTATATATAGTATAACTAGCTGTACCTTATCTCTTGGGGAGAAATCTTAACAGCTGGACAGGATAAGGTTGAGGTGACTTATGTACTTTTCGCCTTGGGAAGGAGCATGCCGAAAATGACCGAACTGCCTAGAACTGGCCGAAATGCCTAGAATTAGCCCAAATGTCTAGAAATGGCCGAAGTATTTAGAGCTGGACAATAAGATATACATATCAACAAGTCCCCCAAGTCTGAAGTAGGAGTGAGTCGATGACTGGTCTTGCTTTGGACTTATAGTAGCACGCATACGTAATCAAATGTATTCAAGTGTGTTAGGAAGAAAATCATTGAAAAGATCGTTTAGATTTAAAAAGATTAAAGCCAAGAACACAACGCCGATTCAAAATATGTTGAATGATTAAAAGTCATGCCTCAGAAGTACTCGACAAAGACTTGCTACTGTAGAGGCGTGATTAGGGTTACAAGATAATATCAGAGTTAACTAAAATACGATGCATGCATGCATCTTAAATACTCAAACCCTAGAATGAAATATGGGAGGACAGGCCTAACCCATTTACAAGATAGACTCAAACAAAAGGCCCAAAGATGAAACATAATTATCCCAACAATCTCCCCCTTTGTGTTATTTGAGGCAAGAGAATATAAATTCAAGATTCGCTTTTGTAATTCAAAAACCTTCAGAATAATGCTCAATAACGCCTTGCGAACCTGTACATACCAACGAATCATGTCCGAGAAGCACTTCTTATCACCCTCACGGTTGCCCTTGTATTTGTTGACAATATCCAAGATGAATTTGAGACAGGATGTGGTGAATAAGTGTTTGTATAGGAGAAAAAAACACGTTTTGCGATAGTCATCATCGTTCTTATCCCTTGCTTGAAAGACAACGTAACAACTTTCCTTGTGGATTTTTCCAATATACAACTTTTAAAACCCCTTTGGAGCTTCTTTAGGAACTGCAGTAGGCTTAACACTGTAACTATCTCTACATCCATAGAGCCCACCTCTTGAATATACGTAATCATCATAAGCTTAAGGTGATGGATGAAAGGTTTGTAGTGATGGGTTATTAGCATAACATCAATCCTATGGTGTACATGCAACCCTAATTGCTTCGATCTAGGTTTTTATAAGTAAACATACAACATTGAATACCAAAGCAATATACCCTAATTGACTAGCATACAAATCCGAAAACACATATGGTTTAGGGTTTAGATCTTACCTTTGATTGTTATATAGCAATAACAATCACTTTCCTTCTTGATCTTGACTATTAAAAGCTTAGTGCCCTAAGTGTTGCACCTCTAATGTAGTCATAAACGCCATTAGCAACAAGGATGAACAAGAGAGAGAGAGAGAGAGAGAGAGGAGAGGCACCAAAATTCGTCCAAGGTATTCTAAGAAGAGTTAGGGACGTTTTTGGAGGCCTAAGGGGTTCCTTTTATAGCTAGGATTCTAGGGTTTTCAACATGGAAATCCTAATTAGTTGCTTAGTCCTGAAGTAGCCCAAAGGATCTTCCAAAAGACCCTTGGACGATTTCTATATGGACCCTCATATAGAATTCATCCATTGCTTCCTTATGGATCCTAAATCCAACTTTATAACTATCTTATAATTACAGTATCAGTTCCCTTTATTTAATTAATCTCTTTTTGCGACAAAATTAATTCTTAATTAATTCTCGGCTAATATTAATTAAACAACATGATTTCTCTTTTAACATATTATTCATATAATATATTAATAAATCATAATTAATCCTTTTTCTCCTTAATTCGTCCTATTAGTTGCAATGGTGAAGGCAATCCAAAAGGACCATGCTCATAATCGGGTCAAGTACATACCAAAATAGTTATGGTCTTAGACACCTAATCCAACACGTACTTCTTCGTGTCTCGTAATAACAAGTGGTAGAGAATTATCCAGTCGTAAGGATTGATACATAGCAGGTCCGCGAGAGTGAACTCATGAACTTGACTAGTAGAACCTCTGAAAAATTTGAATTTGGCATTTGGAAAACTGTCAGTCTCGATTGGTCTAGTGACCTTCACTGCCATGATCTTGTTGGCACTCCAAGTCTTGTATTGCGGCCTCATGTGCTGAAGATAAAGTTGTAAGAAAAGTTGATCAGCACCACTATCAGAGATGGGGACATTCGCAACCTTGATGAAAGAATGAAACTTGAAGGCTTTAGATGTAAATGGAAGATCCAGTTGTGAGTCCTGAGTATTCTGGATTTCGAACGACACAACCGGTTCTAACCAATACTGATTCGGTGAATCAATAGCTTGACTTTGAATTCTTTTTATCGTCCAAACAGGAAACAAGAGTTTCCTACTTTCAAGAGTGGACCTTGCTCCTCTTTCAGCTTTCTCCTTTGCTTCAGCCTCTCTCACTATCCTTTGTTTTTCATCCAATTCAGACTCACAAGCCTTTCGCCTTTTGAGTTCTTCTTCATTGTTTTTATTAACTATTGGCTCTTCAAAAAAAAGCTTGTCTCTGCCTTTAGGCTCAGATTCACTTTTAATACTTAGATGGACTGAAGTTGTTGGATTTGCTGAAGTCTTCTTTCGTTGATCTCCCCCTTGTTTCGGAATATTGGAAGGTTTTGGAACACCCTCCAATCGATGTAACATAGCGAACACCGGTCTCAACTTTTTAGCAAGATGTTTCCGAACTGTAATTGTTATCATTGGGTCCCTGGTCTCAATAATATCTAAGAGTAGGCTAGTAACATTAGTGATGCATCTTTTCATTACTGCCCTCTCAATGATCAAATCTTGGATCTATTTCTCAGCTTGTTCGAGCTTAACAGTGAGAACCTTAACTTTTTTGGTTTTAATAGCAAAGGAGTCCATTATTTTACTTTCCATGGCAAGATTATCCTAAAGTTTGGAGATTTGTGAGTAAATTGAGGATTTGAATTCTTTGTGATCAGAGGTAATCCTTGTTCTGAGTTCTTGTAGTTTTGCTCGTTCAGCCTTAAGAGACGAGCCAAGATTTGCAATTGCTTCATTAGCTCTCACTGTATTGGTCTCAAAAGAAGAATAGAAGTTGTTCAGAAATGAAGTGGCATCAGAACTTAGTTTATCGACTTTTTCGGATGTTTCGTTGCAGACGGAGGCAGAGGCATCCACAGCTTTGTTCATCTTTTCAAGATTAGATGAATGCTCCTTGGTGAGGGTTTCAAGGATGGAATTTATTAAGGTTTGGGAGTACTCATCAAAAGAAGAAGGTTTGGAAGCCTGAAGCAGAGAGTCAAGCTTTTTGTGAATAGCTTTTAGTTGCCCCTTTGTAACTGAAGCTTCATCATCACTAGCAGTTCGAATAGTGAATGGACTGAAGGTGAACCCTGCTAAATCATATTCATCTGCCCCATAGATCATATCAGGATCATCTCAGTGTATTGGGGGAATCTGGGGAGAGATATGAGATGATGTAAAGCCTGAAGTTCTAGCCCCCACATCAAATGCATTGACTGAAACAACAAGTTCTCCATATGTTGTGGGTGGAACAGTGGAATTAGTGAATAAAGGAATAGATTAGGGAATGATGCTTTGATGTTCAGAAGAAATATGTGGAGGGCAGGGTGCAATGGTAATTGGTGTTGTGGTGTGTTCAGGTGAAGAAGGAGGAGATGGAAAGAAATCGTTGTAAGTAGGGGTTACCTCAGCATGAGATGTAGCCTCTTCGTTGTGAACTTGCTCCTCCTCTTCATTGCAAATTGGTTGTTCTTCCTCATTACGAACATTTGACTGAGTGTCAGATTGTGAATGTTCACTTTCAGAAGGTGTGGGGGACTTAGTCTTGCGAGCTGCTCTCTTCAACTCTCTCTTTTTAGGAGCGACTGCAGATGGATCAACCTTCGCCTTTCACTTCTTAGGAGTCCTCGCAGTTTCAGATGGACCTTCCATATCTTCCTTTTCTTTTCTCCCTTTATTTCCCCCTTTGTTACCCCCTTTCTTGGGTTTATCTGCTTCATCTATAATCGACTGCATTTCAGGAGTTAAAGTACGAAAATCTGAGGCAGGAAAAGTATAGTAGCCTTTAAGAACTTTGCTGGCAGGAGGCACATCACGAAGCTTAGCTTCAGGAATTGAGTCGATAAAAGCAAACTTAGAAGAATCAGCAACAATGATTCCAGTGGTGTGAAAGATTGAAACTTTAGACATCAGGGAATCTTGCATAATTGGAATCTACAACTTGGTGATGGCCCTTTGAACAATGATGGACCAAAAGCGTACACAAGAGATTTCTCTATGACGAGTAGTTGAATGGGTACTTTGAATTGCCTGGCCCAAAGAACAACACCATAGTCAATATTCAGCCCAATATAGATGTCATAGATGATTGCCATGAACAGCTTGCTGGCACAATCAGATCCTGTTCCCCTTTCAGAAAAGGCCTTGAATAATATTGTGAAAAGTCCATTCCATTGGGGCGGAAAGTTAAGTTTTCGGAATTTGGAAACAACAGAAAAGGTGTCTTTATACCCTATTTGATAGAACATATCTAACAAGGCTGAGTTGGAGATAGATTCAGGATCAATCAGGTCATCAGATTGAATAAGCCCTAAGAGAGAAGAGAATCGAGCTTTGGTGATGGATGTTGTTTTATCAAGAATTTGAAAAGTGATTCTCTATTCTTATTTGATGTAACAAGCAAAAGAGTAGGCCTTTGAAAGTAATGACATCAGAACAGTTTCCATCTTAGTTATGGTTGTGGTCAGTGGAGAGTATTTTAGACACTCGATGATTATAAGTAGATGGTTGTCATATTTGAAAGGATCAAGATCAATGATCAGGTTTTGATGTGACTTGATGGTGAGAAGTTGAGATTTCCCAGTTTGTTCTTGAACAGAGGGAGTTTCAGAAGAGCCCACCATTGTTGACATCTTTAGGAAGAAGAAGATGAACAGTTGCTTGCGTTGATCTTCGGAAATCTTTGAGAGAATTTTGTGAGTGGTAATGAGAGGTGAAGCGCCAAAATCCTTTTATACCGTGCGATTAAGGAGAAAAATCTGGAGAGAGATTACATCGATTAATGAAACGTCGTCTGAAAAAGCGCAATTTGACAACCGTTCATGTCATAGATATACGTCATACAATGATAAAGTAGATGCACATTCAAAATTTCACGCGTCCATTTGAATTCTTATCTTTAGGAACTTAGGTTGAACTGCGAACCTGAAACTGAATGTAAGTACCACGAACCAAACTTTTGAAAATCACTAGGATCTTCATACAAGTGTGTGCCATATATAAAGAAATAAAGCAATTAATTCTAATTGATACTAGGGATGCCTAATAAGACACGAAACTATGGATCTCGGGCAAAGACCTCTTCCTTCAAAGTCAAGAGAGACTAAGAAGTGTCTGTGTGGTTTCCCGTTGAAATACGATCAATTGTTTATTAAGAAACACTGAAAGGCATCTTTTATTAGGCTTACAAGGTGGCTTTATCTTCATCCAAACTCTGAAACTTGACATAAGTGCGAGAGTTGGACGAAGTACTCGGGTGACCAGTGTAGTCAGTTGAACGAGTAGGTTTGGAATTTTTTGGTGACAATATTAAATTCTGAAATCTCAAATTGGATCTTTTGGGAAGAAGTGTCTTGGGACAAGAACACGGCATAAGGATCTCGCAAAAGAAAAAGAGATTTCTTGGTACAAACCACGATAGTGGCTTTCGTTAATTCCATGGTGAAAATCTTGAACTTTTAATTGTTCACCGTCAATTCATTTAAGTGTGATGGATTTTGGGTTTCACTCAATTCGTGGTTGTACGAAACCAAGATCACTAACATAGATGTTGTAGAACCATTAACTTCAGTGGTATAGCTGAGAGTCTCGAGGGTTACATTCATGAGTGCGAAGGTATTAGAGAAGCATGAAGGTGGTTCCAAAGAAGTGAATGTACCTCTGTTATGCGAAAGTGACCAAGCAGATAACTCTTATCTCAAAAAGAGAAGAGTAAGGTAGCTCATGACTAATGTGAATTAAACAGCCTGGTTGGGAAGAAACGATTGGTAGGATCGGTTCATTAAGGTTTCACATCGAGTCGATTGAGGCTTCGGACAACATGCAGCAGCATGCTTCTAGGGGCACTTAGCTAATACATAGATAAAGAGATTTAGAGCTGCCCCATCACACAAATTGAGATATGTTACGAACTTGTTCCTCCATTATCTACTTAAGATATTTTTGGTGTTTTTGTGATTCGTGAAAATAAAAGAAATAAAAATAAACACAAATAAAATATTTTTGTATTTTGAAATTTTATGAAAAAGAATTACAACAAAAAAGATTGAAAAACGAAACAAAGTTAAGAAACAATATACATAATGTACAAAAGAATATTGGAAAATCCGAACCACGAATGAACAATTGACTACGAATTACTGCGAGCGTTCGCACCAATTCATAGTGTTAAAGTAGACTGCAAATGAACAGTGGACAACGAACTACTATGAACGTTCGCACCGATTCGCAGTGTAAACATTATGTATGCGAAAGTGATTTATGAATTACACTTTTGAAACAATGTTTCTATAAACAATTATTGTCTTGGGGTTGTTTTAGGAAATAAAAATTTTACTATGATTTTTGGGAAGTCACATCCAGCACCATAAACTTCCATTTTCGCCCCTTGTAATGTTGTTTGGCAGCGTCTCCATCACCTTGTAGTTTTTATTGGAGTATGAGTTATACAAATCTGGAAAGATATCTTTGAGAGAAATCCCATCCAACCACTTATCTTCCAAAAATAGGTCTCATTTCTAGCTCCCAAACTTCTTTCAAAGAGCAAAACCAAGTCAATATTCCATTCCTCCACACACACACACACACACACACACACACACATATATATATATATATATATATGTGTGTGTGTGCAATATTTGACCATGTACCCGGAAGACAAGATCTATGTTAAACCGTTGTCGCGCACGATTTAAGCAAATAATATTTTCACTATTGGGTTCTCTAATAGGTAGCACATGGAAGCATCATCGAATCTTCAGGGACACAACCTAATGGTCAATGCCTCTTTGTGTAAGGTACATACTAGTCAAAACAGAAAATATAAAAGGGGGTTTTGATTATTAAATAAAAACTAAATTGCAGTAAAAATAAACTAAATAAAACTCAGTAATAAAAATGAATTAGTTCTGCTGCGACTTTCCTAATAATGCAATCAGCTCAGATCATGTTACCAAAATGCATTCTATCTAAGCTAGTATTGAGAAAAACTAACAAGCTCTATTATAATCTCTTTTACATAGGTAAATTAATCAAAACATGCTCTTTAATTAACCCTAAATTTTTACTGTCTGATTAAACAAGCTCTTAATTAAGATCAGAAAAGTTGCATTAAGATTTGTGTAAAATTCCCAGCAATATCCAATACTTCTCATAAGCTTGGAAGCATAAATATATGAAATTTTGGATTATATCAGAGTTAAATCCCTAACATGGAGCCCATATGATATTTGTTACTTATTACAGTTGACAAGAACAATTACAAATTCTATTAATTGATTAATTGTAATGATTAAATCCTAGCTAGATTATCAGACTACCAAGAATTAAAAATCAAATTTTCATTAAGTTCAAAACTGAAACAAATAGATAGAAGCACACAATGAAAACCAAATCTGATAATTGATCACATGAAAATTACTAGTTTATTGCAGAACTGAAAACTAGATTTTAGCCAGACATGGTTAAAAGCGAATCTAAACTAATTAAAGAGAAACTAAATGATTAATCTTTCAAACTAAATGTAAGAGAATATTCACAGCCTTTAGATCTTTAGAAAGTGCTGAAAAGGATCAAAACTCGCTTACAAAAGCGTTTTCCGTCATCTGGAAGCGTCTAACCTCGAATTTGACTAGGGGTGTCATATTTATATGTAAGCAGGAACCTTATGGAACAAGTAAACAAAATATGTGATCGCAGATATAGGAAATATGATCACAAATTTGGTGATTTTCTCCAGAATTGTCAGTTAATGAAGTATGATGCTATTCTCGACATATTTTGAGTTGCATCAGATAAATGCAACCACACACACACACACATACACACATATAGGATCGCAAATTTTGCGAATTTTCTTCTAGATGACTTTTTCAACCTTGCAAATCCTCGATCAACAAATACGAACGTAGATGTCCAAAAATGCGATCACATATATGGCTTTTGGCTCGATTCAGACGTGATTCTTCAGTTTAAGCATTTCATGTCATTCCTCTACATCCTTCTTCAGTTCCAACTCAATTTAGGCTCTAAATATGTATCCAGATACTCCCAAAGTACCGCTCGACTCAAATTATTTGAAAACGATACGAAAAATGATAATAGTACGTGAATTCTGATAAAGACATGAGCTGAACATTATTTAAACTAATGTCATGCAAATGTACAACTTATGATGCTAAATGCTAATAAAAACTACCCTAAAAGATGCATAAAATGACATTTATCAATCTATCAATAGGCTTATCGTCCAAACCAATTATATTATGCCAAGACTTCATGCCTTTTAACCAAAGATTTGCACCTTCCATTTTAAACCTCCACATCCACTTTTCTAATGGGGCTAGGTTTAAAGATCTAAGGTACCCAACACCTAGGCCCTCTTTTCTCTTGTGCATGACCACGGTATTCCAAGCCTCTATTGGATCTTTTTGCTATCACCTTTCCCATTCCAACGGAACTTCCTCCTAAAGCCCTCCAAACAATAAATAATGAGCATTGAAAAGCAAAAAATAGTAAAAGGGAAGGCTACTCAAGATGGAACTAACAAGAGTGAGACAACCTCCAAAAGATAAAGTACTAGCTTTCCAAGAAGATAACTTTGATTTAAACTTCTCAACAATATGATTCCAAGATCTAGCTAACTTCATGTTAGAACCTATGGGAAGCCTAAGATAAGTAAAAAAAATCTACCATGCTTACAACACAAAATACAAGCAAAGAGCTCAATCTCGACATCTTCTACCCCTACACCATAAACTTTACTTTTATGAAGATTTACTCTCAAGCTTTGTTCTCTATCTCACATCTCCGGTAAGTTAATGATGAACATGGATGGATAAATGTAGGTTCATGACGATTTCCAGTGGATTCAATGGAGCTTCATCAGTTTGGAATTTGGACTTGTTGTTGATTGGAATTCGAAAAAAAAGCCATTAAAACGTATCCGACAAGATCTTGATGCTTGTTTTTCGAGAGAACATAACCAACATTACTTTCATACATGTTATTAGCCTCGATTATGGTGGATGTACAAATGGTGGGGATAAAGAAAAAAGAGAAGCAGAGACTACAATGTCTTCACCAATGGCAGATGGAGACAAAGAAGAAGCTTGGGACATAGATTCAGAATTCATATGTGCATAATCAGATGTCGTGTGCAACTAGTATAGATGAAGAAAAACAAAAGCGTGGGCGGAGAAGAAAGAAAAGAGGGGCAAAGAAAAGCATAAGAATAGGGTGGATTTATTTGGAATTTTCTTTAATTTGTTTTTATTAAAGTTACATCATTTAGGTGTGACTAGGTAGGTCAACATACACAAGTGGCTACGTGACATATTAAAACCGATTATATTAGGTTAGTGTGATTAAATGAACATGTCAAGACCCATTTTGTTTCCTCATAATATAAGAAAAAAAAACTTAAAGGGCCATTTAAACCATTTCGAGAAAGTTTGTTATCATCCTAATTATCCACGTAGAAAAAAACCACTTAAAATTCTGATCGTAGATTTAAACCTTTGATATCCACTTGTCTGCAATTCTGAAAAGTTTTGCGAATGTTTTCACCACCCCTCTCACGCCCCTCAAAAAAATCTCTAAAGAAATAACTACAATTAATCCTTATATAGTTGGAGCAACTCCAATTCTAGCACATTAAGTCATTGACACATAAGTAATGAAAAACATTAAAAAAAAAATAAAAAAATTGAGATTCACAAAAAAGAGATTTTTTATATATAAATATAAATGCTAATGCATACATCATCTATTCTACTTCCAAATTACATATTATGATTTCATAATGAAACTTTACCCTCAAAACTCTAGTTTATGGGCACTTTATCGTTTAGACCAACTCCAATGAATACACAAAAATAATGTTTTGGTGTGAAAATGTGTTCGAATGGATCACTAAACTCAACACAAAAATAATGGGATTGAATAGTGGTCTATATTTGGTGTAACACTATTCATCACATAAAAACAGTTTTTTGAATTGTTAAATATTATTTTAGTTAGTTTTATAACTTTTACAACTTTAATAATTATTCTATTCTATATTATAATATGAAAATATGTCTTTAAAGTAAACTTTTAGTATGTGGTTGGAGTAAAAAAAAAGTTTTATTGTTAAAAATACTAAAATTTAATGATATTTTTAGTGGAATGGTTTGAGTTGCTCTTAGCTACAAGCTGCATGGTTACTGAAATCATATAATTAAACAATCACTAGATGTCTACATTCTTTGATTTCACTAAATATGGAAAAATATGTCAAAATTGGAGGAGTCTCAAAATTGATGCTAATTAAAACGAAATCGGGATTAGCTGGTGGGCAAACCGTTTGTTAGGGATTCCATTACATCAAGAATCAAGATCTTCCCATTTTCCATCCTTAAGGTAGACTTAATAACTATCAATGATCGTAAGTAATACTCGTTTAATGTTCGGTTTTTTCTCCTCATTATGTCATTGTTCTAGAGGTGTACAAACCGGTTTTTAAGATGATCCAAATTGATTTTCAATTGGTTCGATTTTTAGAGTATACATAAACATCGTGAACCGGTATAACCCAGTTTTGAACTTTGCTAGTTGAAAACCGATTTCAGTTATCTAGCTTCCAATATCTAAGAATGTAAATCTAGCTAAATACGATTGGATCGGATCAAATCAAATTGGTTTCAACAAAACTGATTTTTAACCGAAACGGTTTTGGATAAGATCCATATGGAAGAAATGGTTATGTTGTACACCTCTACCTCATTCCATTTAATCATAAAAAACTTTACAATATATATTATCGCATCACCGATTTCTCTCCATAGAGTGGAAGCCATAAAAAAAAACCTAACGATAATGCACAAATCCATGAGTCAAATCAAAGTATCAAACATTTCGTGGTGTGCAGGTCTACCATTTTGTTAAAAAGTTTTCTTTATGTAAAAAGGAAAGAAAATGAAACAGAAACAAAGAAAAAGGAAATAAAAAAAAGCCGTGTCCTAAAAGTTTTCTAATTAAATATTTCCTTAGTTCAGAAATTTATATGTGTAAATATCACAATCCACATGTCGCTAGTCACAACTTATATTTATTTTTTTTCTGTTATTTTAAAACCGTAACTCAAGAGTCAAGAACATACCATAAACTCTTTTCATCACCACAGAACAAATTACACAGACACCAGAGCTCAATATTCTAAGTTGAAACAACTCCAAATGCTACAATAACCGATTCAAAGAATCAACTCAACATTTTCCATGATTACATGTTTATAAATGAATTTAAGCTCCAAATTTCGGGACTTTAGCAGTTGAGATACGGGTGAGAAAATGTTCTGCTACAATCCTCCTCTGAATCTTCCCGGTAGCCGTCTTTGGAACAGAATCCGTAATAAACACCTTCTTAGGAACCTTAAACGCCGCTAAATTCTTCTTACAGAATCTTAAAACCTCCTCCTCATCAAGACCCGATCCATCTCTAGGTATCACAGCACAATTTATCTGTTTTTCATTACATTAATAATATTAATTTTTTTTTATCGAAATAAATAAATAAATAAAATAAATTTTGATTCGTCATAGACTCATAGCCATACCTCTTCCCCATATTTGTCATCGGGCACACCAAAACAAACAGCTTGTGCAACATCTGGATGGGATAATAGGACAGCATCCACCTCGATAGGTGATATTTTCTCTCCTAAAATAGAAAAGAAATAATAACAAAATAAAGATATTGCGACTTTTTTTATAATCTATTATATTTTAGTAGAATCGGCATCTAATAATAGAACATACTGTTAAGTATCTACTTTATAATAATAATAAATTGCAAATTAATAATAAAAGAAAAACACATGTTGTGTGAGATAGACGATTTTAATGTCGTTTTCTTTTAACGAGAATTCTGTGAAGGTGAGGAAATCGATGTCGACAAGTATTGTAATTTGTGTATTTTAAAGGCTACACTTTAAGGGGCCCACCTTTACCAAAATCAAGAAAATAACAGCCCTTGAAGCACGAAAGGGTCTAGAGATTTACATGTTTGTGTTCGTTAAATGTCAGTGACATAGGAATATAATTTTTTTTTTTTTTATGACTAACGATTTTTTTTAAATATTTTAAATTGATTTAAAAATTGTTTAAGAAATAATACCTCCTCTGTTGACCAATTCCTTGATTCGGCCCACTAGATGCAGATATCCATCGGAGTCAAAATACCCGATATCACCTGTATGAAACCACCCGAATAGAAATGCGGATTTATTAGCTTCCGGGTTGTTTTTATACCCGGATGTTACATTCGGGCCCCGAATACAAACTTCGCCATTTTCGCCGGCTTTTTGTTCTACGCCGTTTTCATCCAATATCGCCATTTCTTGACCCACGGGTTTTCCGACTGACCCGGGAATGTGTGGGCCGTCTTCGGGTAATGGGTTGGATGACATGAGATGGGTGGCTTCGGTCATGGCGTAGGCTTCGAGAACCGGCGCGTGAAATGCTTCTTCAAGCCGAGCTAATATGGACGGCGCGAGTGACGCGCTGCAGCTTCGGATGAATCGGAGTTTTGGGTATTTGGGTTCGGGTTTGGATAGGTGGCGGTCGAGTATGATTTGGTGGATGGTGGGGACGGCGGTGTACCAGGTGGCATTGTATTTGATCATGTCTGACCAGAAGGTTGAGGCGGAGAAACGCCCGGCGGATGGGAGGGTGACGGAGGCTCCGGCGCCGAAAGAGCTTAGTAATCCGGCGAGTAGGCCGTGGACGTGGAACAGAGGGAGGACGATGACGGTGGAATCGGATTCAGTGAGTTTGTAAATGGATTTTATGTTGTTGACAGAAGAGGCTAAGTTGAGTTGAGTCAGTGGCACACCTTTGGGGCGGCTGGTGGTGCCGGAAGTGTGAAGGAAAAGTGCGACGTCAGATGGTTCGTTGACGATTTTCAAGGCGGAGAAATCGGAGTTAGATTCTGACGCGGTGGAGAGCTTAATACCTGATTCAACGTCGTTCAAAGTCGCCGTTGCGTGAGGGATTCCGATCTTTGAAGCCGCGATTTCGGCCGCCTCGATTCCTTCCTTAGCGGTCAATAAGAGTGTTGATTCAGAGTCCGATAAGTAAAACTCGAACTCATCGGCGGTGTAAGCTTGATTAAGCGGTGCTGCGGTGGCTTTCACCCGGATGACGGCCAAAAACATGATCACATACTGTAAACAAACAGAAAAATCCCATCAAAAATCTTACCGAATCGATGAATTCACCTTAATTACAGTGCGATTATAATTCTTAAGATCTGTCAAAAAAATAGGGCATTAGAGAAAAACGATACATACCTCGATGGTATTGGGAAACGTGAGGGCAACGACATCGCCGGGTTTGACACCGGAAGCCACAAGCGACGAAGCTGCATGCTCGATGAGGTGATTAAGACGAGCGTGGGTGATATCGAATTTGCCGGAGACGGAGATAGCACGGCGATCGGGAAATTTGTCGGCGATGTGTTTCAGTAATCCGGTTAAAGTCTCCATTGTCAAAAAATAAATGAATTGAAAATGAAGATAAGCAAAAGGAGTTTTAGATGAGAACGGGAAGAGGGGAAGGGTGTAATATATAGAAGAATAAGGCGGCGAGCACACGGAGGAGGAACGCCGAGGGGGTTTGATTCTTGACCACGTTCGGCGAAGGTGTTAATTGGGGAAGGTATGCCACGTGGAAGATGACATGTAATGGAGGTCGATCATTTTTCAACTTGAACCGGGAACCGTCTCACGTGAGATAAGCATGTCAAGATCCCATGTTATATGAAAACTACAAATTTGGTCCCTATGTTATTCAAAAAAACTTTGAATAGGGTCCAAAAAGTTTTCAATTTGCATGGAAAGTTAAAAATCAAAGTTTTTCTGGGTTTTTGGTCCCTGATACACTTGAAAAGTCGATTTTGCCCTTTTCATTTCTTTTTTATATTTTCTTTATTTATTTTGGTATTTAACTAATTAACAATAAAAAAATAAAAATAAAATCTCACCAAAACCCTCCTCCTCTCTCTCTCTCTCTCAAGAAAGTCAAAAAAACTCGTTACTATATTTTCCTAACCCTCTCGGCCTTTTCTCTCATTGTCCACCGGCTACATCCCACATGCCTCCATCTTCTTGACTTCTTCCTTACATGATCTGCATGAACTCTTTCTTTCTTTCTTCTTTCTCACCCTCTCCATCACCTACTCTTTCACTCGCCCCTTTTCTATCTCCATCGCCTGAGAAGTTCACTTTCTAGTCTCTTAACGATCTATTTTCCAATGAGTTTCTAGAGCGAATCCATGGATACTACTGAATTTGAGAAGTTCACAGCCTCACCCCTTACTCACAATGCAACCGTAGAAGTCCAATGGTTTGATTTCTGGGTGGAGAACTTTGATTTATTGATTCGATGTTGAAGGTCAAGGGTTGGATGTGGTGATTTAAGTTCATTGGGTTTGATTTCATGGAATTTATGGGTCTTGGTCTTGATTTAGTTGCAATTTTGTAATTGTTTTTGAACATGGATGAAGGTCTTGATTTAGTTGAGTTACAGAGTAAAATCGAAGGTCCAAGAACACGCAGATCCAAAATCGGAGGTCCAAAAAAAGGGAATTTTAAAAGAAATCAAGAAATCTGTGTGTGTGTGTGTGTGTGTGTGTATATATGTTCTTGTGAGTTTCAGAATTAGACTCCAAGAAATTTGTTGTTGCTGTGTTTGTTATGTTTTTCCCCTTTCTTCTTCCATCTCGATTGTTGTTGCCAGACGCAAAGGAAATGAGGCAGTGGAGCTGCTATCGCTTGCCACCCGTTACCGACCTCCACCTCGTTGTTGCCACTGCTGTGAACCATCGCCACCTCCGAATGCTACTTCCGTCAACCCTCTCCGTCCAGCCACCACTCTAATTTGAAGGTGATTGCCTTCCCCCTCTTATTTGCTTCGTCTGATCGAGACAAGAGACTCATTGTGATGAGATTGTTTCCAATCGATGTGGGTGCTTTGCGTTAGAATGTGTGTGTCTTTGTGTTTGGGTTTCAATTTCTTTCTATTACTTGATTTTGGATTTTGTTCATCAATTTGGGGTTATTAGAGATGAATTCCATGAGATTTTTGAGAGAGAGAGAGAGAGAGAGAGAGAGAGAGAGAGAGAGAGAGAGACGGGGGTGGGGATACTTTTTTTTTTTTTAAATTAAAACAGCATTAGAATAATTATAAAAAATACAAAAAAGAAAATAAAATGGTATAATCGTCTTTTTAAGTTTTTTTGGACTAAAAACCCAGAAAAACTTTGATTTTGGACATTCCATGCAAGCTGTAAACTTTTTGGATCTCATCCAAAAGTTTTTGAAAACCACAAGTACCAAATTTGCAGTTTTGTCCTTGGTGAAAAAAAAATACAATGCCTTATTACTTGGTATCATTGGATCATATTTTTTCATATAGTTCGATCAATGGAAATTAATAACAAACATTATTACTTATAATACTATTTTATCTCACTAGATCGATAGTTGTGATAACACATCCTCCACACTTTTGTTATTTCATTTCATTTAATATCATTTTTCCTTACACTCTCATCACCCACAAAACTAATAGGAAATGATACCATAGTAACACCACTTTTATATATATATATATATATATATATATATATATATATATATATATATATATATATATATATATATATATATATATATATATATATGGAAAAGTTCAATAGAGAACCATAATTATGGGTTTTTCAAGGAACCAAATTTTTTTTTTTTTTTTTTTTTTTTTTTTTTAAATTTCTAGAGCTTATTCTTTATCGAAAAAAAAATCTAAAAATATCTAAATTCATATATTAACATTGTGAATGTAAAAAATATTTTTCAGATTCACCGTGTGAATCCGGATTCACGTTGTGAATTTTCGAAGATTCACATGGTGAATTTGACGTTAAAAAAAATCGAATTTTATATCATTGGAGAAAGGTTAAAAAGTTATAAATTTCTGTATTTTTAGTTTTTTTTGATAAAAAATAAGTTTTAAAAGTTGAAAAAAGATTGCTTCCTTGGTTAATTATGGTTCTCTATTGAATTTAACCATATATATATATATATATATATATATATATATATATATTGAAATTCTCCTATCTTAGCTACAGTAATTTTGCTTAGAATTTGACAAAAATGATCATTCCTTTATATATACATGTTCAATTGTATCTCATTTTAACTTTGCTAAGGATTTAACAAAAATGGTCATTCCTATACATATATATATATATATATATATATATATATATATATATATATATATATATATATATATATATATATATATATATATATATATATATATATATATATATATATATATATATATATATATATGCTTTTTGTCAATTTTGTCCTTATTTTTTAGTTATTTTGATACCTTTTGTCATTTATTTTTTAGAAACTTTTTAACATTCAAAGTTTGGTCACAAAACTCTAAGGAATTGACAACTTTGACAACTTTTCTAAAAACTTGCTAATTTCAACCCTTTAATTCTTTAGTCATTTTGGCATTTTTGGTCCTTATAGTCTAAACTTTTATATTTTTTCATAAAAAAACACAAAAACGGTCCGGGACAAAGTCCGGGTTCGTCCTCATATTTAACTTTTTTTTTGTTTTCTACCGTCCGTTGCACTTTCTGCCGTCTGTCATTTTCTTCTTTTGGTATATTTTTTATATATTGGCCGCATATTTATTTTTTTGTTTTTTCCTGTCTCTATCTATTCGTCTCTGTCTGTGAAAATTAGGGGTCGAATTATCCCACCTACATCTTTTAACAAAAACAACATTCAAATCAGACGCACACGACCCATGCAGAGCATGGGCAACATATCTAGTTTATTTTATTTCATTCACAAATTACAAACTGTTTATGACTAAGAACTAACCCACCATGCGGTACACTTCTCCCGCAACATCAACCCACCAACTCACCGCAATTCTAGACGGTGTTGTGTTCACCGCACAACCGTAGTGACATATCACCCACCACACAATGCGGTTATCTTCAACATCGTGTGGTCTTAAACAAAACACTCCATTAAACCTTTAAAGTTTAATGGTTTTTCATATCACCATTGTAATATATATATATATATATATATATATATATATATATATATATATATATATATATATATTTCAAATAAAAATACTAAATAAAATGAGAACGTGAGGATGATTCTCAGTCAATTGTTTTCTTTAATTAAGTTATTTTTTGGTAATTAATAAAATGTATTATTAAAAATTTTGATTAATAATATGTAGGGGTAAAATGGTAATTGTATTTTGAGATAATTATGAAAATAAGCAAAATTTGTGGGATTATTCAATTTTCGAAATTTCAAATTTCAGATTTTTAAAATTTCAAAAATTTTGAAATACTAATTTTAAAATTTTTGATTTAATATTCATTATAGAATATATTTATATACTAGCTAAATACCAATTAACAATGCATATTCAAAATAGAATGTATATAAAAATTCACACATATTAATAAGATAATGAATTCTTTATTTAATAATGATATAAAAAAGATTTTTTACAAAAATCATAAGAAAATAATAACATACATAAAAATATAAACTCATGTAAAAAATAATATATATATATATATATATATATAAATTCAAGATAGAAAAATTATAAAAGTTCTATGTATTATAGTATATTTTTTTTTGTTCTAGGTCTTTGACTATTTTTCTTCTTGGTCATCGCAATTTTCTTTCTTTAAGTTCTTTTAACATGTAAATACAAATAAATAAATAAACTGTTTGCAAAAAATCATAATAGAATAACTAGAAAGATTACTCCCGCTATGCGGAGATCAGAAGCTTTCAATGTTGTTTCTGAATCGATAAATATGACATATGTAGAAAGTGCAAGGATGACAAGCTCGGGCTTTACCCCGGACTGTTTTGTTCATGTTTTTATGAAAAATGTAAAAGTTTTGACTGCAAGGACCAGAAGTGTCAAAATAGCTAAAGAATTAAAGGGGTAGAAATTAGCAAGATTTTAGAAAATGGATCAAAGTTGTCGAACCGTTAAAGTTTTGTGGTCAAACTTTTAATATTAAAAGGTTCCTAAATAGAAAAGGGATCAAAGTTGTCAAACCGTTAAAGTTTTGTAGCCAAACTTTTAATATTAAAAGGTTCCTAAAAAAATGTAAAAATATCGATTATAAGGACAAAAAGTGTCAAAATGGCTAAAAAATGAGGACCAAATTTGTCAAACCGTTAAAGTTTTGTGGCCAAACTTTAAATATTAAAAGGTTCCAAAATATCGTTAAAGTTTTGTCAAACCGTTAAAGTTTTTTGGCCAAACTTTAAATATTAAAATGTTCTTAAATAGAAAATGGATCAAAGTTGTCAAACCGTTAAAGTTTTGTGGCCAAACTTTAAATATTAAAAGGTTTCTAAAAAATGTAAATTATTGATTACAATGACCAAAAGTGTCAAAATAGCTAAAAAATGAGGACCATAGTTGCCAAAGTACAGGGACTAATTCTGCCAAAAAAACATAAAGTTCAAGGATTAAAATAGACAAAAATTATTGAAATTCACTATTCATAAGAAACGATTTCCATAATATAATATAATATATATATATATATATATATATATATATATATATATATATATATATATATATATATATATATATAATAACAAAAGTACTAAGATATACGTAAAAATTCAAAGTAGAATAATGTAAACACTAAGTTGTATTGAGAAATTCATAATAGAATAACATCATACATCATAAACTATTAAACTGTAATTAAAAAATCATAAATGAAAAGGAAACCCATATGGAATTAGTACTTTTAGTATTCATATTAAAATGTTTATGTATATAATTAATTTAAGTAATATGCATATTCATGATAGAATATACACATATAAAGTTTACATAGAGAATTAGTACTAAATCTACCATGGTGGCATAACCTTCAGTTTCTCAAGGACAAATGACACTATTTTCTTTTGAAAATCAACAAATTCATAAAATATATGGATATGATCATATTTTATTAAACTTAATAAAAAAAGATCATGAGCCAACCTCACCACAAGTAGTTGTAACAAGGTCATTTTATTAATTATCATGACCTTTTCAAAGAGTTTTGATGCCTTGTTAATATAGGGTCTTCTGATAAAATATGCATAAAATCATAATAAGAATAGATAATTCAAGAAAACTCATTTCATTATCTGTAGAAAAATCAAGAAATCAAGGGAAACTACCAAGCCTATAACATCTTGTTCTCCATGGTATCCACCCTTTATCCCCTTAGTAAGTGATTATTGCGCAAAGTGGCCCTTTATAGCATTTTTATAGTTTTTGGTGCAACATGGGTACATAGGGCGTACCTAGTGCCCTGCATGTACGTTGAGCGTACGCTAGTACACAGGGCGTACACAAATTTGACAAAACCCTAATATTTAGGGTTTGTGCACTATATAAGCACCATTATTACCCCAAAACCCTTTCACTTATCAGCTTCTATCCCAAGAATCGACCCACCTTGCAAACCCTAATCTATTTTGAGCATTTGTAGCTTTTAAGTGAGTTGTGTGCTTTCTTGTTTGTGAAGGAACATCATCAAGGAAATGGATTTGTTCTCAAGACTTTAGGTCCAAAATTTTCTCTTAATTATACACCATTTGGAGGTATAAAGCTCCAACCTTGGCTCATGTTTTTTGTCACAAAACCTAGGTCTTTGTGAGTAGAAGGTACTCTAAAGCCTTTAAGCTATCCTTTTAGACATTTTAGGGCATTTTAAGTCATAAAAATGCAAGCTTGGATCTTCGTTTGTCTCCATGCAAGAGTTATGGTGTACAAAAGGATTGAGCAAGTTAGGTTTTTTCGACAATGGGAGTTGTTTTTCTGCCGAACCATCGACCATTTTTCATAAGAAAAATCAACAAGCCCTCACCCTATTTTTCCAGTCACATTTTGACTCTTTTTACGATGAATTGTTGCCGGTTCGGTAATCTGATGTTTTTAACAAAAACACAATGTTTTTAAAGCACATTTTGAGGGTGAGTTTCACGACCCTATTTTAAACCTTTTACTATTTTCAGGAGAGAATATATGCTTAATATCGTTTTTCGTTTATATAAACTTCAATTATTTATTACCATTTATATATAAATTATTTAATTGTTATAGTAAACTGTCGCAAACTGTCGCTAAAATCTGTCGCTTTTATATAATAGATTATATAAACATTGCCGTTAATTTTTCTGCATAATATGGATATTTATTATGCTTTGTCATTACTCTAACCGCATAATATGAATATTAATTATGTCATGTCGTTACTATGTGTAACACTCGTGTTTCTAGCCTAGACATTAATATTGATGTGATAGTCTAGGTTAACCTTTGTAACTCATTTTGAAGAAATGAAAAAGAATTATGTGAATATTATGTGTTTTATGCTTAATTACTAGGAGTTAATTAATTAAGAATAAAAATGAGCATCAAAAATAAATATTAAATAAAGCTGAGATCTATTAAAAAAGTTGTAGTGGTCGTGACAAGGATTACAGATATATAAAGAATACAAAAATCCGAGTTATAACGAAGAAGTTATGACATGTCGAAGTTTCACGACAAACCCGACACGGTGTCGAATGTCGTAAAAAGTGAGTTTTTGATAAACTACTTTTTAGCCTTAGTGATCTAAACGAAAGTCGTAGTGCTTGTTAAACCGAGAGTATGTATAAAAAGAACGCCCAAATCTGATTTCATATGAGGAAGTTATGATTTTTCGAAGTTTCAGCTTAGCAATAGACAGCTAAAAACTCGAATTTTAGATCGAGTGATTTTTAGCCGACACGACCTAAACGAGAATCGAAGGCCTCGTCAATAGTAGCACAACGGTAAAAAGACAGATGAAAACGGACGTCAGATGAATAAGTTATGAATTTTTATCGGATTTCCTGTCCTGGTCTGTTAAAAATAATAATATAAAAATTAAATTCAAATGTAGCCGACGAAGTCTAAACGAAAGTTGTAGAGCGTAATTTTAGCTATGTGTGCATATAAAGAACATAAAAACGGAGCTCGTATGCGAAAGTTATGGATTTTAGAAGTTTTGGTGCGAAAATCGAGAAATATTGTCAAAACCGAGAAATCTCGCATACGTGGACTTCTGCCACGTGTCCTCGCCTCGCATCCGACACGTGTCCAAAATTCTGCTGAGTCATCTGAACCAGAGAAGCTATCCGAAGTGGTCCAGTAGAAATGTGACGCGTGCCACTTGCCTCGTGCATCTAAGCTTCGCAAACGGAGCTCGTATGCGAAAGTTATGGATTTTAGAAGTTTTGGTGCGAAAATCGAGAAATATTGTCAAAACCGAGAAATCTCGCATACGTGGACTTCTGCTACGTGTCCTCGCCTCGCATCTGGCACGTGTCCAAAATTCTGCTGAGTCATCTGAACCAGAGAAGCTATCCGAAGTGGTCCAGTAGAAATGTGACGCGTGCCACTTGCCTCGTGCATCTAAGCTTCGCAGGGTGCTACAGACCCCCCCCCCCCCCCCCCCCCCCCCGTTGGACCCGGACTTCGGTCCAATCAGGAGCTGCCAGCGAGGCCCTCGCATGCGCAGCCCATGTGCGAAGCCATCTGCCCCCTTCGGATCTGCTGCCACCTGGGAGCTTCTCAGACGTTCGATCAGAAGCCTCCCCTATAAATAGAGGGTTGCGAGCCTTCTCGGATAATTTTAAGAAATTGTCCATTTTCACCCCTTTTTCATATTTCTTTCATTTTAATATTCCCCAAAGCCCCGTTATCAATTATAACCCCCAGAATACACCACAAAGTGCTCGAGAAGCCCGAGAAATTTATCTTTTCGGTTTCGAAGCCTGACCCTTGCAGAGCCCGGTTTCTCAATAAAGCTCCTGGTTTTATTAGAAATGATCGTTTTAGGAAACGAATTGCGAGGTTTTGATATGAAATGAAACTATATATTTCTTAAAGAAAGGTTTTGATAAACTTTTATCTTGTTTTGTTTTGGGGACCAATTCCGCAACATCTTTTAAAAAGATTTCTCTGATTTTATTTTAAAAAGCATAAATTAAATCGGTCTTTTTTAGCCGAGAAATTAGGGGATGTCACAGTTGGTATCAGAGCGTTAGTTTAAGCGAACTAAGATATTGTAGGATTTCTATACTTAAACTTAGAATGCTAAGTGATGATTGTGAGGTGAGCGTCTACCATATTTTAGACACGAGCACTAGTTTATTTTAGGAAAGATGCCTAAAATGCCCTTATGTGCTAAATGCTATATGTTTGCCATGTATGCCTTTATTTGTTCGGATCTACGGTCTGTTGCCGATCGGATCTGAAAACCTTATGTGTGTAGGATTCTAAGTGTATGATTACGAGATTAGAACTAACATGTAAACGTTTCGGAGTGATAAGGGAATTGAAATATTTATCAAGGATAAAGACCTAAATTCGCCTTATTCGGTATATAGATTGTAATGGCAAGAACTCGAAGTGGAGCGGGAAATGCAAACAGAAACCAACATACTCAACCCGAAGTGGTGGAACAGGTGCCTATAGTAGGAGCTGCACCAAAACCCATCACCATGGCTGGAGTACGAACTATGATTTAGACCATGTTGGCTGAACAAAGGGAGGAGTTGAGGCAAATGTTGCTGAACAACAGGGATGAACCTTCAGTTCCTGTTGAACAACGTGAACTAAATGACAATCGATCTGAAGAAGGGAACAACAGCAGATCGGTTGGTCATAGTGAACCGCTCGTGGTTGGGAGGAATAACCACGAGGATAGAGTGGAGAGAAATGGGTGCAAGTATAAGGACTTTATAACTTGCAAGCCATCGACCTTCATTGGAAAAGAAGATCCCGTCAGAGTAATGGACTGGATCTCGGAAATGGAATTGGCTTTCATGACTTGTGATTGCCAAGGCAAGTTACTAACCACATTTTCAGTACGTCAGTTTAGGGGTAGTGGTGCTCGTTGGTGGAACACTGTGGGGAAAACCCTAAGCCCTGATGAGCCACTACAACTGAATTGGACAAAGTTCTTGGTGCACTTTAAGCGCAAGTACTGCTCGGCCCAAAACGTACTTGAGTTAGAAAACCAATTTCTAACGTTGAAGAAGGGGAATATGACCGTTCATGAATATACAAATAACTTCACAGAAAAAATGGAGTTTGGTTTGCGTATTGTCCCAGATGAGCTGGCGAAAATTGACAGGTACGCAAAGGGACTTTCATGGGAGTATGCGGTGCCAGTACGTCAGACACTTACCTTGGAGGCAGCTATCTGGGCTGCCAAGTCTGTTGCAGATATGATTAAGGGAGAGTCGCCAGCAAGGTTGAAGTTGGCAAATAGAGAAAGTTTGAAGGAACTTCAGGTTCCAATAAAAAGAACAAGTTCTCGAAGTCTGGTTCGAGAAAATTCAGAGGAGGAGCCGAAGCCAAGTGGTGTGACAAGTGTAAGAAGAAACATGCTGGGAGATGCAACGTGGGACTCACTTGTTACAAATGTGGAAAGCCAGGGCATTATGCCAATGAATTCACCTTCACTTATAACTTTTTTCATGGGTGCCATGAAGAAGGGCATATTTTAAGGGATTGCCCGAAGAAGAAAGACGCAGCGAAACCCAATCTGCCACCAAAGCCGAAGGCGAGAGCCTTTCAGATGACACTCAAAGCTGAGAAAGAAGAAGCCGATGTCGCTTCAGGTACCTTTCTCGTAAATAAATTTCCTGCCCAAATTTTGTTTGATTCTGGAGCCAGCTACTCCTTTATTTTGCATGAATTTGGTAGAAAACTAGCTTTGCCTGTTGATAGACTAGTTAATGCTTTATTAGTCGAAATTGCTAGTGGCAAGTTTATACATGTTAACCATCGTATGAAAAACATCCTCATTAACTTGGATGGGAATAAGTTCCACGAGGAATTATTGTCTATCGAGTTAAATGGATTCGACATAGTTTTAGGAATGGATTGGCTTAGTGCCAATGATGCCAAAATATTGTGTAGGAAGAAGATAGTAAAAGTAAACCTGCCAGAGAAAGATTTGTTTATGGTGTATGGAGACAAACGTAGAGTAAACTCTGGCATCTGTAACGACCCAATTTTCACATCCAAATTTTTTTTTGTTTAAAAACGTTACTTTAGAAAATATTAATAACTAAAACATCGTTTGATCAACCATAATATAAACTGAACCATGTCTGAAAACCAAAACATACAACTAATCAGAATATCAGAGTATCAATCCCAGAAAAGCTCGTAAATGCGGAAACCGGAGAGTGTGTGTGTGACATGCTGCTACCACGTCGGCTCCTTTCCCCTAGCTGAGGAGGTACCTGAAATCAAAATTGAAACTGTAAGCACAAAGCTTAGTGAGTTCCCCCATAATACCCCATACCATGCATACATATAACAAACAATGTTCAGCTAGGAGTTACGGGCCTTGCCCACACTCGGGAAGATACGGGCTCTGCCCACACTTTGCTAGCCGGGAGATACGGGCCTCACCCACACTTGTGAAGATACAGGCCCTGCCCACACTTCGCTATCGGGGAGATACGGGCCTAGCCCACACTCCAACCTCGGAGAGATACGGGCCCTGCCCACACTCAACCGCTAACCCATAACATACAAGTATCATGCAGACAACAAGTATAAGCAACTCTATCATATTAACACATATTTCATACTTGACTAAACCCAGAGGTACGGGCTCGGCCCACACTCTAGTACTAACATCTCGTCTACACGGGTCGGCCTTGGTGCCTTAGACCTATTCCTACTGGAAAGGAAACTCACCTCGAACTAGCTGCTGGTCTGTGTGGGAATTGATCACCTACTACTGCTGCTGCTGCTCCGGAAACTCCCCGGCTGTAATTCCCACAATATACTTAATCATACACTGCTAACTGTCCTTTGGGTAAAAAGACCATTTTACCTCTGGTCTAGCCCTAAGTCAAATCAGAGTCAACTTTTAGTTGACCCGACTCGCCGAGTTGGCTCTCCAACTCGCCAAGTCCCTATCCAGACAATTGTCCTGGGTCCCTGATTCTACTCGTCGAGTTAGGCTATGACTCGACGAGTTCTTCTTCTAAACTGACATTAAAGTTCTTCGTCCTACTCGCTGAGTCATATGAACACTCATCGAGTTCGTTTTCATCCGTTGAACACTCATGCTTAGACTCGCCGAGTTGTATGAACAACTTGCCGAGTCTGTTCTTGATCTAAGGAGATTGCCTTGAACTCGCCGAGTCAGGGCATTGACTCGCCGAGTACCTCCATAGATGGGTTAAGCTTCCGACTCACTGAGTCACACCCCGTGACTCACTGCTCACTCGACATTACGAAAAGGGGACAAACCCGGAGACTCGCGAACAGACTCGTCGAGTCATATGAACGACTCGCCGAGTCGTTGCCATGCACTTACTAAATACACGGATTTGCTCGATTCCACTCCATGGCATTCATAGATCTGAACTTCTAGGACACAAATCACACGTAAAGTTTCCAACTTTACGTGTGGATATTCACCAATATGGATTTTAGGGCTCAAAATGCCTTAAAAGGGTAGATCTAGGGCTAACAAGCAACATGGGGCCATAAAGCTAACAGATCTGAGCTCCTGGAGCTCAATCTTGCCTAGATCCAGAGGCCAAACATCTTATTACGACATATAATGCACATACAAGCTTGGGGATCTGACCAAGAAAGACCCAAATGAAGTTTTAAGCATAGAATCATGGGGAAAACGGGTTATACCTCAAAGGAACTGCTGGAAGAACACAATAGTTGCCTGGATGGCTTCCCTTCTTCTGGATCTACTTCCTTCCTCCTTCAAAACCTTCAAAAACACACACAATAGCCTCAAACTCTCAAGGAACAACTTAGAACGAGGGATACAGGGCTCTAAGGGTGAATGAGGGCTGGCTTGGGGCAGTTAAGTCGTTTAAATAGGGTGCAAACCCCTGAAACTTAGGGTTTCATCCAACATCGGCGACTCGCCGAGTCCAGGATATGGACTCACCGAGTCGCCAACTTAAAACGTGACCTGGGTCACGTCCCTACTCGGCGAGTCGGACCTATGACTCGCCGAGTCCAAGGCTAAAATAGGAAATATTCGAATAAGATTTACATACCAGAAACCAGGTGCTACAAATCTCCCCCACTTATTTTAGACTTCGTCCTCGAAGTCTGCTGCTCGATCCTGAAACAGCTCGGGGTAATGCTCCATCATCTCGTCCATCGGCTCCCAAGTCCATTCCGAACCCTTGCGGTGCTGCCATTGCACCTTCACTAATTCCACTCTCTTGTTCCTCAAATCCTTCGACTTCCTGTCGAGGATTGCGACTGGGCGCTCAATGTAATTCAGGCTGTCATCAACCTGAATATCCTCCAAAGGCACTACTGCTGAATCGTCCACTAAGCACTTCCGTAACTGAGAAACATGGAAAGTGTTGTGGATCTGGCTGAGCTCGGCTGGCAGATCCAACCTGTACGCCACCTTGCCCACCCGGGCTACGACCCTGAATGGTCCGATGAATCGCGGGCCCAACTTGCCCCGCTTCCTGAATCGAATGACGCTTTTCCAAGGCGACACCTTCAGGAGAATCATATCCTCGACTTGGAACTCCAAATCGGATCGACGCTTGTCGGCATAACTTTTCTGCCGACTCTGAGCAGTCTGAAGCCTGCTCCGGACCTGCTGGATCCTCTCGGTCGTCTTGAGCACCACTTCGGTGCTCCCCATGACCCTTTGGCCAACTTCACCCCAGCATATCGGGGTCCTACACCTCCGTCCGTACAGCATCTCGAAGGGAGGGCAGTCGATACTCGTGTGATAGCTGTTGTTGTAGGAGAAATCGGCCAAGGGAAGATAGGTATCCCAGCTACCACCGAAGTCTAGCACGCACGCCCGCAGCATATCCTCCAGAGTCTGGATGGTCCGGTCGCTCTGGCCATCCGTGTGCGGGTGAAAGGCGGTGCTAAAATGCAGACGAGTGCCCAACTCGTCATGGAATTTCTTCCAAAATCTGGAAGTAAAACGCACATCCCTGTCCGAGATCACCGATATTGGCACCCCATGCCGTGCCACAATCTCCCTGATATAGATGTCGGCCAATTTTTCGGCCGATATGCTCTCCTGAATCGGAATAAAGTGAGCACTCTTGGTCAATCTATCCACGATGACCCAAATCGAATCCACTCCACGTGCGGTCCTGGGAAGCTTCGTGATAAAATCCATCGTGATATCTTCCCATTTCCACAGTGGAATATCCAACGACTGCATCTTGCCATGCGGTCTCTGATGTTCGGCCTTGACCTTCCTGCAGGTCAAATACCGCTCGACGTACCATGCCACATCCCGCTTCATGCAGAGCCACCAGTAATCCAGACGAAGATCCCTATACATCTTTGTCGCCCCGGGATGAATAGAGAATCGGGACTTTTGCGCCTCCTCCATTAAAATCTGGCGCACGCCTCCGTGATACGACACCCACACCCTACAGTGTAGTGTCAATAGTCCTCGGCTATCATAATCAAAGGAGGAAACCTGACCCACCACACGCTCGCTCTTCCGATGCTCCTCCTTGATAGCCTCCTGTTGAGCCTCCCGAATCTGCTCCAACAGGGGAGTCACCACGGACATCCTCAAGCAGACACCCCTGATCGGCGCCACCTTGCGGCTAAGCGCATCGGCCACCACGTTGGCCTTCCCCGGGTGGTAAAGGATCTCACAATCATAATCCTTCACCACATCCAACCACCGACGCTGCCTCATGTTCAGATTCGGCTGGTCCATGAGGTACCTCAAACTCTTGTGGTCCGTGTAGATGGTACACCGAACCCCATAGAGGTAATGTCGCCAAATCTTGAGAGCAAAGACCACCGCCCCCAACTCCAAATCGTGCGTCGGGTAGTTCGCCTCGTGAGGCTTGAGCTGCCTCGAAGCGTAGGCAATGACATGCCCCCTCTGCATCAGTACCGCGCCCAACCCCGAAACGGACGCATCACAATAAACCACAAAATCCTCTACGCCCTCTGGCAGGGCCAAGATCGACGCCTCACACAATCTCTATCTCAGCGTCTCAAATGCAGCCTGCTGCTCGGGTCCCCACCGAAAGACCACGGCTTTCTTCGTCAGCCGCGTTAGGGGTACGACTATCTTGGAGAAATCCTGGATAAATCTCCGATAGTAGCCCGCCAATCCCAGGAAACTCCGAATCTCAGATGGAGACTTCGGGACCTCCCATCTCATCATGGCCTCGACCTTGGCCGGATCAACTAGAATCCCATTCTGGTTGACGAGGTGTCCAAGAAATTGCACCTCGCGCAACCAAAACTCGCACTTGGAGAACTTGGCATACAAGCTCTCCCTCCTCAGGGTCTCCAATACCTCTCTCAGATGCTCCTCGTGTTCCTCCCGAGTCTTGGAATAAACCAAGATATCATCAATAAAGACTATCACAGACCGATCCAACATCGGTCTACATACGCGGTTCATGAGGTCCATGAACGCGGCAGGAGCATTGGTGAGCCCAAACGGCATCACCACGAACTCATAATGACCATAGCGCGTCCGAAACGCGGTCTTCTGCATATCCTCCTCCCTGACCCTCATCTGATGATAACCCGAACGCAAATCAATCTTAGAGAACCAAGATGCTCCCTGAAGCTGGTCAAATAAGTCATCAATCCTCGGAAGTGGGTAACGGTTCTTCACCGTTACCTTGTTCAGCTCCCGATAATCTATACACATCCGATGCGACCCGTCCTTCTTCTTTACAATCAGAATCGGGGCTCCCCAGGGTGAACTGCTCGGATGAATAAATCCCTTGTCTAGCAGCTCCTGCAGCTGCGTAGACAACTCCTGCATCTCGGGAGGGGCCAACCGATACAGTGCCTTGGCTATCGGAGCCGCGCCAGGGACAAGGTCAATCCTGAACTCCACCTGTCGCTCCGGAGGTATCCCAGGAAGCTCCTCTGGGAAAACATCTGCAAAGTCTCGGACTACCGAAACCTCGCTCACTTTCGCCTTACCCGCCTCCCGGGTATCCATCACATATGCGACATATCATGCGCATCCCTGCTGAAGGTAGCGCCTAGCCCTCGCAGCTGAACATACAGTGGGTCCACACTGAGGCCTCTCTCCATGAATCACTAACTCTCCCCCGCTTGGGGTCCTGACCCGTACTAGCTGCTGCACGCAATCTATCACCGCCCCATTAGGGCTCAACCAATCCATGCCTATAATCACCTTGTTCCCACGCAACGGAATGGGAAGCAAATCTACCAAATAGCGCTCCTCAAACAAATGCAGCACGCAATCTCGAAATATCATCGATGCTCGTACCGATTGATCGTCAGCGATCTCCACTTCCAAAGGGCAATCTAACTCGCTTGATGACTCATGAAACTTCTTGCTAAGTGCAAGGGAAACGAATGATCGGGATGCACCTGAATCAAATAACACTTGAACTGGGAGGCCTTTCACATGGAACGATCCTAATGCATACATATACATATAGAGCACATATCAATAACATAACATCATAAAAAAATAAGATAGAGGGAAAGAATCATACCCGTCACCACATCGGGTGCGGCGCGTGCCTCCTCGGTAGTCAACTGAAATGCCCGACTCCTCACCACTGGAGCCTCTGCCTTGCCCTGCCGACCATCCGTGATCCGCAGGGTCGCTGGAGCTGGCGCCTTCACTGGCGCTGCAACTGTCAACTGGGGGCAATTGGCTTTCTTGTGGCCCCTCTGGTTGCAGTGAAAACACAGCAACTCTGATGTTTGAATAGATGAAACTGGAGTAGTACAATCCCTGCTAAAGTGCCCTGTCTTGCCGCACTTGTAGTAGCCTCCTGATCCCATCCTACATGCCCCCACATGCGTCCTGCCGCATTTCCCGCAGCGGCTCGGTCCTGATTGGCCTTTCGGCCTACCATCTGGTCCCTTGGGCTTCTTCCCCGAAGCCCCTCCTGCCTGACCCTCCTCTAGTTTCCGTTTCTAGATGTGCTCCAAATCTATCTCTCTCTCCCTAGCCCTGGCAATCATGGAGTCCAGGGTAGGGCAAGCCGAAAAGCTAACATGCTCCCGGATGTCAGCTCGTAGCATATCATGGTAACGAGTCCTCCTCATGTCCTCGTCACCAGCATACTGGGGCACCAATAAAGCCCTCTCCCGAAACTTGGCGGTGATCTCCGCCACAGTCTCCGTCGTCTGCCTCATGTCTAGAAACTCCCTGGCCAGCTGCTGAAGCTCGACAGCCGGCGCAAACTCTGCCCTGAACCTGGTCACAAAGTCCGACCAGGTCATTGCCTCGATAGCTGAGGCTCCCAACGAGTCACCCACTGACTCCCACCAATCTCGGGCTCGGTCCCGTAAACACCCCGCTGCGTATCTCACCTTCGACCCCTCGGGGCAGAAGCTAGTCAGCTGGGCAGACTCGATACTGCAATCCATCGCCTGGCGACAATGGGGTCTTTCACCCCATGGAAATCCGGCGCACCACTGCCCCTGAAGTCCTTGAAGGACAGTGTGCGATATCCTGACTGGCTAGAGGCCATATCGCTCCTGAATGCCCGTAGGCGATCCTCCATCAACTCCATGATCCCTTCCTTGATCGACCCAAAGAGAATGGGGGTGGACTCAAGGATGCCCCTGGTGATCTCTGACGCGATGAACTCACGTAGCCTCTCATCAATCGGCTCGGTGCCTGATCCCGAACCTGACCTCTCTCCTGAACCGCCATCTACCGGCCTTGATCGAAGTACCACCATTCTGCAATACATCACAACAATCATTAGTGATACTGATACTTCCTGAGGGATCACAACTACTTACAGGTTCCCTGGTCTTATCTTGGCCTTCCTTGGTTCGGGTACGGATCCTCTGCTTTCAGTAGTACGGGCCCATACTACCTTCCACATCTATCCGTACCTTCTCCAAGGAATGCCTCGACTCCACCAGATCCCCTTCACTACTGCTGATCACAACTATACTCATCCTGGGCTTGCCCTAGGGAGATCTCTAATTCTACTCTAACCAGTCCTCAGCTGCTGCAGGCCTCATTGTAATGCCAATTGGCCATTACCCGAATACCATCACATATGACGAGGCTCAGATAATCCTTCGAGTACCCGACTCATCCCTACAACGGTTGGACTCAAACAAGAGCTGCGCAGTAGGATCAAATTCGGCACTCTAAGATTATTCAATCCTGATTACATGTGACGTGACACATTCACCTAATGGCTAACTCCCATTATTCAGAGTCCCACGAAGCACGAAGCAAGCAACATTCAGACAAGGGTAACAATCTCAATTAACTCTATCCATTTTCAGGAACTGAGCTAGCATATAGTGCTAAGCTCATACTACCAGGCATAACCTAATCAGGCTATCCTACTTACTGTTTACTCAATAACTAGCATGCAATTTCTCATACAACTGAAACACAATTAGTAGGCACATAAGGCATCACTCCTAGATCCTTAGTCCTATTCTAGAATACGGTTCTACGAAAGCTGATAAACATAACATAAACTTGTATGGGTACTATGGGGAATACTTACTTGAGCTCGGCCGGTCGCGCACATCACACGCTTCGTTCCTTCTCAAAACTCTTTTCTCAATTTTAGACAACATTTTCTTTTAGAAAATCTTTCAATCCCTCGATTTGAGTTCAGACACTCCCGAAGACGTGTCCGAATCCCTCAAACCAGGGCTCTGATACCAACTTGTGACGACCCAATTTTCACATCCAATTTTTTTTTTTTGTTTAAAAACGTTACTTTAGAAAATATTAATAACTAAAACATCGTTTGATCAACCATAATATAAACTGAACCATGTCTGAAAACCAAAACATACAACTAATCAGAATATCAGAGTATCAATCCCAGAAAAGCTCGTAAATGCGGAAACCAGAGAGTGTGTGTGTGACATGCTGCTACTGCACCGGCTCCTTTCCCCTAGCTGAGGAGGTACCTGAAATCAAAACCGAAACTGTAAGCACAAAGCTTAGTGAGTTCCCCCATAATACCCCATACCATGCATACATATAACAAACGATGTTCAGCTAGGAGTTACGGGCCTTGCCCACACTCGGGAAGATACAGGCTCTACCCACACTTCGCTAGCCGGGAGATACGGGCCTCGCCCACACTTGTGAAGATATGGGCCCTGCCTACACTTTGCTATTGGGGAGATACGGGCCTAGCCCACACTCCAACCTCGGAGAGATACGGGCCCTGCCCACACTCAACCGCTAACCCATAACATACAAGTATCACGCAGACAACAAGTATAACCAACTCTATCATATTAACACATATTCATACTTGACTAAACCCAGAGGTACGGGCTCGGCCCACACTCTAGTACTAACATCTCGTCTACACGGGTCGGCCTTGGTGCCTTAGACCCATTCCTACTGGAAAGGAAACTCACCTCGAACTAGCTGCTGGTCTGTGTGGGAATTGATCACCTACTACTGCTGCTGCTACTCCGGAAACTCCCCGACTGTAATTCCCACAATATACTTAATCATACACTGCTAACTGTCCTTTGGGTAAAAAGACCATTTTACCCCTGGTCTAGCCCTAAGTCAAATCAAAGTCAACTTTTAGTTGACCCGACTCGCCGAGTTGGCTCTCCAACTCGCCGAGTCCCTGTCCAGACAATTGTCCTGGGTCCCTGATTCTACTCGTCGAGTTAGGATATGACTCAACGAGTTCTTCTTCTAAACTGACATTAAAGTTCTTCGTCCTACTCGCTGAGTCATATGAACACTCGTCGAGTTCGTCTTCATCCGTTGAACACTCATGCTTAGACTCGCCGAGTTGTATGAACAACTCGCCGAGTCTGTTCTTGATCTAAGGAGATTGCCTTGAACTCGCCGAGTCAGGGCATTGACTCGCCGAGTACCTCCATAGATGGGTTAAGCTTCCGACTCACTGAGTCACACCCCGTGACTCACTACTCACTCGACATTACGAAAAGGGGACAAACCCGGAGACTCGCTAACAGACTCGCCGAGTCATATGAACGACTCGCCGAGTCGTTGCCATGCACTTACTAAATACACGGATTTGCTCGATTCCACTCCATGGCATTCATAGATCTGGACTTCTAGGACACAAATCACACGTAAAGTTTCCAACTTTACGTGTGGATATTCACCAATATGGATTTTAGGGCTCAAAATGCCTTAAAAGGGTAGATCTAGGGCTAACAAGCAACATGGGGCCATAAAGCTAACAGATCTGAGCTCCTGGAGCTCAATCTTGCCTAAATCCAGAGGCCAAACATCTTATTACGACATATAATGCACATACAAGCTTGGGGATCTGACCAAGAAAGACCCAAATGAAGTTTTAAGCATAGAATCATGGGGAAAACGGGTTATACCTCAAAGGAACTGCTGGAAGAACACAATAGTTGCTTGGATGGCTTCCCTTCTTCTGGATCTACTTCCTTCCTCCTTTAAAACCTTCAAAAACACACACAATAGCCTCAAACTCTCAAGGAACAGCTTAGAACGAGGGATACATGGCTCTAAGGGTGAATGAGGGCTGGCTTGGGACAGTTAAGTCATTTAAATAGGGTGCAAACCCCTGAAACTTAGGGTTTCATCCAACAACGGCGACTCGCCGAGTCCAGGATATGGACTCGCCGAGTCGCCAACTTAAAACGTGACCTGGGTCACGTCCCTACTCGGCGAGTCGGACCTATGACTCGCCGAGTCCAAGGCTAAAATAGGAAATATTCGAATAAGATTTACATACCAGAAACCAGGTGCTACAGCATCATTTCCCTAATGAAAGCCAGAAAGTGTTTGGCCAAGGGATGTACATCAAATCTAGCGTTTGTGATCGATGCTAAGGAGGAAAAGAAGGAGGTACAGAATATTCCGGTGGTGTGTGATTATCTGGAAGTCTTTCCCGAAGATCTTCTTGGATTGCCCCCTGATCGACAAGTAGAATTTTGTATGGACTTGTTACCAGGAACGACGCCGATAGCAAAAGCACCATATTGATTAGCACCAACAGAGATGAAAGAACTTATGACACAACTTCAGGAGTTATTGGACAAAGGTTTCATTCGACCTAGTTCATCGCCCTGGGTAGCCCTTGTGTTATTTGTAAAGAAGAGAGACGGGAGCATGAGAATGTGCATCGATTACAGAGAGTTGAATAAAGCAACAATATAGAACAAGTACTCGTTACCGAGGACCGATGACCTATTCGACCAGTTGCAAGGTTCGAGCTATTTCTCGAAGATCGACCTTAGGTCAGGATACCATCAACTAAAGGTGAGAGAGCAGGATATCGAAAAGACTGCGTTCAGTACAAGATATGGACACTATAAATTTTTGGTTATGTCGTCCGGACTAACCAATGCCCCAGCAGCTTTCTTGGATTTGATGAACAAGGTTTTTAAACCATACCTTGATAAATCCGTGATAGTATTCATAGACGATATCTTGATTTATTCGAAATGCAAGCAGGAGCATGAAAAGCATCTGTGTGATGTGCTAGAAGTTCTGAAAAAGGAGAAGTTGTATGAAAAGTTCTCCAAATGTGAATTTTGGATTCAAGAAGTCCAATTTTTAGGTCATGTGGTTAACCAAGAAGGAATAACGGTTGACCCAACAAAGATTGAAGCTGTGATGAATTAGGAACAACCAAAAAGTCCTACGGAGATTCGAAGCTTTTTAGGATTAGCTTGATATTATCGCCGATTTATCCAAGGCTTTTCTTCGATTGCTACTCCATTAACAGCTTTGACCCACAAAGGAGCTACTTATGCTTAGAATGAAAATCATAAGGAAGCCTTTGAAAAGTTAAAGAAGAGATTGTGTGAAGCACCGAGTTTTTCGTTACCTGAAGGAGTTGATGACTTCGCAATTTATAGTGATGCCTTTGGAGTTGGGTTAGGATGTGTTCTGACCCAAAGGGATAAAGTGATAGCGTATGCATCGAGGCAATGGAAAGAGCATGAAAAGAACTACCCCACTCATGATCTGGAGTTGGCAGCGGTAGTATTCGCCTTAAAGATATGGAGGCACTATCTTTTATGGTACTAAATGTAAACTTTTCACTAATCATAAGAGTCTTTAATATCTCTTTAATCAGAAGGAATTGAACATGAGGCAGCGGCGCTGGCTGGAACTACTCAAGGACTACGACTGTGAGATACTTTACCACCCTGGTAAAGCAAATGTTGTTGCTGATGCTCTCATTCGGAAGGTAAATCTTGAAAAGAAAAGGCCAAGAGCATTGAGAATTGAAGTCGTCTCGACAATTGTGGAAAGTATAAAGAAAGCTCAGGAGGAAGCTTTGGAGAAAAATGATCGAAAAGAGGAACGTTTGGGAAAAATGTTGGTGTTTGATACAAATGGTCAAGGATTGAAGGTATTCAAAGATAGGATTTAGGTACCTAAGATGGGAGGAGTAAAAGGTCTTTTGATGGAAGAAGCTCACAAAACCATGTACTCGATTCATCCCGACAGTACGAAAATGTATATGGATCTAAAACCCTATTACTGGTGACCGACAATGAAGCTCGATGTTGCTAAGTATGTGGCCGAGTGTGTAACATGTTCCAGGGTTAAGGCACAACATCAGAAACCGTATGGGAGTTTAGAACCTTTACCTGTACCCATGGGTAAATGGGAGGACATTACCATGGATTTCGTGACTAAACTGCCCAGAACAAGGAACGGTCATGACATGATTTGGGTGGTCGTTGATCGCTTCACTAAGATTGCACATTTCATAGCAGCCAAAGAGAAAGGTCTATGGATAAACTTGCGAATTCTTGCGTGAAGGAAATTGTGAGGCTTCACAGTGTTCTGTTAATGATTGTATCCGATCGTGACAGCTGTTTTACCTCAAGGGTTTGGAGGAGTCTACTAGAGGAATTGGGTACCAAGTTGTGTTTGATTACAACTTACCATCCGCAAACTGATGGTCAAAGTGAACGAACAATTCAAACAATGGAGGATATGCTGAGAGCATGTACCCTAGAATTCCAAGGTAACTGGGATGAACACTTACCTCCAGTAGAATTTCCTATAATAATAGTTTCCACTCAAGCATTAAGATGGAAAGTTATCACGCTTTGTATGGAGAAAAGTGTCGAACGCCATCATGTTGGCTGGAAGCTGGGGAAAAGCAGTTTATGGGACATGAAATAGTCCATCAGACTGCTAAAAAGTTGAAAATAATTAGGGAGAGGATGGTAGCTGCTGAAGATCGACAAAAGAGCTATGCTGACAAGAAAAGACAACCGATATCATTCGAAGTTGGAGATTCGGTTTTACTTAAAATCTTGCCGTGGAAGGGATTTATAAGATTTGGAAAATGGGGAAAATTGAGTCCAAGGTTTATTGGACCATTTAAAGTTCTTCAGAAGATCGGGAATCACGCTTACAAGCTAGAATTACCGGAAGAACTGGAGGGTATTCATAACACCTTTCATGTGTGTTATTTGAGAAAGTTCACGGGAGATGTGCCCGACATAATTCCTATTTCTTAATTAAGGTTGGATGAAAACAAGAGGTTGATTGAAGAACCGAAGGCAATTGTTGACCGTAAGACTAAGAAGTTGCGATACAAGATGGTCGATTTAGTGCTTGTGCTGTGGAAACATGCGAATGGACCAAATCTCACCTGGGAAACGGAGAGTGACATGATGAGTCGCTACCTGCAGTTGTTTGTTGAGGTGTGATTCTGGGGACGGAATCATCCTAAGGGGAGTGAATTATAACACTCGTGTTTCTAGCCTAGGCATTAATATTGAGGTGATAGTCTAGGTTAACCTTTGTAACTCATTTTGATGAAATGAAAAGGAATTATGTGAATATTATGTGTTTTATGCTTAAGTTACTAGGAGTTAATTAATTAAGAATAAAAATGAGCGTCAAAAATAAATATTAGATAAAGTCGAGATCTATTAAGAATATTGTAGTGGTCGTGACAAGGATTACGAATATATAAAGAATACCAAAATCCGAGTTATAACGAAGAAGTTATGACATGTTGAAGTTTCACGACAAAACCGGCACGGTGCCGAATGTCGTAAAAAGTGAGTTTTTGATAAACTATTTTTTAGCATTAGTGATCTAACCGAAAGTCGCAGTGCTCATTAAACCGAGAGTATGTATAAAAAGAACGCCCAAATCTGACTTCGTATGAGGAAGTTATGATTTTTCGAAGTTTCAGCTTAGTAGTAGACAGCTAAAAACTTGAATTTTAGATCGAGTGATTTTTAGCCGACACAACCTAAACGAGAATCGAAGGTCTCGTCAATAGTAGCACAAAGGTAAAAAGTCAGAGGAAAACGGATGTCGGATGAAGAAGTTATGAATTTTTAACGAATTTCCTGTCCCGGTCTGTTAAAAATAATAATATAAAAATTAAATTCAAAATTAGCCGACGAAGTCTAAGCGAAAGTTGTAGAGCGTAATTTTACCTACGCATGCATATAAAGAACATCAAAAATGGAACTCGTATGCGAAAGTTATGGATTTTAGAAGTTTTGGCGCGAAAATCGAGAAATATTGTCAAAACCAAGAAATCTTGCATACGTGGACTTCTGCCACGTGTCCTCACCTCGCATCCGACGTGTGTCCAAAATTCTGCTGAGTCATCTAAACCAGAGAAGCTATCCGAAGTGGTCCAATAGAAATGCGACGCGTGCCACTTGCCTCGTACATCCAAGCTTCGCAGGGTGCCACGGACCCCCCCCCCCCCTCGTCGAACCCATACTTCGGTCCAATCAGGAGCTTCTTGCGAGGCCCTCGCATGCGCAGCCCACGTGCGACGCCATCTGCCCCCTTCGGATCTGCTGCCACCTGGGATCTTCTCAGCCGTCCGATCAGAAGCCCCCCCCCCCCTATAAATAGAAGGCTGCGAGCCTTCTCGGATAATTTTAAGAAATTGTCCATTTTCACCCCTTTTTCATATTTCTTTCATTTTAATATTCCCTAATGCCCCGTTATCAATTATAACCCCCGGAATACACCACAAAGTGCCCGAGAAGCACGAGAAATTTATCTTTTCGGTTTCGAAGGCCGACCCTTGCAGAGCCCGGTTTCTCAATAAAACTCCCGGTTTTATTAGAAACGATCGTTTTAGGTAACGAATAGATGCCCGATTATCATCAAATCATGTGAGTGTGTAGTTACTTTCACTTTACACATAGATATGAAGTATTTACCTTAAAATACGTGCTATGTGTAAATATATTAATTGTTTATTTGAGGTGATCGTTGAATAGATGTTTTCTACAAACTTTAAACCGTGTATGTATTTTATCTACAAATATGTTAGGTAGAACATGGGTAGATGAAATAGTCGATGGGTGTTAAAATGATGAGAGGCCTCGATGTTGTTGTTGTTGTAGTTGTCTAGCGGAGTATATACGATGACCACAGACCTTTCTAGACAGTCCAGTGGTACACTAGCAAGTTTGCAACTTGTAGGTGTTGATGAAGTAAATGTTCATTGGCGTACTCCAATCCCCCTCATGGTTGCCTTTAGGACGTGTATGGCTGAGGAGTCCCTTTAGAAGTAATGTCCAACCCGATGATATTCCTTAGGTTAGGTCCCTTGTGATAGGTGTTTAGGGATGTAAAGTGAGGACAACGGGAATGGGTAATCAGAGTTATTATTGATTGGTGAACTTAATAAGTTATTATTATTGTGGGTTGAAAACCATATATGCTCACCAGGCTCCCAAGCATGACCCACTCAGCTTTTTATGATTACAGGTAGTGGACCCCGGGCATAGTCGGAGGACGATGAGAGATTTTTGATTATAGGCCAGTAGTTGTAAATAACTATTGAAAGGCTTATAATGTCTTGTTTATGCTTTTAATCTGTATCGGAACATGACATCCCGAAGTTTTGATATGAAATGAAACTATACATTTTTTAAAGAAAGGGTTTGATAAACTTTTATCATGTTTTGTTTTGGGGACCAATTCCACAACATCTTTTAAAAAGATTTCTCTGATTTTATTTTAAAAAGCATAAATTAAATCGGTCTTTTCTGGCCGAGAAATTAGGGGATGTCACACTACGCCTACATAAACCAAAATATTATTTACACAATGTCGTTATGCTGCCCGTATAATTTTATGAAATAAGTATACAATATAAATATAAAATGTTATTATAATTATATAATGAAAATTTTGGCCTCATTACTTGAACATTTAAAGATAGGGCTACAACTCTAAAAATATTTTATCTAAACGTTATGGTACCATGAGACACATTCATCACCTAAGTGTAACACTTAGCAAGAACCATCACCTATAACTGTTAAATATTAAGTGAGCATGAGAGTTATGAATAGATGTGTACGTGTTAATACCTCCATCTACGGTTGCTAGATACAACCTCGACGGTCAAGTTACAAGTGATAAATTTCTAAAGAATTACGATGTCTGATGAAGAGTCGTAAGGGGGCAACACCTCATCATGAGCTTGGTTATAGGGACTCACAATAACATTGAATAGTTCTAAATACATTATTATGGAAGTTGAAATAATACTTATATACAATAAAACACTACTTTTGGTGTAAAATCCCAATTTCCGGACTAAATTTTTCATTTTTAAAATAATATAATGGAAATCTGCAAAAAAAGTCCTAATATTTTACCATAATTTACGGAAAAGTCCTAAACTAAAATTTGTTTATAAAAAAGCATGAATTACCGGTAAAATGATGATTTGACCCCTTTTTCCCGATTTACCGGTTTCATTACTTACATGGTTCCAATAGAAATGAAATCGGTAAACCGGAAAAAATGAGTCAAATCGTCATTTTTATCGGTAATTCATCATTTTCATAAACAAATTTTAGTTTGAGATTTTTTCGTAACATAAGGTAAATATTAGGACTTCTCTGGAGATTTCCCATAATGTAAAAATCCATTTTTAATAAAATTACATTAAGGTCAAACCATTTGTTCATAAATCATTATTTATAAATCAGAGTTATAAAGAAGACAATGCAGAATCTCGAATCATAAAACTGTTGATTTGTACAATCCTGCCTATGTAATTTGGTAAGTACCTGTAAAATATTTAATCCATAATTATAAGCAAAAGTTGTAGCGAGTTCCCCAAAATATCGCATACAACACAACATAATACTCAACTATAGGTTATTTGTAGCCCTGGAACTATCAATTGTCCTGATTATCACATACATCACAACAATTTGAGCAACTATGGGTTATCAGCAACCCGAGGGACCACCCGCAGTCCCAGTGCGGTAACAACACGCCCTATGGATTAACAACACACCTCGTAGGTTATCAGCAACCCTGGGGACTATCAGCAGTCCCATGGACCCACACTAGTGTAGGAGTTATCAGCAACTTACTTCACATATAAGAACAATCAATAAATAAGACCCAAGTGGTCAGCATGTATACACTACCACACATAAAAATATAGTGAGAAGATTCACCTTGTAGATAGCAGCTAAACACAACATCTCTCAAACAGTGTAGACCGATACTATGATACACCTAACAACAATAAGGAAGTACCCTCTTAGTCTTCACCTTAAAACCCTTAAACTGACCAAAAGTCCACCATGGTTAAATTTAACAATTAATGTCAACGGTAAAAGTCAACATTAAATGATTGTCACATCGTGGCCTCCCATTGGTTACCTCGTGACAACGTTAAGACAAAACAGTCGTCAAATTATCCATTGCTAGTAGGGATGAAAGTGGGTCCAAACTCGGACCGGATGGACCCAGACCCGGAAATCCCGGAACCGGTTAACAAGATTTTGTAGAATCGGAAACTGAACTGGTATATAGGAACCGGTTTCGGGTACGGTACCGGGTAAAGTGGGTCTAGAACTGAAAAACCCGGAAATGTCAAAGTGGGTAGGTTGGAACAGGATAAAGTGGGTTTAGAACCGGAAAACCCAAAAATACCAGAATTTTTTGGTAATTACTTACTACTTAGTGGGTTGAACTTTGACATTTTTCATATTGATATCCCGACTTTGGGGGACTGAACTCATTGAATATGAAACCAAAATTGAAAAAATTATAATATAAAATCATGTACAAACTTTAAACTAAACTCTAGAAAAGACCGCATGTCGATCCGACTTTAAACGAATGAGATATGCATGTGTTAACATTTTCAAAGAATACAAAGTATAAAAACAAATAGCTGAAAAGTTGAAAATTTTCAGTTTTGGTATCCCGACTTCGGGGGACTATAAATCCTTGAATATTAAACCAAAAATGATAAAATTATAGTCTAAACTCATGTAAAAACTCTAAACTACAAGTTAGAAAAAACCATATGTCAATCTGACTTCAAACGAATTAGATATGCATGTTTTAAAACTTTCATAGAATACAAAAAAACTAAAAAACTAAAAACTGTCAGATTTGATATCTCGACTTTGGGGGACTTTAAGTCAATGAATATAAAACTAAAAATGGCAAATTTATAGTCAATGAATATAAAACTGTCAGATTTGATATCTCTACTTTTAAAACTTTCATAGGATAAAACCAATTTTTAAACCCGGAATTGAAACCGGTTTTATATATTCTGGTTCTAACGTTTCCAGTTCCGGTTCCGGTCCGGTTTTCCGGTTCTAAATCTCATCCCTAGTTGGCAGGTCGTAACAATCAACCCATCTCGTCATGGGGACTGCTCTGGAAAGCTTAATGCTTTAAGCTCTTAATCTTTCAAGCTAAGCACTCAAACTTTCTATAAGGCTTTCTCCATGCTAAAGCACGATAAAATCATTGCTCTTTATACATGCATGTCTTGAAGACAAGCTAGGTCAAAATAAAGGGAAAATTTGATCAAATCTCATGCATGGAATTCACAACTCACTATATTTCCAGATCTTGGACAAGGGGTTACAAAGGAGTCTCAAGAACTCATAAATTTGCTCACTTTATGAGATTCCAACATTCAAACCTCCTCAAACATTGGGAAAAATGAAGAAAAATATGGATCTAGCATGCTTGAACTAAAAAAGTTAGGAACTTGAGGACTTATAATAGTCCTAAGACAACTCAATATTATGAGGGAGAGGCTTGCTATCTGAGATAGTGCACCAAAACAAATTTGCTTCTTCTTCAAGGCTAAAATTCACCAAAAAGGAGCTTACATGATAAAAAATGGGGCTAGGGTTTCTTTGAAAGAAATCGGGAGGCGATAGAGGCTGAGGGTGTGCAAACCCTAACCCTTCCCTTAAATATTACACAAATCTTAGAATTAGGGTTAAACACCTAGGAGGCTATCACATCGCGACCCCATGCTCGTCACGTCGTAACACACAAAATGTATGCACGGTTTATGCATCGATGGCGAAGTTGTGATGCATCATTCATCACGTTGTGACAATATCTAAATCCTCATTTTTTTACATTTTTAATTTCCCAAAACATAAGTTAATCATATACCTCCAAAAATTTTAACGATTAACTTATCAAAAGAATAACCACAAACTGGATGTTACAATTCTCCCCCACTTAAATTAGACTTCATCCTCGAAATATGCCCTTACAAATTTCTCTTAAAAACATGCTTGAGTCCTTTGTGGGTTTTCCAAGCCTTTGAAATATACACCAATTATATGTTCAAAGGTAAAGCAACAAAGGGGCTTTGTCTAGCATCAAAATTCAAGAAAATGGAGAAGAAGAAGAGCCTTCATATTCCGAAATTTGCAATCATGTAGAGAGCATGGATCTCTTGGATTTGGCTCTAAGAAGAAGAAGAAGAAGAAGACTTGTAAGAAGTGTGTCCAAAACCCTTCCATGCTCTCTCTTATATAATTTCCAAAAAGTGAAAGGAGACCATAAAGTAAAAGGAGAGACAACTTTGTCCCAAGCATGGCAAAAGAATAGACAAGGCATGCATGCCTTATCTGCTCCCATTTTTCAAAAAAAGGCATGTCCAAATGTACCATCCCGAGTCCCAGGTATATTATTTAATTAATTTGTTTTCATATTTTCAGAGCAACTCAATGAGTTGGATGCCCCAACCCACTCAGTAGAGGAGTTAATTGGCCATGTGATTCTAGAGTTTACTCGATGAGTTGGAGGAACCCAAATCGACGAGTAGGCACTGAGGAAGAAAACCATAATTTTCAGGGTTTGTTTCCTATTTAAAGGGCCTTACGCCCTCATTTATGCCTCCCTTGTCACCATAATACCTTGTGATAAACCCTAATCATGAGTATTTGCTTGTGAGAGAGATCGAGGAGATAACTTTGGGTGTTCTAGTGCATATTTGGAAAAGGATTGAAGAGCATCAAGCCTTGGAATGAGAAGAGGCTTTTGGGTTAAGATTTTTTCTATGCTAGCTTCAGTTTGGAGGTAAAAACATACCACCTTGAGCCATCCTTTTTATAGATATCCTTCTAGGGAGTTTTAGGGCTTTCCCCCCTTATCTTGTAGTTTTGAGTTGCTGGAGCTTGTCATGGAGTTGAGACTCCATATCTGGACAAAAGGAGGTCCCATGAGCCCAAAGATCCAAGCTTTATCAAGCTTTGGACAAGGCTCTATGCATGAAACCCCTTATGGAGCTTGTTATGGCATTTTGAGCCCTAGATGCCATGCATGAACGTAAATCTTGCAGCTTTACGTGATAAGTGAGCCTTAGAATGTGAGATCTAGAGTATGGGATGTCATTTCTGCCTAAAAACGTATGAATAAGGAAAGGGTCTGAAGGGACTCGACGAGTTGGTTAGGGTTTTCCCTAACGAGTCTGGACACGGTGTAACTCAACGAGTTGATGAGACAACTCGACGAGTTGAGTTGGACTTTCACGATATTTCTGAGAAAATGAAGGAACTTGACGAGTCGCATAGATGTACTCGACGAGTTGAGTCAACATGGACTGTTGACTCGAGTGTTGACTTTTAGGGTTTGGTCAAGACATGGATTATGGAGACCATGGTCCCGTAAAATGGTATTTTACCCTTTCCAAGAGTTAGAGGGAGTTGTTAGCTTAAATTATTTGAGTTGAGGTTATAAGTGTTATTTAGAGATGATTATGACGTGTAGGCGAGGATTAGACCGTTCAAGGGGTGCGAGGTTTGCTTGCTTACTTACGAGGTGAGTCTTCTTACTATACTTACCATGAGTGGTAACTTGTGTGACCGAAGGGTCTTGTATGCTATTATTGAGTATTGTGATATCCTTCATTATGTCTTTGTGATTTATGTTGTGTATGATTCTGAGCTTTATTGAGTTAGGACCGGAGGGTCCAACCCGAGTTGTGGGATCGGAGAGTCCCCATTGAGACACATTGACCAGAGGGTATTTATCAAGATATAGCCATGAGAGGTGTGTGGTATTTTAGGGAACTCAATAAGCTTCGTGCTTATCGTGTTACGTGATATGTGTTTCAGTTACTTCTCAGGATCACGGGAAGGTGTCAACTTGATTGTACACACAAGATGGAGTTATGTTTTTGAGGAACTTGGATTTTATTCAAACAATTCTGGATTTGTGTTTTTGGTAATTTGACACTTTGGTTTTTTTTTGTAATGTGTTATTGAGAATTATGTGATTTAAAAATGAAAAATTTGTTTGAAAATTAACAGTGTTACAAGTTTGTATCAGAGCCTTGGTTTGAGGGATTCGGATGTACCTTCGGGTATGTCCGAACTCAAACTGAGGATTTGAGAAAATCTTTCAAGGAGAAATGATTTTTCTAAAATGTGTAAGAGTTTTTTAAGAGAAAAAGGAGATGGAGTAGTGTGTACAATCAGCCAAAGCCCGGATGGTGATTTCCCAAAATACCCTTATTTGTTTATATTATGAGATATTTATGAGATGTTAGGGATGCATGCTAGAGGATAGGCTTGGTATTTCATATTATAGGGATAAAGTTGCCTGATTTGTGATGTCGTAGCCTAGGAGATGTTGCTATATGTTATTTTCCCTAGGTATATGCTGAGTAGGAGTATCTAGTAGGAATCTATTAGAAATAGTTTGAGGCGAGGGATAATCTAGGAGAGATACCTAGATGAGCATAGGAGGAGCCTACTGAGAGAGTAGTTTGATATTCGCAAGAGATAGAGTACTTGTGAATTAGGATCCTAGGAGGAGGACTTAGGGTGACTACAGGTTGGTGTGGAAGGTAGTATTGGGCCTGTACTACTGAAAGCACCCGATCTATATGAGACCCAAGTAAGAATCCTTAGGATATTAAGGAGCATGTAAGGACGGGAAATCGAGTGTGGGCATGCTTGAGCGAGTCTTTGACGATTTTTTTGTGTTGTGTTTTAGAGACATTATGGTCGGTATGCGCCACAACCACGGGAGTAGTGTTGCCAGTGACGAGGAGATCCACATGATCATTCATGATGAGGTGGCCGCAACTATCAGAGAGGCCATACCAGAGATGTTCAGGTCTATTAAGACCACGTTGATTGAGACATTCGATGAGCACTATACTGATGTTACTGAGGCTACTACTGTTGTAGCCACTGCAGTCGTAGCTGCTGCTAGACCACAAGGAGGTGACTTATTGTTGCTACGAGAGTTCAGCAACACGAAGCCACCAGAGTTTGATGGGACTCAATATCCGATTGCTGCTATGAGATGGATCTCCGACATTGAGGGGTGTTTCTACACGTGTTCTGTTGGGTTTTGTATACTACAACATCCTATGGTGCAAATACAACCGTAAAAGCTTTGGATCTATGTTTTCTCTAATTAGACATACCTCTTGATGTTGCTAGGAAGACTTTGGCCTTTAAGAACTTAGTGCCCCAAGTGTTTCACCTCAAATGGAATCACAACTCACCTAGGACAATGGTGAATCTTGAGAGAGAATTTCCATGCACCAAAAACACCTCCATGAACTCCAAGAACTAGTAGTAATGCGTTTCTAGGTTATGGAGTTTATATTTATATGTAGGATTCCAAGAGTCATGGGTATAACCCAAATCCATACCCATGGGTTTTATGATCCATAGTTCATGTGGCCTAACTCTTTATGTATCCATACATAAACTTAGTCCAATATGGATCATAAGCCTAACACATAAATATAACCAATTACCGTAATTAGTCCCCATAGATTTAATTAGTCTCTTTTGATCACTAAATTAATACCAAACTAATTCTTGATCAATACTAATTAAATCATATGATTTCATATTAATATATTAGAACTTATAATATATTAATAAATCATATATAACCTCTTCTCAAAAGTCCATCCTATCAAATTGTCCTGATGTTATGCAACCTAAATGGGCCATGGTACTCTTGGGTCGAGTACATACCAATAATAGTTATGGGCTTAGACATCTAATCCAACATTCTCACACTTGGATAAGTCTAAAACTATTATTGCAAATATGACTCCAAAATCCCGACTAGCAATTGTAGCTCTTAAAAGCCGATGTCGAACTCTGACCTAGTCAATGACGTGTCGATTAGATAAGGGATCATATATTCGTCCATTCTAGATATCATATGGACTGAGACATGGATTATAATCATTCTCTCTGTCCATCTGTTGTTTCCCGATTTCTGATTTATGACGACTGACTAATTGAACAAATCAAATCAGTCCAGGCCCAACCGAGCACTTAGGGTTGTAATCACTAAATCATCGAAGGGCCCACAGATATCACTTTTATCCACATGTGGTAAAAGGAATGGATAAAATTCGACCTAAATGATCGCTTGTACTCACTCATCAAATTACACACAACTATATGTTTTATAACATCCAAGTTACTGGTGCATTTACATATGTCAATGTGCAACCAAATCACAACTACATCTCACACGTCTCCGTTTGAAGAATATAAGATATTATCGTCTCATGATCACTCATGATAAAATACATGAAGTGATTCAAATGAGTGTGGGTTTAATCCAATACTCGAATCTTATTCCAGGAGCAATCATGAATACTGCAACTATATCTAAAACATCTAGACATACTACAAACCCATTCATGACAGTCTTGCCTCAATACCTACTTCCAAAGTATGATCAACTGTGGACGGTTTGAATAACCTAGTTATTTGGGAAGTCAAAACATGCAAAGTGAAACACAATAATAATACTAATCCTATATGGCCCCAAAACTTTTGAGTAATATTGATTACTCATTATTCATTGTATAATGTTTCAAATAATCAACTTAATACTTGAACTAAAACAATAGTTGTCCCACGCTCCAAGAATGCATACTACGTTTACCTATGGTACTTTCTTTGTGGAATAGATCAATTGAAAACATTTCAATTATGCCCATTTCACAATTCCAAATCCTTATGACAAATGTAAGAATACAAGATTCTTTGCCAAATCTGTTAGACTCTAAACTTATATGCAATGATCCTCTTGTAATGACTATGCACAAAAAGTCACAAAGACTTGGCTACAGACATTACAAAGTATTCCAATGGAGAGAAATTCCATGGAAACACAGTCTCACATTTAAAGTACATTCCTTTGAACATCTTTCTTGCATTAAGGTTTATAATCTTACACAGATTTAATGAATAACTTCCACCTATGGAAACATTTCCATATTCCCATTTTGACTATCACTTCTGAACAAGAGTTGCCTCTTTTTAGAATATATCAATATGGTCCTTCAAAAATTAACACTATACTTCCAACTTTCCATGAGCAACCAATCTTTGGTAAGCCTCAGATTGTCCTCGACAATTGCTTAATGATTTTATTCATATATAGTTCTAGTCCTTTTTCCCTCTTAATACCCTAGGCATTTGGAAAATTCAGAACACATAGAAATATTATAGCATATGCAATCGATCCTATACCAGAAGCATATGGGATACGATTCATAATGTCACACATAAAGACATGATCCTAAACTAGTATTTTGCTTTAATTTTTTCTATTAGCCATGTTCTTAAAATTTGGACTGTAATAAGGATGCCGTAATCATAATCGAATATTGAGAACACAATTAACATTTCTATATATCGAATTTCCTTATGTTGAACCATTCCAACATAACATTCATATATATACTTGACTAAATTCGATTAAAATCTCAATTTAAGCTTTTAGAAATGGAATGAAGTATAATTTCCTCTCCCTTAATTATAGCAAAACAACTTTTCAAACCTTGCAACTTTGTAAATTGAAACTTTTGTTTTCTATAATTAACATTGCTAACTTGCAACACTTAACATAATAATCATGCTCTCACTAGCATGATAATTATATTCTTATCAGCATAACACTTATGCTCTCACTAGCTTTGACATGTATCCAGAAATCAACTGGACTTCTAGAAATCAAAGCTTTATTGACTTTCATTACCAAATTTTAAGTTTCTGATACGAGATGCTTCGATAAGACTTTATTTAAGCTTCCCAAAAGCATACTACGTTTACCTATGGTACTTTCTTTGTGGAATAGATCAATTGAAACATTTCAATTATGCCCATTTCACAATTCCAAATCCTTATGACAAATGTAAGAATACAAGATTCTTTGCCAAATCTGTTAGACTCTAAACTTATATGCAATGATCCTCTTGTAATGACTATGCACAAAAAGTCACAAAGACTTGGCTACAGACATTACAAAGTATTCCAATGGAGAGAAATTCCATGGAAACACAGTCTCACATTCAAAGTACATTCCTTTGAACATCCTTCTTGCATTAAGGTTTATAATCTTACACAGATTTAATGAATAACTTCCACCTATGGAAACATTTCCATATTCCCATTTTGACTATCACTTCTGAACAAGAGTTGCCTCTTTTTAGAATATATCAATATGGTCCTTCAAAAATTAACACTATACTTCCAACTTTCCATGAGCAACCAATCTTTGGTAAGCCTCAGATTGTCCTCGACAATTGCTTAATGATTTTATTCATATATAGTTCTAGTCCTTTTTCCCTCTTAATACCCTAGGCATTTGGAAAATTCAGAACACATAGAAATATTATAGCATATGCAATCGATCCTATACCAGAAGCATATGGGATACGATTCATAATGTCACACATAAAGACATGATCCTAAACTAGTATTTTGCTTTAATTTTTTCTATTAGCCATGTTCTTAAAATTTGGACTGTAAATAAGGATGCCGTAATCATAATCGAATATTGAGAACACAATTAACATTTCTATATATCGAATTTCCTTATGTTGAACCATTCCAACATAACATTCATATATATACTTGACTAAATTCGATTAAAATCTCAATTTAAGCTTTTAGAAATGGAATGAAGTACAATTTCCTCTCCCTTAATTATAGCAAAACAACTTTTCAAACCTTGCAACTTTGTAAATTGAAACTTTTGTTTTCTATAATTAACATTGCTAACTTGCAACACTTAACATAATAATCATGCTCTCACTAGCATGATAATTATATTCTTATCAGCATAACACTTATGCTCTCACTAGCTTTGACATGTATCCAGAAATCAACTGGACTTCTAGAAATCAAAGCTTTATTGACTTTCATTACCAAAGTTTAAGTTTCTGATACGAGATGCTTCGATAAGACTTTATTTAAGCTTCCCAAAAGCATACACCTTTCCCTAGATAGTTCACATGTGTGTTTAAACAATTTTAGAACTATGAAAAGGGATGTCGTAATCATAGTCTCGAATGTTTATACCTTTTCCATTGCTCACAATTTGAATTATGAAAAGGGATGCTGTAATCATAATTGAATTTGAGAATGCAAATATCACAATTTCTATCTGCTTAAAATCTACTCAGTGAAAGCGTTTCCTTACCATGATTTTCATGAATCAAAGAGAAACCTTATGACACTTAGATTTTATGGTGTATGTGTTCCTATCCATGTGAATTTTTCAAAAACATAACCATAAGAGGAGGTTAGTGACAAATCCAAACTCATATGGACTGAACTTGTTCAATCTTAACTTCTTGCGACCTGGCAGCACAAGGGCCTACCATTGCTTCCAGGTAGTTATGCGAACAACTGAGAACTCATATAACTCACATGCATAGTCAACTTTAACTGGAATGGGCACAGAAACAAGAATATGTCAACACGATAGGCTATAAACCTCAAGTTGTGTGCTAGTGATAAACAATACCCTTGATTAGTTCTTGAAACTTTTCAAGATCTTTAAGACTCCCACTGACCTCTTGACATATAAGATTCTCTTGTCAAGAACCATTCCTTAACAAAGCAAATATTCAAGAGTTAGTGCGGATTATTATGAAGACAAACACTTCATACAATTGGCCTTAGTTGGTCTTTGTTTTATCCAAAACATCACAACTCGCCAATTTTAAATGTACAGGAGTAGAAAACATTTTACTCTACATTTGATAAGTGTTTTAAACCTTCTTAACATTATGTTACTTAAAGCTCGATCTTGGAGTATTACTCTAAGACTCAATTTTGGAACGAAGTATGATTCATCTTTTGATTTAACCATTTCAACAATTCACGATTCCTCTTATTAGTCAAACAATTGCACTAAGATGTCCTTAGAGGATCAATTGTGATATGGTTTTTCCTAATCATTAAGATGATCATAAAACATGATACTAAAGTACTCTCCCATCTTTTTAGATTGGAGAAAATTTTATCTTTCTGCCTAATTTGATTCTTCTCATTCGTCCTGCCATACATTGAAACTTTTCCAATGTTTCAGAATTATACTTAAACTTGTAAGCGCAACCATATTTACTAAACTTTAGTAAATCATGACGAATAGCCTTATCATTCTTTGTGGTGGACCTGATCAGCGCACAACCAAGTGTACCTGATCTCCTAGTCCTTTACTTGACTTACATATACATGCAGACAAGGAATTAGTTTTAATTTCCCAAAGATGAAAATTCTCATTCATCATACAATACAAGTTGCATGATGTAACACCCCATTTATTAAATAAATAAATAAATAAATTGATGAGTGTATAGTATCCCTAAAATCAATAATTTATATAGCAAGGTGTTGGCTCTGGGGGTTAATTGTTACAATTTTAGAAGTTGGGGGTTAAAAGTGTAAGTTTCGTAGTGGTTTGTAAATATTTATGAAGGAAGGAGCTGCTTGGTAAATTATTGGGACTTAATCGGAGTAGATTGTAGGAAGCAAGGGCTAAATGGTAAAATTCCAGGTTCATTTTGTAAAGATTTCTGGGGGCAGAGGCTATTAGGTAAGTTTCAGACTTAAGAGGATAAAGGTTTGTGAAGGAGGGACTGATTGTGTAAAATGGGAGGAAGTTGTTATGGAGTCGGGTTTATGGTAGCAGTTCCCGCTCCCCCTCGTCGCATCTTCAACACCCAAACCCTAAGCATCTATCACAGCCGCCACTTTGAACTCCTTAGCCGCCATCTCTCTTGCTCGCATCTTCGATCAGATGAGGCCGCCGCTCGCTGCCATGCCATTGACGCGCCACCCTCACGAACCACTGCCAGCAACATCGCGAGCCACCGTGGATTTTGCCGATGACAAAGATGGATCTGTGTCGTCGGTTGTGCAAGCCGTGAGCCATCGGAACCTAGCGGTAAGTCCTCCTGTAACCCCTCCTTGCTCCCCATCTCGTTCTTTTGTGGGTGTGATGCCGGATTCGTCACTGTGACCTAAGAGGTTCGTGATTGTGCCAGTGTTGCGTTTTTCGGCGATGCTTGCCGCCAAGTGGTAGCTGTGCTTGCGTATGTTCGAATGTAGTGGTTGTTTTCAGTATTTGTGGTGTGGATTGTGTGTAATTGTGGCCGAAACCCCACTGCCACCATTGTGAGGTGGTGGTTGCCACCCAATTCTGTTTTCTGCCACCCTTTTGCCGCTACCAGCCACCGTAGGAGGTGGCTGTGTGTGGTTATTAGGTGAGAAGTAGTATGTTTGATTTTTGGGCAGGAACCACCACCACCACCATTAGAAATGGTCGCTGCCGCCGTCTGCCGCCATGAGCCGCCACTGACCACCACTACCCGAGGTGGTAGTAGGTGGTGCTTGTCATAGTGAACCCTAATCGGCCCAAATGCTTGATCTGGACTAGTCGGATGGTTATTAAGCTAGAAAACCCTAATTTTGGGTTTGTTAGTTTGGATTTAACCGGGGCCTGCAGTTGGACTGTTAGATTGATATTGTGAATTATGTCTGACTTTATTGTGTGAATGGCCTAGTGGAGTGATGAACTCAATGGGTTAAGTCCTTAATGGGTTAAGTGAGAAACACTTAACCCTAATTCGTCATTTTATGTGAAAACCCTAATTTTTGCTTGGGCCTTGAGTTGGGCCTTTCTGTTGTGCTTTGATGATTGGGTTGTTGATGAGCCATCCAAGAACAATCATGTGGACTAGAAGATATAGATGGTCTTTAGGGTAAGGCCCATATGAGGGTTTGGGCCCAATTTGGAAAATTGGGCCATAGTTGGGCTATTAGTGGAACTTTGTGGACCCATTTGGTATTGGGCCTTGGTGGGCCCAATGGGCTTGAGTTATTTATGGGCTGGATTAGTGGACCATATTTAGACCTAATATGTAAAGGTTTGGTCTTAGATCTTAATGAGGTTAATTGTGGGTTTGGCTCAGTGTTAGAGGCCGGAGTACTGCAACAACATTTATAGGATCTATCCGCCATTCGAGGTGAGTCTTCTCACTATACTTTACCTAGAATGGTAATTATGTGTGACCAGAGGGTTTTGTGTGCTTGCTTGAGTTACGCATTTCTATGTGGTTTGTGATGTGTACTATATTATGTGATATTTAGACCGGACTAGAGGGTCCAACGAGCTATGACCAGACCAGTGGGTCTAACGAGCTATGACCGGACCAGTGGGTCCAATGAGCTATGACCGGACCAGTGGGTCTAACGAGCTATGACCGGACCAGAGGGTCCAATGAGCTATGGGACTGGAGGGTTCTACTGAGACATATTGACCGGAAGGTCTTACAGAGCTGTAGCCTCGAGTGGCTAATTACTTGTGTGTGGTATTTTGTGGAACTCACTAAGCTTCGTGCTTACCGTCTTATGTGTTATGTGTTTCAGGTACTTCTCAAGGATCACGGAAAGGTTCCGACTTGATTGTACACACGAGATGGAGTTATGTTTATGAGGATCCTGGATTTTAATCAAACAATTATGAACATGTGTTTTAATAATTTGACATTTTGGAGATTTTGTGATATGTGTTGATGTGATTTAATTGAATTTAAAACGAAAAATTTGTATGAGAATTTACGGTGTTACACATGATCCCAAGTTTCTATCAAGATGAAACTTGGTTGATGAGAGTCTTTCCTTATTTGGTAAATTATGACACTACGACAAACGAAAGAACCAAATCTATTTTCCAATATTGCTATCAATGGAAACATGTAAACAATAATTATCACAAATCCCGTTGTAAGGATACTTAAAATAAATAAAATAAAAAATTCTCCTTTTATTTTAAAATTGCAGAAAAACTTATCCTTACCATGCAAATATATATGAAAACTATGTTGTTATCTATTCCTAAGCAAGCTATCATAACTCTTAAGCAGCAACTCAAAATTCTGATCTTCGAATCATGCGATCGAAATCCATCTTCGCGATCAGATTCAACATACTCTTCTTGTAAGCTTCCTCTCCTTTTTTCGATTCTACAAAACATCAAAATGAGACCTAGTCACATCATGTAATAAGAATCTCCAAATAGGAACTTAATAGAGTTAGATAGTAGACTTTACTAGAAGCATAGTCAAATTTATTGACTTTTACCATCCTAGTGAACTTTCGGGTAAATAGGGCAGCTTCGCAACCAATGCCCCTTCCTTTTGGCAATAGAAACATATGGACTCTTTAGGAATGGTAAACGAGACAATCTCATAATTTACCTTTCTCTTTACCATTGGGTCAGATGACTTGACCATGGCCAATCCCTTTCCATTGGGAAGATAAAGCTTTTCTGGATTTCTAATGTTACCATTGTCAATATCCATGAAAGTTTGGGAAGTAGATCTTCCAATCAAATTTGCCTTACGAGTGCTCCAAATCATTGCTGATTCAGCAGCAACAAGCAAATAGGTAAGATCATTAAGGGTCATGTCGTGGTCTGTCACATAGTAGTCCTTAATGAACTCACTATATGACTCGGAAAGCGATTGAAGAACCCAGTCAACAGTCAACTTCCTTGAGACTTCGACACCCAACTCTCTCTGCTTGTCAATATGAGACTTCATCTCCAAGATGTGAGTACATATAGACACTGCTTGCCAATAGGGATTGAGTGACCTTGAACTATTCAAGAATTTGTTGTTTAGGGAGAGCAATTGAAGGAGGTAGAGGAAGTGAAGTATGATTTCCATTTCCATTAATGTACAACAAAGGGATTAATCTTTCACCTTGATCGCCTTTTGGGATATCATCTTCATTAGGATAGCTTTATCCAAAAGGATAAGGAAGACCATAGTTGTCATAACTAGACATCTATGAGGGAGAAATTCAATTTTAGTTGATTTAAGTCTTTAATACAAAACCAAATATGAAATATTAAGGCTAGGACCCAACAAAATATTTTATAACTTGGAAGAGGGATGTCGTAATCCAAGCTACAAAATATTTGAAGGTAGGTAAATGATGATTTACCAATTTCCACCATGAAAAATGAAATTTAACATTAGGTTTTAAATGAATTGAAACTCCTATATCTTTTGAGATTCATTGAACTATTCAATGGCATGTTTAAATCTCAATTGTGCCCTTCAAGTTTGTGACTGGGATACTGAGGATCACAAACAAGGAGTGAATAACCATGCAAATTAACTTGGTACACTTAATGTTACAACCACCTAATCAATGTGTCGGTTAACCATACACGCTCCATTGATCTATGATTAACATCAAGCTTCCCTTTGCCACACATTTTTAGTCCCAAATTAGTGTGTCGGTTAACTATACATGCTCCACTAACGACTTAACAAGGTGCAAAGTGCAATTTCATGGGTTAGCACAAAATTCACATTTTCCTAAAGTAACTAAGATTGGGAATTTATAAAGTTTAGTTACTTTATATTTATCATTATACTTTTAATGAAGGGATAATTAATTTCATGTCCTACCCGTTCAGCTAACGACCCTCCACCAGTCAAGGAAGCGGTGGGTGAGAGTGGACACACATTAAACTGCCATTTTATAGGCAGTAACCTTATATCCCCTTATAGTTCGGCTTCGTGAATGAGGTATACTAATGGTAAGACTGACTTACTCTTATACATATATATTAATATTAACCCAATAATATTATAATAGTATAAGGGTTTAATTTTAAACTTTTAAAATTCTAGGGGTTGAAATTAAAGTATATACATGGGGGGAGGGGGGGGGGGGTAACTTTACAAATTTCAAAACTTGAGGGAAATTTTTGAACAATTCAAAAACTTTTGGTTTCGATAATTTATGAGTTTAATATGGTTTTTATGGAAGACTTTTCAAGTTCCATAACTTGAGGACAAGTATGGAAGACATAAATCTATTTTATGATGACATTTAAAAAAAGACCTTTCATATTTTCATAACCTATGAATCTTAATGAACTTTTAAAAGAAAAAACTCTTCATTTTCCATAACTTGTCATAACTTGAGGACAAGTTATGGAGTTCATACAAACCATTAAGATCAAATATTCCAATTAACACAATAATCAAATAATTTTTCAATGATCTAGAATAACAAGATAATTCATAACAACTATTTACAAGAAATTAGCCTATTACATAAACTAATAAAATCTTGAAACTATGAAAATTATATTTTATTTGGACGAGGATAATTATTTTCACATCATAAAATCGAATTTTTATCAATAAAATATTTTATAGTAATTATCCAAATCCAAATTAAGCCAAGAAATCCAAAAATCTGCCAGACCCGTCATCACCTCGTGGTAATTTTGACCACTTCGTGGTAATCAGGAAGAATAAAAAAAACATTTTTCAAGCTTTGAAAACAAGTAGCATCAAGTATGATGGAAAACAACCCTAGGCTCTGATACCACTATTGGGTTTTGTATACTACAACATCCTATGGTGCACATACAACCCTAAAAGCTTTAGATCTATATTTTCTCTAATTATACATGCATATGGTTTCCAAATCTCTAAGCCTACAACTAGCATACAAATAACATATGTATAATAAGACAAGTTTTAGACATACCTCTTGATGTTGTTAATGTTTCCAGGAAGACTTTGGCCTTTAAGAACTTAGTGCCCCAAGTGTTGCAACTCAAATGGAATCACAACTCACCTATGACAAAGGTGAATCTTGAGAGAGAATTTCCATGCACCAAAAATTCATCCATGAACTCCAAGAGCTAGGAGTATGGCATTTTTAGGTTATGAAGCTTATATTTATATGTAGGATTCCAAGAGTCATGGGTATAACCCAAATCCATACCCATGGGTTTTATGATCCATGGTTCATGTGCCCAACTCTTTATGTATCCATAGATAAACTTAGTCCAATATGGATCATAAGCCTAAAACATATAAATATAACTAATTACCATAATTAGTCCCCATAGATTTAGATAATCTCTTTTGATCACTAAAGTAATACCAAACTAATTCTTGATCAATACTAATTAAATCATATGATTTCATATTAATATATTAGAACTTATAATATATTAATAAATCATATATAACCTCTTCTCAGAAGTCCATCCTAACAAATTGTCCTGATCTTTTGCAACCCAAATGGACCATGCTACTCTCGGGTTGAGTACATACCAATAATAGTTATGGTCTTAGACATCTAATCCAACATGGTCATGCCCAAAGCACCTGAGGGTTCAGTTCGCACTGAACTAACTTCGCTTAGGAGCGAAGGATTGGTGGAAATTCGTGACTGCCAGCTTTACTCCTGCAGATGATGCTGCAGTGACATGGGGAGGTTTACACGATTCTATCTTGACCTCTTTCAAGATATTGTCATTTCATGAAAAAAAGAATTTAAAAACCTTTAACATTCATCTTCATCTATCTCTTATAGATTTTACTTTCCAAGAGTGTATCTTGTCATTCCTAAGTCTTTCATTTTAGAAATACTTTCCGAGTCAAGGTGAAAAACACCTTGCATAGTCGGATTGTCATTTCAAATGATTAAGTATGTCTATTTCATACAAGATTAGGAATATCACTATCCTCCCTAGGGGTGTGCAAAAAAACCGCCAAACCGAAAAACCGAGCCGATCCGGTCAATCCGAAACCGAAAAAAACCGAAACCGGAAAAAACCGAAACCGAAAAAATCGGGTACCTACGGGTCGGTTTCGGTTTGGATATTTCAATATCCGCGGATACCCGAACCGAACCGTCATATATATATATATATATATATATATATATATATATATATATATTAAGATCCTTTAAGAACATTATTTATTTTACATGAGAATTTAGGAACGATTATACACCCTTCAATCACTAAACAATATGCACAAACCGAGAAATTAGAATTGGTTAAACCGAGAAATTATAATATACTACATTTTTCATGCATAAACTGAAAATTTACAATTGGTTATATTTATATATTTGATTGAAATTTGAACATTCAATAACTTAGAATTGGTTATACTATATTTTTCATGCGACAACCGAGAATTTAGAATTTGTTATATTTTGATTGTAATTTGAACATCCAAGAACTGACATAAATGTTTTGAGGCCACATGTAAAAAAACAACAAATAATAAATATTGAATATCATTATATCAAAGAATTTATATTAGTTTGCACCATTGTGTCTATGTAAATCCAAAACTGATGATTGGTTTTATAATTTTAAACGTATTTATTATTTATAATTAAAGAATTGATTTTATTTTCAAAAAAAGAATTGTTGAAATGGAGTTTGTAGTTTTGATTGATTCTTATTTTTTATATTTAACGGATACCCGTGAACCGAACCGTGGTTACCCGCCTTTATACGGTTCGGTTCGGTTCAGTTTTTTTAGCAATTAGGTTCGGTTACGGTTAGTGCTAGCAAGGTACCCGCCCCGTTCCCGCGGTTCACAATTTTATTATTATCCGATCCGAACCACCCCGTAAACACCCCTAATCCTCCCACTAGTTCTTAGTAAACACACACATGTTTTTTTAATTTTGATACAAAAGCATACCTTGTATCTTTATATTAAAATGACTAATCCAACCTTAATATGTTTGCTTTATATCCACAAGTGGATCTTAAACCTTACATATTTGGTTAGGATAACATGGATTAAGAAAACCTCTAGGCTAAGCTATATAGATATCTTCTAGTAGATATCTATGAAGAAAAGCAGTCTTTCTTGAAATCTATTTGCTATATCTCATATTATGAATATGAAGTTAGAGTAAATAATATCTTTGTTGATCTAATCATAGCTACTTGTGAAAAGGTTTGATCATAGTCAGTGTCATGAGTATGAAAAGGACTATAGTTAATGACATGAGTACGAGAAAATCCTAATATAACATGTATTACTAAATGTGTATATATATCCATGCATATACATTTTTACTAGAAGAATCTCTTACTCCTTCTAGCCTTGCTATAGTGAGGAAGATTAATCAAGCCCATACTTGATTATTAAACATGGATTACATCTTAATGTTCATGACTCTAAGTCATTTGTCAGATTCAAGATCTGCTATAACATTTTGATAGTTGATGGTGTTGAATCAAGAAAGTGATCCTCTTGAACCTTAATCCGAAGTACTCCTCACTACCGCAATGCTGCTTCTGCCACCACAATGAGAAGTGTTGATGCCATCCGCAACCTTCTCATCCGGAATAAAGACTTAGTTTTTCTTAACTTATGTATTTACTATGTATATTCGAGTGTGCCTTGCATGGACACTTCTTTTTAATTATAGTCTTTGTTTATTTCTCCTGTATGTTCTCGGAACTCTATAAATAGAGTCCCACTCTTCTAACGAAAAAACATCTTTCTTAACTCTTACATCTCATATCTTACATTAGTGTCTCTTATTCTCAATGATCTTATTGAACTCACATACTCATCCTAAGATCGAAATCTCTCCTTCGAAGCAAGTCATTCTTGACTTAATCACTTTAAGCCGATCACACTTACTAACTTGGTTTGAATGCAATCCTTGTTATGAATCAGCTAAGTGTTTACTTGATATAATACTTGTTGTCATTTATATTTCCTTACATTTTTGCAATTACATTTCCGCATCTAATCATCTAACTATCTAACAACTCTAACTTCTTATTAAAGTTGAGTTTTATGATCCTTTGAGTTAAACTTTATTCCGCATTATATAACTTGTTCTAACGTTTGTTCAAGTGTGTTTCTCAAAAAATTCTCTCTCAACAATTGGTATCAGAGCCAAAGTGGTTGCTTTTTGAACAAATCTTTGATTTTAAAAGGCCTTCTATACCACTAAAGCTCATTTCTCTTAAAAAAATATAAAAAATTACAAAACAAGGAAATATTGTTGGGTTTTGAGCAATCTAACACTTCCTAAGTGTGCATGCAACCCTAATAAACCTTGGATCTATGTTTGTCTAAATACATGCAAAATAATAAATTTTCCAAGGTTTATAACCTATCTAACATGGCATGGGGAACATTTCAACATAAAAGAGTTAGAAGAGATTACATACCTTTTGGTGAGTTTGGTTCTAAGGAGTTTGAGGGCCAAGCACCAATAGTGTGAATGCCTCAAATGGAATCACAAAACACCACAAACTCTTGGAAAACTTTGAGAGAGTATACACCCTTGTATAAAGTCAGCCACACACAAGCACACACACACACTAGTTCACTAGTTTCCTCTTAGGCTCCATTTCATGCTCCATAAGCATGCTTATATAGTGTGCATGGTTAGGATGAAACCCTAATAACCCATGTCTTTTCCTTTCCAAGGATCCATGGGTTAAAAGCTCCATGGATCATCCATGGACTTCCATATAATCCTAGCCCATTAACAAATGAGTATTAGCCCACACTATATAAAACAAATAGCCCATAATCTAATTAGTCTTCCTTTTAATCTCTAAATTAATTCATAATTAATTTAATATTAAAATTAATTAAATAACGTAACTTCATATTAATATATTATAACTTATAATATATTAATAAACATATGTGTATAACTCTCATAAAATTATCCATAATAGTTTGGATGAGATGCAACCCAAATGGACCATGCCAGTCGGGTCAAGTATATACCAAATAAGTTATGGACTTAGACACCTTATCCAACAAATATGGCTCAAGCATTATCTCTTAACGTTTCCAACAATGTTGGAGGTTCGAATAGAGCTCCAATATTGGTGGCAAATGAATATCATCACTGGTCCCAAAGGATGGAGAGATATCTAAGAAGACTTGGACGAGATGTGTGGAGATCTGTAGAAGAAGGATCATATGTCCCTATTCTTACTCCAGTTCAATCCGTGTCACACACCCCAACCGAAATGGCGGAAACGTTCGGGGGCGGAGGACGTCATGTCAAGTATCACAACACATGCATTATAGTAATCAAATACAACAACCATTGAATTAATAATGTATAAGTTTTTTACATAAGTGTTCATACATTAGATATTCGACATCAAAAGTAGATATAGTAAGAGAAAAAAGACATAGCACGACACTAGGTTGTCTTCTCAAAAGCTCCGAGAGTGTACCTGTATACTAGATTCCCTGAGAATACAAGTTATTTTGAAAGAAGATCAGAATTTAAGTTGGTGAGTTCATAAGTATTTTTGTTATAAAATGTATACTCTTATTTCTTTGGAAAGGTTCGCCTATTCCTTCAGAAAATCCTACCTTTTCTGATATGATAAAATGATAACCACAATAGTGCCTTCTACAATCACTTAGTTTATACTAGTTATATATAACCTAATATCGAACAAACAGTTAAATGTGTGGATCTACCCTAAGCCCACAACCAAACAAGGAACATGAAGTAAGGCGGGAGTCACACATTCCATTGCCTATCAGATATTATTTATATATTACTTTAATGTATAAACTAAGGAATTATAGAATTAACCAATAAAGGTCCTTTATGTTATTCTAGTTTTAAGAAAGTGACTGATTACATTCCAGAAAATCGTATATTTTATGCTTTACAAATGATAAGTAGTTTTAATCCCATAAAACCGTTCTCTTTAAGTATTATTGTACTCATAATAAAGTTTAACATAATTTTAACTATCCATAAAATTATAAGAAGAATGTTTTCCGTTTTGTTGGTGAAAAGTAGTTTTAATCCCATAAAACTGTTCTGTTTTGTTTGTGGAGAGTGATTAATATAGTAATATTTCTTAAAAATAGATTACTGGTAAATAACTACCCTATTATTAAACTGGTTAAGTAGGGTTAAAATATGATAAAGTTGTAACCATGCTGATAGACTAGAATAAGCATGACAACCTTCTGGCGTCGAAAATGAATATGTGACATTTGTCACCCCTTGGCTAGTCGGCCAAACTGTAGCTAACAGTCGCGATGTGGGATTGTCGGTCCCGTATAGATCTATACACACAATGCCCGCTCTCCCTTCAGGAGACTCTGGTTACAAGAGTGTAACATAACAAGTATATTGCTATGTCCTGAATACGTACCATCACATTTTGGTTTAAGTAAAGATCGAATTATATCATTTTCTTGACTAAGTAGTTTAAACCTCGTATACTTATTTAGAAAATACGTTTCTTGTTTGTTTCTTAAATTATACCTATTATAATTTATATGTTCTATTTGATTAGCATGATCTCTCATGAATGTACTCCTTTGCTCAGCGTGATACAAAGGTAATGATATTGACTGAAGTAACCTTCTATAGTCATATATGTATAATATATATAATTAAGAAGGAAATGACCTTCGGAAAAATAACACCACCTTAAGCCCACATCCAAGCAAGGAAAAGGGAATAAGGCAATTCATTAGTCCTAAGCCCTTTAAGTCTTATTTATATATTTATACATATATAAACATGATTTTGACAATTATAAGTTTAAAGAGTTATAAAACATTTAAAAGAGTTTATGTGACTTTTAAAAGAGTTTACTTGACTTTAAGTCATTATGGAAGTATTTGGTAATCCTTTATTATAAAAATAATAATTAAAAGCATAAGGAAATCTTTTATGTGATTGATATCACATGTAACTATCAACACAATTAGATTGTGTTCAACTTGTATCCCCCCTTAAAGCATTTAAAACTATTTAAAAGGGTAGATTATAGGGGTATGAAGTCACCTTAGGTTGATGATTCGATTGAAGATATGATATAGGATGATAAGTTTCACGAGTGAAGTCCCGAAGCACAAATGAGTCATAAATGACATATAATGATACATATAGGCATGAAATTAGTGAATCTAATCACAAAGATGTTTAGCAAACAACCTAGGATGAAAGAATAACTCACCAAAGGAGTGTTAGAAGTAAGTTAGGAGGCTGAAATGGAGTTAACGACCCTATGGAGTGATCACAGCCCAAGAACACATGAGTGTTCATGGCCCAAACATGATGGGTTCACGACCCGGTGTTCTTGATGAATGAAGAACACCTGAAGATCCTAAGCAAGTTTCTAAGAAGATTCAAAGGTTTTCGGGTGGGTGTTCTTCATGTTCTCCGTGTTAATTAGAGAAATTAACAGGTTTCAGCCTAATATAAGAAGATTGAAGGATGTTTTTGAAATGATAACAAGATCAAGAAATGATACTTATTAGATCTTATGAAGAACTAGTGATTATCATGTGAATATGATGAGAGAGGATGAGTTTAGCATGTTCTTGAGGAGAGAGGGTGTTCTTGGCTGATGATACTTGAGAGAAAACCTTGATATTCACGGCTAGAAGAAGTAGAAGTGAAGAAATAATGGCTAAAACACATATATATATATATATATATAGCATGAGTTCATGGTCCGAATACTTCACGGTCCGAAGAGTTCACGACTGTGAACCCTCGTTTGCGGACGTGAACCTTGTTCATGGTCTGAGGGTTTATGTTTCACTTTTTAAACAACATTGCCTTCGAAGGTTTATACCCTTAAAACCCATTAATCTAGCCATATGAGTTAATAAAAGTAATGAGTCGAAAGCTCTTTTAAGATCGAATAGATTCTTAACAAGCAAATGAAGAAAACAAATAAAAACATGAACCCTGATAAATGTAATGTGGATGGACTGGCCCATAACCGAGAATACAATGGACCTAGACAAAATCCCAATGACGCACCACTTCATAACTCAACAATCTCCCCCTTTGCGTCAATTGAGGCGAGAGATTAATGTGGCACAACCTGAATAGTCTTCTTAACTGTTTTAAACAGCTTCGGTGTCATAGCTAGAATAGTATGACGGAAGTTGATATACCATAGAATCATGTCACTGAATATCTTCTTTGCAGCATCATCATTGGATTTACATCTGTTGACTATGTCCAAAATGTGTTCAATAGTGACAGTGGAAAACAGATGCTTGTTAAACAAAGCGAACATGCACTTCAATGGAGGAGCCAAACCTCCAACATCTTTCATAAACATCACTGTTAAATGTTCAGTGTCAATCTTTCCCATACTCATCTTGTTCACATCACTAACCTTGCCAATGGGTTTGACAGTGGGCTTCTTCCTTAGAGCAACAACAATTGCATGATCAAGCTTCGATACTTCATGTATATACGAAACTAACATTTTCTTTATGTGATCAATAATGGGTTCGTACTTCTGCTCATTTGACAACAAAATGTTAGTCAACAAAATACAGTCATGAGGGTTGAGATTCGACAAATCAGTAAGAGAAAATTCATGAACTGAATCATCCAAATCACGAGTATCATAGAATTTCACATTGATGAACTTCCATGCAACAACTGGCTTCAAAACCTTGACCGTGGTAATCTTCTTTGCATTTCGGGTCAAATACTGAGGTTACGAGAAAGCAAGATAGTAATCGATTAGTTCTCTATCAACCTTCGGGTCTAGTGAGGGAATCGAAGCAATTGGATCAAAACAATGAAAAACGAAAGCCCTTCGGGTGATCGACATATCGAATTACATGTCTTTGGAGTTAACCAAGTCAAAGGAAATGACTGGTTCAAGCCAATGAGTACTTGGGGATTCTATCGCTTCCTTCAGCAAGTTTTCCAGTGTCCATAATGGAAAAATAGTTTTACTTCGTTCCAAAATGTCATGGTCCTCTTTAGCTTTTCTTTCCCTCTCATCGGTTTCATGGGTTTGCGTTAACGATCCTTTATGATTCACATCTTCTTCTTCTCCACTTTCACTAACAATTCTCTTTCCTTTATCTTGAACAGTAGAACCCAAAGCTTCATTATCCTTCGGTTCTGTGAGGACACTTGGTTTAACTGGAGGAGGTGGAAGATTTTCAGTTGTTGGAGTTTGTTTTGGTGAAGCTTGAGTTGCTTCTCCCCTTGTTTTGTAGGGACATCCGCCTCCGAAACACCCTTGATTCTACACAGAAGTCCAAGAGCTGGATGCAGTTTTTCAGCTAAATGCCTCCTGATGGTGATTGTGAGAACTATAGGGTTTTGAGCATTCTAACACTCCTATGGTGTACATGCAACCCTAGAAACCTTGGATCTATGTTTTACTATGATACATGCAAAAAAAATTTCCAAGGTTCTTAACCTAACTAGCATGGCATGGGGAACTTTTAAAACATAATAAGCTAGTAGAGTTACTCACCTTTTAGTAGTGGTTGATTGCTTGGAGTTTGAGAGCCTAGCACCAATAATGTGGATGCCTCAAATGGAAGTCACAAATCACCACAAACCTTGGAAACTTGAGAGAATAGTAACACTCTTCATGAAATCGCCCCTCTTAGTTTTCACACAAAAACTAGTCTCATTTCAAGTGCCAAGGACTCCTTTATATAGTGTGCTGGATTAGGGTTACATCCATGTAAACCCTAATACCCATGACCTTTCATTTCCATGAGATACATGGGTTAAAGATCCATGGACTATCCATGGACTTACCATGCAAGCCTAGCCCATTCTAAATATGCACTTAGCCCACACTATATAAATACAAGAGTCCATATTTAATTAGTCACACTTTTGATCACTAAATTAATTTTAGATCAATACTAATTGAATAATATGATTTCTTATTAATATACTAGAACTTATAATATATTAATAAATCATAACTCATACTATTCTCAAAAGATTATCCATATAAATTGTTCGGGTAAAGTGCAACCCAAATGGACCATGCCGGGTCGGGTCAAGTACATCTCAAATATAATTATGGACTTAGACACCTTATCCAACAGTCTCTCACTTGGATAAGTCTAATAACTACAACGACAATTATGACTTTAGGAACCGACTGACAATCGTAGCTTTTAAAACTCTGTTGAACTCTGTAGCGCCATTTTAGATAAGGGATCATATAATCCTCTGTTCTAGATATCAGCCGGACAAATACATGGAACAATGTCTTACTTATTGTCCAACAGTTTGTTTCTCGATTTTCGATTTGTTTAACATTGAACTTAATTGAACACATCAACTTAGTTCTGACCGGGCCCGGTACATGGGTCAACACAAAATCATCGAGGGGCCCAGATATCGCTTCTAATCCAAGAAGGAACAGATAAACTTCGACTTATATGCTTGTTCTACTACTTGGTGAATTATACACAAAGGCATGTTTTATAACATTGAGTTATCAATGCATTTTCGTACAATCAATGTATAACCAACTCATAGGCAACAAGTCATATCTCTAGGTTTGAAGACTTATATGATATTACCATCTCACGATCACTCGAGATAAATTCCATGAAGTGATAATAGTGAGCGTGGGTTGAATCCAATACTCAGAACTTATGAGCACTCATGAGTGTTGTAGCAACACTTTGCAATGTCCAACATCTTAGTGTTGGGAATAAAACCCTAATTGAGATTTGATGAACAAGATGCGGAAACCTCATGTGGCGGCTACATTTTGTATCACTCTTAACCCTAATAATGAATAATACATGACTATTTATAGGGAAAAGACAAGTCTTGGGCTTTTAACCTACAATTCATCAAAGGGGCCCATTGTCATCATCCATGGAGTGCTTTGAAACCCTACACTTAGACATCTACAACCAACTACATGACAATCTTGATTCATATCTACTTCCGACATATGACCGACTGTGGAGATTTTGAATAATATGATATACCATAATAGAATTATTCTGGAAGCCAAAACATGCAAAATGAAATGATGGTAAACGATTGAAAAAAGATAGACACACTTTACTCATAAATAAACACAACTTTTATTCATCATCAAATGTCAATTACACTTTACACATTTCAAAGCTATCTAACTAATAAAACTAATATCATCCTTCAGCCCTAGGTGTCTCGCATGCTGGAGACACTTAACCCTGCCCAATCCCTTCGTGAGGGGATCTTCCGGGTTCACATCCGATGATACCCCCTTTGTGACGAGGAGTCCTTCTGTTCGGTGTCTGATGAAATGATATTTTCTGTCAATGTGTTTGGATCTACCATGATCTCTCAGTTCCTTGGCTAAGGCAACCGCATTATTGCTGTCACAAAAAATTTCCATAGGCTCCTTTATAGCTGTTACAACTCCAAGGTCTCCGTTGAAGTTCTTTAGTCCTATAGCCTCCTTTGCTGCCTCGCTTGCCACTATATACTCTGATTCGCAAGTTGAATCTACCACTGTCTCCTGCTTGGAACTTTTCCAATAAATTGCTCCTCTGTTTAAGGTAAAGACCCAGCCTGACTAAGAGCGAAATTATCCCTATTAGTCTGGGAGCTATCATCACTATACCCTACTACTCTCAAGTCATCACTCCCACCGAGGGTAAGGACCCAGTCCTTAGTCCTCCGCAGATACGCCACAGTCCAGTGATCCTTGCCAGGATTCCCCTGATATCTGCTGACCATGCTCAGTGCAAAGGTCACATCAGGACGAGTACAAGTCATAACATACATGATCGAGCCTACGCCGGAAGCATACAAAACTCAACCTATCTTTGCAATCTCAGCCTCTATACTTGGGCTCTGAGTCTTACTTAGTCTGGCATTACTCTGGATCGGTAACTCACCTTTCTTGGAGTTCTGCATGTTGAATATTTTCAACACTTTATCCAAATAGGTGCTCTAACTAAGTCGAATTAGTCTTTTACTCCTGTCTCTAAAAATCCTTATCCCTAGGATATATGCAGCTTCTCCAAGGTCCTTCATAGCGAAACACTTCCCAAGCCATGATTTTACTTCCTGCAAAGTTGGGATGTCATTTCCTATGTGTAGTATGTCATCCACATAAAATACCAAAAAGCTTACTATACTCCCACTAGCCTTCACATATACACAAGATTCATCTTAACTCCTCGAAAAGCCAAACTCTTTGACCTTCTCATCAAAGTAAAGATTCCATCTGCGAGGTGCTTGCTTTAATCCATAAATGGATTTCTCAAGCTTACACACTCTATTAGGGTACTCTGTACTGACAAAACCCTCTAGCTGACTCATGTAAACATCCTCAGCCAACTTTCCATTAAGGAAAGCGGTTTTGACATCTATTTGCCATATTTCATAATCATGGTAGAAACACACATAATCAAAGAGTAAACTAAGTTAAACATGGTGAAAACTAAGCAAACCAAAATATTAATGATATTCTTCGCGTAGATTTGTTTATCCCTTGTTCTTTGATTGAAATCTGATATTCTTATGGTTTCTAGGAATTATTTAGTCACTTTAAGTAGTAGGTAGTAACAGCTCTTTGAAGCACACCTCAAAATTCGACCTAAAAGTCGTATTTATAGTTTCCGGAGATTGGTTGCCATGTCGTGGCATATGGCTTGCCACGATGTAGGAGAGACTTCTACGCCGTATGCTCCAACTCTTCCATGTAAATAATCTGAAGGTTCCATGCTTCCACATCGTGGACCAATGAGTGCCATGCCATGGGATCTTATTTTGCATGAATTCTTCTCTTCTTCTCCTATTGATGAATACCTCCAACCTCCAAGTTTCCAACTTTGTCCAATTTAGTCATTTTCCTTGAGAATTTCCATTTTTGCTGCAAAATTGAATTTATACTTTATAATAATCAAATATCTTTATATTTAACCAAAACAAAGCTAAATACACTTAAATATTGCACTAAATATATGAATAAATATAGAAATATCATTATTCTCTTATAATTTAGTTTATTGTTCAAGCTAAGATTATGGGCTAATAACCCTTTACTCCTACTTAGATGTAGATGAAACTTTTTGATTAAATGGTTTGATTAATAAAGTTAGATTTATTAGTATTTTTTATGTTTTTTATTCGAACATCCTAATGTGCTAAAGTTTTGATTATTATTACCTTTGGTCGAGTTTGTATAATTTTGAGAATTGTTTAGATTATATGAGCTTGAATCTTAGCTAATTTATGGTAATAAATTGTTAGGACTAGTGATTGATTAAATCTTAGGATAAGGTAATAGTATTTATAAGCTAAAACTTGTCAAATTTCTTTGGATCACCTGAAGGTATTTAACTTTCAAGACCATTGAAGTTAATTATTAAATTAAATCTCTCGGAATTTGAATATAAACTTTGTTATAAAGGTAGTTCGTTGCATGGCCACTACAATAACTATCTTTTTATAATTATTTGTGTTAGTTAATCGGACCAAGTTAGCTAATAAATATAGATAATGGTAATAAACGATTTAAATCTATTGCAATCTTTTGCTAACTAACCATAGGAAAAATGGGGAGTAAAATCTAAGCGAAAGTACTTCTTAATATCATTTAAAATCAAGTTCTTTTGCTCTCATTTCATAGTTTGATTTAATTTTAATTCAATTTAAACAAACCCCCAATTTACTTTTAATTTTTTAGATTAATTAATAGTATGGTTTTCTTGTATAGAATCGTACACGTTCACCTAGTGTTTGACAACCAGGTCTTACCTCAACTGTGCTAGCATTCGATCGAGTACACTTGCTTGGTTATGTGTTAGTCTCTAGTTTTGATGACCACTCAATAGCACACCCAAAAGGTTACTGGAGGTTTAATATTGATCGATATATATATATATATATATATATATATATATATATATATATATATATATATATATATATATATATATTAAGTAACACATCAACTGACCACTCGATAGTACACCCAAAAGGCTTACTGGAGGTTGTTTTAATGAGCTAATTTTTCCTTCTAGTTTTTATATTTTGGATATGGGCGATGTGGAGGTATTTGATAAAAATTCAATGATTTTAGGAAGGCTATTTGTTAAGTGCTAAAATAACAAATTGTAGAGGTCGAAATATGTTGTGAGGTGTCGAAGTGTCTTATGTCTTGTATTAGTGTCAAAGTCTGTAATGATGTTTCATTGTATGTATTTCGTAAGGGTGCTTTTATATGTCGAAAATTTCAGGTTTTAGCCCTTATGTACTTTTTGCTTACTTTTATTATTCCTATAAATAGGGATAGGTGCTAGAGATAGAGTAACTCTTAGCACTTAGAGTTCTTTACTCTACAACACTCTTGTATGTTTCAGAAGTATCAATTGAGCCAAATAGTTATTATTTATATCTTGTGTTCTAGATTCAAATCATACCCTGATTTCATTTCATTTACTTGATTAATACGAACTACATTTGGTATCAGAGCAGGATTCTAACAATTGATTTATGATTTTCTCTTTGTTTCAAAAGTTTTTGAGTCATTGTTCTAGATTTAAAAATATTCTGCACTTTAGATTTAGAAAATCATTTCTATTCAATTGTTTTGATTTGATTCTGCTGTTCGTTTGATAAATTGAGTGTTTAGTGATTGATTTCTGAAAGATTCATTCCTTAGATTCCTCTTTCTTAAGCTGTTCATCATTTGTGTCCGTACGACAGCGACAAACTTCAACATGAACACGATGACTAGGTTTTCTTGTATTTTTGGTTCTTCAACCAAAATTCTTATGCCTGTCCCTGAATACTACAAACAATGGGCTGATAGGATGGAAGATTATCCAAATGGGATTGATGAAGATCTATGGCGTTGTATCAAGAGTGAAAGCTTTCGTCCATCAATGCTTGCGGAAATTGGAACAGCTGGTTCATCTGATGATGTTACAAATCAAGGAGACAAACAGATAGCAAGCGATAAGAGATGCTTGAGAGAACTTTGCGGTGATCTTCCACCGGTGGTTTATAATTACGTTTGTGATTGTAAAACCGCTAAAGAGATCCGAAATACTTTGAAAGAAAAGTATCAAGGAAGTGAGAAGACTAGAAAAAGTTCTGTTAAGCAATGTTTGCTTGAATTAGGTGAATTCAAACAGAAGGAGACAAAGACCATTGAAATGTACTATGATCGTCTGAATGAATTAATCTTCAAGTGTGAAGACTAGAAGAAATTCTGTTAAGCAATGTCTGCTGATACGATGGAAGATTATCCGAATGGGATTGATGAAGATCGATGGTGTTGTACCAAGAGTGGAATCTTTCGTCCATCAATGCTTGAAGAAATTGGAACTTTTGGTTCTTCTGATGATGTTACAAATCATGGAGACAAACAGAAAGCAAATGATAAGAGATGCTTCAGAGAACTTTGTGGTGATCTTCCACCGGTGGTTTATAATTATGTTCGTGATTGTAAAACCGCTAAAGAGATCTAAGATACTTTGAAAGAAAAGTATCAAGGAAGTAAGAAGACTAGAAAAAATTTTGTTAAGCAATGTCTACTTGAATTAGGTGAATTCAAACAGATGAAGACGAAGACCATTGAAATGTAGTATGATCGTCTGAATGAATTAATCTTCAAATGAGAAGACTAGAAAAAGTTCTGTTAAGCAATGTCTGCTGATAGGATGGAAGATTATCCGAATGGGATTGATGAAGATCGATGGCGTTGTATCATGAGTGGAAAATTTCTTTCATCAATGCTTTCAGAAATTGGAACTGCTGGTTCATCTGCTGATGTTACAAATTAAGGAGACAAACAAAAAGCAAACGATAAGAGATGCTTGAGAGAACTTTGCAGTGATCTTCCACCGGTGGTTTATAATTACGTTCGTGGTTCGCTAAAGAAAAGTATCAAGGAAGTGAGAAGACTAGAAATAGTTCTGTTAAGCAATGTCTGTTTGAATTAGGTGAATTCAAACAGAAGGAGAAGAAGTCCATTGAAATGTACTATGATCGTCTGTATGAATTAATCTTCAAGTGCAGTCGTTATGGAGTTAATCGTTCGAATATGGAGTAGAATCTTACTTTCTTTATGTGACTTCAAAAGGAATGGAGGAACATTAGTTTGATGATCAAGACGCAACAAAGCTTCAACAACTATTCACTTGGTGACCTTTATAATATTCTGAAAGCCCATGAGAGTGAGATTAACAAGATTGATGAAAAAGGAAAACTGAGTTTGGGCGGCCCTCTGGCATTGGTTTTGAAAGTCTCGGAAAAAGAAATTGAAATTGAATCTGCTGGTGTTGATGGTTCTGATAATGAAGGTTTTATCATGAACTCGGATGACAAAGCTGTGGCGTATTATTTGAATACTAATGTCAAGAAGTTTTACAAACAACCATTCAATCTAAAGTTTAAAGGAAATGTTTTCAAGGGAAACTCATATGGGAAGAATGTGAGAGAGGAAACGAAGTTGGAGAAGAAAGAAAACAAGTCTGAGGTTGAGAAGCCAGAAAAGAAATTAAAGGGTGATTCTGGTTTCGATTGTCATTACTGCAATGGGTCGAACCATATGACAATCAATTGTATGTTGAGGAAGAGAGAAGAAGAAGGAAAGAGTTAAGGATGTAGCCTATTATGTTGAAACACTGGAAGAAGTGAGAGCTAGGATGAAGGGGATGTATCTAGTTGCAAAAGGAAGTGGCAATGGGGATGGTACTTACCAAATTTGGTCATCTGGATCAGATGATGAGGAAATGCGAAACCCCACACATTGAGCCATGTATGCAAGATTTGAAGAGGGAAATGAGGATGCGGAGAAGGTGACACGAAGGTGCTTCGATCCTACTGGTACTGAGAAGTCTCTAATGACTTCGAAGGCACGTTCTCGTCTCGAATCCTTTGATATTCCATTCAGTTCATATGATGCTATTTTATATATGACTTTGATGATAGTCTATCTTACGTTGATGACATGATTATTTTTGTTAGTAGTGATGCCGAAAAATCAAAATCTTTACTTCTAGAATCTCAGAATAGTTTGGAGTCGAAGAAGAGTAGAGTAGGAAATCTAAAAAAGCAGTTAAATAATGTTACTTGTGATAGGGATAAACTGAGACTGGAAAATCATATTTTGTTAAAGCAACATAACCTCTACTGTAATTCGGCTAAAAGATTGTATGCAAAATTGATTGATTTACATCATTTCTCTGACATAAGTAAGGAACAACATTGAAAACTTTTTCCCTTCTTGACATTCGAAAAGGAGAAAGTAGATTCGACTTCCTACGATTGTGAGAAAAAGAATTCTGAGTTTGACAAGGTCCCAAATGACTCGTATGCATATGGTACTGTTAAAATAGATGAATGTTTGGATCCTAAGGATTTGGTTCATATTGTGAATGTGACCTTGACCGAAAACGAACAAATCAAAATTTTGAAACGACCTGAGAATTCGACATTTGACTCTCAACACAATTTTGCTATTATCAAAGATGATTCTGACAATATAAGTGAAATTGAAGAGGAAGAAGTTGTTGATTGTTCTCAGTTATCTGTCATTAATGTCACTTCGATCGCTAAGGGTAAAAAAATTAGCAATGATATATTGGAAAAGGTTAACACTGACTTACCCTCAACTTCGAAAGTTGATGACTATGACCGAATGATTGTTGAAGATAGCCAAACTGATAGTGAAAATGACGAAAATGATAATCCAATTGAAATAACTATTCCCAGAGGTATTGTTGATCAAGTTTATGAGGAAATAAAAAAATTCGAGAAAGTGATGAAGGAAAAAGGTCTTCATTATCTCGAATCGAACTTAGTTGTTTATCCAAGTTTCAAATGCACCGATGATATAGTGTTTCCAAATCAGGTGTTTGTTACTACAGACAATGGAGATAAAGTGAATCATGAGATCAACAAAATTGTTGTTGAAGATAACAAAGGAGCTTCGAAAGAATGGTTTTTCTCAAACCAAAGAACGGTTGAAAATACGCATAATAAGAATTCATCTACTTTTCAAAGGCAAAAACCAAAGCGAAATTGGGAAGTTAAAAAAAGAAAAAGAAATTGTGGATGAACCAACAAATGAACCAGTTTCTTAAAAACAAAACATAAAAGCTCATATTTTCTATGAACAAATTCAAAAGATTTCAAAAGAATATGGTATTTCGATGTCCATAGATTGAAAAAAGGTTTATTGGAAAAATGTCGAGTCTCATAAGAAACAAAACGTTCTGTCAACAAAATCGTTTGAACAAAAAAAGCATGAGCAAGTTAAGATTTATTCACAAAATAAGTCTTTGTTTAAAACAAACCAAATGTTCAAAAACCAAGATATGAGAATTTTGTTCAACCAACAACAAACGAATTTTGTTCTAAATCATCAAAATACAAGGGTTTCACAAAAAAAAAAAAAAAAAAAAAATTCATCAAAATGGTTTTCATCAAAATGAACAAAGAAATTGTCATCAATTTCAAAGTCAAAGAAGTTTTTCGAAAGGACAACAAGTTTATAATCGATCGTATGTTGATTATAACAAATTTTTCTAAAACCGTTTTCAACCTCGTGTCAAACCATCATTTACAAATAGAGATTTCAAAAAATTGAATGTTAACAACACCAGAAAAGAACCTTTTAAACCTAATTAACCTTAATTTCCCAATCCTATTTTGAAGCAACCAGTCAAAGCCTCATTCGTAAAAGGGAAGTCTGACACAAAGAACATCGATCATTGGATCGACGGAAAAGGAAAACCTTATCAATACGGAAAGTTTTCTCACGAGGAAATCAAGTCTGCCTACAAAAGCTACTTGAATGAGTCTCAGACAGGAAGTTCTTCATCAAAGGAGTTGAATCCCTCGGTTCGACAATAGAAAGCTATTCCAAAAGCAAAAGTATAAGTCAAACAAACTTTTGAGGATAAAAGGAAAGTTAATGTCGAACGTAAACCAATGAATGATTTCATTTTGATACCAAAGTCCATAGAAGGTAACTGGATAGATAGTTTGAAATCCAAAGTTTGAAATTTGGTTTTAGGTTCTTCATCTCATAATGCAATTCACTCTAATCACCAAGGACCCAAAAAGCCTTGGGTATCTAAATTCTTTAATTGATCGCAGTTGTTAAGTGATGAGTAATACGATGAACACTGGTACATCGATAGTGGTTGCTCTCGTCACATGACAGGTTGAAAGGAAAATCTATGATAGTATCGAAGTTTAGAGAATGCTGGAGTTGTGAAATTTGGAAATAATTAGAAGTGAAAGGTGAAAGGATATGGGAAAGTTACAAATGGGAAGTTCAAGATAAATTGAGAGGCATACATTGAAGGTCTTAAACACAACTTGGTAAGTGTTTCTCAAATTGTTGTGGGTACTGGTAATCAAGTAGTCTTCGATGAGGAAGGAGGTTCCATTTCGAATAAAGAAACCGAGGAATTTTTTCTCAAGTCTAAGAGAAAAGGTGATATGTTCACTCTCGACATCAAGCCAATCGTTGGTTTACCCTCATTTTGCCTACTTTCGAAGGCGTCATCTGATTTGAGCTAGGTGTGGCATCGACGACTATCTCATCTGAATTTCAAAAATATGAACTAATTAGTGGTAAATGATCTTATTCGAGGGTTACCTGTTTTAAAATTTGATAACAATCCTCTATGTGCAACATGTGAACAGGGGAAGCAACACCTTCAAGGTCATCCAATTGTCATCGATTCGAAGATCACTGAACCTTTGGAACTTCTTCACATTGACCTTTAGAGACCTTCGACTGTTGAAACCCTCAACAAGAAGAACTACATATTTGTTATTGTTGATGATTTTTTATGATTTACTTGGGTTTTCTTTCTTCGTTAGAAGTCTGAAACAAATCAAGTAATGATTGACTTTACCAAGCACATTGAACTTAGTTTGAGGAAGAAAGTCAGAAAAATAAGAAGTGATGACGGCTCAGAATTCAAGAATCATGTTCTTGATTCGTTTTTTGGCTGATCGTGGGATTACACATAATTTTTCACCTCCTTACACACCACAACAAAATGGTGTTGTCAAAAGGATAAAAAGGTCTTTATGTGAAGCAGCAAGGACGATGCTCACCTATGCGAATCATCCACAATATCTCTAGGCAGAAGAGATTTCGACAACGTGTTTCACTTAAAACCGATCATTTATTCATCGTCGTTTTAATATCACCCCATATAAAATCATTAACAATAGAAAACCAAATGTAAAATTTTCCATGTTTTTGGTTGCAGGTGTTTCATAATGAATCTCAAATATAACCTTTCAATATTTCAGTCCAAAGCTGATGAGGGGATATTCTTTGGATATTCGATCAACTCAGTTGCATATTGAATGTTGAACATGAGAACAAGGAAGATTAAAGAAACTTTCAATCTAATGTTTGATGATCATTATGTCAAACATGTTGAAAAGTCTTTTGTACAAAAGCCAATCACCGAGACTCAAATTACGAATACTTTGGATTTTGATTATGAATCAATCTTTGGTGTTCCTGACAGGGCAATAGATGCATAAATTAATGTTGATGATAATCAGAATCCTGAAGCATCGAAGCATTATGATGATTCGACAATAACTCAAGACAATGTTGATTTACATTGTACATCAAACTCTCCGATATATGTCGACAGACAATCAACATTGCAAGGTGATCAAGTGGAGGGTGAGCACTTGAATTTGAATATTGATGTTGAGGGGGAGCATCGAAATTCAAATGCTGATGTCGACGGGGTGTATGGATGTTCGACCGTAGATGTTGAGGGGGAGCATCACAATGTTAATCCAATTGTCAAGGGGGAGCTAACTGGATTTATTCTTTCTATTTCGAATGATCAAGCTAATGTTTTTAATGATATGACTGAGAAAGTGTCTAATGCAGGTGAAGGTTCAGAAATGGACAAAATGTTCGAAGATGCACCTTTGGATTTTGATCCTGAATATCCACCAATGGAAAGATGGAAACGAAATCATCCAAAAGAACAAGTTCTTGGTGTTCCTCAAGTTGGAGTGTTGACAAGAGCTCAACTTCGTGCTAAAAATGAGGTATTAACTATTCATCAACAATTTTGTATGTTTAATGTTTTCATTTCGAAAATTGAACCAAAGTCAGTAAAGGTTGCTTTGGAAGATCCTGATTGGATTGTTTCCATGCAATATGAACTTGCTGAATTCGAAAGAAACAAGGTTTAAAGACATGTTCCAAAACCTGATGATGTTTTAGTTATAGGCTTAAAATGGATTTTTAAAAATAAAACTGATAAAGAAGGTAACGTGGTTCAAAACAAAGCAAGGTTGATTGTTAAGGGATATTCGAAACAAGAAGGAATTGACTATGAAGAAACCTTTTCCCCTGTCGCGAGACTCGAGGCTATTCGAATATTTTTTCCTTATGCAACACACAAAGACTTTGATGTTTATCAAATGGATGTCAAGTGTGATTTTCTTAATGTAGTGTTAGAAGAGACGATATATCTTGAGCAACCACTAGGTTTCGTAAATGATAAATTTCCTGATCATTGCTATATTCTCGATAAAGCTGTTTATGGTTTAAACCAAGCACCTCAATCCTGGTATGCAACTCTTACCAATTTCTTAAAACTCTCAAAATTTAAACAAGGATTTTTTTATCCCACTCTATTTCGAAAGAAAGCGGGGGATCACTTGATGCTCGTTTAAATTTACACAGATAATATTATTTTTGGTTCGACTAATCCTTCGTTATCTAGTCAATTTGAGTATATGATGAAAAGTCAATTCGAGATGAGTATGATGGGTAAGATCAAGAATTTTCTGGGATTGAATATTCGTCAAAGCAAAGACGGTATTTTCATAAATAAAGAGAAGTATTCTCGTAATCTGACTGAGAAGTTTGGAATGACGAATAGTTCAAAATTGCGAGTACCAATGGCTGTTAGCATACGTTTAGGGACTTCATTGGAAAAGCATGCTATCGATATTACATTATACAGGTGCATGATCGTTTTGTTACTTTACTTAACTGCTAGTCGTCCCGACATTATGTTTTCTATCTGTAATTGTGCCAGCTATCAGTCGAATCCCAGGGAACCTTATCTAACTGTTGTAAAGAATATTTTTCGCTATCTTAAAGTGACAGTTTCATTCGGTTTATGGTACCCTTCGAAAACAAGTTTCTTTATTCAAGCCTTTTTAAAGGCAAATCTTTGTGTATGTCAACTTGACCGAAAAAGCACTAGTAGTGGATGCTAACTTTTGGAGGGGAAGCTAGTTAGCCGGCAATCGAAGAAACAAACTTGTGTTTTGATTTCTACGACAGAAGCATAATATGTTGCTGCAGCAGCTTGCACATCTCAAGTCATTTGGATACAAATCCAACTTCATGATAATGCAATCAACGTGAAAAAGATACCTTTGTATTGCGATTCACAAAGTGCAATATGTATCTGCCATAATCCGGTGCAACATTCAAAGACCAAGCATATCGCAGTTCGATATCATTTTATCAAGGATCATGTCGAGGATGGAAATATCGAGCTTCAATTTGGAAAAAAAACAGATCAACTTGCTGACATCTTTACCAAACCTTTGGATGAAAAGTCTTTTATCAGGATCTTTTCTGGATTACGAATGATTGATGCAGCCGATGTTCCCAGTTTAACTTTGTCACACCCCCAAACCAAGGATGGCGGAAACGTCTGGGGGTGGAGGACTTCATGTACAGTATCACAACAACGTGTATAATAGTGCTCAAAGTAAAAACAACCACCATAAATATAATTGCAAAAGTTACACCAAAGTATATGTTTACATGTTTCAAAAGCAATTACATTATGATGACAAAATAAATTGTTGACGTTTTAGCGTCCCATCCTCAAAGCGATGAAGTTTTCCTGTTTCACTGATTTCCTGAGAATACAAGTAGTTTTAAAGAGTGTCAACACAAAGGTTGGTGATTTCATAAGAGTTTTGTTTGAAGTAGAAACCGTTTTTCCTTGTAAAATCGATTTAGTTTGATTTCCAGAAAATCCAATATTTTCTTAGTTAAGTATGAATAGAAATAATCCTACGTGATGCTGTAATGAACCCTAGAGTAATCCGTAGAGTTCCTCTATAATCGTCCAACATATAAAGTTATATAAGGCTTAACTTAGATAAAACGTTGAATATAGTGGGTCTGCCCTAGGTCCACAACCCAACGAGGAACAGGAGATGAGGCGGGCACCACCAATTCTAGGCCAATCAAGACTAAATTCTTATATGACTCAACATATGCGCTCAACGACTATAGTTGAAGTCTAACAATTTTAGAGGATGTGTAGTTTTAATATCATAATAGCTTTGTATAGAGACCCGGCACTTTGTATTTGTACCCGTTTTTGTATAGAGACCCGGTACTTTGTATTTGTACCCCTTTTTGTATAGAGACCCGGTACTTCGTATTTGTACCCCTTTTTGTATAGAGACCCGGTACTTTGTATTTGTACCCCTTTTTGTATAGAGACCCGGTACTTTGTATTTGTACCCCTTTTTGTATAGAGACCCGGTACTTTGTATTTGTACCCCTTTTTGTATAGAGACCCGGTACTTTGTATTTGTACCCCTTTTTGTACGAGTGCGTTGAGTGATGTATCATAAACTATACCTATTATAGTTTATCTAAAATGTATGTAATATGTATGAATTCTTTTATGGAAATGTATTAGTATTGTGAATTTATCAAACTATACATTTTATAGTCTAATAATACGTGTTCCAAAATGAATGAATAATATTTAATATTTAATATGAATGTCTTAATTCCAGTTCATAATGATAAACTAACACGGAAACACATTCAAATATTAGAACTTATGATTATACACTTTGCTCAACATAATACAAAGTGTTACGATATTTACATGCTGTTGGCTAACTTTAGCCTTTCTGCCCTGTATTTGGAAAAATCATAGAAAAATCATACGAAGTCGAAAACTAGATCCGTAAATTCTGAGAGTTCACAAAATGTGTCTAGTTTGCTCATAAATTTTATCTCAATTTATAATGACCTCTAACTTGGGTGAAAAAGTCCAAAATCACAGACTGGTCCGGATTGTTGTTTGAAATGATAGGCAGTTTTGTAAAAATCGCCATAAATTGTAGAAAAATCGTATGGAGATGTGCAAGTAGCCATTTTAAAGCTAAAAACTTGAACTATTTTCACCTTGTACAGTTTTGAAAACAAAAATGTGTAAGATGCCCAAAACAGTCCGTGAATGGAGTTGAACTTTTCTGATGAAGGCTGTTAGAAAACTTTTGATAGGTTCTTAGTGTTTTAACTTGTATTCACCCCCTGAAAACTTGAGAAATCATGAAAATGTAGGGGTATGAACTCACCTTGAGTGATTTCAGTAGATGATTGTTGAAGAATGGAAGTGTTTAATTCAAGAACACTTGGAGATGCCTTGAAGGTTTTCGAGAATTAAGTGTGGAAGAACACTTGAATCCAGCCTTGGATCTCGAAAATTTGTGTAGAAGAGTTTGAGAGAAAAAGTGATGTTTGTTACTTAGTGGAATGAGAGAAATGAGAGAAAATGAGGAGTGTGGTTGATTGTTCCAGCTCAAAAACGTGGGAGTGAGTGAAATTTGAGTGTAAGGGAACATTGAAGTGACATAGGTAAGGTGGGGAGGTATGGCTGGTCATAGAGTGGGTGTGGGGTGGTTGCTTGTGACTTTGATTTTTTTTTTTTTTTTTTTTTAACTTGCAAGGCACAATGGAATATATTACTCCTATAAAGGAAATTGACTCAATCAAGGACGATTTCACAATTAAAGTTCGGATCATACGTCTTTGGACTCAAAAGTCAAGAACAATGTCTTATAATTGTCTAAATCCCATTTTTAGTAATTTATTCTCAAAGAACAATGCTATAATCTGTAATTTATCATCTTTTAGTTTAATTTTCTAAATATATGTGTGGTTGTCTATGTGTGTGTATCTCTTTAAAAATTCTGCAATTTCATCATTTTATGACCCCCATTTGCGAAGTTGAGTATTTATTTCCAAAAATGCGAAACTCCAGGGACAATATTTGAAATCTACTGTTTTCTTCCCCAATTCGCATTCTACTGTGAAATACTTCGCATCTTCATTCTTACACCCTTCGCATCCCTTCGCATTAAATTCTGCAATTTCATCATTTTATGACCCCCATTTGCGAAGTTGAGTATTTATTTCCAAAAATGCGAAACTCCAGGGACAATATTTGAAATCTTCTGTTTTCTTCCCCAATTCGCATTCTACTGTGAAATACTTCGCATCTTCATTCTTACACCCTTCGCATCCCTTCGCATTAATCACCTTCGCATTTTAACCTAATTAATCAAATGTGGTTCACAAAATTTTTCATTCCAGATGCGAACACAGTTTAGTTCTTGAACTCTAAACTTGCGAAATCAAAAATTCATATGTTGAACCCATATGCGAATATTAACCCAATTGACTTCAAATTGATTCATAGATGCGAACACTCGATTGTTTTACTTTCGCAAAATGAGCATCAACAACTCCACAATCGAGTTTTTAAATTCTTGCAAACAACAATTTCATAGTCCTTGACTTCGCGTTTTTCTTCACGAATCATCCCTCAATCATCAATCCAATTGCGAATCAAAAACTCATATGTTCTTGCTTTATCGATTCATCGACTACACTCATACAAATGCGAACCATACTCAATTTCAAAATCGATTGAAACTTATAGCAAAGCTAAATCCAACTTCGCATTAATCACCTTCGCATTTTAACCTAATTAATCAAATGCGATTCACAAAATTTTTCATTCCAAATGCGAACACAGTTTAGTTCTTGATTAGTACGAAGGCTTAGGAAATTTTTAACACAAACTTTTCTCCTGTGATGTTTTCCCATTAACATAGCAAGTTATACAATACGAACATAACACTAACCCTAATACACAAGGTTTAATAGAGTTGACCGGCTTGACTTGATGACTTGACTTGACTCAAGATTGACGATTGTCACAAACTTCATCATAAAATAAAGAAGAATCGAAACACCGTTGAATGATCCAGAAGTTACTGTTCACGATTCAGCGTTCAACATGCTTCGTTTCTGACATGCCTCTGAATGATTCAACACATAATTCATTGTTTGAGCATACTTGATGTTTCGAAGCCCATGTCTCAATGTAGATGTCTTTCATTTCGTCTATATGTAACAATTGTTTTTGTGTGTTTATAAAATCAAAATACCAAAAATATTTTTGTATTTTTGTACTTTTCATTTCAAAAACAAAAATCCAAAAATATATTTTTTGTTATTTTGTGTGTTTACTAATTGTTCGTGTAGTGTTCAATCGACATACTTTGGTGGATTTTGGTTCATGACAATGGGGAGGTATAATTTCGAATCTTTACACTAGTTAGGTGTCCCTCGAAGCATGTTGTTGTATGTCGACCTAAGCCTCATAGACTCAATGTGACTTGAAGCCTTAATGGATGCCTCACTATGAGTGTTCCTTCCCAACTAGGCTATATTTGCATTAGTCGACGAGCTACCTTTCTCTTCTCATGTCGAGTTAAGATATTTATGCGTAGTGCTTATCATTTGAAGATGTAAACTTTGATTCTTAACCAACATTTTTCATTAACTTAATTCTGGTATAAACCAATCAGAATGTAGATATTTGATATGTGCATATCTACATATATATTTTACATTATATCTTAATACTTTTAGCTATAATTACCCTTATTATAGAACAAAAGTTACTTAATCTATTATATGTTGTTATGTATCCTAAAAGACATGCTCAGAAGCAATATGGAAGTTGGAATCAGCAAAATGTGGGCTTTGGCAAGAAGAAGGCACAACAAGGATGTTGTTGGCAAGCTTGACCCCTCGTCAGTATTTTGACCATTTCTCATGACTTATAACTCCGATTTACGTGATTCAAAATTATCTGAAATCTAGACACAATTTTGGACAACTTCAAAGTTTTGAGAAAATGTTGATTCTCGATAACCACGATGTGGTGATCCCACCATGATGTTGTGAATGGAATCTTTGCGATTCTTGGCGCTGACTTAGAGAACAAGAAAAGAAAAAGCAAATACGAATTTCAGCCAGGCTGCTTCATTCAAGTCTAGGACTTAGGTAAGACTTATAAATTAAGAGGTTCAAGAGGAAGAAAAGAAGAGGAACCCCCGCCCAATGGTGCTTTTACGAAAGTATGGTCACCGGTATACGAGATATACTCGAAGACCATGACGTGGTGCCATTACTACGTCGTGGTGGCCAGATTTTAGGCAAGTGTATATCCGAACATTAGGACAAATTAAGAGACTTGTAGACAACTTTCTGGAGAAGTATTGCGACAAAACCCTTCTAAGAACGCTTTGTGGTCGATTTTGATGCTAGGAAGTTGATTGGAGCAAGGAATCGCATCTACACATTCGATTTGCTTAATTTAATGATGTTTAGCTTAGTTCACCTTATGTTTTTGTGTTCATCAGCTGTGATTATGGGATAAAAACCCTTTCTTTCGTTTAGTTAGATGAAACCTAAAACTATGAGTTAGTTTCTTACTTTATGGATTATATGAATTTGGTTTATGCATGTGTTTGATTATCATTACCTAGTATGTTAAAAATTTTGACTCTGTTGCTTAATTTTAAGTGTGGTGTCGCTTAGTGACCATTAAATTACACCAACTTGATTACCTAGGGATTTAGTGACCATTAAATTGCTAGAGCCATGATCGACCAAATCTTATATAAGTAATAAAAGTAACAAATTTAGTTGTGTTGGTGAACAAAATTATGACCATAATTGTGTATGCTTAGATAAATCTTACATAGCCCATCTATAATGAATAACTAATTATGTGTTTTTCTTGTGTATGAACATACAAGGTAGTTCATGAATTGGTGAAAATATTAGTAAATTTAAGCTTGAATGGCTAATTACATATATCTTGGTAACCAACTTCATTAATCCATAAATAAGAACTAACCATAGGAAAAGGTGGATTCGAAACTAAACGAAAGTGTTTTTAATATATTGACTACAATCGTTTTTAGTTGAGTGCTTAAGTTTTTCTAAACTTGTAAAATCATATAAAAAAAACCCCAATTTAGTTGTTGTTTTAGTTTAGCTTTTAGTAGTTATTTAATTAATTAAATATAGTTCCATGTGATCAACACCCGAACTATCTAAACTATTCTATAATTCGACTAGGTACACTGCCTAGGTGCATTCTGGCTAGTTAAGTTCGTTAGGTTATAAATTTAAAACTAGATAGGTATAATCTGCACCACATCAATTCTGCACAAGTCTGTGTTAATGATCTTAATTCATGAGCCCGTAATGATAGTGAAACCCAAAATTCCCAACTTATGAAGGAATTGACGCTGAACTTTATGTTCAAGATTCTAACGAAACACTTGTTTCTATACCGCACTTCATTATTTAAAATTATATTCTTTCTTTATGAGTGGTCTTGATAAAATGTTCCATACCCAAGACATTTTTTCCTAACAAGGTCGACTACTTCATTTTTTTTAATATGATTTCAGTCTGATTATTCGTTACTTTTAATGTTTGTCTAACCACAGTTGTCCCTGACTACACTAGTGATACAAGTAATTTTATTCACATTTATTCACACTTATGTTAAGTTGTGGTAATGAACAAAATTGTGCCTACCTTTGAAGCTTATTTAAAAGAAGCCCTTCGATATTCCTTTATGAATATTCGATTGTAGTTCACGAGATACCACACAAGCTGTTCGACATCTCTTTTCATGTAGAATGAAGTGATCTTTTCCTGGGGTCTTACTGCTATTATGTCAATTCTTTAGTTGAAATCACAAAACCAATTTTTTATTTATTTACTCTCATCTCACTCTTTGGCACACATTTGCACAAGAAATCCATGAGGTCTTGAGTACTACCAACTTAAACCTAGATTTCGAAGCTTTGTCTATGATTCCATTTCGCATCCCAAAAGCGATTGAGCCCTACCTCGAGCCGAAGGGTCAGTGACGGTTCTTATCCTCTTGGGGCAAGCGAAACGATTGATTGACATGACAATTTGGCTACTTCACGATTTTCCATGAAAAAGTGTTTATTACTTTTTAGACGTGGAAATTATTACGGCTATAGGTCCATTTTTCAAGGATACACGTGGCTTGATTTTATTGATAACCGCTTCAATTCAATCTGTGCACCAAGTGTAAAAGGATTTTAAGGGTTACCAATTCAAACTTTAGGTATCATGGTTGAAGATTTTCCCCAAATTCTCTTTCCTTATACTTATCTTTTCTCTTAAACCTTTGAACCCTAAAAATGGCGGCAACCAATGTTCATGTTGATCCTTCTCTAAGCACTGATGATACTACATCTCAACCTCTACTGAAGATCCAGAGTTCCAATTATAGGGTTCAACCAGATGTTTCAAAATAACTTGAAGAACTACAAATGTTGATTGTATATCTCAATCATTTTCCATAAAGAAGACTACTTCTTTTTTAGTTTCGATGACATGGTTATCGTTGGCTGGTTCTACAGTCGTGTTCAACAAAACTTCAAAAGTGGTCACATTCCAGTTAACCAACGACAAGAATAAGCTCACGAAGAAACATTTCTCTCAAATCTTGAACATTCCAAATGTTTGACCTTTCTATGAGCTTACCAATGAACATATGGTCCACATGTTCAATTATATGGGTCATCAACCCCCACTCACCAAAATCAGTCAGTTTAAAAAGTCTTGTTACCATGTATGTGGAACTTTCTGTTTTTGAGTCAGGTAAGCATGCTGATACGACACCGAGACCTCCATGACGTTTGTCAGACGTCGGGCGATATCCAGAATTTGTCACCCTAGGTGTGCCCGCCTAATTGTAGCTAGTAGTTAAGGTGTGGGATTGTCAGTCCTGAATAAATCTATTCAGAAATTTCACGCTCTCCCTCCAGGAGACTCTGGTTACACTTTTGGGGAGGATTTACTGATAACCCAAAGGGTTTAATAATGACGAATCTCACAAGCTAGTATTAAATTATTCACAGTGTTTTCAAATGTTATCAAACATACTAATCGTTTTGAAACATAATACAGTGAAAACAATTAAATATAATGGAATTGTCTGGCAATATACTCTAAATTAAACAGAGATAGACTGAATCATACATAGTTTATCTATTAACTTTACATAAATCTATGCTCATAAAACAAGAACTGAAGATCCCAAATTATTCCCAGAATAATTTGATTGTTTCCTTTACTGTAATTGAAATCTACTTAGTTATATTTAGTAAAACATCCCTTACGCTCCGCATAAACGGGGTAACGATATCTAAAAGTTTGCCAGATATTTATAGAATTACACTAGTGTTAGGTTTTGAAAACATTTATATTTTGCTTGTATTCCCCCCTGAAAACATTGAAAAACACGGAAAAAGGTGTAGTGGTATGAACTCACCAGACGAGAGATGTGCCGGTTGGTTGCTAAATGTCAGTTCAGGGCTTGAAACACGCGAGGTTCCTATGTAATATGAAGAGATACATAATTTGTATCTAATTAGACCTTGGTCTATTAATTAATTAAGAAAAAACACTTCTAGACGCGAAAACACTTCAATTCAAGTGTTTGGAGTGACACGGGTGGCATCTACGGACGTATAGGGCATAGATAATGAGTTTGCTCTTCAAGAGTAAACTCCTTAGGGATTTTACGGCCCTAAGATTATGTCCACATGAGTTCACGGCCTTGAACTCATGGATGATGGGTTTTAAGGTGCTCTCGGGTCAAATATCACTTGGGGAATGTTGCTCGGATTTAATCTAAGGCATAGGAAGGAATTAAACCACCAAAGGAACCACCAAAGAGAGTTTATGACCCTAAACTAGGAGTTTACGATCGTAAGCTCCTATACCTTCCTTCTCTTAATGATTTGGTGGCCTTAGATTAATCACATGTGATTCAAACTAATTTTACAAGCCTTGGAATGGATTTATGGCATTATTTGGCTAATGTATAGGAGTTTACTGCCCATGAACCCATTCTTGGGGGGTTTACGGCTGTGAACTCGATATGGAGTGGTTTCTAACAATTTTAAGGTCCCTAACTCGATTGTGGTTGCTTCTAGACTTTATTCCAAGGCTTAGGAGGTGTAGTGGTATGAACTCACCAGACGAGAGATGTGCCGGTTGGATGCTAAATGGTTTCTAACAATTTTAAGGTCCCTAACTCCCTAAATGATGAGTTCTAGGTGTTCCAAGTCCATTCCATTAAGTCCTTATGTCATTTCTAAGCTCCATGAGTTGTTTGAGAGGGTTTTAAGGCTCAAAAACCCATCTTATATGTCTTCACGGCCCATGAGTGTTCCAGGGCCGTAAACACATGTTTATGGTCCTAATTCATAGATTAAACACGAATTTGAAGGTTGAAGAGGTTATACAATGAGTTAGGATGGTTACCTTGATGATTTGAAGCTTGATTTGGGTGATTTTGGACCTAGGATTGAGATGTAGAGAGAGAGAGAGTAGTGAGAGAGGATGAAAAGATTCAAAATGAGGTCATTTGAGCTTTATATATGGGTTGAGTTTGGGACACGGTGGAATTCTACCCGATACTGACGTTATACGATGCTTTTGGTCACACCCGATAAAGTTGTCGTAACCCGATATGGTCGAAACTAAAAATTCTCTAATTATTAATTTAGAATGTTTTTCTTGGGTTTCTAACGTGTTTGGATACCAATTAAGTCATAACGGAAGTATAAAAAAATAATGGCTTAATTTTAAAACTTAAACGAAAACAATTCGAAAAGATGAATTTTATAGGCGGAAACGGGTTACGACGATGGAGAAATCTTCGGGTTGTCACAGATGGTAATGTGGCAGTTCTCTTTGTCAGATCTTATGATCAGTTAGCAGACATCTTTACGGAGGCCTTACGAGAAGTATCATTCAATCGGATTCTACAAAGCTTGGGAATAATTGAAGCTAAATTTGTTCCAAAATCCACATCGTAATTGTAAGAGTTACTCTAGCATTTCCAATGGTTCCAATCTTCGAAAGCTATCAAAATTTACTATTCACTTCCGTATTATTCCGATCTTCGGAATGGTTCTGAAGTAACTATTAATTTTGATTTTGGAATTTTTTTTATCTTTATAAACTTTGCAGAAAAGAAAAAAAAATCCAAAAATACATTTTTTATTTTTTACTTTTATTATTCTTTTCAGAAAAACAAAATTCCAAAAATATTTTCTTCATTTTAGTGTTCTGAAAAATAAAAAACATCAAAAAAATTTATTTTCAAAGACTTGATGATAAATTTATTAATGAATTTTAGTCTGCTGACAATTGTTGTTATCACTTCTTTCTTCCATATCTTATCACAACTTCCACGTAGTCCCTTGATTATTGGAACATAACCAGTTTCAGTATTGGGCTACAAAAACTCTAGTTAATGATCGCAAAATCATTTTCAACATTATTTTTGTAAAACTCCCAACTATTTGACTCCCAATCAATTATTTTGCATCGTCACCCTTAAGACTCTCAGGTTAACCCACTAAGGTTTAGGTTAAAAAACATCTGTGTTCTTGATCTTAAAATCGTTATCACCATGATTTTGAGTGAAACCCAATACTCCGAATACCTATTTTGAATTGATGGTGAAAAATTTCTAGTTCTATATTTTTACCCATTGAATTGATGGTGAACAAATCATTGTTCTAGTAATATACCAACTGATTTGACGAATAAATATTTTTATTTGTAGCTTCGAATATTTGAAATCTCATTTTTTTTTTTACTTTGCCTGATCTTAATGAAATGTTCTTGTCCCAATTCATTTCTTCCCAAAAGATCTAGGTTTTTATTTTATTTTTTTAGATTTCGTAATGAAGATTTTCCGAAAGACCCAACTACTTTAAAAGAATATCCAAAGCTTACTTGTTTTTGTGCCTACACTGTTCAAACAAGTACTTCTTTCAGATCTTCAAACTTATGTTAAGTTTTAGAATCTGTTTGGAGCCGAAACCACCCTTTAAACCTGATAAAAGAAGCCTTTCACAGTTTCTCAACAAACTAATGATCGTAAGTCAAAGGGAAACCACACAAGCACTTCAGAGTCCCTCTTAAATAAGAAGAAAGAGATCATTTCCCAGGATCCATCTATTTTCATATCAATCTTATTTGATATCACAAATCCCACTGTTTAAATTTGATTCCTTCTTTTTATTTGGCACACTCTTTCACTAAAATCCTTGTGATTTTACAAAGTCTAGGTTCTGTTTCGAATGGTTATTTGATTTCTGAAGCCACATATCTCGATCGTAATTCCAATGGATACTATTCTAACTTATACAAATTTTTAGGGTAGATCAATGATTCCGAACATGATAATTCTGAAATTGGTGATTCCGAAAAGACCATTTCATGATATTGGATATTTCAAATTTGGGAGCGACTTTTCAATTTCCCTGACACCGCGTGCCTGTTATAACGGCTTCTAACTCAGGATTGATGAGCTGGCACATTATTATTGGCTGACATTTCGGCTGAGTGGGAACATGAAACGACAATTTCTCTCTTTACGCATTATCTTTCATATAAAAGTTTAACATCCCAAAAATCTAGACCAAAAATTTCCTTTTAAATCATTAATAAAAACCATAATTATCAACCATTTCATTCATAAACAAAAATCGTTATATCAAATCAGAGTATAGTCTCAAAACATATTTTTTTTTTATCAGAGTAAACTCCCAGGCTAAAAACTTCTTGGTGTGTGCCATGAAGTCATCCCGAGTTCCTCCTTCCGCTACCAAAAGTACCTGAAACCAAAATTAAAAAATGTAAGCATGAAGCTTAGTGATTTCCCCAATCTACCACATACCATACATATAACCACATATTGGGCCCCCACCCCCTGCATCGGGACTTACTCGGCATCGGGCCCTGCCCGACATCAGTCCCCGCCTGTCATCGAGCCCCGCTTGGTATACACATCTGTATCTCTTAGGCCCCGCCTGTCTCTGGCCCTCACCCGCTATACACAGACAAGCATATAACATACTAGCACATAAAGAAACATACTCTACTATACTTCAGTCAAAGGACTCGCCTAACCTGGGCCCCGGACCTGGTCTACTACTAATGAGCTATGGAACCCCATCCATACTCCGGATGCTAGTGAGATATGGGCCCCCGCCCACACTCAATACTCCCGGGCCTCGCCCCTGCTTTGCTAATATTGAGATATGGAACCCCATCCATACTCAGCTAGTGATGAGATACGGGACCTCGCCCACACTCACCTCCCTACCAGGCACATACAGGTATCACAAAGACAACAAGTATAATCTAACATGCACATACAACTATTCCTGGGGCTTGCCCAGGCATCGGACCTTGGTCCGGAAACTATCATACCGATACATGCAAGAATAACAAAGACCTCTAGCATACTAACATTCCTCGGGCCTCACCCGACATCGGATCGTGATCCGAAAATATAACATACAGTGCCCAGGGCTAACCCTCGGGTCTTCCTACTATACACAAACATAATGGGCCGACATTGTGGCCTGAGACCCCGACAAACAGTGAGGAGACTCACCTTGCAAGACTGAAGAACTGCTGATACTCCTCTGGCTGCTATCTGAAAGTCCTTGAACTGCTGATCAGTCGGCTGCCCGAGCTACCAATACCAATAACTTCAAAGTGCTAGAACTCCTTCATTCTAAGTCCGTTTCCGACGAACTTGATATCCATGAAAAGGTGGCAGGAAGCCCTACGCTTCTAGCCACACACCCAAGCGTAAAACCTTCCAGATAAAACCCGAGACCCCCAAAAGACCGAATCGCTTATACCCTGGGCCTCCGAAACCACAACCGATGTACTTTTCAAATTGGGGTGTTACAACTCTCCCCCACTTAAACTAGACTTCATCCTCCAAGTCTCTCGTTACTAACACCCATCTCCCAATAACTGAGCTGAGGAACACAACTGATGATCCTACATGTGAAGCAATATCCCAAGGACACCTGGAAGCTAAATTGGTTTTCCATTATGAAGAAAATGAACTCCAAACTTCCGCAAACCACATCTGCCTTACTAAAGTCTGAATCCTAAACTAGTTTGTCTCTCTGACCGACTACTCCTACACAACCATCAGTTGGTCAATAATACTTGACAGAAGGCTCGGATAATCCTTCGAGTAGAAGATTCATACTTGCAATGGTTTGACTCAGACAAGAGCTGCGTAACAGGTTCAAATCCGTTACTCTGAGATTATTTAATGCTGTTGCAAGTGGCTTATTACTTGTGATCCACCAACTACTTCGCACACAAGAATTCTCATGATAGACACTTATGCCTGAACACCATGCTGCTAGAGTCTTCTTTCCAAAAGGACCGAGACCTCCCATGTTCGAACCTACCTGCCCACTATCCGGAATACTGGATTTCCTCCGGTTACTGAACCCAAGCTCAAACTCTCAGACACTCCCAACGACTTCCGAAGAAACTTCGGCTATCTAGAACTGCTTTATCTATCTTGCCACTCTAGCTCCCTAAGTCCTGGGATCCTTGATCCCTTATCTTGACCCTAGGATCTCTACCAGGTCCCTACTATAATGAGACGGGCCTCGCCCACGGGTCTCACCTAAACTATATCTCGGAGTGAACGCCCCACATAGGTCCCACCTATCTAGGGCTACGCAGGACCAACTCCTTCCTAAAAATCAACGAACTATCCTTTCTCGACCTCTATTATACTATCTAGGAGGTACGGGTCTCGCCTACACTCCGCTAACTAGGAGATACGACCCTCGTCCACACTCCTCTAACTAGCTGCTAACGAAATGCTATGGCTATCTCATAACCTTACTACCCTTCCCGCTCTGCCTAACTGATGGGGAATGCTACGACGAGCCCGTAGTCTTACATCCTGACTAAGCTCACGTCCTGCCAAGAAAATCTCCCACCTGGTTCCCAACCAGTTATCATCTACCGTGAATACACGAACTCAACGTTGGGAAGTTTCCCAAACTCCCAACTTGCGCGTTCCTCTACCTAAACAGCCACTTAGGCTACTTAGCTTCCTAACAAAGTTGCGAACTCATCCTAATTTCGCGCTTACTCCTACTCCTCACCTCGGGGATAGTTCTCCCCCACTTTGGTTTGACTAGATCCCTACATCTGCCAGCTTGGAAATGATTCCCAATCCTTCTCTCCATCTAAAGGGTCAATATGCTGACAACCAACGTTTACCACTACTAGTGCTCCAAAACTAACCAATACCAAATATGAACCACTCTTCAAGACTAACAGAACACCTCCCGATCCCCACTCAAACTTGCTACAGTGACTGCATCCTGAGTACATGCTCTTAAGGGAAACATCTTCGAACTACTACTCTAACATCCAAGGTATGAAGATGGCATATAAATTAATCATAAGCAGGAACATAATTCCAAAGTTCATTAACAAACGTAAATGCAGTACCATAACAAATAAATCACAAACAAAAGCTGATAGGAAAGTGAATGATACATACCTGCCACATCAGGGGCTACTCGTGACTCCTCTGCAATCAACTGGAAAGCCCTGCTCCCCGCCGTAGGTACCCATGCCCGGACGTAACGGTCGTCGGTGATCCTCAAAGTCACTGGGGCAGGTGCTATCACCTGTCCTGCTGAAAGCAAACTCAGATACTGGGCCTTCTTGTGGCCCCACTAACTGTAATGAAAGCATATCAGGTCTGATCCCTGGGTGATGGTAGCTATACAATCTCTCCTAAAATGACCAGTCTAGCGACACTTGAAGTAGCCATAATCACCACCACTACCGCTCCTACACGCACCCTCGTGCGTCTTGCCACACTTCCTGCATCAGCTACGGGTCTGATAGTCTCTCGATCATGATTCTAACCCCTTGGATCTCTTGCATGAACATGTGGCTACCTGAAACTCCTCCGGCTTCCTCTTCCAGAGGTGCTCTAGGTCGATCCCCCTCTCCCGGGCTCACACAATCATATCCTTCAGGGTCATGTAGCTGGACCTGCTCACAAACTCCCTGATGTCAACCCTCAGCATCTTGTGATATCGGGCCTTCTTGATCTCCTCATCCGCGACATACTGCAGAATAAGAAGATCACTATCCCTAAACTTGGAGGTAATCTCCGCCATAGTCTCACTCGTGTATTGGAGGTCCTGAAACTGTCGTGTTAGCTATTGCACCTCAATCATTAATGCAAACTCGGCCTCAAACGTGACCGAGAATCACTCTAGTTCATCGCATTCAACGCAGCATCATCCCCCTATGGCATGTCCAACCTCCTCCCACGAATCCCGTGCTCTGTACTTCAGAAAATAGGAGGCAAGTTGGACCTTGTCCCCGTTTGGACACCGGCTTGTACAGAAAGCATTGGCAACATCAGCCCACCATTTGCTGCTAGTGATGGGGTCCTGATCCCTATGGTAATCTGGAGCTCCACAAGCTTTGAACTCTCGGAAATTCAGGGTACGCGCCCCCATCATGGACATCATCTCAGTACGAAAAGCTCCCAGCCTCTCATCCAAAATCTCCAACATACCCTCCTTGACTGTACCAAAGATCACAGGAGTCTGGTCTAGAATACTACGCGTAATCTCAGCTAATATAAACTCCCTCATCTGCTCCCCGAGCTGCTTAGCTCCTGAGTCCAAGCCCCATCCCTCACTGGCGCCTGAACCGCCTACTGGTCTACCCCGTAGCCTCACCATTCTGCAACATATCATAATAATAATCATTAGAATAGCCATCACTTCTGAGGGATCACACACGCCCTACAAGCTCCTTGGTTTTATCTCAGCCCTCTTTGATTCGAGTATAGATCCTCTGCTTCAAGTACTATGGGCCCCTACTACCTTCCACATCTATTTGTACTTTCCTCAAAGATTGACTTGACTCCACCAAGTCCCTTGCACTACTACTGTTGCTCCCAACACTAATCTCATCCTAGGCTTACCCTAGGGAAATCTATAACGCAACCTAATCCTCAGCTACTGAAGGTGTCTTCGTAATTCCAATTAGCCACTACCTGAATACCATCACATGTGATGAGGCTCGGATAATCCTTCGAGTAAAGGACCCATCCCTACAACGGTTAGACTCAAACAAGAGCTGCGCAATAGGGACAAATCCAACACTCTGAGATTATTCAACCCTGATCCCATCTGACTTGACGTATTCACCTAATGGCTAACTCCCATCAATTAAAGTCCCACAAAGCACAAAGCAAGTGGCATTCAGACAAGAAGGAAAATCTAACCAAAACATAATCAAGCGATTTTAGCCACATATCAGTAATATGTACTAGCATGCAACTCATAAAGCTCATGTAACGACCGTAGATCCGGGATCGTCAATTTAAAGGCAATAGGGGTCGAAAACGAACTTTTTGACAAAACATTATTTATAATAAATAGTCTTAACCAAGTTGTAGAATATGTCATGAGGTTTTCATACATATAAAGAACGCCGAAATCTGAGTTATAACGAAGAACTTATGACCCGTCGAAGTTTCGCGATGAAACCGGCACGACACCGGGAAGCGTAAATAGTGAATTTACGATAGATCAAGTTTTAGCCTTAACGATATAAACAAAAGTCATAGAATACGTTAAAATAAGAACATCAATAAAAACAACACCCAAATCTGACTGCGTATGAGGAAGTTATGATTTTTCGAAGTTTCGGATTAGCAGTGTACAACCCGAAATTCGAATAATAGACCGAGCGGTTTTAGCTGACATGACCTAAACGAGAATCGAAGATCTCATTAAGAGTAGCGTAACGAGAAAAAGATGGGCGAAAACGGACATCGGATGAAGAAGTTATGAATTTTTAACGGACCAATCTTGTCCCAGCTTGTTAAAAGTATAAAATTTAAAATAAAGTCAAAATTAGCCAACAGAGTCTAAACGAAAGTTGTAGAGTACATTCCCACCTTCATGTGGATATAAATAACGTCGAAAACAGAGCTCATTTGACAAACATATGATTTTTAGAAGTCAGAAGGTGAATTTGCGAGACCTGTTGCGAGATTGCTGATGTGGCACGATCCCAACCGTTGCTTGCTCCCCAAGGTCTTGCTTCGGATGATGACACCTAGTGCGATGGTTATGCCCAACGTAACCAAGGAACACCCTGCGTGCGAAGAAGGAACGCCCCGTGTAGTCGATCTGCTTGATCCGAAGAGTAGTCACGTCGCCGTATCTGAAGCTCGCCATCTGGCATCCTTATCCGAGGAGTACGTGCCGCATAGCCAAGGATTACGCCGAATGTACTCCGAGGCCTCGCAACTATAAAAGAAGGCGAGGGTCTCTGAATTTTTCACACATTTTTACACCAATACTCTTTCTCTCTCTAAGTGTCCTAAACACTTCTAAACCCTAGGGAACCTCCCTAGCACCCGAAGGATGCCCCGAGGCTCTCAGAGTCCCGAGAAAAGAGCCTTTCGGCTCGAGAACGCTGCTCCAGCAAAGCCCGGTTTTCGAGAAAACCCGCTGTAAGTGAGCTATGCCTACCGTATCTTTAGTATAACTTATGTTTTAATATAGTAATGTTATTAGTTCCTTAAAATAATTATTTAGGCTATTATTATGAGTTATATTGAGTGTTATTTAACACTTATATAATAAAAATAATAGCTAGGCTATTAATTTTTCGCGGTTATCGTTAGACTAAACCCTAGTGGTATTGATACTAGGTTTTATCGAAGGAAATCGTTTTGAGAGTATCGAAGCATTGTCCGAGTGCTGAGTCACCACCTTTCAGGTGAGTCCATAGTCCCTTTCATCTTACACATAGATATGAAGTATTTTATATAAACTACGTGCTATGTGTGCATATTATTTGAATACTTGCTGTCTAGGCTGGATGAACGTTTTATACATGTTTTAAAGGATTTAAACTGTATACGTATTTGATATATACGAATATGTTGGGCATGACATGGGTAGATAAATGATGAGAGATAAAAGATGATGTGAGTAAACATTGGTAGCTATGGACTTAGTGCCTAATAAACATCGGCAGCTATGGACTTAGTACCTATTAGATAAATGCTGGTAGCTATGGATTTAGTACCTGTTAGGAATTGGTAGCTATGGACTTAGTACCTATTAGATAAATACTGGTATCTATGAATTTAGTACCCGATGAATTAACTATAGCAGCTATGGAATTAGTGCTTTACGAACGAGCATTGGTAGCTATGGATTTAGTGCCAGTCCAATAACCCTGGAAGTAAGGGACTTCGGAATAAACGATTGCAGGATAGGTGAATCTTAGGACAAATCTTTAAGAGTAAAGAAGATAATGGGGATGGGTAATTGAGTTGATTGTTTGATTGTTTAAACATAATAATTATATTATTGTGGGTTGAAAACCCTATGTACTTACCAGGTTTCCCAACCTGACCCACTCAGTTTATTTATATCACAGGTGTGGATACGAAGTGACATTACACTAAGTGAATAAAGAGATGTAGATCACTAGTGTAAATAAATGTAAGTTCCGTTTATGCTTATGTTCCTGTATTGACGATGACATGCCAAACATTTTAAAAGAAATAAAATACGTTTCTTCGAAATTTTTTGATAACGTATTTATCGTATTTTTCTGGTAACAAATTCCGCAGCATTTTTATGAAAAGAAGTACTCTGATTTTTATAAAGCATAAACAAAATTGGTCTTTTTTGGCCGTGAAAATGGGGATGTCACAGTTGGTATTAGAGCATTAGTTTAAGCGAACTAGGAATATGGATTTCTTTCTAGAATTAAACTTAGAATGCTAAGCAATGATTGTGAGGTGAGAGCACTAGCTTATTTTAGGAATGATGCCTAAATTGCTTTTATGTGTTAAATGATATGTTATGCTTGATGGGTTTTGAGCATTCTAACACTTCCTAAGTGTACATGCAACCCTAATAACCTTGGATCTATGTTTGTCTAATTTGTCATGCAAAGTTGATTTCCAAGGTTATATTCCTATCTAGCATACATGGGGAACAATTTTAACATAAAGTATAGATAGAATAACTTACCTTGTTGTTGCTTGTGTTCCTTGAAACCTTGTGAGCCTAGCACCCCAAGTGTGATGCCTCAAATGCTTCACACAACACCAAATGCTCTTGGAAGAACTTATGAGAGAATACACACTCTTCAAAAATCGGCCAAGCCCTCTATTTCTTAGTGTAACCGATTTGGGAGGAGATCATATTACTTATATAGTGTTGACACATCTAGGGTTAAACCCTAATGTGTCATCACTCTTCATTTCCATGATCCATGGGTTTGTAACTCCCATGGAGCATCCATGGAGCATCCTATGGGTGGAACCCAACTTGATGATCCATGGAGCCTTTTAGCCCACTATACAAGATATGGATGATTTACTTAATCAACCCATATATTTAATTAGTTATCTTTTGATCACTTAATTAATTCTAAATTAATTTTTGATCAAACTAATCAAATAATATTATTAATATATTAGAACTTATAATATATTAATAATCTCCAAGCGTTATTTCTCTCATTTAGTCTATCCAATTGCATGGTGCCATGCAACCCAAATGGACCATGCCGGGTCGGGTCAAGTACATACCAGAAATAGTTATGGACTTAGACACCTTATCCAACAGTCTCCCACTTGGATAAGTCTAGTAACTATTACTGCAAGTATGACTTCAGGAACCGATCGGCAATCGTAGCTCTTTACAAGGTTTCTCGAAACTTGAGAAGATGATGGTACGCCATTTAAGATAAGTGATCATATAATCCTCTGTTCTAGATATCAGTTGGACAAATACATGGAACAATGTCTTACTTATTGTCCAACATTTGTTTCCCGATTTCCGATTTGTTTGACAAAGAACTTTATTGAACACATCAATTTAGTTCTGACCGGGCCCGGTACATAGGTCAAAACAAAATCATCGAGGGGCCCAGATATCAGCTTCTAATCCAAGAAGGAACAGATAAACTTCGACTCATATGTTTGTTCTACTACTCATTGAATTACACATAAGAGCACAATTTTATAACATCGAGTTACCAATGCGTTTTTCGTACAATCAATGCATAACCAACTCGTAAGTAACAAATCATATCTCTAGGTTTAAAGACTTATATGATATTACCGTCTCACGATCACTCGAGATAGAATTCCATGAAGTGATTCCAGTGAGCGTGGGTTGAGTCCAATGCTCAGAACTTATGAGCACTCATGATTGTTGTAGCCTTGTCCCAGACCTCTACAACCAATCATGACAGTCTTGATTCATACCTACTTCCGACATATGACCGACTGTGGAGGTTTGAATAATATGTTATACCAAACAAAATTATTCTGGAAGTCAAAACATGCAAAAGAAATATAGTAAACGATCGACAAGAGATAGCAACACTTTACTCATAAATAAAACACTTTTATTCATCATCAAATGTCAATTACACTTTACAAATTTCGAGATTATCTAACTACTAAATCTAATATCATCCTTCAGCCCTATGCTCCGAGCATGCTGGAGATGCTTAACCCGAGTCAGTCCCTTCGTGAGGGGATCTGCTGGGTTCTCATCCGATGATACCCTCTTTGCCACGAGGAGTCCTTCTTCGATCCGATGTCTGATGAAATGGTATTTTCTGTCGATGTGTCTGGATCTCCCGTGATCCCTTGGTTCCTTGGCTAAGGCAACAACACTTTCACTATCACAGAAAATTTCCATCGGCTCTTTAATAGCTGGTACAACTCCAAGGTCTCCAATGAAGTTTCTCAGCCATAACGCCTCCTTTGCCGCTTCGCTAGCTGCAATATACTCTGATTCACAAGTAGAATCTGCCACTGTCTCTTGCTTGGAACTCTTCCAAGAAATTGCTCCTCCATTTAGGGTAAAGACCCAGCCCGACTGAGAGCGGAAGTTATCCCTATCAGTCTGGAAGCTAGCATCACTATACCCTACAACTCTCAAGTCATCACTCCCACCGAGGTTAAGGACCCAGTCCTTAGTCCTTCGTAGGTACTTGAGAATATTCTTTACCGCAATCCAGTGTGCCTTGCCAGGGTTCCCCTGAAACCTGCTAACCATGCTCAAGGCAAAGGCTACATCAGGTCGAGTACACGTCATAGCATACATGATCGAACCTACAACCGAAGCATAAGGTATTCGACTCATTTCTGCTATCTCAGCCTCAGTGCTAGGGCTTTGTGTCTTACTCAGCTTGGCGCTACTCTGGATGGGCAACTCTCCTTTCTTGGAGTCTTGCATTCTGAATCTCTTCAGAATCTTCTCCAAGTAGGTACTTTGACTAAGTCCAATTAGTCTTTTACTCCGATCTCTCAAAATCCTTATCCCCAAAATATAGGCAGCTTCACCAAGGTCCTTCATAGCGAAACACTTTCCAAGCCAGGACTTTACTTCCTGCAAGGTTGGAATGTCGTTTCCTATGAGTAGTATGTCATCCACATACAATACCAAAAAGCTAACTATACTCCCACTAGCCTTGACATATACACAAGATTCATCTTCACTCCTAGAAAAGCCAAATTCCTTGACCTTTTCATCAAAGCAAAGATTCCATCTGCGAGGTGCTTGCTTTAATCCATAAATGGATTTCTCAAGCTTACACACTCTATTAGGGTACTCGTTACTGACAAAACCCTCTGGCTGACTCATGTAAACATCTTTAGCCAACTTTCCATTAAGGAAAGCGGTTTTGACATCCATTTGCCAAATTTCATAGTCATGAAATGCGGCTATGGCTAACAGAACCCGAATAGACTTAATCTTGGCTACCGGAGAGAAGGTCTCATCATAGTCCACTCCAGGAATTTGAGAGAAACCCTTTGCAACCAGTCTAGCCTTATAAGTGTGTACTTTACCATCCATGTCGGTCTTCTTCTTGAAGACCCATTTGCACCCTACAGTCTTTCGACCTGGTACATTCTCAACCAAGTTCCAAACTTGATTGTCATACATGGATTGTATCTCGCTATCCATAGCCTCTTTCCATTTGGCAGACTCGGGGCCCGCCATGGCTTCCTCGTAGCTGTTAGGGTCATCTTGACTTACTAGTGTCTCATCACTAATAAGTGTCTCACCTTCTGCAGTAATATGGAATCCATAGTAATGCTCAGGTGCACTGCTAACTCTCGTGGAACGCCTAAGAGGTACAGATTCGTCAATTGGCTCAACAGGAGTTTCCTCCTCAAGTTGAGGGCTAGAGTTTGAAGTTCCTTCACCACTTGATTCTTGAATTTCTTCAAGATCAACTTGCCTCCCACTGTCTCCTTGGCTTATAAACTCTCTTTCTCGAAAGACTCCTCTTCTTGCTACAAAGACCACATTGTCACTAGGTCTGTAGAAGAGGTAACCAAAGGATTGCTGTGGGTAGCCGATGAAAACACACCTCTCGCTTCGGGGTTCGAGCTTATCATGAGTCTCGCGTCTCACGAAAGCCTCGCAGCCCCAAATCTTGATGTGGTCTAGTTTAGGTACTTTACCAGTCCACATCTCGTGAGGAGTTTTGGCAATTTTCTTTGTAGGGACTAGATTAAGGATATGGGTGGCAGTCTCTAAGGCATACCCCCAGAATGAGATTGGTAGCGAAGCTCGACTCATCATGGAACGAACCATGTCCAACAAGGTTCGATTGCGCCTCTCAGCCACACCATTCAACTGGAGTGTCCTGGGAGGTGTCAATTGTGAGACAATCCCACATTCCTTTAGATAGTCGAGGAACTCTGAACTAAGATACTCACCACCTCGATCGGATCGAAGCATCTTAATGTTCTTGCCCAATTGATTCTCGACTTCCTGTTTAAATTCCTTAAACTTCTCGAAAGTCTCTGACTTATGCTTGATTAGGTAGACATATCCATATCTACTGTAATCATCGGTAAAAGTCAAATAATAACGATTCGCATCCCTTGTGGCATGTTTGAATGGTCCACACACATCCGTGTGTATAAGGTCCAACAAACCTTCACCCCTTTCACATGAGCCTGTGAAGGGTGACTTTGTCATTTTTCCAAGTAAGCATGATTCGCAACTATCATTTGACTTTAGGTCAAACGACTCCAAGACTCCATCCTTTTGGAGTTGGCCTATGCGTTTCTTGCTTATATGTCCAAGACGACAATGCCATAATGATGCTTTATCCAAGTTATTATTATTAGTAGAATCAATACACAAAACATTATTTCCTAAGTTATCTACAATAGATACAACTTCATACACACCATCACAAGGTAATGCTTTAAAATAAAGTACATTATTAAAGAAAGCATTAATCGAACCAACTTCATTATCAAACGAAAAGGTGAAACCTTGTTTGTACAATGCATGAAAGGAAATAATATTTTTTGCCATTTCTGGCGAATAACAACATTTATTCAAATCTAAATTTAACCCACTACTTAGCGATAAAGTATAAACTCCAATCTTGGTGACAGGTGTAACTTTCCTATTCCCCATGATTAAGTTTATTATTCCTTGCTCCACATTCTCACTTCTTCCTAGTCCCTGCAAGTCACAACAAATATGAATACCGCAACCTGTATCAAGGACCCAAGATTTCGAATGGGGTGAGTTATTAGAAATGATAGTGTAAATACCTGCATGGTTGGGTTTGACTTTCCCATCCTTCACATCTTGCTGGTACTTTGGGCAGTTCCGCTTCCAATGAGCTTTTTCGTGGCAATAGAAGCATTCAGCCTCTTTTGGGTCAGAAGAAGGAGTAATGAAACCTTTCTTGGTTCCACTTGAAGAAGAGCCATCAAGGGTCCGAGCCTTGGTACCCTTTGAAGATCTCTTTCTCTTCCTCCCTCGACTTTGCCCGATTGCCAAGACCGGAGTTGAGTCTGGAGTAGAAGTGATAGCAACCGACTTCCCCTTAAGACCTGTTTCTGCGGTCTTGAGAAGTCCCTGAAGTTTGCTGAGGGTGACCTCTTCCTTGTTCATGTGATATGTCATGCGGAATTGATCATAGCACGATGGTAAGGAGTGCAAAATGATATCTATTGCAAGCTCCTCAGGGAAGTTCACATTGAGCTTCAGCAACCGATCCACATACCTTTGCATTTTCTGCATGTGGCTCGTGACGGACTCTCCGTCCTTCATCATGGTCGTTATCATGGAGCAGATGACTTCGTACCTCTCTTGTCGTGCACTTTGATGGTATCTTTCCATCAAATCTTGGTGCATTTCATAAGGGTAGAAGTCTTCATAAGACTTTTGGAGTTCAGCTGTCATGGTGGCTAACATGATGCAAGCCACCTTGGTTGCATCTCTTTCATGAGTATGAAAGTCAGCGATCTCCTGGGGAGTTGCAGTGGACTCGTCAATTTCCTTAAGCTCCTTGTCAAGGACATATTCTTTGTCCTCGTAGCGGGTAATCATCCTGATGTTTCTGATCCACTTATTGAAGTTGGATCCATCAAAGGTGACTTTCCCACACAGACTCATAAGAGTAAAGGAGCCATTAGGATTCGAGCCAGAAGCATTATTTGAAGACATCTGAAAAAGAAGAACAAGTTTAGTTTAGATTTAAGAGAGTCCTTAATAAAACACCCAAATGTAATATTAAGGCTAGGATCCAATCACAATATAATATAACTTAGAAGAGGTATGCCGTAATCTAAGCTATACCATATTTGAAAGGTAGGTGAATGACGATTCACCAATTTCCACCACGAAAACCGAAATAATAAATATTTAGTTTTTATTGGTTTTTAGAAACTCCTAGATTCTTTGAGATCCAATGAACTTTTCAAAGGCATGTTTCAATCTCGGGAGTGCCCTCCAGGTTTTGTGACTGGGATGCCGAGGATCACAAAACGAGGTGTGAAGTAACCATGCAAATCACTTGGTACCCTTAAAGTTTATCACTGAATCGATGTGCCGGTAAACCACACATGCTCCACCGATACTATAATAAACCTTAAGTCACCCTTTACCTACCTTGTTAAGTCCAAGTTAGTGTGCCGGTTAACCACACACGCTCCACCAACGACTCAGACAAAGTGTAAAGTGTAATTTCATGGATTAGCACCTTATTCACATTTTTCCTAAAGTAACTAAGATTGGGAATTTAATAAACATTTAGTTACTTTATTTATTCATCATACTTTGAATGAGAATTTATAAGTCCTTGTCTTACCCGTTCGGCTAACGACCCTCCACCAGTCAAGCAAGCGGTGGGTGAGAATATACACCCATTAAGTCACCATTTTATAGGCAACAACCTTATACCCACCTTATAGACCAGCTTCGTGAATGAGGCGTACTAGCGGTAAGACGACTTGTTCTTATACATATATATATAATTATTAAATCATCATAATATAAGTATAAGGGTTGAATTTTAACTTTTAAAATTCTAGGGGTTGGAACTAAAGTTTTAACTTAACTTTACTTGTTCCAAAACTTGAGGGCAAGTTTTGTAACTTTCAAAACTTTTCATTTCTTGTAACTTATGAGTTTAATAGAGTCATAAAATGAAGACTCTTCATTTTTTATAACTCTTGTGTTTTCTTAATGGTTTTAACTCAAGCGTGACTCTTGGTTTTCCATAACTTATGGATAAGTTATGAACTCCATTAAAACACATTATGATCAAGAATTAAACTACCAAATAGGTTACAAATAATTCCTATGATCATCTAAAACATCATAAGAACAAGAACATGAATATGAACACAATCAAAAATTACATAAAACTTTGTAATTTTTGATAACTAGTTGTTGTAAATGAATTAGCAAGACATTACACCACCAAAAACAAGTTTACATTTACTAAAACAGTTTAGGGTAATGTTTCTAATTCATTTTCCAGCAACTGAATCGAAATTCTGCACTCATTCGACCCTACTCGCCGAGTGCATGAACATGACTCGCCGAGTTGGTTGAAGATACACATGGACTCGACGAGTCCCCCCAATAGACTCGACGAGTCCATTCGCAGACAGCAAATTTTCGATTCTGTTTTTCAACTTTTAAGCACAAATAAGAACAAACAAGCCTAGGCTCTGATACCACTGATGGGTTTTGAGCATTCTAACACTTCCTAAGTGTACATGCAACCCTAATAACCTTGGATCTATGTTTGTCTAATTTGTCATGCAAAGTTGATTTCCAAGGTTATATTCCTATCTAGCATACATGGGGAACAATTTTAACATAAAGTATAGATAGAATAACTTACCTTGTTGTTGCTTGTGTTCCTTGAAACCTTGTGAGCCTAGCACCCCAAGTGTGATGCCTCAAATGCTTCACACAACACCAAATGCTCTTGGAAGAACTTATGAGAGAATACACACTCTTCAAAAATCGGCCAAGCCCTCTATTTCTTAGTGTAACCGATTTGGGAGGAGATCATATTACTTATATAGTGTTGACACATCTAGGGTTAAACCCTAATGTGTCATGACTCTTCATTTCCATGATCCATGGGTTTGTAACTCCCATGGAGCATCCATGGAGCATCCTATGGGTGGAACCCAACTTGATGATCCATGGAGCCTTTTAGCCCACTATACAAGATATGGATGATTTACTTAATCAACCCATATATTTAATTAGTTATCTTTTGATCACTTAATTAATTCTAAATTAATTCTTGATCAAACTAATCAAATAATATTATTAATATATTAGAACTTATAATATATTAATAATCTCCAAGCGTTATTTCTCTCATTTAGTCTATCCAATTGCATGGTGCCATGCAACCTAAATGGACCATGCCGGGTCGGGTCAAGTACATACCAGAAATAGTTATGGACTTCGACACCTTATCCAACAATGCTATAGTTTATCGGATCTATGGTCTGTTGCCGGCCGGATCTGGAAACCTTATGGGTTTAGGATTCTAAACGTACGAATACGATATTAGAACTAGCATATAAACGTTTCAGAGTGATAAGGATCATTTAAGACATCAATCCTAAATTAAGATCTAGATTCACCTTATTCAGTGTATAGACCAAAACGGCAAGAACCCGCAGTGGAGCTGGGAATGAAAATGGAAATAGGAATAAACCCCCGGTGATTCAGCAAATACCTGTTGTAGTAGAAGATGTACCCGAGCCAATCACCATGGCTGGAGTACACGCCATGATTCGGACTATGTTGGCTGAACAAAGGGAAGAAATGAGGCGAATGTTGAATAGGGACGAACCTACCATGCCTATTGAGCAACCCGAACTGATTCCCGAGCAATCGGAGGAAGGGAACTACAACCGCCAAGTGAGTCAAGTAGGAACTCAAGGTGAACGAAGGGATGGCCCAAAAAGGAGAAACGACAAGGATGGACGAATGTACAAGAATTTCTTAGGTGCGAAACCACCAAGTCTCTCAGGAAGCCCAAAGTCGGTTGAGATTATGGATTGGATCTCCGAGATGGAGATGGTGTTTGAGAGCTACAGCTGTAGCGAGAAACAGAAGATTGTCTTCGCGGAAAGACAACTGAAAACGGGAGTCTTAAGCTGGTGGAAGCTACTGGAAGATACGACGCCACGAGGAGAAGCACTAAGGATGTCATGGGAAGAGTTTTTGGAACAGTTGAAAATGTAGTACCGCTCAGAGATAGATCTGATAGACCTGAACAACTAGTTTCAGAACCTGAAGAAAGGGAAGATGAGTGTTGATGATTACGCCACCGCATTCACCGAGAGGATGAAGCTATTTCCCTACTTGGTTCCTACTGAACTCTCCAAGATTGATAGGTTTGCTAACGGATTACCCACTGACTTTGGCGCAATGGTCAAAATGGAAACTACCTTGAAAATAGCTGTAAGGGCAGCTAAGAATGTAGAGGCCCAGATAAGAGAAAAGGGTCTAGAAAAAGATAAGGCAGGAGAGAAACAGAAGTTTGAAGGATCTTCAAGGTCCAACAAGGAAAGTAAATTCTCAAAGCTTGGAGGAGGAGATGGAGGTGAAGCGAGATGGTGTGATAAATGCAAGAAGAAGCATTGTGGGAAGTGCAACGAAGAAGTGACTTGTTACAAGTGTGGAAGGACTGGTCACTATTCCAAGGCCTGCACACATAATGATAAAGTATGCTACAGATGTGGAGGAAAAGGGCACATGTCCAGAGACTGCCCAAGGAAAAATAAAGCAACAAGACTAGAAACGCTACCAAGGCCAAGGGCATTCCACATGATCCTCGATGAAGCGGAAACCAATGCGAGGAACCAAGGATAAGGAATGTGTACCCGAAGATCGAGTTACGAGGTAGCCTAAGAGATAAAACGACATGATGTAGCCTCTTAGAGGCATAGTCTAGGGTGAACTTGAACACCTATTTAATAGTTTCAAGAAATAATAAAATCTTCGTTTTGTTATCTGGTGTGTTAAACTGTTATGTGATTTTCTTGAATGGTGACTTGGAAAAGTGCGAGACAATACTTGGGACGAGTATAAGTAGGTGTGAAAGGTAGTATAGGCATATACTACCGGAAGCACAGGACTCATGCTTGGATCAGGGAAAGTCACAAGGTTACCAAGAAACTAGGAATTGATTTCGTTTTATTCAAGTATGGCGTTACCATTGTTTCGGTAATGACTAAGAAAAATTGTTGTTATCCTGACCCTAGTGGTCATATCACATTAAGTCCGACTACGATAAGTAGGCTACGTGGTTCAGAGAACCAAGTTTGATGTAGCGTCCGACTTAAAGCAAACAATCAAAGCGATCAATAGAAGTAGCGCGGTCGTTGCTAAAGAAGTTGGTAGTTAGAAATGCTACATGTTGAAGTGTGATTATATCACATTAAAACATGAAGGAAGGCATAGTATGTTTTAGAATTTAACTCTAAGAGACCTGAGTCTAAGCATGCATCACATGATGATAGTTCATAATTTGGAGTCTAACCTGAGGTAGAGAGCAGGTGCACGATCAAGTACTGCTTACAGCTAATAAGTCTAATAGATAGACTTGAAGGAATATAGAAGTTATAAATTAATACCTAGGATAAAGAGATGACGTATGGAGTCATTATACAATCCCTGTTTCGTTGATGATTCCGGGACGTAATCATCCTCAGGGGGAGATAATTGTAACGCCCGTAGATCCGGAATCGTCAATTTAGAAGGAATAGGGGTCGAAAACGAAATTTTAGACAAAAGATTATTTATAATAAATAGTCTTAACCAAGTTGTAGAATATGTCACAAGGTTTTCGTACATATAAAGAACGCCAAAATCCGAGTTATAACGAAGAAGTTATGACCCATCGAAGTTTCACGACGAAACCGACACGACACCGGGAAGCGTAAATAGTGAATTTACGATAGAGCGAGTTTTAGGCTTAGCGATATAAATGAAGGTTGTAGAATACATTAAACTAAGAACATCGATAAAAAGAACGCCCAAATCTGACTTCGTATAAGAAAGTTATGATTTTTCGTAGTTTCGGATTAGCAATGTACAACCCGGAATTCGAATAATAGACTGAGCGGTTTTAGCCGACACGACCTAAACGAGAATCAAAGATCTCGTTAAGAGTATCGTAACGAGAAAAAGATGGGCGAAAATGGACGCCGGATGAAGAAGTTATGAATTTTTAACGGACCAATCCTATCCTGGCCTGTTAAAATATAAAATTTAAAATATAGTCAAAATTAGCCGACGGAGTCTAAACAAAAGTTGTAGAGTATGTTCCCACCTTCGCGTGGATATAACGAACATCGAAAACGGAGCTCGTATGCCAAAGTTATGATTTCGAGAAGTCGGAAGGTGAATTTGCGAGACCTGTTGCGAGATTGCTGGCGTCGTACGATCCCAACCGTTGCTTGCTGCCCAAGGCCTCGCTTCGGATGATGACACCTAGTGCAAGGGTTACACCCAGTGTAACCGAGGAATGCCTAGCATACGAGGTACGCCCTGCGTGCGAAGAAGGAACGCCCCGCGTAGTCGATCTGCTTGGTCCGAAGAGTAGCCACGTCGCCCTATCTGAAGCTCACCATCTGCCATCCTTATCCGAGGAGTACGCGCCGTGTAGCCAAGGATTACGCCCAACGTAGTCTGAGGCCTCGCAACTATAAAAGAGGGCGAGGGTCTCTAGATTTTTCACACATTTTCACACCAATACTCTTTCTCTCTCTAAGTGTCCTAAACACTTCTAATCCCCTAGGGATCCTCCCTAGCACCCGAAGGATACCCCGAGGCTCCTGGAGTCCCAAGAAAAGAGCCTTTCGGCTCGGGAACACTGCTCCAGCGAAGCCCGGTTTTTGAGAAAACCCGCTGTAAGTGAGCTATGCCTACCCTATCATTAGTATAACTTATGTTTTAATATAGTAATGTTATTAGGTCCTTAAAATAATTATTTAGGCTATTATTATGAGTAATATTGAGTGTTATTTAACACTTATATACTAAAAATAATAGCTAGGCTATTAATTTTTCGCGGTTATCGTTAGACTAAACCCTAGTGGTATTGATACTAGGTTTTATCGAAGGAAATCGTTTTGAGAGTATCGAAGCGTTGTCCGAGTGCTGAGTCACCACCTTTCAGGTGAGTGCATAGTCTCTTTCATCTTACACATAGATATGAAGTATTTTATATAAAGTACGTGCTATGTGTGCATATTATCTGAATACTTGTTGTCTATGTTGGATGAACATTTTATACATGTTTCAAAGGATTTAAACTGTATACGTATTTTATATATACGAATATGTTGGGCATGACATGGGTAGATGAATGATGAGAGATAAAAGATGATGTGAGTAAACATTGGCAGCTATGGACTTAGTGCCTAATAAACATCGGGAGCTATGGACTTAGTACCTATTAGATAAATGCTGGTAGCTATGGATTTAGTACATGTTAGGAATTGGTAGCTATGGACTTAGTACCTATTAGATAAACACTGGTAGCTATGACTTTAGTACCCGATGAATAAACTATAGCAGCTATGGAATTAGTGCTTTACGAACGAGCATTGGTAGCTATGGATTTAGTGCCAGTCCAATAACCCTGGAAGTAAGGGACTTCGGAATAAACGATTGCAGGATAGATGACTCTTAGGATAAATCCTTAAGAGTAAAGAAGATAATGAGGATGGGTAGTTGAGTTGATTGTTTGATTGTTTAAACATAATAATTATATTATTTTGGGTTGAAAACCCTATGTACTCACCAGGTTTCCCAACCTGACCCACTCAGTTTATTTATATCACAGGTGTCGATACGAAGTGACATTACACTGAGTGATTAAAGAGATGTAGATCACTAGTGTAAATAAAATGTAAGTTCCGTTTATGCTTATGTTCCTGTATTGACAATGACATGCCAAACATTTTAAAAGAAATAAAATACGTTTCTTCGAAAATTTTTGATAACGTATTTATCGTATTTTTCTGGGAACAAATTCCGCAGCATTTTTATGAAAAGAAGTACTCTGATTTTTATAAAGCATAAACAAAATCGGTCTTTTTTGGCCGTGAAAATGGGGATGTCACATCTCATATACATAACATGTACTTAAGGCATCCTTCCTTGATCCTTAGTCCTACTCTAGCATGCAACTGTCATAAGCGTATCTTATCTAAAAAAACATGTATGGGTATGTTGGGAGAACTTACTTGAGCTTGGCTGATTGAATGCACCACACCCTTTTCTTCTTTCTCAAAGATCTTTTCTTTTTCTTTAAGCTCGTTTTTATAAAAATGATTTTCTTTTGAAAATTTTCATACCAAGCTCCCAATTTGAGTTCAGTCACACCCGAGAGTATGCCCGAATCCCTCGAACCAAGGCTCTGATACCAGCTTCTAACATCCTAAAAATCTAGATAAATTTTTTTTGTTTTAAATCATTAATAAAAACCATAATTGTCAACCATTTCATTCATAAACAAAACCCATTATATAATATCAGATTATAGTCTCAAAACATATTATTTTTATCAGAGTAAACATCCCAGGCTAAAAACTTCTTGGTGTGTGCCATGCAGTCATCCTGAACTCCTCCCTCCGCTACCGGAAGTACCTGAAACCAAAATTAAAAATTCTAAGCATGAAACGTTGTGAGTTCCCCAATCTACCACACACCATACATATAACTATTGGATTGATGCCTAAGCCCATAACTATAATTGGTAAGACTTGACCCGACCCGGCATGGTCCATTTGGGTTGCATGGTATCATGCATTTGGATAGAATATAATGAGAGAAATAACACTTAAGGTTTATTAATATATTATAAGTTCTAATATATTAATAAGGTTATTTAATTAGTATTGATCAAGAATTAATTCGGACTTAATTAAGTGATCAAAAGGAGACTAATTAAATATATGGGTTGATTGTGTAAATCATTCATTCTTATATATGTGGGCTTGTGATCCAAGATTCCTTATGTTGGACTAAGTCCATGGGGTGACCCATGGATAGTCCATGGAGATTCAAATCCATGGAGGATAAGGAATGGGTAAAGTTATGAGTTACATGGTGTAACCCTAATAGCCACCATATAAAAGAATCCCATGGCTCAAGAAATCTGCCTCTATGAGTGAGAATGAAGGGCTAGCCGATTTCATGAAGTGTGTATGTTATCTCAAGTTAATCCAAGTGTATTTGGTGTTGTGTGAACCATTTGAGGTGTGACACTTGGGGCACTTGGAACTCAAGCTTCATGAAGACATTCTACATCAAAGAGGTATGTAATTCTAACTTGATATATTCATATAAATCAATGTTATTGTGCTAGTTAGGATGAATACCTTGGAATGTTCATATTTGCATGTATAATAGAGAAAACATAAATCCAAGGTATTTAGAGTTTCATGTACACTTAGGAGTGTTAGAATGCTCAAAACCCAACAGTGGTATCAGAGCCTAGGCTTGTTTTCTTGTTATACTTGCAAAATTGGCTGAAAAATTGAGTTTTTATGTTGTCTGCTCAGCAGACTCGCCGAGTCCAAGGCAAGAATGCATCCAACTCGCCGAGTTTGTTCGTGCACTCGACGATTTGGACCCCCAGACAGCATATATTTGACTTTTTTGGCTGGAATTGGACTAGGAACATTACCCTAAGATGTTTTTGGACTTATAAACTTGTTTTTGATGTGGTAATGTTCATGCTAATCCAATTTCAAAGGTAATTGTCAATAGATTCATGTTTTGCATTAGTTTAAGGTTTAGACTAATTACATGAAAAAGTTTGATTTGAATTATCCTGTTCTTATGAGTTGCTTAGATTAATAGAAAATTTAATTGATTATGTGTTTTCAATCCATTTTAATCTAAGATTTGATTCTAAAATGTGTTTTTGTAACTTGTCCTCAAGTTATATGAAAAGTCACATTTAAGTTTCATAAAACTCATAAAAGTTGGCAATGGTTACAAAAATGAAGAGTCTTGTCCTCAAGTTATGGAGGTTCAAGAGTCACTTCATTAAGTAATAAAATGTGTAACCTTAATTAATTCCATAAGTTACAAAATAAAGAAAAATTACATTCTTTTATTAGTTTGAAGTCTTCCATAACTTGTCCTCGAGTTATGGAACTTGAAGAGTTTTTTTTAATTAAAACTACTTTAAACACATAAGTTATGGAATTAATTAGTTTTGAATAGTTTTGAAAACTTTCCCTCAAGTTTTGGAATTTGAAAAGTTTTCATTTATGAATACTTTAATTCCAAGTTAGCCCTTAAAATTTTAAAAGTTAAAATTCAACCCTTATACTTTATAATATTATAAGTTAATAATATTTATATATATGTATAAGAGTAAAGTCAGTCTTACCGTTAGTAGGCCTCATTCACGAAGCCGGTCCATAAGGGGGTATAAGGTTACTGCCTATAAAATGGCAGTTTAATGGGTGTCCACTCTCACCCACCGCTTCATTGACTAGTGGAGGGTCGTTAGCCGAACGGGTAGGGCAAGTACTATAATTCTCCCTTCATTAAAATTATTAATGATCAATACTAAGTAACTAAATCTTTTATAAATACTCAATCTTAGTTAATTAGGAAAAAGTGAATAAGGTGCTAATACATGAAATTACACATTGCACTTTGTTTAAACCGTTAGTGGAGCGTGTGTGGTTAACCGGCACACTAACATGGACTTAACAAGGTAGGCAAAAGGTAACTTAATATTTATCATAGTATCGATGGAGTGTGTGTGGTTAACTGGCACATCAATTAAGGGGTAAATATTAAGGGTTCCAAGTATATTTGCATGGTTATTCACACCTTGTTTTGTGATCCTCGGCATCCCAGTCACAAAACCGGAAGGGCACACTCGAGATTGAAACATCCCATTAAACATTTCAATGAATCTCAAAAGATCTAGGAGTTTCAAATCCAATTAAAACCTAATAATACATTTTGCTTGTCTTGGTGCAAATTGGTGAATCATCATTCACCCACCTTTAAATATTTTATAGCTTGGATTACGGCATCCCTCTTCCAAGTTATAAAAGTATTGTGTTGGGTCCTAGCCTTAATATTTCATATTGGGTGTTATATTAAGGACTTTAAATCAACTATATTGAATATCTCCCAAAAGATGTCTAGTTTAGACATTTATGATCTTCCCAAATCTCTTGAAACAAGCTTTCCTAAATGAAGATGATGTCCCATGGAAATCATACTTCTTTCAGCTCCTCCAATTATTCTCCTTAACCAACAAGTTCTTCAAAAATTTAAGGTCACTCAAGCCCTATTGGCAAGAAAAGGTCTATGTAAGGTCACATCTTGGAGATGTAGTCACATATTGACAAGCCAGGAGAGTTGGGTGTCAAAGTCTTGAGAAAGTTGGTGGTTCAATCACTTTCTAAGTCACATAGTGAGTTACTTTGGGACTCCTATGAAAAAGACCATGACAAGACCCTTAATGATCTTATCTATTTGCTAAGATCAACTTCCAAAACTTTATGGACATTGACAATAATGACATTGGATATCCAGTAAAGCTCTCTCTTCCTAATGGAAAGGGATCAGCCATAGTCAACTTGGTTGACCAAATGGTAAAGAGAGAGGCTAATTCTGATATAGTCCCACTATCAAGGGTCCATTGCCAAAGGAAGGGGCATTATTTGTGAAGCTGCCAACTTTTACCTAAGGATGTTAAAGTCAATAAGTTTGACTTTACTTCAGGTAAAATCCATTATCTAACTCTGCTAAGTTTCTATTATGAGATTCTTGATAGATGATGTGACTGGGTCACATGTTGATGTTTTAAGAATCAAAGAAAATTGAAGAAACTTAAAGAAAGAATATGTTGAATCTGATCGTGTAGATGGATTTCTATCGCATAGTTTGAAGATCGGATTCTTGAGATACTTCTTAGGAGTTATTATATATTGCTTAGGAATAGATAACAACAATTTTTTCATGTGGTTTTGCACTGTAAGGATAGTTTTTCCGCAAAGTTTTTAAAATAAAAGGAATTTTTTTTTGATTTTATTTATTTTAAAATATCCTTACAATGGCATTTGTGAAAATTTGTGTTTCTTATAAAGATTCCATTAATAGCAAGAGTGGAAATATGAATTTGATTCTTTCATTTGTGGTAGTGTCTAAATTTACCAAACAAGGAAAGATTCTCACCCAAGTTTCAGTTGGATAGAAACTTGGAATCATGCAAGTGTTATAGCATGATGGATGAGAACTTTCAAGCATTGGCAAAATTAAGACTAACTACTTGTTCACATGGATGTGTTAGTCAAGTAAAAGGACTAAGGGATCGAGTACACATTCTTGTGCACTGGTCAAGTCCACCATAAAAGATCGATAATATTATTCGTCATAATTTACTAAGGTTTAGTAAATATGGTTATAGTTACAAGCCTAAGTGTAATTCTGAGACATTGGAAAAAGGTTCTAATGTATGACAGAGCGAATAAGAAGAATCAACTTAGGCAGAAGGATAAAAGTTTCCCAAATCTGAAAAGATGGGAGAGTACTTTAGTATCATTTTTTGTGATCATCTTAATGATTAAGAAACCATAGCCCAATTAGTTCTCTAAGGAAATCTTAGTGCATTCTCATGACTAAGAAGAGGTATATTGAATTGTTCAAATGGTTAAATCAAGAAGATGAGTCATACTTTGTTCCAATACAAGTCTTAGAGTCATACTCCAAGATTGTAACTTGAGTTACATGTCTTAGAGAAGGTTTAAAACACATGTCAAATGTAAGAGTAAAAGTTTTATACTCTTTGACATTTGAAATTGGTAAGTTGTGATGTTTTGGATAAAACAAAGACCAACTAAGGCCAATTGTGTGAAGTGTTTGTCTTGATTAGAATCTAAACTATCTCTTGGATGTTTGATAAGGGAGTCTTATATATCAAGAGGACCGTGGGAGTCTTAAAGGTCTTGAAAGTCTCAAGAACTAATCAAGAATAAAACCTGAAGTTCTTCACTAGCACACGACTTGATATTCATAACCTATCGTGTTAACATATTTGTGCCCATTCCAATTAAAGTTGGTTTTGCATATGAATTCTTAGAGTTCTCAATTGGTTGCACAACAACTTGGAAGCAATGACAGGCCCTTAAGCTGCCATGTGGCAAGAAATTAAGATTGAGTTCAGTCCATATGAGTTTGGATTTGTCATTATCCTGTCTTGTGAGTATAGTTTTGACAATTCAGATGGATAAGAATACATACAACATTAAATCTAAGTGTCATAAGGTTTCTTTCCAATTCATGAAAATGATAATGAGGAAACACTTTCACTAAGTAGATTTTAGCTAGATAGCAATTGTGATATTTGCATTCTCAAAGTCGTTATTGGAGCGTGTGTGGTTTACCAGCACACTAACATGGACTTGTGAGAAGTGGCAAAGTTATAAACAATCAAGACTATGATTACGACATCCCTTTCATAGCTCTTAAAATTGTTTAGACATACCTGTGAGCTATCTAAGTTAAGGTGTATGATTCTGATAAAGTATTATCAAAGCAATCTAGTATCAGAAATCGGAACTTTGGTAAGAAAGTCAATAAAGTATTGATTTCTAGTAGTCCAGCTGATTTTTGAGTACATGACAAAGCTAGTGGGAGCATAAGTGTTATGCTAATAATCATCATGTTAGTGGGAGCATGATAATTATGATAAGTATTGCAAGTTAGCAATGTTAATTATAGAAAAAAAAAAGTTTCAATTGGGAAAGAGTTGTGTTGCTATAATTAAGGGAGAGGAAATTATACTTCATCTCAAATCTAAAAGCTTAGATTGAGGTGTTAATCATATCAAGTCAAGGATATATATATATATATATATATATATATATGAATTTCATGTTGGAATGGCTCAACATAAGGAAATTCTGTATATGGGTCCATTATTTGCATTCTAAAATTCGATTATGATTACGACATCCCTTTTAATAATCTGAATTATGAGAACTTGGAAAATAGAAATGGAAATGTTATAGCAAAAGACTGTTTTAGTCTTTATGTGAGACATCATGAATCGTGTCCCATATGCTTCAGATATAGGATCAATTACATGTTCTATATTCATCCTTTCAAAATTTTTCCAAATGCTTGGGGCATTAAGAATGGAAAGGGTCTAGAATTGGATTTAACTAAAAGGATTAAACAATTGTCAAGGACAATCTAAGGTTTACCAAAGATTGGTTGCTCAAGGACAGTTGGAAGTATAGTGATAATTCTGGAAGGACCATATTGACATAATCTGTAAGGAGGCAAATCTTGTTTAGAAGTGATAGTCAAAATGGAATATGGAATGGTTTCAAAGTTAGAAATTATTCAATATGTGTAAGATTAGGAAACTTAATGCAAGAAGGATGTTTCCAAGGAGCTGATCTCCTTTGGAATGCTCTGTAATGATTGTTGTCAAGTTTTTCCGACTTTGTGCATAATCATTACAAGATGATCAATGCATATAAGTTTAGAATCTAACAGATTTCAGTAAATGGCATGAATTTGGAATTCTTGCATTTGCAGTAAGGATTTGGGACTGTGAAAGAGGATCATTGGAGTTATGTTCAATTGATCTAATTCACAAAGTGAAGATCATAGACAAACATAGTATGCATACTTGGTGTATGGCATGAATAGTGTTTAGAAAACATAATGTACATGCTTGGAGCATGGGACAACTATTGTTTTAAATTCAAGAATAAAGTTGATAGCTGAAAAAGTATACAATGAATAATGTGTAATCATATGGTGATAAATAAAAGGTGTTTTATTTATGTTCATAGGTTTTGATACCATAGTAGATTCTATTATTATTGTGTTTCATTTTGCATGTTTTGACTTCCAGAATAACTAGGTCATTCTTCCTGATTGACTAAGTTATTCAAACCATCCACAGTCGGTCATATGTTGGAAGTAGATATGAATTAAGACTGTCATGGGTTGGCTTGTAGAGGTCTAAGATGTTGGACAAAGGGCTACAACACTTATGAGTGCTCATAAGTTCTGAGTATTGGATTCAACCCGCGCTCATTGGAATCACTTCATGGATTTTATCACGAGTGATCATGAGATAGAAATATCTTATATTCTTCAAACCTAGAGATATGAGTTGTTACTATGAGTTGGTTGTACATTGATTGCATGAAAACACATTCGGTAACTCGGTGTTATAAAACGTGCCTTTGTGTATGATTCAACAAGTAGTAGAACAAGCCATATGTGTTGAAGTTTATCCATTCCTTTTACCTTCGGGATAAAAGCGATATCTGTGGGCCCCTCGATGATTTGATGATGACAAATGGAAGTGCTCGGCCGGGCCAGGACTGATTTGATTTGCTCAATTAGTCAGTCGTCATAAATCGGAAATCGGGAAACAACAAATGGACAGAGAGAATGATTATAATCCATGTCTCAGTCCATATGATATCTAGATTGGAGGAATATATGATCCCTTATCTAATGGACAAGTCATTGACAAAGGCCAGAGTTCATCTACAAGGTCAGAGTTCGACAGAAGCTTTTGAGAGCTACGATTGCCAGTGGGTTCTTGAATTCATATGCAATAATAGTTTTAGACTTATCCAAGTGGGAGACTGTTCGATTAATGTCTAAGTCCATAACTAGAATTGGTAAGACTTGACCCGACCCGACATGGTCCATTTGGGTTACATGGCATCATGCATTTGGATAGACTATAATGAGAGAAATAACACTTGAGGTTCATTAATATATTATATGTTCTAATATATTAATAAGGTTATTTAATTAGTATTGGTCAAGAATTAATTTGGAATTAATTAAGTGATCAAAAGGAGACTAATTAAATATATGGGTTGATTGTGTAAATTATTCATTCTTGTATATGTGGGCTTGTGATCTAAGATTCCTTATGTTGTACTAAGTCCATGGGGTGACCCATGGATACTCCATGGTGTTTAAAATCCATGGAGCATAAGGAATGGGTAAAGTTATGAGTTACATGGTGTAACCCTAATAGACACCATATAAAAGAATCCCATGGCTCAAGAAACCGGCCTCTATGAGTGAGAATGAAGGGCTAGCCGATTTCATGAAGTGTGTATGTTCTCTCAAGTTATTCCAAGTGTATTTGGTGTTGTGTGAACCATTTGAGGTGTCAAACTTGGGGCACTAGGTACTCAAGCTTCATGAAGACATTCTACATCAAAGAGGTATGTAATTCTAACTTGATATATTCATATAAATCAATGTTATTGTGCTAGTTAGGATGAATACCTTGGAAAGTTCATATTTGCATGTATAATAGAGAAAACATAGATCCAAGGTATTTAGGGTTGCATGTACACTTAGGAGTGTTAGAATGCTTAAAACCCAAAAATAACCACATACTGGGCCCCCTCGCCCTGCATCGGGACTTGCTTGACATTGTGCCCTGCCTGGCATCGAGCCCACTATATACTGACAAACATATATCATTCTAGCACACAAAGAAACATACTCTACTATACTTCTGTCTAAGGCCTCGCCTAACTTGGGCTCCCCCCCTAATCTACTACTGATGAGCTATGGAACCCCATCCACACTCCGGATGCCAGCGAGATACGGGCCCCTGCCCACACTCACTACTCCAGGGCCTCACCCCTTCTCTGCTGATATTGAGATATGGAACCCCATCCATGCTTAGCTAGTGACGAGATACGGAACCCCGCCCACACTCACCTCCCTACGAAGCACATACAAGTATCACAAAGACAACAAGTGTAATCTAACATGCACATACAACTCTTCCTCGGGCTTGCCCTGGCTTCAGACGTTGGTCTGGAACCTATCATACCGGTACATGCAAGAATCACAAAGTCCTTAGCATACTAACATTCCTCGGGCCTCGCACGACATTGGATCATGATCCGAAACATATAACATACAGTAACCAGGGCTAACCCCCGGGTCTTCCTACTATACACATACATAATGGGCCGACATTGTAGCCTTAGACCCCTACACACAGTGAGGAGACTCACCTTGCACTGCTGAAGACCTGCTGATACCCCTCTGGTTGCTATCTAAAAGTCCACGAATTGCTGATCCGTTGGCTCCCCGAGCTACCAATACCAAATTATCACATTGACTGAATCAATAATCCTTCTTAGGGTAAAATGACCATTCTACCCCTAGTCTAACATGGCCCATCTCTAAGTCCCAAGACATAATATAAAAAGGCCTAATACTAGGTAGGCTTCCCAAGCCCACTAGTGGCCCACTAATGGCCCAATTTGCCAAATTGGGCCCAATACCTCTAATGGGCCTTACCCTAAGCCAAAACATCTATTTGGCCCACATTATCTGACTTCTGATGGCCCACTCAGGCCCAAAGAACAAAAATCCCCTTGCATGGCCCAAACTAAGGCCCAAACCAATATCTGATGAGTACGTTAGGCGTACTCCTATGTACGCTAAGCGTACTAGCCAAATGGTGTGAATGCTGGGTGTACCTGCAGGTATGCTCAACGTACCCCATGTTAAGTCACTTTCACATTAAGTGCTTAATACTCTACTTCAGAACCTACAAACACAGATCCAAATCCTTTTCAACGTCTTAATCCATAAAGTCACTGACTTGGTGACTTTGAATGCCCTAAACAAGTCCAAACTCCAAAAATGATATTCCATTCTCATAGAAATGCTCTTAACTCAAGCATGAACCTAATAACACATTCAAGATGGCAACTTCTGACCTCGGGAGTCATTTAGCACTATGGGTGATTTGGACTATAAAGCTTCATCCTTTGGACCAAAATGACTTCAAAACCAAAGTAAACTAGATCTATGCATTCTTATGTAAATTTATGATATTTATACCTCCAAAGAGTCCCAAATGATGATGTTATCCCAGATCTATGAGCTCAAACTTCCAACATCCTTCCTTGCCAACTTCTTCTTTCCTCTTCCAAGCTTAAAACCACCAAAATGGGCTTTTCAAGATCAAAATTACACAAGAATGAAGGGATGAGGCATTCTAGGGTTTCTCTGAGGTTGGGGAGGCTGATAAGGAGCTAGGGTTTGAGCCATAATATTCCTTATATAGTGGCATGCCCTAAAAATTACGGTTTTGGGTCTCTGAGAGTAAGCTGGACGTAGTTCTCGTACGTTGGGCGTACTCCTCCCACACCCGCGATCATTTACTCCACTACGTTGGGCGTATCCAAATGAACATGTGCATGTTTCCCTTGCATGCATGGGACTTGCTTTCCAAACATTACCATTAGGGACCATTAATGCCAAAACTTCAAAGTGCTATAACTCCTTCGTTCTAAGTCCATTTCCGACGAACTTGATATCCATGAAAAGGTGTCGGGAAGCCCTATGCTCCTAGCCACACCCCTAAGCCTAAAACCTTCTAGATAAAACTTGATACCCCAAAACAACCGAATCTCTTATACCCTAGGCCTCCGAAACCACAATTTAAGTACTTTTCAAACGGGTTGTTATAAAAAGGTTTTCATACGTTTTATTTTCTCTCACCACAAACACTACTCACGAATTTTCAAAGAAAAAGCAAATCCCTCTACTATTCATCTTCTTCTTCAAACTTTTGTAGCTTCCTCAGAGCATGTTTCGTTTGGTGATCAATCTGCATCAGTGATCATGTTGGCTGTCAAACCAAACCATAACCTCATCATCGACCTTAATGCGTCTCGATACAATGGCTTGATTATACCTTTGATCGAATGCTTGAAGTTTTCTCTATTGATGAAGACTTTAACAATGGATGAAAGTGTTCCTCTTGTTTATCTCTCTAAATCCTTCTCCACCGCAATCTACAACAATAGTGAAGATATCATCTATTTTGAGGTATCAAACCACAAGACCTCGATCACGAAGCCCATTTCTTCAGAATTCTAAGGCTTGTTCCGCCTGAAGTCATTGTTGATCCAAAATCGATTCTTGCAACCTATTTGATTGAGATGTTCTTCCAGATGGGGTACACTGGTGCCATTTCTTTGTTATTGAAGTTCATAAAATCCTTCTTACCGCCGATGTGGAATGGATTGTTTACCCTTTTGTTCAAAAGCTTATCAGAAAGGGTTTCAGGATCTGATAGTGCCATCAAGCTGTTCTATACTTTAATCTATGATCTATACCATGGAATGAACTTGGACTTTGGGTCTGTTATTTGGGCTCAATTTGTCTAAAGAAACTCGTCATACACGCGACAAATGGAAATTTCATGTGCTTGTTTCTGGTTTATTATTGTCAACCGAGCCGTAGATCATTTCAAAGTGACATTGATGCAAGGTTCTCTAATGCTTGAAATACAGATGCTCCAAATGACCATATTTTTTATGTCGGATCCACGTAACTTTGACTTTATTGGTTCAATTATGGGATGCCTTGTTGGAGAAGGTACCACTGGACACAATAATTATTTGGGCTTATCGGAAATTACCCTCTTCAGGTGTTCGTCTTATGCCTGGGGAATTACGGAAGATCATTAATGAAGGCGACAAACCAAAAAGGGGAGGTAAAAAGAAGGAAAAGGCTACTCCTTCGGAGACTATCAAAATTCCTAAGAAGTCAAAGAAACAATTTCAGAAACCACGGTCTCCATCTCCTGTTCTGGAAGAGCAATCTAAAGAAAGGACCGAATTAGATATTTAGCGGACTTCAATTCTCCAAAATGAAGAGGATGATACCGCTCAAACTTCCGAGCCAACACATGTTGAAACAATTCAGAAGGTATCTTCTCCACCATCATCCTCCATTCCTACATCTGATATTTTTGAAATGATTATTCAAGAACCATTTTTGAACCTCACCACTACACCTCCACCACCTCCATTCAATCCTCTAACATTCCAATGTTCACCTCACCCATCACCACATCTATTCCGATATCATCTATCCCTCCTCTCCCACATACAAGTTCTATTGAAACATCACTTCCATCAATTTCAATCCCAATTTCCTCACCCATCTTCATAAACTAAATAGTTCCTACAAAATCAACTACCTCCACCCCACCGGAAGTTTTGGTTATCGAATCCATTTTGTAGGAGATAAGGACTTTAGGCATCACTGGAAACATATCTGATATGGGGCCAAATGCCAACATTGGTGTGACTTAAGAAGAACCTTCATCTTCTATTCCTCCGTTTGATGATGATACTAAAATTCTATTTGGAGATGATGATAATCCAATTTTCGACTTTGTCTTTCACCCATTCACAGTTAACATCAACAATGATGATGATGAGGCACCGCTGACAAGCTCAGTTCAAGCAACTGAACGAAAAGCTTAATTCAATTTTGTAGTTCCACTAAATGGGAAAACCTGCTGATAACTCATAGAGCAACAATGGAAATGCTCACATATTCCAATACCAATGTCCTTGAAGAAGCAAAAATGGTTGCTCAAGCTTCAGAAAAGAGAATCTCATAAGCTACAAAAAAGGTCCAACAATTACAAAAAAAAGTCAAGGAATTCATGGCTGACTTCCGGACCACTTCTTAAAAGTGTATTACAGATATGAGCAAGATCTTAAAAGGTTTTAGATATTCTTTGAAAGCCATAAAAGACGCTCTTTCATCCCTTCGAGCAAACATTAAGCTTGAAAATATTGATCTCAATTTATCAATCACTCCACGGCTCACCAAGTTACAAAATGACTTGGCTGCTGAAAACAAGATTATGGATGCTCTGGCAGAGCAAAGACAGAAAACAAAGGTTCTTAATGAAAAGATGAAGAATGCTTCAACTACTATTCAAAATCTTGAAGAAGATAAACTTTTTTTTAAATCTCGTAATTCCGAAAACAACCAATGGTTGTTGAGAATAACTAAGAACCGAAATGCTCAATTCACTAACTTGGCGTGTTATTCTCTCTCTAAAAAGCTCAATCATGTGTTCACATTGCTTAATCAGATCCAGGGTGTTTTAGGAAGCGAGGCTTCTTTGAAACAAGGGGGAGAAGAGGAGAAATCTTGAAAAGGGCATCTGATCCGAAGGATAATGAAGCTTCTGGATTTGGAAAGGGAAAAGTTGTTTCTAAAGAGGATATCGAAGAAAATGTAGTTATGACTGAATTAGAAAAAGAAGCAAGAGAAAGAAGAGACAAAGAGCTTGATGAACTCGATGCTCTCAGGCAAAAAGTTGATGCAAAAGAGGCTGATATCAAAAATACAAAACCAATTCTTGAAAATCAAAAATCCTTGTTTCCTGCCTGGTCTCTTGAAAGGATTCAAAAAGAAGCTATTGACGATCTGAATCTCTACTGGTTGGAGCCAACAACCTCCTTTAACACAAATAATGATGTGGAGTGTCAATTGGATCTGCCTATCACTCCAAGGGTGTTTCTTTTCCAACGTTTCAAAAAGATAAAAAAAATCATCAATCTCCAATAGTGCTATGAATAGAAAGCTCTTCTTGTTTTATTTGAAGAATGTGAAACCACAATACGAAACATAGAGCATAAGAAGAATTATGGGATTGAAGGTTGGATTGTCGGTTCAGACATAAGAATTTCTGAATATCAATTCAAGGGTTTCTGAGGTGCCAATCATGTGCTACACGAGTTCACTTTGGCCGATCTTGCATTCATGAACCCTTACGACTGGATCTCCTTGTTCTACATTGTTGCGAAAGATGGGAAGAAATATGAGCCTATTTTTGGCTACTTAAGGAGGATGATCAAGTCTTACATCTTGGAAATTGCAAAAATAGATGTTGGGATTGCTTATGTTTTGAAGAAGAGACCAATTCTAAACCAATTTGATCAACCAGAAGACATCCAACATCTAAAAGGTGGATTCTTTGACAAGGAACATTGGAGCAGCGTTTTCAAGATGAAAGAAGGTGATGAAATGAAGAACGACATGTTTTTTTGAGAGATAAAAATTTATACTCTACAATTACTCCGAACTCTATTCTTACAAGGGCAGAAGCGAACAGTTCAAACTCCGCCGGGGATGTTAAATGCGTTTCGGACATGATTCGTAGGTATATAGCTGTCCGAACATCCCTTCTGAAGATTTAACCGAAGATTTTTGAAGCTCAAAGGCATAAAAGAAGTCCTCCTTCCGATTTGACACAAAGGGGGAGATTGTTAAGACTTATTTTTAGTTGTGTCAAATGTTTGTTTTCCAATTTTGTGTTTGATTCTGATTCCAAAATGGGGCATGCCCATTTTCGGAATTGTTGTCTTATATTGTCTATATATAGCATGTGCATGTAACTTTTAGGGTTACGTCTTTCCAGCATAAAAATAATAGTTTCATCTTCAAGAACTGTTCTATGGCTGAGATTAATAGAATTTGACTACTTTCAATCATCATTATTCCATATCATTGATTTATCGCATAATATAGAATTTATCGATATTTATATTTCTCACACACTTCCCGTTTTGCAACAAGCAGCTCCATAAGAGTGTGACAAGTGTATTCATTCATGGCTTGACAAGTGGCACCTCCAAATGCTCAACACGTGTCACCATTCTAATGGAGACAGTTGTCTCTTCCTCGATCCGCATCCAAACGTTCGATGAAAATGACACCTAATCTTTTTTTGAAAATACTTGTCAAATGTCCAAGAAATGGTGGTTTCGAATATGTGAAAATATTCATCTAACAAATAGAGTAACTATGTCAAAAATGTGTTTGAAGTCGTTATTTAGTATTTTTCGGTTGTGATGATTCAACAATTTTCATAAAAGTGTTATAACTTCGAGATATGAGACTTTCGAAACTGGAATCAAATGCTAGAGCATCATCTGATGACAAAAATGTTCTCAAAATTACTTAATAGAATACGTAGCTATTCCAATGAATTGATTTAAAGTTTGTTTACAGAAAAATCAATTATTATACTGATTTGTTTTCTTTAAATTATCGCAACTTTTGTCTATGATCTCCATTTTCGATGTTCTATATATCCAGATAATCATATTTTCATGTCCTATCTGTTTAGTATATTAATTGAACATAAAAAAATACTTAATACATAAATCTTTTTTAATGTACTAATTCGTTACTTATGTATTGGGAATAGTGTTCTTTTGTTTAAAATTTACATCCATCGGAGACTAAAGTGGTATTTCGTATGCATTTCAAAGTATAAAAATAGCTTCAATTGAATTAAAATGAATGGTATACGTTACATTAGGTCTATTACTTACGGTGTTCACGGTGATTCTGACCGGCGAACAGTGACCTAGTTTTTCCAACTATCACAACTATACTAACTTTAGATAATGTATTTGACCTAAATGCTTGAGTTGTTTTCTCATCGAGGGTCCAAGTTTTCTTTGTGTGGAATATATATATATATATATATATATATATATATATATATATATATATATATATATATATATATATATATATATATAAGTGTTCTAATCGACGGTCTGAGTTGTATATATAACTCTATATATGATGTTTGTTTGTATGTTTTATTAATTATTGTCCAGTACTTTATGACTATCAAGCAAGGATATGTGACAATCACCAAAATTGTTACCCATCATCGATCCCAAACCCGACGAACATCAAAGATAACAGACTAAATATATAATATTTGTCAATCTATTATGAAAATACAAGATTTTGTATTCCAGTATATAAAAAACTCAGTGAAAATGCTCGAAAACTATAAAGATAAGCAGCCAAAAGGTCATGTTATTTTGTGTACATAATAACATATTCTGAAAGTACATGTCTCCCTGATTCTGAAAATATAAATTTCGTCAGAATCTGACTTCATATGGAGGAGTTATGACTTTTCTAAGTTATTAATCCAGCCGTATGACGATGGGAGAATCGTAATTTGTGAAATAGGGACTGGTCAAGTTTCAGCCTAAGCACCCAAAAGAAGATTCGTAATACTCCTCGATATATTTGCAACGAGATACAGAGCGCCAAAATAGAATCCATATGAGAAAGTTATGATTTTTATAAAATCATTTTGGATACCCCCTCTTTACGAATAATGGGCTAAAAATAAGTTTGGAGTTATCTAAAACAACCGAAAAGAAAGTTGTATTACTCGTCAAGACTATCGCATGGATATAAAGGACGCTGGAAACGGAGTCTGTGTGCAGAAGATACAAATTTTACTAAATCAACATTTTCGGCGCCAAACGCACGAAACTAGGGCTATAAACGAACTGAACCTTCGACGAACCGTTCGTGAACTGTTCAGCGGGAAGTTCGTTTATGTTCGTTTATTTAATAAATGAACGAATATGAACAAAAATTATCGTTCGTTTAGTTAAATGAACGAACATGAACAATGGTCTCGTTCATTCATTTATGTTCGTGAACGTTCGTTTATGATGTTCATTTACGTTCGTTTATGTTCGTTCGTTTAAGTTTATTTATATTCATCTATATTCAATTATTTTTATTATATTGCTATATTATATGTTCGTTTATGTTCATATATGTTCAATTGTGTTTTTTTTTTATCTTTGTTCGTTTATGTTTGTTCGTTTATTTTTGTTCGTTTATGTTCGTTTAGCATGTTCACGAACATAAATGAACGAACATGAACAAAGTAATTTGTTAAACGAACGAACATGAACAAGAAAATCTCGTTCGTTTATCCGTTTGTGTTCGTTTGTTGTTCGGCTAACTTAAACGAACGAACATGAACAAGACCTTGTTCGTGTTCGTTTACAGCCCTACACGAAACGAATTGACCCGTCTTCTAAAAACCAAAATTGTGAAAATGCAGGAGAGGTGTTCTTCGTGTGGGGAAGCAATTGGTGTACGTGCTTGGGTAGACCTAGTGCGTACCCACAAAAATGTACGGGGCACGTTCCAAAACATGCCATAAATATCAGGTCAAGGCTTGCTCTATTCTCACACCACAATCAGAGCATCCATTCTAAAAATCTAACTCCTCTCCCTCCTGAGCAATATCGAGCCCCTGGTGCTTCCAACGCAGCCTCCCGAAGCTCGAAAACCACACTAAGAGGGTAAGTTTCACAACCTTTTTTTTCAAAGCTTTTCTAAAATTTTAGGGGGGGGGGGGGGATGCATACAAATTATTGATTATATAAATATCGTTCATTTTTATATTATAAGTCAATATTTTATGTGTAGTCGTTATCCTATACAAATTCATAGGATAATATTATGGATAGTCGTTATTTTGCCTAACTTTTATGTATAGCATTGTAACTGGTTGTTACTCTGTCCAACTTTTATAAATAGATTCATAACTAGTCGTTACTCTGCCTGAATTTTATGTATATGCATTGTAATCGGCCATTACTCTGCCCAACATTTATGGATAGCATTGTAACTAGTCGTTACTCTGCCCAACTATTATAAATAGCATTATAATTAGTCGTTACGCTACCCAACTACTGTGGATAAGCATTGTAATCGGTCATTACTTTGCCCAACTTTTACGAATATCATTGTAACTTGTCGCTACTCTACCCAACTTATATAAGCATTGTAACTAGTCGTTACTCTACCCAACTTTTATGGATAAGAATTATAACTGGTTGTTACTCTGCCCAACATTTACAAATAGCATTGTAACTAGCTATTACTTTGCCCAACTTTTATAAACATTGTAACCGGTCGTTACTCTTGGCAGATTTATAGCTTCAATATCGTGTCATTACTCTGCCCGTTAATTTTTGAACAAAAAATAATATATATATATATATATATATATATATATATATATATATATATATATATATATATATATATATATATATATAATAAAACATTTGAAAGGGGAATTGTCTTCAAAGGAGTAACTTGGTAGAGTGCCCCAAAGAAATAGTATATATATTTGTACAACAACGCATTGAAATCCTTTTCATACATTAATGGCTAAACAAAACAGATGTTAAATGAGGAAACAATTCATCACCTTAGCAAATTAACTTTAGCTAAAACCCCGGCATGTAATCCTCAGTCTTAAGTGAGCGGGAGAGTTATGTGTACATCTATACGGGGTAGACACCCCCACCTGTGGTGGTTAGCTTCAACCGCAGTAAAGTCAATGCAAGGATAACTCTCTAAAATTTTACGATGTCCGGTGAAGCGTTGTATGGGGGCATATTCTTACATCAATAGATTGATTATGGGAACTTATTGTAAAATTTTCCAAGACCCTTAAAGAAATTGATAATCATAACAGTTACAACCACCAATATGGGAACACATAATAGAAATAGTAGTATTCATATACATTATTTATACTACGAACAATAATGGAAGCACAAAAGTTGAAATAGTTCTTATGTACGCTAAAATACAACTTTTTTGTATCAAGTTCCCTTTTTACAATGACACTTTTTCTTTACAAGTACATCAATATTGGAGTTTAAAAATACTTAAATACGGCTAAATAAAGTTTGTATAAAAAGTGTTTTCAATATATAAAACTTATGAGCTCATCGACATTATGTTGACGTTTTCCAAACTACATGTATTCCTAAGAAATCAAGAGATGGAAGTTTGCTCTCCTTGAAATAAGTTTTGATCGATGGAACCACTGGGAGCTTGTTATTCTTATCATGTATTATTATACCAAAATGTCAAGGCACCAATTGTATTTAAAGTCCTAATGTTATGAAATATACATCAATGTAATATTTATCCCATAATGGAAGTGATATTTATATTATATATTGTTTATGTACAGTTCAATATCCATGATTCAATATCGAATGTCGCATATCCTGATGTTTCCGCTCCTGGTTGGGGGTGTGATAGGATAGTCGGGGGCCAAAGCCATTTTGGTGTATAGCTAATATGAAATTCAACAACCCAAAGCGACAGGTTTATCCTTGTCACCCCTCTCGTAAGTACTCAATTAGTAATATAATTTATAATAGTTTTTATTATTATGTTTATGGGATAAATTTAATCTGATTAGTGAGCCTAAATTTAAAGTTGTAATCTTCTAAGAAGATACGAGTTCTCTATAGTTAGTAGCTCGGATACCAAAATCCTATTCATTCATAATAATGACTAAGACTATAAATATAAGTTACACTTAAAGCTTAGCAAGCACAACTTAACTTATAGAAATTTCTAGCGAAAAGTTGGGAATTCTCAAGCAGAACTCCGACCCGAGAGCTCCTTCTTGTTGGTCTCCTAGTTAGTTTAGAGCCTCGCTAAAAGGCTCAAAAGCTCAAAAAAAGTTCATACTCCAAGGCAGAAAATGTTAGAGAGAGAAAGAAATATTGAAATGTGAATAAAATGGATTGAAATCGAGTACTCTTTATAGGTAGAAAGGTAGGCTTGTCACGCACCATATAGAGGCGTGTCCCGCTTACAGTTGATGCTGCTCCATTGCTTTGCTGCCACATGTCGTCTTATCATTGGTCCACATCCTTCCTTCTATAACGTTTCCACATGTAATCGTATTGGGGAACCACGTGTCGCAACATTGTGGTGCTACGTCATTATGTCAGTTGGAAGACCCGACTCTCACTCAGCCACATGGCGCACTCTGGTGCTGCCACGCTATCACAACTTGTATTTTCCTAAAATCTTCGAACGACCATAACTTTCTCATACGATGTTTGTTTCCAATGTTATATATCTCATTAGAATCCTCTCAACGAGCACTACAACTTTCCTTTAGGTCCCAACAACTAACTCTCAATCCATTTTAATGTCATATTTTATAGAGCTTGCACTGTTAAAGTCCGTGCGAAAATCATAACTCCTTCATACAAACTTGCTTCTCTAATGTGTCTATATCGAGGGATTCATTTTACGAGATCTTCAACTATCGTTTACATTATTTTGGCTAACAATCAACTGATCAAAATTCCATTTCCTGTGTCGCACACTGTTGTTGTACTGTGTCGCATTAAAACTTCGAAAAATCATAACTTCCTCATGTGAAGTCAGATTTAGACATTCTTTATATGCATTCTTTTTCTTTTATGATTACTACGACTTTTTTTTAGATTACTTAGGCTAATAAGTATCCTATCTCCAATTCAATTTTTACAATACACTTTGTCGTATAAGGTTAAACGCAAAACATTGAAGTACCATAACTTCTTCATAAAATGTCAGATTTAGATGTTCCTTATATCCATGGAAATCAAATTCATGTCTACTACGTTTTAGTGATGATTATTTTGGATAAAAAGTAATATGTATCTACTTCGAATTTTATAAACAGATGGTTTGTATTGAATTCTACTATAAAGTGAAAATGGGGTGTTGCAAGGAGTTTGGTTGATCTTTGGTTTCACAGAAAATGAGTTTTGCATTAGAGAGAAAAATTCATGAGAAGTTGAAGATTATGATAGAGTGCCACAACTTTTGATAAGAATTAGGTATGTTTCGAGTTCTTGATAGATTTATAAATATTTAGATGATTCATAGATAGTGTATTGAGCTTTATGGCACTTTTGAAATGGAGTATCAAGCAATTTTGAAGCAACTTTGGGTGATATTCGACTTATGGAGCTACAATAACCATGACGTGGAGCCACTCTTGCCATGTCGTGGAGGTTTATTTATTCGTGATCCAACAATGTCATGTTTTATATTCCACAACGTGGTGGCACATTTTCCATGACGTGGAGCCAATATTGGCTGTGATGCAGAAGACCACATACTTGATGCCACGATGTGGTTGACACTTTCCCGCGTCTTGGTACTATTCATATTGAATATTTATATTTTGCACCACAATTCAGAAATCAGTGTTCTAGATTATTTTTTTTCGTCACATTAAAAAAGAAAAAGTGCGGTTTCCAGCAACATTCTAGATGTCAAAGCTTAACCACTACAATCAGCTGATCCAATCTTGCGACTATTAGTCAAGGCGAGTTTGTTCTTTTTATCCCTCTTTTATTTTATATTCTTAAATTGATATTATATACAATGAAGGCATTGTATAATTTAAGTGTAGGGTAAGTGATTGAAATAAGGACAAATAGATTAAAAAATGCAAGATAAAAATATATATATACATAGACTTGAAATCTAATGTAACACCCATTTTCTAGTGTTATGTGAGATGAATTGATAAGAAATATAATGTAACACCCGTTTTCCAGATTGGTTTCATTGAAGACTTAACAAGATCAAAGATGGAGTTTTTAGGAAAAACTCCATGCCATGATGTGATGTATAGATTCCCATGACGTGCCATGACTTAAATGGAATGCATCCATCTGATTAGTACCACGACATGGCAGTAAGATGGCCACGAAGTGGCAAATGTTCTAGCCCAAGCCCATGATTTTAGGGTTTATCTCATATTTAAGCATCATACCCCAAGGTTTAGGGCATCGTCCCTAGCCTCCATCACTCTCAAGGCTCAAAAACCTTAACCCTAATCCCTTTTGTTGATTCTTGGCTCATTGTGGTACTTTTGGTAGCTTGAAGAAGAAGAAATAGGTGGTCTAGTGTGTTGATCAAGCAATGAAATCTCAACATCATTCTTTTGTGCATGTTATGGACCTGTGTAAGTGTTTAAGATCCAAGCTTTAAGTTCCATGCATCTAGATCTAGGTTTCTTGTCCCTTTTATTCATGATTTTGGAAGTTTGAAGGAATATCATCCATAAAGTTGGCTACTTTATGGATCCTTGAGGTCATTTTGAGGTCATATGCTATAGATCTAGGGTTTCTTGGACTTTTTGGTCCCATGAGTAAGTTTGAGTTGCTTTCTCCCATATTTTTTTTTATCTAAAATGGAAGACACATGCATTTGACATGCATGTCCACAAAGCATCATTTTTTATGATCCATTAGGTGTATAAAAGCCTTCTGGTAAATATGGATGAATGAATTTGGTGATTAAGAGCTTAATGGATAAGTTCATTCTTCATGGGGTCATTAAGAACTTAGGTTTAAATTTTTTCTCTTATTGAGATGTGTTAATGGATAAAGTTGGAAACTTTACCCATCAATACCATCGAGGGTATCATATCTGAGATTTGGAGCTCTTAAGAATGACTAAAAATAACTTAATCCATTAAAGTGTTTAGACCCAGTTCCCACGATGTGGCCTTCTAGTCAATACAACGTGGGAACATGGCCTTGCTGATGATAAATATAGACCTCGAATTTGACTTTGACCAATGACATTTGGTATCGGTTGATTTTTGATCAAGTTTTATTTTTAGAAGGTAGACTTAGGGTTTACCTTGTGTGATTTATTAGGAGGTGTTTAGCACCCATTCGTTGGCCGTGAGATTTGTTAGTTGTGGACTGCATCGGAAAAGTGAGTCTTCCGACTACTATATAGGATGTCATCTGTCTTTGTGGTACTTGCATGGAAGACTAGGTGGTGACCCCTAGCATATGTAAGAAAGACCAGGTGGTGGCTCCTTGAAATTATATGTAAGATTAGGTTTTGGCCCCGATAGTTATATGTAGGATGCTAGTTGTCTATGTAATGCTTGCATGGAAGAACAGGTGGAGGCTTTTGGCACTTGTACGTAAGACCTGGATTTGGCTCCTAGTGAGGCAAGAAAATACCATGATTGGACCATGGCTGATAGTGATAGTAAAACTATGGGTGTTTCATATTATTCCCTATCCTATTTATGGTGTGTTGTATTTTGAGGAACTCACTAAGCTTTGTGCTTATGGTTTTGTGGTTTAAACATTTTCCAGTTCATCTAGTTCCAAAGGGAAGGGCTCGACTTGACTGCACAACATCCCCTGATGGCTTTTCCACAATGATTATTATTGTATTACTCCGATGTTTGAAAAATACATCTTACTCTGATTGGTTTTGAACAAATAGTTGTACGGATTTGATGGTTTAAAAATGAAAATTTTGGTTGGATTTTTTGGACGTTACATCTAAGATTCAGTTAAACCAGTTTGTTAAAATATATTTCAGCTTCCCAGTCCTAGTGAAATCATGAAACATAACATGAACTTGTGTAGTGTGAGGGAAATAATATGTTTTGCTTTGTGAATATCTAGACCCACTAAAAATCCTACTGGTGAAAATTTATCTTGTGGGTCCTTTTTGTTAAAATAAAAGCAAGTCAAGTTCGAAGTATTATTTGTTTAATTTCTGCACTTTGAATCTAGTTATATGTATGAAATAATTAACAGTTCAGGAGTGGAGCCAATTTGTGGCCATTTAGACTCGATGACTATTCCCCCCGGAATGTTTACGTTTATCCACCTAATTTTAAAATCTTGGATGGACAGGAATAAAATCATTACATGGGTTTCTTCAAAAGTCATGGGCTCCATTAAATGCCTAAGAGATTCCGAGTACTCCAATGAACTTCTTAGAAAGTCACAAACTTTAGTATTAATAGAAAATTTTAGAATTATTTACTTGTTTAAATATGGAAGTTGAAGTATTACGAAAAAATGGAAAAAGTTGTGAAAAGAAAAAAATGAAAAAATGAAAAAAGAAAAAAAGCTCCTTAAAAATATAAAGATGTTGCAATAAATTTCATTCTATTTTTAGGAAAATTATTATATATAGTATTTTCTTTTTAAATTCGTGTCACTAGGAATTTGATAATAACTTTTGAAACCAAAGGGGTTAAACTAAAGGCATAGGTGGTAGGAATGCAAAAATGAACGTTGTTCAAAACTAGTGGGGAGTGCTCATGAGGATTCTGAGTATTTATGGCTTTTGGAAGTACTAAGGTTTTCTTTAGACACAAATATATGCATTGAGGTGAGATGTAATTGGTGAGTTCAAGTTGGAATGTTTTGTATGATATTGGTGAATCAAAGTTTTGATGTGATGTATTGAAAAGTTTTGCTTGAGGGAATGAAAAAGGCAAGTGTAAGTTATTTTGATATTGCTATATTTATCCGTATATTTATCGCAAATATTATAAAGACATTTGGTGCTTATAAAGCATAAATTCTATTTTTTAGCCAAAAACGACATTATGAAGGAAAATGACTAAATTGGAATAAGCTAGAAATTTGGACTTTGGAAGAGCTCATCAATAGGAGAAGAAGAGAAGAATACATGCAAAATACGATCCCACAACATGGCACCCATTTATAAACGAATGGAAGCATGGAACCTTCCTGATTATCTGCATGGAAGACTTAGAGCATACGATGCAGAAGTGTCTCCCACATTGTGGCAAGCCATATGTCACGACGTGGCGAAATTTTTTTGGAAACTATATATACGACTTTTAGGTCGAATTTTGAGGTATGCTTCAGAAATACGTTGATACCTGCGACATAAAGCAATTAAATACTTCCTAGAAACCCTAAGAAGATCAGATTTATAGTGGAGAACAAGGGATATAAAGATCTACATGAAGAACATTATTAATAGTTCGGTTTTGCTTATTTTTCACCGTGTTTAACTTAGTTTACTCTTTGATGATGTGTGTTTCTGCCATGACTATCGACTAATACCCTTTACTTTCGTTTGGTGATGATGAACCCTAATACTATGAGTTAATTTCATTATTTACAGATTAAATTGTGTTGGTTTAACTTGTGTTTGATAGATCGATAAATCTAGCATGTTAAAGTTCTATTTTTTTTGTTGTTTTTCCTACAAGTTTGGTGTAGTTAGATGAAAATTCTTATTGCAGAAACTTGATATCTAGTTGTTTATGACGCTTAAATTGCTAGGTCTATTAATTGAATAAATACTAGAGTTAGATGGTAAAAGTTATTTGCTTTAATTGTGTTAGAGAGAATTGCTAATTCATAATATGTGCTTGAATTTCTTGTCTTGATCTTAGATAGGTAATCATTAGATTTATCTTTTATTTTCCAAATAATCTATAAAATCAACTTAGTTTCCACTTGTTCTAGATCATTACATAGTAGTTCATGCATTGGAAATTATTAGAATCGGAACATCATAAGTAGTAAGTCAATAATTAGGTAACCAACATATTTTGTCCATTAGAAATCAACCATATGAAAGGGGGGGGGGGGGGGATTCAAAACTAAATGAAAGTACTCTTCAATCTTGAATTAAAATCGTTTTCTATTTTCTTGCTTAAAGTATTAAGTTTTATTAGTTTAAATACTAATTAGTTGATTTAAGTCATTGGTCATCCAAAATCAGTAAAAAAATCCCATTTAAAGTTATTCCGCAGTGTTTACCTTGGAGGACATTTAGGTTGATGAGCGTTTGAATTTTGTAGAGAGTTCGATCATGATCCATGATAGGAAGATGAAGGTCTTGCACAAAAAAGTGGTGGGCTTGGTGAAAGTGAAATGGCAGCACAGGAAGGGTTCCAAGTGGACTTGGGAACTGGAGGAGGAGATGAGGGAGTATTATCCTAATTTTTTGTAGCAGCGTAGTTCGGGGATGAAATTTGATTCAAGTAGGAGAGAGTTGTGACATTCAGATCCTCAATGTATGAAATTTAAATTAATTTATGAGCTTTGTGTTGGCCACGACATGGTGGAGATATCACCACGACGTGGAATGGCATCATGAGACATATATCTCATTTAGGTGTCACGACGTAACACTATCTTGGTCATGATGTGACATCTAGGCAGGTGCAAACCCTAATTTTCCGGGATTAGGCCCTATTTAATGGAAGTGAGAGCTAGGGGTTTCTCCACCATCAGTCTCCATCACTTCCTAACCCGTTGAAGCAAACCCTAAGCCCTATCCTCCATTTTGAGCTCATTTGGTGGCTCTTGAAGGAAGAAGAAGAATTTTGTAGTATAGAGAGCATCTCGGCAAGTGTGGAGATATCATTTAAAGTTTGTGAGTAATCAAAACCTAATCTTTATCCATTAGGCTTCTAGATTTATGATTTCTCTCCTTTTTATCCACTTTTGGGAAAGTTTGGATGGATGGATTCCATAAGTTGGTTACTTTATGGATTCTTGAGGTCCCTTGAAGTTTATACAATCTGGATCTGAAGTTTGGTGGAGTTTTGAAGCCATGCATGTGATTTTGGTTCCATTTTCACCATTTCAACCTGACATAAGCTCGAGACATGCATTGGACATGCATGTATATACAACATCGATTTTTATAATGTTCTTGGAGTAAGGAAGCCCCCTGGAAAGTTAGAATGGCTGGTTTGAAGGATTAGGGGCTTAATGCATTAAGCTGCCTTGATGAAGTATTCCTACATGACCATATGGGTTTCATGACATGACGATGAGGTAGGGGTGCTCATTCACTATTTTTGACGAAGTCTATCACGACATGGTGGCATAACCATTGCCAGGTGACAGTAGAATTGATCGTGACTAAGTTGGATCAAGACCGAGTTTTTAATTGAGCCTAAGTTCGTTCTCCATGACATAACCATGGATTAATCACGACGTGGAAGTCAACTAATGTCGATTTTGACCATAGAGTTTTTGACCCTGTTGACTTTTAAACAAATTTCTATCTTTAGAGTGTAGACTAAGTTGTGACATTGTATGATTTAATAGGCTCGTTGTAACACCTGTTTCGTGAGCTGTGGTTTGTCTAACTTCACGAGAGATGTGAATCTTCTCACTACACTATGTTGGATGCTATTTGTCTTCGTGATACTTGCATGGAAGACCATGTGGGTAGCCCATGGCACTTGGATATAAGACCATGAGGGTAGCCCATGCCATTTTAAGTAAAGACCATACGGGATGACACTTAGATGTAAGACCATGGGGCAACCCATGGCATGTAAGAGGAAGAACATGGGGGTAGCCCATGACATTTCAGGTAAAGACCATGGTGAATGTATGTATGGTATATGATATTTTGGGGAACTCACTAAGCTTTGTGCTAAAAGTTTATGTTTTAAATGTTTTTAGGCACTTCCAGTTATAAAGGGAAGGGCTCAGCTTTATCGAATTGCATCCCCTGAAGGCTTATTCCACATTGATTATTACGATTTTACACTGATGTTTGAGAGATGAATTTTACTATGATTAGGTTATGAACAAATGTCTACGTGATATGGGTGTTTAAAAACAAATTTTTTACTTAGTATTTTTGGGTTTTTAGAAGTTGGTATCAGAGACTTGGTTTGAGGGATTTAGGCACACCCTTGGGTATGTCTCAAATCAAACGGAGGAATTGATAAATCTTTTGTAAGAAAAACAAACTTTTCAAAACATTTTTTCAAAGAAATGGGTGTGATGCGTGCAATCAACCAAGCTCAAGTAAGTGATTCCCAAAATACCCATACACGAATATTATGCTTCGTATGCGATTATGTGAGTTGCGTTCTAGATTAGGGCTAAGGATACCTTCAAGAATTACATGATAGAATTCCCTTATATGTGTGATACCCGATATCCTAGGAGGAAGTGAATGTTATGTACTACTGGAATTCTACATTGACAAAGTTAATTGCTAAGCGTATGTTTATAAATTGTATACGATTAGGATGATATTGCCTTAGAATGATTGATTTAGCCTTATTACATGTTCCTTTTTTGGTTCTGGGATTAGGGTATGATCATTTATTCGATAGCCAATTTGATCTAGTATTTTGTATAATTTACATACATATGGAAACCAATGACGATGGTAGAGGTTTCTGGTATTGTAGAAGGAAGTGAGACGAGGATTCCTAGGAGACCCTAGGGAGTGCCGTAGTGAGATATGTATGTTGTTTAGAATAGGGCTCATGATAGTTACCAGAGTGGAGTGACTAATAGGATTCAATATTATTCTTAAGGAAAGTACGGATATGTGTGGAATGTAGTATTGGGCCCATACTACTGAAAGAACATGATTTGTACTTGCATAAGGGAAAATCACGAAGATCCTAAGGAGCTTGTAGTATGAGAGTTCCCTCGAGTATGTTTTGATAATTTACATGCTTTCTTTTCAGTATGGTAGTGAGCACTCGAGGAAGTGGTTCTAGGTTAAGCTCTGGTGTTGAGCCGATTGACGAGAGGATACGCAAGTTCATTACATCAGACATCACTTGTGGTATTTTGGATGCGACTCTTGTGATGTTTAGTACCATCAAGGATAGAATCATGGAGTTGTTAGATGATCGATTAGGGACCTTTCGTGTATAGTTTGTAGCTAGCCAGTTTGGGGTGCAAAATTTTACCTTTTGGGAGTTCAAGGCTTGCGGAGCCCCAAAGTTCTTCGGAAGAAGAGCCATATTTCCAGCAGATGGCGGATTGTAGATATGTAGAATGCTCAGTGGCTGAGTTTCTGCCCTGAGGGATTGAATATGGGGTTTGCATCTTTCCTTCGGAGGGATTGAGCTCACGACTGGTTGGAGGAAGTCGGTCATGCCTTAAGATCTGAGGTTGTGGGGGGCATGACTTGGATTGATTTAGTGATGAGATTCTGGGCGGAGTTTGCATCTGATATTCAGGTGCAACAATTGGCGAGGGATTTTTAGGACCTTCGCCAGAAGATTCAGACTACAACAAAGATCACTACCAAGTTTAAGGCACTACTACAAAACACCCTGTTATAACATGCAATGCATGTCGTAAAATTGTTAGAAGACACGCAAATGTGTGTCAAGGAAGGCCCTGTCCTAATGACAGACGAAACGCTTTTGCGCGTCGTCTATTTACGACACGTATTTACTACGCGCAGTTACAAAATGCATTTATAATGTTCCTTTATGACATGCAATGCGTATCAAGGAAGCCCTTATCATAAAAGAAGACGACACGCCCTTGCGTGTCGTAACCTTATGACGCACGTTTATGACACACAATGCGTAGCAAGGAATCCCATGTCATAAAGGAAGACGGCACACCCTTGCGTGTCATAACCTTATGACTCGCAATGCGTATCATTAAATCTACCATCATAAATGAAGATGACACACATTTACATTTCATATACTTCAGTTTCCGGTTACGATACACATTTACGACGTACATTAACGATATGCATTCACAACGTGAATACACATAATAAGAAACAAATATATACCAAAACATTCAATTTCATTTACAATGTGAAATTTGTCACAACTAGCCTTTTTGACTAGGAAATTTTGTACACTTGTAAACATCATCTATTGTGACACATGTGATTCTTATTCGATATCATGCACTATGCTCAATCAATGACAACCAAGTTAATCAAGAGTCACAAAAAACTCTATACAAAATGTTTCAAATCGTCAACTAAGGGTTGAAAACCCTAATAATCCCGGTTCAAGTTTATGATAGACTAGGATTTTCTTATTGGGCCTAATGGACCAATAAGCATTCAATTTGACTATTTTGGGCTTACAAACCTTAAATGGGCTCTAAATGGACGCACATATACAAAACTTTATATTTTCGACCATGTGGGCCTAAAATGGTTTAGTTTATCTCTAATGGGCCTCGTTTGGCCATAAATGACTCCACTTACCGTAATGGGCCAAGAGCTAATTAATTGGGCCACATAGGTCCACGACCAAGGATGTAAGGCCCAAGTCACCCATCCTTCTTCTCTTCTTAGCCTTTCTCGGCCCAGCTATGTAAAAAAAAAAAAAAAGAGATTTGCATGAAAAGAGGTGGTGACACCTCATTTTTATTTTGAGGACAACCAAGTTAATTACATAACATGTATTTAAGCAAGACTTTAGCCATGGAGTAATAACCTAATTGAAAACTCCTCCCCTTTCTTCTTATTATCTTTGGCTGATACCTCACACACACCACCATCTTCATATTACTTCAAACACTTACAAGAAATCTCTCAAGAACTCCTTCATCTAAATTTAATTTTTTGAAAATTAGAATGTGCTTCAAGAGGTTCTTCATCAATGTTCACCACAACTAGTAAGTTTTATTTAGAACTTCATAGTTTTAACTCCAAGTTACACCTTAAATCTCTTCTTAACCCACATTATTTCAATATCCATACTCTAAAACTTCATAGAACTCGAGATCAACTCAAGGGAAGCTTGGTAGGGCCGAAACCTCACTCTTTTCTTCACCAAACCGAGAACAAACAAGCAATGTGAGTTCATACCCCATTTATTTTCGGTTTTACATGATTTTTGGAGGAGAATACAAGTTGCTATGTGCTAGATCTAACTGTTATGCATGTTATGTGTGTATTTCTTGATTTAACATGTGATTATGTATGACAACTCTATAGATCTCGAAATCTCTAACCAAAAGTAGTGATATTTGTAAACTAAAACATTTCTTACAACTTACTATAAAGATAAATGTGTTAAAAATGTGAAAATACATGAGAAACTAAACAAAATCTTGAAAAAAGGACCATTTTTGACAAATAAACAAAAAGTTGAGGTATTTAAGTTATTTTCGGTTTTTAGAGGGACTAAAAGAGTCATTTTATTTTAAAAATGGGTCTTAATGATATTCATGACTTCAAAAAGGGCCAAAAGTGAAAATTTCATATAATGGGCAATATTTTGGGCCATTACCTTTTTCTTGGGCTTATTTTGTAAATATCTCGATTTTTAAGGACTAAATAGTCAATTATACAAATTCGAGACAAAAATGTAAATCTTTGGATTTATGGGCAGAAAATGCCACTTTTTTTAAATTTGGGCATAAAATGTTATTTCTACAAAAATTGGTTCGAAAATGTTACCCTTTTCAAAAATAGACTAAAAATGTGATTCTTATAGAAATGGGCCGAAAATAACAATATTTAATTAATTGGGGAAAAAATGTCTGTATTACAAAAAGTAGATATTTTATTGTTTTTGTAAACCTCGAACAAAAACAAAACAACGAAATAATAACAAATGGACGAAATACATCTATAACAATTTTATTGGGCCTAATACTCTCGTTACATGGCCAATGGGCCTTAGGGACCCATTTAAGAGAATATTGGGCCTAATATCTTCCATGACATGTTTATTGGGCCTTGCAGCCCATTTACATGTTAATTTGGGCCTGAACTATGGATCACATGTTTATTGGGCCTTAATGGCCCATTTACAAGTCTATTGGGCCTAAATTACCCTTTTACATGTTTATTGGGCCTTAGTGGTCCATTTACATGCTGATTGGGCTTGGACTAAAAATCACATGTTTAGTGGATCTTAACTATCCCTCTACATATCCATTGATCCTCATATATTCATATACATACTTTTGGATTTGAAAACTTAAAACATACACGTAAATATTATACTTGGTGAAATACATTACTCGTGAACAAGTTGAGAATCTAGGGAGACTTTTCGGTTGAGACCTTTAAGTGTATGATCGTAGCCTATAGTTATAACTAGAGTCTCCTGGAGGGAGAGCGGGAGTTTGTGTATAGATCTATACAGGGTGACCCCCCACGCCTTAGCTGTTCGCTACAGCTAGACTAGGCCAGTCTAGGACGACAAACCTTACCTACATCAAAACTGGCGCCTTAAAACGCCAAGATAAGCGAATTAGTCATTATCAAGCATGGTTGTAACGACTCACTTAGAGACTAACTTCATCCAAGATTTCGGTATATTAATACTAACCTCAACAATACTAAAAACATACATACATCCAAACACGGTCTTGGAAATTTTATGACATCAATAGTCTTATAAGAAGAAAATATCGGATTTTCTAGGGTCAATACAATTATATATTACCTTCTTTTTACGACAGAAAACATAGGATTTTTATATGAATTACATCTTTATTATCGATACATTTTAACTGCGGCAAACACACATGCATTAATACTTTATTTTGATACATCACGTTCAAACCATTTTCAGAAAATATCGGATTTTCTGGTGTATACAAACAATTCGAAACTTTTCATTCAAATATGCTTATGAACTCACCAACATTATATATGTTGACGTTTTTCAATATAACATGTATTCTCACGGAATCGTTAAGAAGAAACGTCAGCAGGAAATGGTGGAATTTATTATATTTTGTTATCAACATACATTCAATATTTCGAACATGTAATATGGTACTTGATGTAAACAATGTTTGTTGTATTTGATATGCATGATGATAATGATGTTATGTTTCATTTATATTCATTGTAATGATATTTCCAAACGAAGTCACGCGCATTCCCCCAAACGTATCCGCTGTCTAGTTCGGGGGGTGTGACAAAATCAAACCAAATAAAATCCAATTGAACATAACTGAAATCAAATAAAAAAACTTAACATTATAAGAATTTCAAGAAGAAAGAAAACCCAACTCAGAATAACTAAAATCAATCCAAATGGAAAAGGAGAATCTAAACCTTTTTTAAGCATTTCAACAAGAACAAAGAAACCCCAACTCAATGTGACTCATTTCACATCAAAAGGAAAGAAAATTAACATAGAAAAGTATAGAGTTAAAGAATAAGAGTACCTTGTTCTGGTTGGGGGTCAGTTGAAACAAAGCGTATTCAAGATGGGTGAGAGGATCCATACCACAAAAACCAAACATAATGAGACGAGAAGAATGGATGGAAATTAAGGATAATGTGTGTTCAGGTCATGTTATAGGACACGATCATTCACAGATCTACAAGATTGCAGAGTGTTTTCTAGGGAAAGATAGAGAGGAGAGTGAGACAGTAGGAAATGATAAGGTATTGCACATGCACAGGAAATAGGTAATAGGAAAAGAGTGGAGCGTGAGCCAGGAGCAACTTTTGTTGTTTTAACTTCTTTCCCCAGCTTTCAATTTAACCAGTTGCAAGTTGCAGCTGTACCAAAGACTCCAGCAAATACTCCTCCTATGACTCTACCTAAAAGTATTTATAGCATCCCCATACAAACAAATGCAACACATAAATAAATAATGTTAGAAGCATTATCAGATGATATAGGAGGTCATACTCATACTCCTATTAATTGATATGCACAAAACCTTCAATAATTATTTATATCATCCCCATTCAAACAACTAACTGAATGAGAATGACACCTTTAAAACAAGTGCCATTTTTTCTATTGAAACACTCTTCTGAACAATATTTATAGTAGAACTATATATATAGCCTTATCTATTACCATTGGAAGCACTCTGCAAAAGTAAATAGTAAGTTTTTCATCAAGTAGTTTTTAATTACCTAGTTGGAAATTGCAATGAAAGAGAAAAATATAAGCATATTCATATCTTCAACCAAAGGAATAACATGGAAATGGAGTGAAAAGAACAATACTAATTTCTTGTTTATTTTGCTACTTTTGAGTGAATCATTCATATATACAGAAAGCCTTTTGTTCTTTGTTCATAGAAAATGGTATGTGAGCAATGATGATCCTCCTTGAGCATTATGGCTTAGAGTGTGTGTTCTTCCATGACTAGTTCTATCACTTAGATAACAGAGAATGGGAAGTTAAACTCTGGCTACCTTGAGAAGGAGGACTTTTGGTGGAATGAGTTTAGTTGGGGGAAAGAAGTTATAAAGTTTTCTTGATACGTGATCAATGAAAACTAATACATAAAATAAGAATTTAGTATCACTGAATTGTATCTTACAATCACAATGACAAAATTCAAATTGAAAAAAGAATAACATAAACAAAACATACCCAGAACTCAATATAAAGAAATTTCTTGTCTATCTCTCCCATAACATGTGATAGGTCCTAGCAACACATACCAAAAAATATAAGTCATACATAATCTAAAAAAAATAGGTCAAACCCAATAAAACTATAAGTTTAATGAAAGATATAAACTTCAATGAAAAAAATAATGAAAGTACACGCATGGCAAGTTTTTAGCATAATTGTTTGACTTTCATTTAAGTATTTGTTTCTCAGTTTCTATTTAGTTATATATAATGAAACAGGAATCGAAATCAGATACCAACCTTGCCAATTCCCATGAAGGCATGTATGACAAGTGAGAAAGAAAATCCGATTTTGGCAGCAATTGGAGTTAAAACCATTGCAACCGACCACCAAACCAAATCATTGGACTTAATACCCGTTTTTGAAAATAAACTATTAAGAGTACCGCAAATTTCGAAGATAGATTAGATGTATTGTTGTACCAATTGTGATTTACAAATGATTCAATTTCTCTCCCAAAGAGGTTACATATGACCTAATTTTTTATAAGAACTGTAGAACTAATGCTTACCTTTCTCTTTGATAATTTATTTTAAGATGACTTTTGTTTAGGGCTATCAACAGTACCGTCATCTCTGCTACCACAATGTAATAAACAAAGCACCGTTAAAGGCCCTTCATCATCTTCCACTACCCTTACTTCCTCTAATGACAATTTCGAACTCGAAGGGGAGAGGAAATGGGTCACCAATAAGAAACCCCAAACTAAATATGTTTACAACTGTATGCGAGTGATGGGCCTATGTATACGTGAAGACACATGTGAGGGGTGCTGAAGGTGCAGGTAGGAAATTAGGGATTTTAGATAGATGTTTTTAATCATATCCGGGGAGTCGTCTATAGATTTGGAATTATGTTTCACCTGCCAATCGTTGCCATCTTACTTCCCTGAAGCCACCATCATGGCATCTTCCTTCTTTGGAGCCATGGTAGCCAGCCTCTTCATTCCCTTAAGCCACCATATGGAACCTTTGAGAGAGAGTAATGTAGAAATTGAGATATATGTGTAAAAAAAATCCCTAGTCTCGATTTTGTGTTGAGGAGAAAGGAACACTCCTAGGGTAAATGAAGGGAAACAAAGAAGGCAGGTTTTCTAATTTTTTTGGATTTCCTTTTCCTGCTGCTAGCTAGTTGCTAAAGAGGAGCCGCTCATTTGTATAATTATAAAGCGACATTTATAGATGACAACGCCCTCCGTGTTTTTTTTTGTGAGACATTAAATTTAGGGCATGCAAAAATTCATGTCCTAAATCCTTTAAATTTAGGGAGAGCTGACATTATTTTTAGGACACATGCTTTTGCGTATCGTAAATCTGTGTGTGCCATGGTTTGCGCGTCATTAAAGGGCTATTTTCTAGTAGTGGCGATAGGGCTTTATATGTTCAACAGTATGTTGCAGATGAGTAGATGAAGAAGACTATGTATCATGAAATGCTTAGGGATGACATTCGAGAGTTTGTGAGCATGTCAAGTTTTTGGACCTAGGAGGATATGATAACCAGAGCCTGGGAACATGAGATTGAGTTGGAGCTTTGGTCAAAGTGCAAGCCAGAGAAGGTTCGGATAGTGGTGGTCCTTGTGAAGAAACCCAAGACTTTTGATTCTTGATCTAGAGGCCAGTAGGGCTGAAGCCATTACAACAAGTGCGAGAAAATGCACAACGAGGCATGCCCAGTGGGTGGTTCGAGCTGCTACAACTGTGGCAAGACTGGTCACTTTTGCATAGATTGTACTCAGGTATCGAGTTTGACTTGCTTCCATTGCAATCAAACTGGCCACAAGAAGGCCGACTATCCAAGGTTTTCAGAAATAGAGATTACAGACGATCGTACAGTGAAAGTTCCAAGTGTTCATCTGGGTTGCATTCTCAAGTTGTTCCACAAGAATTATCCGATAGATCTAGTCCCTATTACTATACGAGGGACTGCGATTATTGTAGGCATGGATTGGTTGAGCTAAAATGAAGTTACGATTAATTATAAGTGCCAGCTGGTGAGATTTCGAACCCCAAGTAAGGGAGAACTGATTATTCATGGGGATGACACTCAACGAGTACCGACTTTTTGCTCAATTGTGAGGGCTAAGAGATATATTTAGCAGGGATGATATGGGTATGTGGCTTATGTTATGGATTCATTGGTTGTGGAGAGGAAGACGGTGGGTGATATCCTTATTGTTCGAGAGGTAGGTAGAGTTCTAGATCAATTTAAGTCAAGGTATGGCTTCGATAGCCAAGGAACCATACCACCTAGCACCACTAGAGATGAAGGAGTTGTCTATACAACTACAGGAGCTGTTAGACAAGGGATTCATGAGGCCGATCAGTTCACCGTGGGGAACAATGACCCTGTTTTTAAAAAAAGATGGATGGTTCGCACATGATGTGCATTGACTACTAGGAGTTGAACAAGTTAACAGTGAAGAACCATTATCTACTTTCTAGGATCGACGATTAATTTGACCAGCTCAAGGGTGCCTCTTGGTTTTCCAAGATTGATTTGAGATCAGGATATCATCAGATGATGTTCAAGGATGAGGATGTGTAGAAGACTGCCTTCAAGAGTCGGTATGGTCACTATAAGTTTGTGGTGATGGCATTCGGCTCACCAACGAACCAATAATGTTCATGTATCTTATGAACCGAGTGTATAGGCCGATGTTGGATCGGTCTGTGATAGTTTTTATTGATGATAGCTTGGTCTATTCTAAGACCAAGGAACAACTTGAGGAGAACCTATAGGAGATTTTGGAGACTTTAAGGAAGGAGAGGCTTTATGCCAAGTTGTCAATGTGAGTTCCGGTTGCGTGAGGTGCTGTTCTTCGGGGAACATTGTCGATCAAAAGGGTATATTGGTTGGTCCGGCCAAGACCAAGGCAGTGATGTAGTGGAAGATTCGAAGGACACCATCTTAGGTTTCGACTTTCCTTGGGTTAGCAGGTTATTACGGGAGGTTCATTCATGATTTCTCTAAGATTTTTGTCTATTTGACCTGATTGATGAAGAAGAATGTTACTTTTTGGTGGGGGGCAGAGTAGCAGACAACATTTGAGACTTTGAGCTAGAGATTGTGTGAAGATCCAATTCTGACCCTACCCAAGGGTATAGATGACTTTGTGGTTTATTGCGATGCATCGATTTTGGGTTTGGGTGCAGTGCTTATGCATAGGGTTCATATGATTGCTTACGCATCGAGTTAGTTGAAGCCTCACGAGGTAAATTACCATACTTATGACATGGAGCTGGTAGATATGATTTTTGCCCTTGAGATTTGGCGACATTATTTTTATGGGCTCAGGTTTAATATTTATATTGTCGATCAAAAGGGTATATTGGTTGGTCCGGCCAAGACCAAGGCAGTGATGTAGTGGAAGATTCGAAGGACACCATCTTAGGTTTCGACTTTCCTTGGGTTAGCAGGTTATTACGGGAGGTTCATTCATGATTTCTCTAACATTTTTGTCTATTTGACCTGATTGATGAAGAAGAATGTTACTTTTTGGTGGGGGGCAGAGTAGCAGACAACATTTGAGACTTTGAGCTAGAGATTGTGTGAAGATCCAATTCTGACCCTACCCAAGGGTATAGATGACTTTGTGGTTTATTGCGATGCATCGATTTTGGGTTTGGGTGCAGTGCTTATGCATAGGGTTCATATGATTGCTTACGCATCGAGTTAGTTGAAGCCTCACGAGGTAAATTACCATACTTATGACATGGAGCTGGTAGATATGATTTTTGCCCTTGAGATTTGGCGACATTATTTTTATGGGCTCAGGTTTAATATTTATACATAACACAAGACCTTGAGATATTTAATGGATCAACCAAACCTAAATTTGAGACAGCGCAGATGACTTGTGAAGGATTATGACTATGAGATCTCGTACAATCCTAGAAGGCAAATGTTCTGGATGATTCCTTGAGTCGCAACGTAGTGAATACACTAATCAAAGATCTATGTTTGAGGATGGTTATCATTTCACCACTGCTAGGTATAATCAAGAAAGCATAAATAGAGGGGTTAAAGAGAGAGAATTGGAAGGAAAAGAGAAATTTGGGAGCCAGATTCCGTTATTTGTTAGAGATAGTCGTGGGATATTGACTCAAAGTGGAAGGGTATGGGTTCCAGTTGTTGGCAGGGTTAGGCAGTCATTGTTGGAAGAAGCACACAAATTGAAGTTTTCGATCCACTCGGGGCCACAAATATGTATAGAGATTTGAGATTGGGCTACTAATGGCCCTACATGAAGAAAGAGAGATAGCATAGTATGTTGAGAAGTGCCTGACTTTCCAGAAAGTCAAGGACGAACATCAGATACCCCACGTCAATATTCGGCGTTTACCCATTCCCATGTGGAAATGGGAGGAGATATGGACTTAATCACGAAGTTTCCAAGGACACCATGTGGGCTTGATTCTATATGGTTTTTTGTCGATAGGTTGACCAAGAGTGCTGATTTCATCCCATTTCAGAGAGCATTTGTGCTGAGAAGTTGGCCGACATCTACATCGTAGAGGTAGTCGGTCATAACAGGATTCAAGTTTTTGTGGTCTCTGATCGCGATGTTCGTTTCACCTCCAGGTTTTAGAGAAAGTTTCATTAGTATTTGGGTAGTCAGCTGCATTTCAGCACAACATACCACCCCCATACTGAATCACAGAGTAAGAAAACCTTTCAAACACTCAAGGACATGATGACGGCGGGTGTGCTAGATTTTGGTGGGAGTTGGGATACTTATCTTTCATTGGCCGAGTTCTCCTACAAAAACAATTATCATGCTAATATTGATTAACCTCCCTTCGAGATTCTTTATGGGAGGAAATGTCAAACCCGGTTAGTTGGGGAAACGTCGGACATCGAGTTATGAGGAGTATTGAGGTAAAAGACAAGACTACTGAGTTGATACGACAGGTGCGTGATTGGCTCAAGACCGCATAGAGTTTCCAGAAGATTTATGCTGATAGGCGACGTTCAGACCTCGAGTTCGATGTTGGAGATTTTGTTCTTTTGAAGGTGTCAGCTTGGAAGGGTGTCATCCAGTTCAGGAAGGGGGCAAGTTGGCCCCCAAATTTATTGGTCCTTTAAGGGTTATTTCCCGGGTAGGAAAAGTTGTGTACCAATTGAGTTTACGTTTTGAGCTTAGCCAGATTCACAACACTTTTCATGTCTGTCAGCTATGGAAGTTCTTGGAAGATAATTCCACAGTGGTGCCCTTGGAGGACATTCAGGTTGATGAGATCCCGAATTATGTAGAGAGACCAATTGAGATCCTCGATAGGAAGACGAAGAACTAGTGCAACAAGGTGGTGGGCTTGGTAAAGGTGCAATGGTAGCACAGGAAAGATTCCGAGTGAACTTGGGAACCTAAGGAGGAGATGAGGGAGCATTGCCCAAAGTTGTTTGCATCATCAGACTTTACGGAAAACATCTGATTTCAATTGGGGGAGAGTTGTAACATCTGGATCCTCGAGATATGAAATTTAAAGTAATTTATGAGTTTAGAGTTGGCCACGACATGGTGGAGGTAACACCATGGTGTGGCATAACTGCATGAGATGCGTATCTCATTTAGGTGTCACGATGTGACACTATCTTGGTCACAACGTGACATATAGGCAGGCGCAAACCCTAATTTTCCCAACTTAGTCTCATTTTAAAGGAAATCAGGTTTAGGGTTTTCTCCACCCTCAACCTCCATCAGCTCCTAATCCCTTGACGCAAACCCTAATCTTCTCTTCTCCATTGTTGAGCTCATTTTGGTGTTCTTGGTGGCTCTTGAGGGAAGAAGAAGACTTTTATGGTGTAGAGATCATCTTTTTAAGGTTAGAAATTTCATTTGAGCATCCCTTAGACCTTTACCAGTAATCAAGTACCAATATTTATGCATTAAGCTTCTAGATCTATGCTTTTTGTCCCTTTTCTCGAATTTTAGGAAACATTGCATGGATGGATTGCATAATGTTGGGAACTTTATGGAACCTTGAAGTCCCTTGAAGGTTATATGCTTTGGATCTGAAGTTTGATTATGTTTTGAATCCATGGATGTTATTTTGGTTCTGTTTTCATCATTTTTACCTTACATGAGCTCAAAACATGCATGTCTATAAAGAATAGATTTTTAGAATGTTCTTAGAGTAAGGAAGCCCCCTAGAAAGTTAGAATGGGTGGCTTAAAGGATTAGGGATTAATGCATAAGCTGCCCTAATATGGTATTCACGGTGTAACCATATAGGTGTCACGCATTGATGATAGGGGGAGGGGGCTCAATGACTATTTTGGATGGACTCAATAATGACATGGTGGCATGACCATCTTAACATGACAGTAGAATTGCTCATGACTGAGTTTGATCGAGAATGATTTTTTTATCGAACTTTAGTTCTTTCTCCATGACGTGACCATGGATTGATCACGACGTCGAAGTCAGATGAAGTTGACTGTGACAATTGACTTTGTGACCCTGTTGACTTTTGGTCAAATTGCTAGCACTAGAGTGTAGACTAAGGTGTGACCTTGTGTGATTCGATAGGTGTGTTTTAGTACCTGCTTCATGACATTGAGTTATGGTTTGTATGGATTCGTTAGAGAGGTAAATCTTCTCACTATACTATATAGGATGCTAGTTTTATTTGTGATACTTTCATGGAAGACCATGGGGGTAACCCATGACAACCCTATGAAAGACTATGGGGGTAGCCCATGGAACTTGGATATAAGAACATGAGGGTAGCCTATGACATTTCAAGTAAAGACCATGGAGATGACACTTGAATGTAAGACCATAGGGGCATCCCATGACATTTCAGGGGAAAACCATGGGGGTAGCCCATGACACTTGGACATAAGACCGTGGGGGTAGTCCATGACATTTGAGGGAAAGACCATGCGGGTAGCCCATGTTGAATGTATGTATGGTATATGGTATTTTCGGAAAACTCACTAAGCTTTATGTGTAACGCATGTGTTTCTAGGCTAAGCATTAATTTAATGGTGTAATAGTTAGGGTCAACACTTATAACTTACTTTGAAATAATAAATAGGAATTATTTGAATATTATGTAATTTTATGTGCCTTATACTTAATTATAAGATATAATAAGTTAAGAATAAAAATAAGCGTAAAAAATAAAGTAATAGATAGGTCCAATATCTTTGAAGAAAGTTGTAGTGGTCGGGACAAGGATTCCAGAGATATAAAGAACGCCTAAATCCGAGTTATAACGAAGAAGATATGACGTCTCGAAGTTCTTTGTCAAAACCAACACGACACTCGGAAACGTAAAAAGTTAGTTTATGAAAAACTACTTTTTATCCTTAGGAGTCTAAATGAAAGTTGTAGAGTACGTCTCCACCTACACGTGGATATAAAGAACGTCAAAAACGGAGTTCGTATGCAAAACTTATGACCTTCCGAATACAGTTGTCTAAGAGCATGACACGTGTTAGAAACCCTAAATTAAGTGGACTCACGACGTGAGCCTCTTTTCTCACAACGTGATGAGTCAAAAAGTCACATTTCTAAGCTAGAAGTGTACGGGAACGATAACTCAAAAGCTCACAACGTGAGTAATGAATTCTCACAATGTGAGGAGTCAAACAGACACTATTCAAGCCTAGAACGCAGATGTCAAAGCTACGAGGTGATTCATCCATGGCTCATGACGTGAGCAATGCATTCTCACGACGTGAATGGGCCGAAATCAGCCTATAAATAGAAATTTCGATCTCATTCACTTCTTACACCAAATCTTCCTTCTCTCTCTCATTTTCTGAAGGCGTTCCGCGTCCCAAGCCCGACGATCTACGAGTTGTTGACCGTTTTTAGATTCTATCTACTCCCGCTACTAAAGTGAGTGCATAGTTACTTTCATCTTACACATAGATATGAAGTATTTTATATATTTTGTGATATGTGTGCATATTATCTGTACACTTGCTATCTATGCTGGATGAATGTTTTTATACAAGTTTTAAATGATTTAATCTGTATATGTATTTTATATCTACAATAATGTTGGGATAAAACATGGGTAGATGTAATAATACGGTTTGTGATAAAATGATGAGAGGCCTCGATGTTGTTGTTGTTGATCCAGTCATCTAGCGGAGTATAGATGACAACCACAGACTCTTCTAGACAGTCAAGTGGAACGCTGGCAAGCTCGCAATCTATAGGTGTTGTGAACGATGTGTTCGCCGGTGTACTCCATCCCCTACATGGTTGCCTTTAGGACATTTATTGCTAAGGAACCCCCTTAGCAGTAGTGTCCATCCCGATGATGATCCTTAGGATAGGTCCCTTATGATAGGTGTTTAGGGACGTAATGTGAGGATAACGGGAACGGGTAATCGGGTTATTTTTGCTTGATGAAATTAATAGACTAGTTATTGTGAGTTGAGAACCCTATGTGCTCACCAGGCTCCCAAGCCTAACCCACTCAGTTCTATGTATTATAGGTAGTGGCGCTCGAGCATAGTTGTGATGTGTTGAGATGAGGGATTACGGATATAGGCTTGTAGATATGAAATAATGTAGTAAGGCTTATATTGTATTGTTTATACTTATGTACTGTATCAAACATGACATCCCGAGTCTTTTAACGAAATACATTTCTAAGGAAATGCTTTTGATAAATCTTTATCATAGTATTGTTTTGGGACAAACTCCGCAACTCTTTTATTAAAAGGTTACTCTGATTTTGAAATAAAGTATAAACAAAATCTGTCTTTTCTGGTCGTGAATTTCGGGAGGTCACAGTTGGTATCAGAGCACTAGTTTAAGCGAACTATCAAATTGAAGGATTTATAGACTTAAACTTAGAATGCTAAGTGATGATTGTGAGATGAGTGCCTACTATATTTTAGACACGAGCACTAGTCTATTCTAGGAAAGATTCCTAAAATGCTTTTATGTGCTAAATGCTTTGTGTTATAGCTATAACTATAAAGATGCCTTATATGCTATTATTTGTTGGGATCTATGGTCTGTTGCCGACCGAATCTAGAAACTTTATGTGTTTAGGATTCTAAACGTTCGACTACGATATTAGAACCAGCATGTATACGTTTTGGAGTAATAAGGAGGATTTAATACGTCTATCATAGATAAAGTTTTCCTATCTTAATTATCGTCACTACACATTGAACGTCTGATTTGATGTATAGACCGTCATGGAAAGAACCCGAAGTGGAGTAAAAAATGTCAATGTAAATGACAATCAACAGCCTCAACCTCCAGTGATAAAACAAATACTTGTTGTCGAAGAAGTGGCACCTGAGCCAATGACAATTGCCAGAGTGCAAGCGATGATCCAGATGATGTTGGATCGCCAAATGGAGGAAACAAGGCGTTTACTTCAATAGAACCGAGAAGAACTTATAGTACCAATTGAACATCGCAAGCTGAATGATGGGCATTCACAAGGAGGAAACTACAGTGGGACTGTTGGTCAAGCCAACCCACCGATAGATAGGCAAAACCACCATGACGGAGGAAATGATGGATGTGGATGCAAATACAAGGATTTCATGGCATCCAAACCACCGAGTCTATCTGGAAGCCTGATGCCGGTGGAAGTCATGAACTGGATCTCTGAGATGGAGATGATGTTTGAGAGTTGCAAGTGTAGCAATAGGCAGAAGACCGCTCTCGCGATTCCTCTGTTGAAATCTGGAGTACTAAGCTGGTGGAAGCTACTAGCTGATTCAATGCCCAAAGGTGAAGCAAGCAAGATGTCGTGGGAGGATTTTCTGGTGCAGTTGAAGATGCAATACTGCTCTGAGCAGGATCTTCTGGAGATCAACAACGAATTCCAGAATCTGAGGAAGGGAAGAATGAGTGTTACTGAATATGCTGCAAGCTTTACTGAGAAAATGAAGCTTGTTCCTCACCTCATCCCAACTGAACTCTCCAAGGTTAACAAGTTTTCCCTCGGATTACGAGCGGACATTGGTCCAATGGTCAAGCAAAATACCACTTTGAAAGCCGCCGTATGGGCTGCTAAGAATGTGGAGACTCAGATACGAGAGAAGGGTCTGGAGAGATCGGAGGTGGGAGAGAAAAGGAAATTTGATGGATCCTCGAGTTCCGGTAAGAAGAGTAAATTCTCGAAGTCTGGTTCGAAAGGAGGAGGAGCCGAAGCAAAATGGTGTGACAAATGCAAGAAGAAGCACCAAGGGAAATGTGACGGAGGAGTCACTTGTTTCAAATGTGGAAATCCTATGCACTATGTCAATGAATGTACGTTCACTAAGAAGGTCTGTTATGATTGCAACATGGAGGGGCACATTTCGAGGGACTGCCCAAAGAACGAGGCAGGCAGACCCAACATACCACTGAAGCCGGAGGCAAGAGCCTTCCAGATGACGGTCGAGGCTGCGAAGGAGGCAACAGACGTCGCTTCAAGTACCTTTCTTGTAAATGGTTTTCCTGCAAATATACTATTTGATTCCGAAGCCAACTACTCCTTTATCTCGCATAAATTTGGTGGGAAATTTGCATTACCTGTAGAAAAACTTGATAATGCCCTGATTGTAGAAGTTTCCAATGGCAAATTCGTACCTATTATTGATCGTATTAGGAACATCGTCATCGATCTAAACAGAAACAAATTCCACGAGGAGCTATTACCCATAGAGCTAAATGGTTTCGACATCGTTTTGGGTATGGATTGGCTTAGCGCCAACGATGCTGAGATTCAATGCCGAAAGAAGATAGTAAGGGTAAACCCACCTGGAAAGGAATCATTTATGGTGTACGGGGAAAAACGCAGAGTGAATTTTTGAATCGTCTCCCGTGATGAAAGCCAGAAAATGTTTGCCTAAAGGATGTGCATCATACTTGGCATTCGTAATCGATGCTAAGAAGGAAAGGAAAGAGGTGCAGAATATACCGGTTGTGTGTGATTATCCGGAAGTCTTTCCCGAAGATCTTCCCGGGTTACCACCTGATAGGCAAGTAGAGTTTCGGATAGACTTGTTACCAGGTACAACACCGATAGCAAAATCACCTTACCGATTAGCACCGACAGAGATGAAGGAGCTTATGATGCAACTTCAGGACCTGTTGGATAACAGTTTCATTCGACCTAGTTCATCACCCTGGGGAGCTCTGGTGTTATTCATGAAAAAGAAAGATGGAAGCATGAGAATGTGTATAGGCTACCGAGAGCTGAATAAGGAAACGGTGAAGAACAAGTTTACATTGCCGAGGATTGATGACCTATTCAATCAGCTGCAAGGTTCGAGCTACTTTTCAAAGATCGATCTTAGGTCAGGATATCATCAGTTGAAGGTAAGAGAGCAAGATATCGAGAAGACTACATTCAGAATGAGATATGGACACTACGAGTTCTTGGTTATGTCATTCGGACTAACAAATGCTCCAGCAGCATTCATGGATTTGATGAACAGGGTTTGTAAACCATTCCTCGATAAATCCGTGATAGTGTTCATTGACGACATTCTGATCTACTCGAAAAGCCAAGAGGAGCATGGCAAGCATCTACAGGAAGTGTTGGAAGTGTTAAAAAAGGAGAAGTTTTACGCTATGTTCTCCAAATGTGATTTCTAGATTCGAGAAGTCCAATTTTTGGGTCATGTGGTTAACCAACCCAGCAAATATAGAAGCTGTAATGAAGTGGGAACGACTAAAAAGTCCCACAGAGATTCGAAGCTTTCTGGGATTAGCTGGATATTACCGAAGATTTATCCAAGGCTTTTCTTCGATAGCTGCTCCATTGACAGCTTTGACCCATAAAGGAGCCACATATGCATGGAGTGAGAAACATGATGAGGCATTCAAGAAGCTAAAGAAGAAATTGTGTGAAGCACCAATTCTTTCTCTACCCGATGGAGTTGAAGATTTTGCAGTGTATAGCGATGCGTCGGGAGTCGGGTTAGGATGTGCTCTAACTCAAAGAGAAAAGGTGATAGCATATGCATCTCGACAATTAAAGGAGCATGAAAAGAACTACCCCACTCATGATCTGGAGTTGACAGCGGTAGTTTTTGCCCTAAAGATATGGAGGCATTACCTCTATGGCACAAAGTGCAAACTTTTCACTGATCATAAGAGTCTCCAGTATCTCTTTAATCAGAAGGAATTGAACATGAGACAACGACGTTGGCTAGAGTTACTCAAAGATTTCGACTGTGAGATACTTTACCACCCTGGTAAAGCAAATGTTGTAGTTGATGCTCTAAGTCGAAAAGTAAACTTTGAAAGAAAAAGGCCAAGATCGTTATGAATTGAAGTTGTCTCAACGATCATGGAAAGTATCAAGAAAACTCAGGAAGAAGCTTTGGAGAAAAATGACCGAAAGGAAGAACGTTTAGGCAAAACGTTGGTATTTGGTACAAATAAACAACGATTGAAGGTATTCCAAGATAGAATTTTGGTACCTAAGATGGGAGGAATAAGGGATCTTCTGATAGAAGAAGCTCACATAACCATGTACTCGATTCATCCAGGTAGCACTAAAATGTATAGGGATTTGAAACCCTACTACTCGTGGCCGACGATGAAGCTCGATATTGCAAATTATGTGGCTGAATGTGTAACATGTGCAAGGGTTAAGGCACAACATCAAAAACCGTATGGGAGTTTAGAACCTTTACCTATACCCATGGGTAAATGGGAAGATATCACTATGGATTTTGTAACTAAACTGCCCAAAACGAAGAACGCTCACGACATGATTTGGGTAGTCATGGATCGTTTCACAAAGAGTGCACACTTCATAGCAGCCAATGAGAAGTGGTCTATGGATAAGCTTGCAAATTCTTACGTGAAGGAAGTGGTAAGACTTCACGGTGTACCATTAACGATTGTATCAGATCGTGATAGTCGTTTCACGTCAAGGTTTTGGAAAAGTCTACAGGAAGAAATGGGTACGAAGTTGTGTTTAAGTACAGCTTACCATCCACAGACTGATGGTCAGAGCGAAAGAACGATTCAAACACTGGAAGATATGCTAAGAGCATGTACCCTAGAGTTCCAAGGTAACTGGGATGAGCACTTACCTCTGGTAGAGTTTTCCTACAAGAACAGTTATCATTCGAGCATTAAGATGGCACCTTATGATGCGTTGTATGGACAGAAGTGTCGTACGCCATCTTGTTGGCTTGAAGCTGGAGAAAAGCAGGTTATGGGCCTTGAGATAGTCCATCAGACTGCTGAAAAGCTGAAAGTGATCAAGGAAAGGATGTTAGCAGCTCAGGATCATCAAAAGGGATATGTTGACAAGAATAGACGACCGCTGACATTTGAAGTTGAAGATTCGGTTTTGCTCAAAGTCTCACCATGGAAGGGACTTATACGATTTGGAAAGAGAGGAAAGTTGAGTCCAAGGTTTATAGGACCATTCAAAGTTCTTCAGAGGATTGGGAACCAAGCTTACAAGCTAGAGTTACCAGAAGAACTAGATGGTATTCATAACACTTTCCATGTGTGTTACATGAGAAATTTTACGGGAGAAATTCCCGATATAATTCCAATTTGAGAGTTAAGGATGGATGAAAATAAGAAGCTAATTGAAGAGCCTGAGGTGATGGTTGACCGTAAGACTATGAAGTTGTGCCGTAAGATGGTTGACTTAGTGCTTGTGCGCTGCAAACATACGAATGGTCCGAACCTCACCTGGGAAGCAGAGAGTGATACGATGACTCGCTACCCACATTTATTTGCTGATGCATGATTCCGAGACGGAGTCATCCTAAGGAGGAGAGAATTGTAACGCCCGTGTTTCTAGGCTAAACGTTAATTTAATGGTGTAATAGTTAGGGTCAAGACTTATAACCTACTTTGAAATAATAAATAGGAATTATTTGGATATTATGTGATTTTATGTGCCTTATACTTACTTATAAGATATAATAAGTTAAGAATAAAAATAATCGTCAACAATAAAGTAATAGATGGGTCCAATATCTATGAATAAAGTTGTAGTGGTGGGGACAAGGATTCTGGAGATATAAATAACGCCTAAATCCAAGTTATAATGAAGAAGATATGACATGTTGAAGTTTCGCATTAAAACCAGCACGACACTGGGAAACGTAAAAAGTTAGTTTATGATAAACTACTTTTTATCCTTAGGAGTATAAATGAAAGTTGTAGAGTACGTCTCCACATACGCGTGGATATAAAGAACGTCAAAAACGGAGTTCGTATGCAAAAGTTATGACCTTCTGAAGATACAGTTGTCTAAGAGCATGACACGTGTCAGAAACCCTAAATTGACTGGACTCTCGATGTGAGCCTCTTTTCTTATGACATGAGGAGTCAAAAAGTCACATTTTGAATCTAGAAGTCTATGGGAATGATAACTCAAAAGCTCACGATGTGAGTAATGAATTCTCATGATGTGAGGAGTCAAACAGACACTATTCAAGCCTAGAACGCAGATGTCGAAGCTACGAGGTGATTCATCCATGACTCAAGACATGAGCAATGAATTATCACGACATGAATGGGATGAAATCAGCCTATAAATAGCAAGTTCGACCTCATTCACCTCTTACACCAAATCTCCCTTCTCTCTCTCGTTTTCTGAAGCCGTTCGGCGTCCCATGCCCAACGATCACGAGCCGTTGACCGTTTTTAGATTCTATCTACTCCCGCTACTAAAGTGAGTGCATAGTTAGTTTCATCTTACACATAGATATGAATTATTTTATATATTGTGTGATATGTGTGCAGATTATCTGTACACTTGCTATCTATGTTGGATGAACGGTTTTATACAAGTTTTAAATGATTTAAACTGTATATGTATTTTATATCTACAATAATGTTGGGGTAAAACATGGGTAGATGTAATAAGACGATGTGTGATAAAATGATGAGAGGCCTCGATGTAGTTGTTGTTGATCCAGTCATCTAGCGGAGTATAGATGACAACCACAGACTCTTCTAGACAGTCAAGTGGAACGCTGGCAAGCTCGCAATCTATAGGTGTTGTGAACGATGTGTTCGCCGGTGTACTCCATCCCCTACATGGTTGCCTTTAGGACATTTATTGCTAAGGAACCCCCTTAGCAGTAGTGTCCATCCCGATGATGATCCTTAGGATAGGTCCCTTATGATAGGTGTTTAGGGACGTAATGTGAGGATAACGGGAACGGGTAATCGGGTTATTTTTGCTTGATGAAATTAATAGACTAGTTATTGTGAGTTGAGAACCCTATGTGCTTACCAGGCTCCCAAGCCTGACCCACTCAGTTTTATGTGTTACAGGTAGTGGCGCTCGAGCATAGTTGTGATGTGTTGAGATGAGGGATTACGGATATAGGCCTGTAGATATGAAATAATGTAGTGAGGCTTATATTGTATTGTTTATACTTATGTACTGTATCGAACATGACATCCCGAGTCTTTTAATGAAATACATTTCTAAGGAAATCTTTAGCATATTATTATTTTGGGACAAACTCCGCAACTCTTTTATTAAAAGGTTACTCTGATTTTGAAATAAAGTATAAACAAAACCGGTCTTTTCTGGTCGTGAATTTCGGGATGTCACATTATGCTTACAATTTATGTTTTAAATGTTTTCAGGTACTTCCAGTTCCAAGAGGAAGGTCCCAGCTTGGTCGTATTGCATCCCTTGAAGGCTTATTTCACATTGACTATTATGATTTACTTTGATGTTTGAGAGATGCATTTTACTATGATTTATTTTTCAATAAATGTCTATGTGATCTGTGTGTTTAAAAACAAAATTTTTAATTAGTATTTTTGGGTTCTTACAGGTTGTTGTAAGAACATCCTCGGGTGTGTCTGAACTCAAATTGAGGAATTGATAAATCTATTGTAAGAAAAACAATTTCTCCATAATATTTTTGCAAAGAAAGGGGTGTGATGCATACAATCAGCCGATATTAATTAAGTGATTTCCAAAATACTCACACATGAGTATTATGCTTAGTATGTTATTATGTGAGTAACATATTAGATTAAGGCTAAGGATACCTTCAGGAATTGCATGACAAGGTTAAATGATGTACGATGGTATTTCTATATTGTTTTGTAAGACGTGCATGAAACACATCCCGTGTTTGAGGCCCACGCCATGTTTGGTTGATGCAGAAAGTTCCCTTCAGAAAAACCATAAAAATCATAAAAATGACTTCATGACAAACAAATGGGTTTACCGTCAAACACGGCCCGTGTTTTGTCTTTTAACGTTTCGGCTCCAAATATGTTTTATATATATATATATATATATATATATATATATATATATATATATATATATGTCCAAAGGCTTCCAAAATACTACTCCACTTCAAATTACATGAAATAGACATCAAAACATGTGCACTACAAGTATTCTGACGAACTACATGAGTTGACCATTATTTAAACTAATGTAGACACAAATACATGAAATGTGGTGCAAAAAATACTAAAAACTAATATACACAACACATAAAAATGGCATCTAACAATCTTCTTAATGGAATTTGTTAGGTCTAAATTTGGTTTATACTTTGCTTTTCTAGGAAAGTATATTTTTATGTAATGTTGTATATGTTTGCGGTTTGTGTGTATGACCGTACACGGCTTTACGGTCGTACACCTGTGTACGGCCCATACCTCGTATATATAGGGTGAGGAGTGTGTAGAGGAGTGTAAGGCTAGTGGCTTAAAGGAGAGTCATAGGAGAGGAGCATATTGTAGAGAGAAGAAGAGTGTGTGTCAAAGAATCTTATGTGTATGGAGCATCACTCATTTCTTTGAATACATCATTGATTCAAGTTATTATTCTTCTTCTTCTCTTCTATTTTGATCTAGCATCATCCGTTTTATTGGGATTCCGCACCATCAAACGGATATGATTGATACACAAGCAGATTGGGGACTTACAATTGGTATCAGAACGAGGATTGTATCAATTAATTTTGTCAGATCTGGAGCTTATTTGATCTTATAGTTGAAGGATTTCTGCATTTGTGGATCGATCTCGGAAAATTAAGGGGGGGGGGGGGGGGGGGTTGTTCTTCGCGTTTTTCATAAAAACGAGTTTTTTTATCGAGTTTTGGAGCAAAAAAGGGTGAAAAAAGACGTTTTTTCTTTGCATCTGTTGAAGGTGTGCGGCTAGTTGAAGGTGTACGGCCGCACACGCGTGTACGGTCCTTGGTGTACCGCTCGGAGTGTGCAGTCCTCGGTGTGTGCGGATCGGTGTACGGCCATACATGGGAGTCCAGCTTCGGATGTTTACGGCTCGGCTTCACTTCATTCTCGTCCTCGCATCTCAGCAGCAGAAGTCCTCGCAACTTGCTTCCATTAAAAAAAGGGGGAAGCGAAATTGAGGGTACCAGGGATCGAACCCGGGTGTCCTTCCAACTCAGCCACACGCCTTACCAACTACTCTAGCATCCCTGGTGTTCCATTACTCCCGAATTTAAATGAAAAAGACTTCCTTTCACCCCTATTTTCGCAAATTTGACATTTTTAGCCCAAAATTCACATTTCTTTTATTTTTAAATTCTATTTTCTTCCAAAAACTTTAGCTTTTAATTTTTAAATTTCTAAATTGACCTTTGACCTTAAATTTTTACTTCGACTTTAAAGTTTGACCTTTGACTTTAAATTTTGACTTTCTCATTTGACTTTCAAATTTTCAAGTTTAGCTTTTCGGTTTGACTTTTAAGTTTAACTTTGACTTTTCAAACTTGACTTTTAAAGTTTAACTTTTTGAAATTGAATTTTAAGGTTGACTTTCTCAGTTTTTAAGTCAAAGGACAATTAAAATAATATATAAAAAATGAGTTCCTCAAACACCAAGTTGAATGAAATTTCCTTGGAGAATTTACGCGTGCATTATGAATTACTACGTAGAGAAAATGAGGATCTAAAATATGAGAGGTACACTATTAGGAAAGAACAGAAACCATTAAAAGCACAATTAGAAGCAAAAATCAAGGATTTCCGAAAGCTTCAAGAAGAATATAGCAACAAGTGTGAAAATTACGATCACATTAAGAAAAAAGTTGCCGCTGTAACTGAAGAACTTGACACTTTGAAAATCAATTCTGGAAAAATAGATGTTAGTTTCAAAAATTATTCTGCGTCAAGTAAGACAGTCGAGTCCTTAGTTGAAAAACAATTGAGTTTTAAAGATTATCAAACCATGGGTCTAGGGTATCACAGTGTTCCACCTCCTTTTAATGACTACTATTACCCACCCCTTGAGACCAATGAGGAAGAAATGCCTGCTTAGTATGGCCAAACCCCTATCCCAACTTCAGTTAAGACTGAACCACCTGGGCCTACTGAGGTTATTCAGGTGAACATTTCTGATGCTTCTACTTCATGTGCAGGTAAAGTGGTAGAAGATGAGAAGAAGGTGAGCACTATTGAACAAACACATGACTCATTGAACTCTGAATCTGTTGCTTATGATCCACCTGCTGTTGAGAAATACAGGCCACCAAAACAACCGAAACCAACGGCTTGTTATATGTGTTCATGTGGCAACAAATAGAAGTGAGGCAAATATAAGCCGGCAGGGGCAGGAACAAACAACTTCCCAGTGAAGAAAAAGACATGTTTTCACTGTTGAACACCTGGACACATTACCCGAAATTGTCCTAATCGCGCATACGTTCCCTACTACGTACAAGGATGGCAAAATGCGCCAAGAGGGAGATTCTCCAAAGGAAATCATTCGAGATCACAATCACGAAATGGTGACTGGAATGCCCAGAAGGCCAAGAATCAAACCTACAAGGCCAAGAATCAAAATCCCAAGGGCAAGAAGGGAATGTCAGCCAAGAAGTCCAATCCAAGAGATGCTCCAGTGAAACAAAGATCGGTTAGGTCAAAATCATTTCGACAGCCGACTTCAAGTTCAAAATCAAGTGCTGAGGCACCCATCAAATTAAAAAAAAAAAGGGTTAAGCCCAACTACAAATGGGTACCGAAGGTTCAATCTCCCAAATTAACTAATGACTCTAATATATCTTCATTTTATGTTTGAGATAAGCAGGATATGTCGTCGGAGAGATTTCCTTGCAAAGATGACAAAGTTCAACCCAATTTCAAAATGGACTAGGTTCCAAAGACCAACTAATCCCGATCTGTGTCAGAGCAGCTATGGAGGCATATCATCAGACTTCGGTTTGTTGGTAGTGGCTGCTCCTGGCACATGATAGGGGACATCTCTCAACTGTGCAACCCTCAGAACTTTAAGTGAGAGTATGTGTCCTTTGCGGGAATGGAAAGAAAGGGAGAAAGGAAGGGATCACATATGGGGTTAGTGCTTAATGATGTGAAGAATTTTGGATCTGTTCTGAGATTATGCGTGCTGTTCTCAGACCTTCTGGATGCACATTCAATCGGTGACTTACGGTTTGGGTTTTATTCTCTATACTCCTGAGTTTATCTTACACTGATTCATTTTGAAGACAAAATTTAATTTCTTATAGCTTTTCGTTATTAGGTATTTTGAGAGGTGATATCAAGAGAGTGATAACGGGCAGTCTGAATCAGTGTAAGGTACTGAATCTGAATTTTCTAGACTATATGTTCAATGTTCTGGTAGGCACGAAGGATTTGATAGTGTGGATTTAAATAGGATTGTTTGGACTAACCATACGATGCTCGGGTAGATTCAGAAGTGAGATAAACATGGGAACCCTCGGGATACACTGAATTAATATGCATATTGAACAACGGTTCAACTTTTCTTTGATGTATGAACGTATGTCCTTAATTCTAGTTCTGATAGGGCTACCCGGGGGTTCTGATAAAGTAGGTCTGTAGGAAATTATTTTCTTGCTTTCCATCTGTCAGACATATGTTGCTTCCTCTGCATGATTGGAAGAGATCCGACCTAGAATGCAACATATGCAACTCTATTTCTACGCACCTCCTGAACTATGAAATTCTTTCTATCTGTTAGTCATATGTTGTTTCCTCTGCGTGATTGAAATAATCTGACCTAGAACACAGCATATGCAATATTCTACCTCTCAATCACTCTATCCTAGTTAGCCATATGTTGTCCCCTCTACGTGATCGAAAGAGATCCAACCTAGGACATAACATATGCATCTATTTCTAAATCTGTCTTCCTCCTTAATAAATGTTTACTCACCTAAAGTAAGGAGTCCTTAGGAAGTTCTTGATAACCAGGGTATATCGGGAAGTGAGGAACATATTCTAGTCCAACTAAAATTGAACCATTTAGAGGTTTTCTGTAGATCTCGCTGCTTAATTTAAGTGGACAACAATAACCGTAGTTATCATTAGCTGAATGGTATATTTGGAAAAGTTTGTCAGTATTCTTCGTGTTTAAGTGGATCACAATATCAACAATTCACCAGATCTATTCATGAAGGTGAAGGTACTGATAAACAAAGTTAAGACTGTCTCACAACTTTGATCCCAAATATTTTTGTTTCTGTTAAATTTGTTCATAGTTTTCCTGTATGCACAAATTTAGGGGGAGAATTAAAAATTTTAAAAATCAAACAAAAATCAAAAAATTTCAAAAATCAAACAAAATTTAGAAAATTAAAAATCCAAAAATAGTGTTATTTCTGTTTTATTTCTTTTTCAAAAAAATATCCAAAATCCAAAAATATTTTTGCTTCTGTTTTATTTTTCCAAAAAAATATGAAATTCCAAAAATATTGTGTGCTACATTTTCTTTTAGTTTTGTTTTGTCTTGAAAAGTGAATTAAGATGTAGATGAGACTCATGGAGACTACATCGGAATTTTCTGAGCCAAGGCTTCATCCGTGATCATCGAAGAGTTCTCATTCGAAGGAGCAAGAAATGAAGATTATTTTTTCAACATTCAATTTTTCTACCCTAGAAGTAAGGTGAAGCTAAGTTGAAGATTATGTGACAGATTGCATTGAAGCCTCCTCAATCAGTATGCTGCTATCAATGAACCTACTAAAATGATCCAGAAGATTGTTTCTCTCCGATATTCTCTCTAAAGATTCTCAAGCTGAAAGCGCTATCTTTCAAGTATCTTTTCAAGAAGCCTCCTCACCCAACGCGCGTTAAATGCCAAATTCTAAAGAAAACCCCAAGTTCTCTAGATGAAGGTGTTGGGTTTTAAGCATTCTGACACTACTAAGTATACATGCAATCCTAAATACCTTGGATCTATGTTTTCTCTATTATACATGCAAATATGAACTTTCCAAGGTATTACCCTATCTTGCATACAATACTTGATACTTGGGTAATCAAATGGATAGAATACATACCTTTGTTTGATGTAGCTTGTCTTCATGATGCTTGAGTGCCTAGTGCCCCAAGTGTGACACCTCAAATGGTTCACACAACACCAAATGCACATGGAATGACTTGAGAGAAATGGAACACTCCTTGAAATCGTCTAGCCCTCATATTCACACACTAGTGCACGATTTCATGAGCCATGACATTCTTTTATATGGTGGCTATTAGGGTTACACCATGTAACTCATAACTTTACCCATTCCTTATGCTCCATGGATTTTAACCTCCATGGAGTATCCATTGGTCACCCCATGGAAATAGTCCAACATAAGAAATCTTGGATCACAAGCCCACATATATAAGAATGAATAAATTACACAATCAACCCATATATTTAATTAGTCTCCTTTTGATCACTTAATTAATTCCAAATTAATTCTTGATCAGTACTAATTAAATAACCTTATTAATATATTAGAACTGATAATATATTAACAAACCTTGAGTGTTATTTCTCTCATTATAGTCTATCCAAATACATGATGCCATGCAGCCCAAATGGACCATCCCTGGTCGGGTAAAGTCTTACCAATTATAGTTATGGACTTAGACATTAATCCAACAGAATTCATTTATTGAAGATTCATCATGTTAATCTTGAAGCTGTGAAGAATTTGAAGATTAATGCTGAAGCCAAGCTCCCAATGAAGATTAACAAGAAAAGCCAGCTAGTTTTTAGGGGGAGCTTGTTGGGTCAATTAGAAAAGAAAGATATATAAACCAAGGGGGATATTGTTGGGTCTATATTTGGTTTATACTTTTCTTTTCTAGGAAAAAAAATATTTTTATGTAATGTTCTCTGTGTTTGTGGTTTGTGTGTTCGAACGTACACAGGTGTACGGTCGTACACCTATCTACGACCCATATCTCATATATGTAGGGTGAGGAGTGTGTAGAGGAGTGTAAGGCTAGTGGTCTAGAGTAGAGACAATGAGAGCATATTGTAGAGAGAGAAACTAGAGAGAAGAATAGTGTGTGTGAGAGAGAATCTATTGTAAGGAGCATCATTCATATTCATTCAATACATCAATAGATTCATCTTAAATCTTCTTCTCCTTCTCTTCTATTTTGATCCAACATCATCCGTTTGATTGGGATTCCGCATCAACAAACGGATTTGATTGATACACAAGCAGATTGGTGACTTACACAATCCTTTGTAAAATAGACCAATCCTTTGTAACTGTGACAAAAAGTTCACTCTTTTTATCGATAATGACTACTTTTTGTTGGGACTTATCGTGTTGTGTCTTACGGCTTTTTGTATAAATCCGGATTGGGCCTGTCTATCCGTGATTATCTATTAGGGTTAGACTGTATATATGCATGCATGTATGAATTATGAGATATACGTCTTATTAATTACGCTTGATTTTTGTAACCCTAAACACCTCTACAGTCGAAGTTCTTAATCGAGCTCTTCTGAGGTGTTGAAGCATTAATCATACAACGTATTCAAGCCATATTCTTATTCACTTTACATTCTTTCTTATTTGCATACTTAAATTTAATCGATCCTGATAGAACTTTGCTCTAACAATTGGTATCAGAGCAGGAGTTTGTGTGATCAATACGCATTCCTTCTGTATTCAGAATTCCTTAGGGTTTCCGCTTTTATCATATAAATAACAAGTCGTCTTCTTCGTTTCAAAGGAAACCTTGTTTTTGATAAAACCCTAATCTCAAGTTTAGAAGTCTGATTCTAAAAACTCAACATGTCTCATGATGATTCGCAAACAAATCCCATTAACATCTCAAACAGCATTGGATCGACAAATAGGATACCCATACTCTATACTCAAGACTATGAAGTATGGGCACTTCACTTTGAAGACTACATGATAGGTTCTGAAGATCATGGCTATCTCATCTGGGAAGCCATCACTCTAGGACCGTTTGTTCATTCGGGAACGAACACTACTGTCAAGACTCAACAAGAGTAGAACAAGCTGGTGGCAAATGAACAGAAGATGCCACAGGATGAGAAAGACAAATTGCTATGTAATGTGAAAGCCATGAAAATGATAAGATTCGCCTTGCAATCCGACACCTTTCGGTTAGTTGGTTCATGCATGACTGTTAAACAAGTCTGGGATAGATTGAAAGAACTCTATTCAACTGATGAAGATCTGGAACACTCAACTCAAACCTTGTTGCTGTCAGAATTTGGAGCTTTCAAACAGAAATCAGAGGAGAAACTCGTACAGACGTTCGATCCGTTCAATCATCTTCTCAGCAGAATGGTAAAGCATGGAATAGAAAGAAAGTTAATTCAGAAAAAGGTGACTTTCATGAACGGACTAAGAAGCGAGTGGATGGATGTGGTCTCTACCGTAAAAGCGCATGAGCAGTTTAAATCTTACTCGCTTGCAAAACTTGTGGGAATCCTTAAGTCCCATGAAAGTGAGATAACCAAAGAAGCGAAAGTGGTCTCTGGTATGGGATCACTGGCTCTTATATCAAAAGGAAAAGGTGTTGTAGAAGAAGAAGAAGAGTCGGATATATCTGAATATGACCTTACAAGCGAAGAATATGCTATGATGGTCACCAATCCAAAGAAGTTTGCTAGAAGAAAATTTCCTGTCAACAAGAACCGAAACTGGAAATGAAGCAAAGATTATCTCTCAAAAGACTGAAGACAAGAATGAGAGCAAACTTGCAGGAGACTCGGGATACGACTACAACTACAACCATGGAAAGAACCACTTAACAAAGGATTGAATGTTAAGGAAATTGGCTGAGAAGAGAGATGGGGAAGATGATGAGGCATATTGCATGCGAAAGCTGGAAGAGATCAAGAACAAGAAGACAACTAACGGCGCAAAAGGTACGATGAGTGCTTTAATTGTGCAGGAAAAGGCTGATGAAGATGAGTTCGGCGGCGTAGAAGTGTGGTCAACCGAATCTGAGGATGAAGAAGTAAGAAAGCCCACTCATGGAAGGGCTTATGTGGCAAAGGAAGCAGGTTCAGCCGGGAAGTGCTTGATGGTCACCGTTGGATCATCAATCAAAAGTGCAGATAAAGAACCGAACCTGAATGAAGACAAATGCTTCGCGGCATAGCCTGTCAGTGTGCAGATCAAAGACTACGATCGGTTGATCAAAAAGGTACAAACCATCCTCGAATCACTTAAAATTCCATTAACAAATTATGAAGAAGAATTAAACCAATTAAAATTTAAATTCTCTAACTTAAGTGGTAGTCTCATGCAACCTCGCTTAGCGAATTCTAACCTAATTGACCAACTCAGTAGGGTGTCTTCAAAGAGTGAGGAGAGAAGGATGTGGATCGAGTTGAAAGAGGAGGAGTTAGTTAAAGCTAGGGACGAAAGTTTTTATTTGCAAAAAGACAATTTGAAAATTTTGAAACAGAGAAATGTTTTTTGTTTAAATGCTAAGCGTTTATACACTAATATAGCTCAATTGCATTTAAGCTGTGAGATAGGAAAGAAAATCCATAAGATGATTTTGCCTTTTCTTGAATTCAAGGAAGATGAAGTAATAGTAGATTGTGAATTAGTAGTATCATCAGAAGAGACGTCCATGTCATACAAAATTGGTCTGGACAAAATAGAAACCTCCATAGATTCAAAAGAACACAAATGCATGTTAAAAGACATTTTAGATGAAAATGAAAAATTGAAAATCAAATCGGACACTATTCACTCATTTGATCAATCCAATGCCAAACTATCCTCTGAAAATAAAATAGACTTAGACAACGCATTTGAATTTGATGAGATGAGTGAGATATTTGTAGAAGATGTAGTTGATTACTCTGAGTTTATGAAGAGAGAAACTGAGAATGATAAACCATTAATCTCAAAAGATTCGGTTGAATTTGCTCCTCTAGCAAAGGATAAGGAAAAGAAGCTTAATGAAAAGGCTGTGGTTTATCAAAAGGTTCAAACCGTGACAAATCAAGTGTATGCAACTCAAGGAATAACTCACGGACAAACAGAAGAACTAAGAGTCTTGGTGGAACAACTTCATAGATTGCACCAACACAATTATCTCGCCCAAATGTGTTTCAAACGCACATCATTCTTCCTAAGATGTTATTATTTCATCAAACATACTTTAAATGTACAATACCACTCTATATGTATTAATACACTATTTACGATAATACTTCATAAATATTATTTTACGATATCCCTTGATTGTTTATATATAGAATTATCGATGTCAACTATCATAAGTCTCTTTATCACTTCGAAAAGTTTCTTATTACTTATAACACAGAAATTTTAGAATCTGGAATACTTCAAAATTTCTTCTTCCAAACCAAGGTCGGCAACAGACCTTAAACTTTCTCAAGTAATAGCAATATAAGCAAGCAACCTAAGGCATGCTATATTCATTTATCATTTAGCACATATTAGAATATAAGGCATATCTCCTCTAATATTCTAGTGCTTGTGTCCATTTAGGTATTCAACCTAAAATATACTAGATACACGTCGTATCATCATCCATGTTTAAGTCTAGAAATTCTCAAAATTCCTAGTTCACTTAAACTAATTCTCAGAAAATTTTGAAATAACTTAATATTTTAGAATACTAGGGTTTATCACTACCCAATACTCCACTTAAATAATTCCTATGGTTTGTATACATATACTTACAATGAATCCGTTCATATATTAAACTTCCAACAGTTTAAGTCTAAACATCAATCTGTGGTACTTAGTTCACTTAAACTACTGCTTTCATACCATTAATTTGAAAGACGCTTAACTTTCATACTAAAGACATTGTTACTCCAAGTTACTGCAAACATGCTACATGCATGTTTATAAACAATAATTACAATGATAGTTTGATTACAAAAGACTGGATACAAACCGACTAAGTTTTAATATATTACATCACTACCCAGGATATTATAGTTTTATACATACATAAACCCAAGTACAAAAGTAATAGTATAAACTATTCTAAATCTTCCAACAGTATATGAGTATACTGGATTCTCATTACCTGCAATTGTTAAACACTGAGAGGGGTAAGTGGTGACGCTTAGTGAGTTAAATAATAGATACGATATAAAGTTATGTCATATATATACTTCAATATGACAGAAGCAAAGGGAACAAGGAACAACAAAGGCATATGTGAATCATGCGACAAGCTTTCCATATCAAATCAATGAGACATAACAATTTTAATACTTGATATACATCAATAACACTTTGACCCAAATGATAAAGACGATATACAATTTATGATTAAACATTTTGGTAGATTTCAGGCTTTCAACCCTGTCTAACTTTCTGCCAATGTCATTAGGGTAGAATTCATTCTCTTGCGAGACATGCTCTACACGGATAGAGGCTACATACCAATACCACTGTGAATCTAAGTCCTTTCACTGATCACATGGCCAAAGGTACAACTTTGCTATAACACATAACACGAGATGATAACACGGAAAAGCATATAGCACATATAATACATTACATACAATTGTTCCTATATATTGAACACGCTGTGAAATACCCAAAGGAATAAATGATAATCTGGGCACCACTTCGGCTCTAAATATGACTTTCTGTGATGAAACCGGGGATTTTAGTTGAAAATCGAGCCTTACTCGGGCAAAGTTTCAATTTGAAAATATGATTTTCTCAGGAAATTCAGAGCGTCGGGAATTGCTTCGGGTGTCGGGGATTATACCAGGACTTCGGGGAGGTTAAAAGTGGGCTAAAGAAGGTTTAGAAAGAGAGATATAAGAGAATGTAACCGAAATACGACTATCTTTGCAGCCCTTTTATAGGCTAAAATCTGAGGTTCACGACGTGAATCATGCTTGTTCACATCGTGAGTTTGATCTCGGTCATCCCCTAGGCTTGTCGTTTGTCTTCTAGGCTTGAGAGGTGTCATTCAAGTAGTTCACGTCGTGAATTTCTATGATTCACATCGTGAATGGAATCAGGTCTCGAAGTTTGTGCTCCGAACTTCAAAAATCAATATCCTTCGCATACGAGCTCCGTTTTTTACGTTCTTTGTATCCACGCGTAGGTGAAATTATGATTTAAAACTTTCATTTAGACTATGTCGGCTAATTTTTAATTTATTTTCAATATTATATATTTAACAGGCCGAGAGAGAAAAAAATCCGTTAAAAATTCATAACTTCTTCATCCGACGTCCGTTTTCGTCTTTCTTTTTACCGCTGTACTACTATTAACGAGACCTTCGATTTTCGTTTAGGTTGTGTCGGCTAAAAATCACTCAATCTTTATTTCAACTTTTTAGCTATGTACTGCTATACCGAAACTTAGAAAAATCATAACTTCCTCATACGAAGTCAGATTTTGACGTTATTTTTATGAAAATTCTCGGTTTAACGAATACTAAAATCTTCATGTAGATCATAAGGGTTAAAAAGTAGTTTATCGAAAACTCACTTTTTACGTCATATGGCATCGTGCCGGTGTGTCGCAAAACTTCAATAAGCCATAACTTCCTCGTTATAACTCAGATTTCGATGAGGTTTTCGCCAAAATGTTTCTAACGAGATTCTTTACAACTTTCCGTAAAATAATTTTACTTATTTTCAACTTTATATTTTCGTTAATTTCAATATTTAACTTTTGATTGGAATCTCATAAGACTTCCAATACATTCTAAATGATTCTAAACATAGTTTTACTTCAATTATAGTAAAAACTATTTGTTAGAACTCAATTCTCAAATTCATATAATATTTCATTATATTATTCCCTTTTAAAATTACATAACACGATAACCGAACGTGTATGTTACATACAAATACAATCGATACCATATAATCATGATAACACATAAAGAAAACATACGCGGTACCATGTGTTCCAGTCCTAAGACTTCGCCTATCATGGGCCCCGCCCCTTCTCTGCTAATGATGAGATCTTGAACCTTGTCCACACTTAAATAGTAATGAGATACAAGCCCCCACCCACACTCACCTCCCTAGCAGGCACACATACAAGTATCACAAAGACAACAAGTATAACTAAACATGCACATAGTGATCGGGTACACCCCAACATCGAACCATAGTCCTAAATCATACATATAAACATTCCTCGAATCCCACCCGTCATCGGATCGAAATCCAGAAACATATAACATAAATACATGCCGGCATTGGTGCCTTCGATCCGTTCAAACAGGAGGAAACTCACCTCAAATGCTAAAGCTCACTGCAAGAAATCCCTAGCTGTAGTCATGCTGACTCCCCGAGCTATCCATGCCAAATATCACCCAATTAAAAATTAGGTTCCAAACCGTAATCCATAATCCTTACTTAGGGTGAAAGGACCGTTTCACCCTTGGTCAAACAAGGCACAAAATCGAGGCCTAAGCCCAAAACCATAATTTCCATGAAAGCCCATCAATGGCCCAATTTTCCAAATTGGGCCCAACCCCTACCTGGAACAACCCTTTTGAACCCATTCTATACTTCATAACCCTCCAAGGGTCAACCTTTGTCAAAGTCAAGTCAAGGTCAAAGTCAACATCCAGGTCAAAGTCAAAGTCAATGCTCCGAGTTGACTCAAATCGTCGAGTTATTCCTTTAACTCGGTGAGTTCCCATAAACCTTAGAATCGTGATACTTCGAATGAACTCATCAAGCTCTCCCTTAACTCGTCGAATTCCTACCCTCTTAATATAATTAGGTCATACTCACATCAACTCGTAGAGTTCCTTCATGAACTCGTCGAGTTCTTCAGTCTGTTTACTCCTTAATGCATTAAGCCCTTATTCTTAATATCTGAACCCAATACTCTAAATCTAGACTGGAAATACCTTTTAGAAGGGCAAAATTTCCAACTTTACTCATTAATCCCTTCCTAAAGAGAATAAGATCAAAACCTAACCCAAAAAGACCAAATACTTAATCCAAAACCCACCAAAACTACAAGATAGACCATAAGGTAAAAGATCTGGACTCTAGGGACTAAAAGATCACGTAAAGCTTTAAGCTTTATCAACATGCATGGCCATTTAGAACAAGAAATGCCAACATAGAATCTTAGAGGTTGCATGGGACTTCCATGGCCATAAAGTTGGCACCTTTATGCAATGAGAGCCCCTCTAGACACTAGATCTAAAGTGTTTTCCCTAACGGGGCGTCCAAATCCTATCAAAGATCATACTTGGACCAAAACACGCAAAAGGTGCTAAAAAGGAGATCTAATAAACTATTAGGCAAGTTTGAGACTTAATTACCAGAAAGTGATGAAAATCGAGGGAGGTTTCCGGATCTAGCAAATCTTCCTTGTTCCTTCAAACTTTCCTTCCTTCCAAGAACTTCAAGCACCCACAAGAACACTCAAAATGGCTCACAATCACTCACAACAGCATTAGGGTTTCGAGATCTAGGTTTAGGACAGTGGAGGCTAGAAATGAGGCCAAACCCTAGAGCATAAGGTGTTTAAATAGAGTGCAAAATCCCGGATCTAGTGTTTCCCAAACCCCCTCCAACTCGTCAAGTTGGTCCTCCCCAACTCGTCGAGTTGGTCTTTAAATTCCCGCGTGCCCAATTATTCCAACACGCCGAGTTCTCAACCTTGAACTCGACGAGCTGGCCTCTTAATTGAAGACTTTCTTTCCTTAATTAGCCTTTTGAATTTTTGGTGTTACAATTAGCTTCACATCGGTCACCGATAGATAGATCAACGTCGAGGCTACAGGGAGTGGTCACCACCTACCCACCAAAAAAGTGTTACCACCTCTGCGTCACGTTAGCTTCACCACCAACCTAGTAGACAATAGAAATGGTTACCACTCCACAATATTCCTTTTTTTATTATTTTTAGATTTTTAACATTATATTAAATAAAAAAACATAATTTATAACATAAATAAAATTTTTGAAAACATAAAAAAATAAAATCATATTTCATTAATTAAAAACATTGAAATTTAAAACCTAAATTACTAAAATAAACATAAAACATACCAAATAAAACATTACACTACTTAAAAAACATTAAAAAAAAAATTAAACATAAAAAACCAAAGAGAAATACGACTCGTCGTTGTTGTCGTCACCGACCTCATCCGCTTCGTCATCATCATTCTCATCCGCTTCGTCGTCACTGTCCTCATCCTCTTCGTCTTCATTGTCATTTTCCCTTGAAATTTTCTTTCTCATATGTGCTCGGTCAAATTGTGACGTAGATTGTGATGTGTTTTACGGTTTTGTATTTCCAAAATCCTAGAGAAGTATGTCGGGCTGTCAACTTGTATTACTGCAGGTGGATTAAGTATATCATTTCCGGTATATGAACAATTAGCCATACCCTTTTCTTCTGTTGTCATGTTATGTAAAATAACACAAGCAGTCAACACCGTCATTAGTTTTGCCCGATCCATGTTCGTGTCGAATGTTTGATTATGTGTCACTTTTGTTTTAGGACTCAAAACGCTCGTTCCACATCCTTCTTTGAAGATTCTTGTGCTAACTTGAACAATTTTTGTTTTTCATCGGCTGGAAATGAATATGACATGACAATTTTAGCACACTCTGGATATATCCTATCACCTAGGTAATACATATACTTATATTCATTTCCATTCACAACGTATGACATGGTTGGTGTTTTACCCTGCAAAATATTGTCAAGTAACGGAGACGATTGGCGCACATTCTTGTCATTGTTTGACCCCGCCATACCAAAGAATGTATGTAAAAACCATAGGTCCTGTGAAACAACTACCTCTAATATAACAGTCGGGACCCAGTGATCACCTCGCGTGAATTGACCACGCCACACATCGGGACAATTTGCCCACACCTAATGTGTATAGTCAATACTACCAAGCATCCCTAGAAAACCATGTTTAGTTTGATACAGGACATACAACTGTTCGACATCACTTTTAGTCGGATGTCGCAAGTATGTCACGGTAAAGCTCTATAACATACTCACATAATATATATATATATATATATATATATATATATATATATATATATATATATATATGTATATGTATATATATATATATATATATATATATATATATATATATATATATATATAATCTCAACCCGTCCTCTCAGACATTTTCAAATACTCATCCGATGCGTCTGCGGCTATATCATATCCCAATTGTCTAAGATGGGATGTACATTTTTATATTGTAGTAAAATCATGTTTACTTCTAGCATCCCAATTTAATTAGAAAAACTCATAATTACGTTCCAAATCTCTAGCTATACATAAGAATAACTCGATAGATCATATAAACTATCAAAGACAAAATAATCACGTAACAAATGTTCATTTGCTGCCTCTCTATCCCGGTTGATCTATTTTGTACGTTTCTTCTCGCCATGTGAACTTTCGTCTCTCTCACAAACCATGTGTTGTGTCGCAGACAATAGTGTGTGCAATACCAACTCGTCATCAGATGAAGAAGAAATTGAACCGAAAAAATTATCAACTTTTTTTAAAGTGTGAATATTTTGAAAAAAGTGTCACAAACGATCAAAATCGATTTCAACCAATTAATGAATCCGTTTTCATCCGTCTCCCAATTCACCCCACAACCAGAGCACCGACCCTTAGGGTGTTGTTCACGCGTTTTACGGCACGCCACCTCAGCAATTACACGTGTTTCTCCTTCCCCAGTCCGCTTAGCCTAATGTCTTCATATATTTCTCGACTATTTCAATAGACTTGCAAAATCACTTTCTAACAGTTATAATACATGCACTGAATTCAATTTAACCATTTTGTTACTCAACTAATTTGATTTTGACACTTGTATAGATATAGAACCAACATACGATTTTCCTTTCTCCTGAGGGATCCTTCTCACCTCTTGTTGATGCCAACGTAGCAAGTGCTTACCCCACACTTAAATGGCTTTTCAAACGCCCAAGTCTTATTGACTCTTCATTTCAAGACAATTATATATAAATATTTAATTTGTTGTTTGATCGCTCATGTTGATTTCAATTTATTAAATCCTTCGATGATAAGATGTCTTTGATAATTTGTCATCAAAATATTATCAGATAGTAAATATATTATTTTTGTGAATGATTGATGGTTTGGTATATGTCTTAAAGTGCGTTGGAGATTTAATTTAAATTTTTTTTTTTTTTTTTGATTTATTGAGTTTTTTTAAAAAGTCAATACGTAAAAAAATATGTTTATTAATATGAAAAATGATTTTTAAAATAACTTTTTGTTAACTCTTACAAAAAAAAAAAGAATTATCAATGTAACCGTTTTCCCTAATTAACTATCGAAAATAGCCAAAAATTATTAATTGTTTAAAAATAGCCCACAAAATTATTTATAATTAGAGTGAGCTACTGTTTCGCCAAGTCGTCTACTGTTTCAGGTTAACTGTCAATTTTTTTTTTTATTTCGAAAATCTAAAATTATAGGTTATTTTATAACCTACGGTTTCCTCTTGACGAACTACGGTTTCCCAAACCGTAGTTTACGGTTCTAGGTAAAAGTTTATGGTTTTAATTTTTTTTTTAATAAATGGAGAGTAGTTTTACAAAAGATATTTTTTAACAAAATAATTATCAAAAAATACTCTATAATTTACAAAAAATATTTTTTATCAAAATAATTCTCAAAAAACTACTCACCATTTATTTAGAAAAAAAAATTAAAACTATAGACTTTTTATCCAGAACCGTAAACTACAGTTTGGAAAACCGTAGTTTGTCGAGAAGAAACCGTAGGTTATAAAATAACCTACGATTTTAGACTTTCGGAATGAAAAAAAATTATAGTTAACTCAAAACAGTAGATGATTTAGCGAAACCGTAGCAATTACCCTAAAACTATAGATTTCCCCCTTTGACCGCAGTCAACTCTGGTCAAACTACTATTAAATGGATTATTTTTGGTTAATGTATTTTTTTTTGCTATTTTTGGATAGGTAAATAGGAAAAATGACTAATATAGTGATTTCCTCTAATAAAACTAAGTTTGCAACAAGTTATGATTCTTAAATTTGCAAAAAAACCTAAAACTTTTTTGGTTGAAAAAAATAATTCTCTCTTACGTGTATATGCATCATCTAGATAAAGGAGGGGAAGGGATATATATATATATATATATATATATATATATATATATATATATATATATATATATATATATATATATATATATATATATATATATATATATATATATATATATATATATAAAGGAAACATTTTTCCTTTCATCACATTCATTTGAAACTCTCATGTATTTTTCCTTTCTCCACATTCATTTAAAACTCCTATGACTTTTCAATTTCTTTCTAATAATGATTATAAGTTGGTTAATAAGGTTAAATAAATATCAAACCTTAAGTATAATCATATATAAACCAAATTTTAATATTAAAAAATATATTTACTTCTTGTTGGGATAATGATGTTGCATCTTGGGCTCGTTCCTTTTAGCCCAGTTTTGTAGCCGGTTTGGTCCTATCCAACCGTGCATTATTTTCTTCTAGGGTTTTAGTATTTAAGGTGCATGCATGCATCCTTAGTAACTAACGTTTTTATTATTCTCATCATACTATTGTAAACCCTAGCTCGCCTCTACAGTGGAAGTTCTTTATCGAGCTCTGTTCAGGTGTGACTACTTTTGAATCATAAGCTTTACAGTGGAAGTTCTTTGTCTTGTTTGATTTAATAGTTTGTTCTCATTAATATACATGTGAAAGATCTAAACGATCAAGAGATTTATTCTCATCACTTCTACTTATAAAGTTATGTTTTTTAACTTTTAATATATTATACATAATTTATTAGTTTTAACATATTGTTGAATGTAAACCATTATCATTTTAAAGCTAAAAATTTTGAACAATTTATATAAAATACTTAAATTATTAATTTAAATATAACATTTCGAGCTCAACTTAAATAAAAAATTTAAATTTAACTTAAACAACTCAATCAATATTTTGTAAATAGTTAAAAGTGATAAATTGTAGCGTCTTTCTAATAATGATTATAAGTTGGTTAATAAAGTTCAATAAATATCAAACCTAAAATATAATCATAAATAAACTAAATTTTATTATTAAAATAATATATTTACTTCTACTTATAAAAATAAGTCTTTAACTTTTAACATATTATAATTAATTTATTAGGTTTAATATGTTGTTGTATGTAAACCATTATCAGTTTAAAGCTATAACTTTTGAACGGTTTGGACAAAATAGTTAAATTGTTAATTTAAATATAACATTAAAGTATCAACTTAAATATAAATTTCACTTCCACTTAAAAAACCCAAAGAATATTTGTTGAATAGCTAAATGTGATAAATTGTAGTGCTAAATACAAAAACTACATTATAATATCAATTTAACTAAAATATTTCCTACGGATATTTTTACAATTGTTAAAAGTTTAAAAAAGTAGCTTAAAATAACTTATAATAACAATAGTTAAAAATAACTCCATATAGGGTTATATTGTTACCTTTAAAATCAAAAAAAAATATTTGATGTTTTAAATAATTATAATGATAGAAATTAAAATTTTATGCAAATAAATTTTAAAAAATTAATTAATAATAACAACAACTATAAATAACATTAAACCAGATATTATATTTAATTTTATTGATAAGTAGCTCGCGGGTAAAAGTCATTCAAACGATTAAGATATATATATATATATATATATATATATATATATATATATATAATTCAAAATAATCAATATATTATATCAATTTGGTATACGAATTATTATATTAAATTTAACAACAATATTATTGTTGTATTTATATATATATATATATATATATATATATATATATATATATATATATATATATATATATATATATATATAAAGATTTCAACTATATGGGTGTTTCTGCGCAACATTCGAGCATTCGCCTGATATATCTTATAAAGGAATCATTTTTCTTTTCACCATATTTATTTGAAACTCCCATGACATTTCAATTTCTTTCTAACGATAATTATAAGTTGTTTAATAAGGTTAAATAAATATCAAACCTAAAGTGTAATCATATATAAACTAAATTTCAATATTAAAATAATATTTTAACTTCTACTTATAAAGTTATGTTTGTTAACTTTTAACATATTATACTTAATTTAGTTTTAATATATTGTTGGATGTAAACAATTATCATTTTAAAGATATAATTTTGGAACAATTTGTTTAACATAATTAAAATTTTAATTTAAGTATAACATTACAGGGTCAACTTAAATATAAATTTTAGTTTAACTTAAACAATTCAAAAGATATTTGTAAATAGTTAAACGTGATAATTGTAGTGATTTTCTAATAATGATTATAAGTTGGTTAATAAGGTTAAATAAATATAAAACCTAAAGTGTAATCATAAATAAACTAAATTTCAATTTTAAAACAATATCTTTACTTTTACTTATAAAGTTATGTCTTTTACTTTTAACATATTATATTCCAATGTCTAAATAAACCATTATATTTTGTTAGGTCCCAAATCTGTGGGGATCTATCTAATGATCAATCAATTGCAATAGAAATGAAGAAGAAGAAGATTAAACAACCAAGCTTGCATACAATTCAATCATGAAATGTCGAATACAACATGGATAGACTGAAAACTAGCTAGACCGACCAAACCTGCCTCTGACAACCTGACAACAATTTATAGCAATGCAAATCTGACCGAAAACCTACCTAGACCGAAAACTCATGCAAGCACAAACGATGTCCAAAACACATCCCTAAACCATCCATGCATTAATACCTAGCCCAAACTAAATATATTGGCCCTTCAATCTCCCCCTTGGTTTGGGGCTAGCATGATTCAGTCTTTATCGACCACCAACACATCTGACGTTCCCATAGCTCCATAACATATCTCCTTCTGTATAATGTCAGCAACCATGGTTGTATATTCCTTAGCAGCAGGCTCAAAATATCTTCAGCCACTATGATCTGATGAATAGAGAGTTTATGAATATCCCACTTTCCAAATTGTAGCAAATACCTCTTGTCATATAAACAAATACATCCATGTTCAAGTTTGATGACAATAGAAGTTGTAGTTTCATAAAACACCCAGTATAACATGGATTTCATAGATCCATCTGGATGATTCTGAAGGATCGGAATCTGATTTACTTGATTGGTTGTGGGCCACATCACAGATCGAAGAGGTTGATTGGTTTTAGGATCTATGACATTTGGGTAAATCTTGATGATAGACGATGCTGATTTCATAGAGGGAAATCCCTTTGCCGCTTGACCTTCTAAAAACAACTTGAATTGTGTTGCCTTGGGTTCATTTGTTGGATTTGAAAACGGGGCTTTAGACAATTCTGTAAGATCAACCCTGGTCCAAGGATTGAAATCGTGAGCATCTTTATACAGTTTGGTATTTCCACTCTTTTTTTTCACAATCCACTTTTTCAAAGGGTCATGGAATCCCCAAGAGATGATCCCAGACCTATCACCATAAATATATCTAAAGTGATTTTCTCCAATGTCAGTAACGGTGATCTCTGGTTGATTCACGGGAGCATTCTGATCCGAGTTCTTTTTGAACAACAGTTGACCCTTCTCAGCAGCTTTGGCTTCTTTATCACGTTTTAATTCCACGATATAAGGAGCCTGCACTTGTTCTTTTTCAAAACGATTAACAACCCTGGTTGATTTTGTCGGAGGTGGAACTACGGGAGCATCTTGATTAGGAAGATAGATTCTGGGCTCACTGACGGATAATTTAAACTTCTCACCAAATTCTTCTTCCAGCTTCTTCTTTAGATAATAATAACTGGCGGTCAACAGATCAAAGTGCGTCTGAACATCGGTGATTTGCTTTGATTTCTGAGTGTTTTCCTTGAGAAGATCAGCAACTTGATTATTGAGCTTGACGTTTTCAGTTTGAAGATCTGCAACTTTGATATATCGGTGATCTCCTTTCTCAAATCAGGCACTGAGGTGTCATCATCTCTAGATATATTCTCCTCAAAGGATATTCCTTTTTCGCGTAAGGAGTGTGTTGGACTTAAATTCTGAGCCAAATGCATGGTAAGCCTTACAGAGGCAACATCATGATAAGGCCTTGGAAGAGATGAACTCAAGCCAGCAGATGAGCCACCAACTTTGTGAATTGAGTTGGAGCCTTCTTGAATGGGCATGGATGAAGAAGAGGTAGCAGTTGTGAGTGGAGGAGTCTCTATGGTTTGAGTTAGGTCAGGAAAAATAACTCCCACCCTTGGATTAGCTCTTTGTCTTTTCATCGGGGGCTGGGAGGTTAGGTCTGTCTGAGCTTCACTCAAAATTGGCTCAGATGTAGAAATCACCCTTTCAAGGGGAGGAATCCCTAAAGAGGTGTCCATTTGAATTGAAGAATCAACCGTTTAAACGGGAACAGGAGGCTCAACTTCTTGATTGTCAACATTTTTCCTTATCTCTGGTGTTGGATTGGCTCCATCATTGATATCATTGAAGATGTCATCGAGATCTTCATTTGACAAGGTGTACTCAGGTCCAGTGAATTGTTCAACAATATCATCTCTATCATAGCCGGACAGATCAACTCTTTCATTCTCTTCTCTTTCCTTAGCTTCAGTGAATTCTTTTGTGGAACCTCCATCAAAATCACCTTGAACTGTCACATTTGTGAAATTTTGCTCCTCAGCCACAATGCCAGTTCGAGCAGCAACAGTTTCTTCCTCATGGTCTGAAACGTCGATTATATCATCATTTATATATGCATATTCTGATGATGCATGATCAGTTGAAGTATGCTCAGGTGACCCATGGGATTCAGAAGAGTCGGTCAGCTCGACAAATTTTCCAAATTTTTCTAAAGGGTACTTCCCTTGGAACATCATTTTCCCTTTTTGATTTTGCTTCATCAGACTGATTGTGTTTGGTCCAAAAGCCTTCATGTCGATAATCTCTCCCATCTTGGCAGGGTCTGGAAAGAGGCAGTTGAGAAAAATCTGGATGAACCGAGGGTAAAGCAGGAATTGGTCCTTCACCTTCTTTTTGAAATTAGTGACCATTTCTTCTAAGATAAATATTAAGAAGTTGAAGTCGATTCCTGCTGCTAGTGCAATAATAGCTTGAGTATTCCTTGAAGAGATCTCGTTCGCTCCACCCTTATGCCCTGATTTACAGTTAACAAACACATGAGCCAGAAACCTCTAGTATGGAGGTAGCAGCTTCTTGAGGGTCGGTGGGAAAATGCCTTCATATCCCATCCTTTCAAGGTACTCATCAACAACTCGTAGATCTATGTCGGTAGGATAAGTAGCTTTGTCATTAAGGTTGAATGTGTCTTTGATAAACTGCTCAGTGATGACAATTTTACGTCCTTTGACAGTTGCTTCGATTGTCTGCGCTCCGTTGCTTTCATTTCTGATGCTAGCTGAACTCCAGAACTCGTTGATTAAATCCAAGTAGATTATGGGATTCTAAGTGAGTGCTGAGAAAATGCAACATTCACGCAACCTGAACATCATTGACTTGAATTCATTGTGCGCCATAGGAGGATCATCAAGCAAAATGGAAACATTGTGACTTTCTGCAACCTTGAAACTTGCCATTTTATCTGCACAAAACGACCAGATGAGAAATCTTTTGATTAAAATGCATTGAATTTATTTATCAATTTAATTCCTTTAGTTTGGCCATTTCAATTAATTTTATAAGTCAAAAATTAGGTTCTCAGTCAAGAAAGTCAAACCGAAAACCTAAGGACCAACACACAAGTCAAGACCGAAAGCCAGAGTTCACACGAAAAATAAGCTAGAACGAAAGCCAAGAAGGACAATTCTCAGCTGGACCGAAAACCATCTGAACTGGCTCGACCGAAAACGGATCGGCTTGGACCGAAAGTCGTCTGAGCTGGCTAGACCGAAAACGGCTCGGCTTGAACCGAAAGTCGCCCGGACCGAAAACACCGACAGTTCATATATTCGCGATTTCCCATTGATTTCACGGTCGGTTTTCGAAGAAAAATGCATATCAGTGGTCGAAATTGCAATACCTTTGATGATTTGAAGTTGATTGAACCAAAGAACACACCAAAATTTTCAAGATTTTAGAGAGGAAAAAGAGGTTTTCGGTATTCTTGAGAGAATGGGAACCGAAAATAATTTCATTTTGTTCTTTAAATACCCGGTTCAAGACTTGGTCCAAACCCGGATCCCAAACCCGATTTCCAAATCTTAATGGGTTGCAACATTTTTATTTAAAAATTGGTCCAATACCCAACACTTTATTAAAAATAATACTCTTTAAGGATTAATTCAGAAAAATAAAATAAAATAAAGTAAAATTTCCTAAGATTTATAAATCCTAAAAGAATTAAAAATAGAATAAAATAAAAATTGAAATAAAATTTTAAATGCTAAAATTTTAATTCAAACCTAAAATTAAGTCTTTAACTAAAATTAATAATTTTCGTGATTTTGGGATCATAGTTGTTAGACAATCATTTGCCATTTATCAGTAGCTCTCTTTTCATGAATAGATCTGGTCAATCACCAGTATTGTGGTCCACTTAAACACGAAAAATTATGACAAATTATGGACCTGCTATAGATGACAAGACAAGTTGATCTTATGTTGCTAGATAATATTTCCTAAGGACCATTCATCTGACGATGACCAAGGATATTATTGTCCACCTAAATTGAGCAGCGAGATCTACAGACAATCTAGAATTGTTCAGTTTTAGAGGTATTAGAACATGTTTCCCGCTTCCTGATGTACCCTAATAATCAAGAACTTCCGAGATACTCCTTACTTTAGGTGAGCAGACTATTATTCATAGAGAGGATATAGAGATAGAATGTTGATACCAATTGTTAGTCCCCAAATATGCTTGTGTATCAATCAGATCCAATTGATGGTGCAAAATCCCAATCAATTGGATGATTTCAGATCAAAATAGAATAGAAGGAGAAGAAGAATAACTTGAATCTATGATGTATTCATGAAATGATTGATGCTCCATACACATAGTTGACACACACTCTTCTCTGTTGTTTCTCTCACACCTTAGGAACACACACTTAAGCACTTGGAGAAATTCTTATCACCTCACCCACCTAACACCTATATATACATGGGCCACAAAATCAAGGCCGGACCAAAAACCCAATGCTAGACCGAAACCTCATGGGTTTTTGGTCCAAGCTACAATTAGTCCCAATATTAGTTTTCGGCCCAAATGATAAAACAATAAATGCTTAGAAAAGCAAAGTATAAACCAATTTTAGACCCAACAATCTCCCCCTTGGTTTATAGCTTTCTTTTCTAATTGACCCAACAAGCTCCCCCTAAAAAGTAGCTGGCACTTCTTATCAATCTTCATTTGGAGCTTGGCTTCAGTTATTATCTTCAAATTCTTCACAGCATCAGGATGAATATATGAATCTTCTATTAAAGAATTCATCTTGCGCAGTTGGGCATTTCTTCAAGATTTGACTCTGAACGCACATTGGATGAGGAAACTTTATGTACTGGTTCTTGAAAGATAGCGCTTTCAGCTTGAGAATATTCATAGAGAATAGAGAGAATGAATCTTCTGGATCACTTCAGTAGGTTTAAGATAGCAGCAGACTGATTGAGGAGGCTTCAATACAATCCGCGACATAATCTTCAATTTTAGCTTCACCTTGCTTCTGGGGTTGACAGATTGAATGTCGAAAGAATAATCTTCATTTCTTGTTCCTTCGAATGAAAATTCTTCGATGCTCACGGATGAAGCATTGGCTCAGAAATTCTTCGATACAGTCTCCATGGGTCTCATCTACGCCTGAAATCACTTTTTCAAGACAAAACAAAACTAAAAGAAAAATTAGCAAACAAAAATATATTTTTCGACTTTTTATATTTTCTGAAAAAAATAAAACAGAAATAACACTATTTTTTTATTTTTAATTTTCTATTTTTTTGTTTGATTTTTGAATGTTTCTGATTTTTGTTTGATTTTTGAATTTTTTTTAATTCTCCCCCTAAATTTATGCATAAAGGAAAACTATGAACAAATTTAAGAAAAACAAAAAGTTGTGAGACAGCCTTAATCCGTTTATCGGTACCTTCCCCTTCATTAATAGATTTGGTCAATTGCTGGTATTGTGGTCCAGTTAAACACAAATGATATCGACAAAAATTTTCTAAATAAATCATTTAGCTGGCGACGACCATGAATATTGTTGTCCACTTAAATTAAGCAACGAGATCTACATAAAACCTCTAAATGGTTCAATTTTAGTTGCACAATAATCAAAGCAGCGAGATCTACAGACATTCTAGAATTGTTCACTTTTAGATGTACTAGAACATGTTTCCTGCTTCCTGATATACCCCATTAATCAAGAACTTCTGAGATACTCCTTACTTTAGGTGAGCAGACTATTATTCATAGAGAGGATAGATTTAGATTATTATTAATTATGGTTTTTTAGAGGGATTGAGAAGTAGAAGGTTGCATATGCTGTGTACCAGGTCGGATTGTTAATCTCACAGAGGAGACAACATATGGCTAACAGATAGGAAGAATTTCATAGATATTATATGCAGAGAAATAGATTTGCATATGTTGTAGTCCAGGTCGGATCTCTTCCAATCACGTAAAGGAGGCAACATATGACTAATAGTAAGAAAGAAAGAAAATAATTTTCTACAGACCTACTTTATCGGAATTCCCCAGTCGCCTTATCAATGCCGGAATTAAGGACAGAATCCGTACATCGAGGAAAAGTTAAACCACAGTTCTAGATACGGGTTCTCTTTATGTGAATAGTGGATTCTCATGTATATCTCCCTGCTCAACCTATCCAAGCGTCGTATTGTCAGGCTAAACGGAACTATCTAGGTCAAGATTTATCAAAGTCTCTAGATTCCTTAAGTTCATCTCCACCTAGTCAAGTCTGTTAAATTCTTCGTGCACCAGCACATCGAACACAGAGCCTAGACAATTCAGCTTTGGTACTTTACACATACTCAGATTGCCCATTATCACTTGTTGATATCCCTTCCCAAACCATCACTTCTCAGAAATATTTTTGATTTTTCTGTTTTTCTAATGTTTTTAGATTTTTTTAAAAATTTTCTATTGTTTTTAGATTTTTAATTTTCTAATTTTTGTTTGGTTTTTGTTTATTTCTCCCCCTAAATTTGTGCACGGGTCAGAGTGAAATAAAATGGTCAAATTTATCCTAAGCTAAACAAAAAATTAATCCTCGAAGCAAATCATTTTCAAAAGATTGACCAGCACATCGAATTGAGCTTTTTTGAACGGCTTGGTGAACATGTCTGCCACATTATTAGCAGTGGGGACCTGTTCTAGCCGAATGAGCGAGCGCTCATAACAATATCGGATAAAATGCACTTTGATATCAATGTGCTTGGTCTTTGAGTGCTGGATCGGATTTTTAGCGATTTGGATCGCAGCCTCATTATCACAAAATATAGGGGTTTCTTGAAAATTCAAACCGTAGTCCAACAGTTGATGTTGGATCCATATAACTTGAGAACAACAGGCAGATGCAGCGACATGTTCTGCTTCTGCTGTTGAGGTTGAGATGGTATGCTGCTTCTTGCACTGCCATGAGACCAGTCTATCTCCCAGAAATTGGCATCCTCTTGAAGTTGATTTTCTATCAAGCTCGCACCCGCCATAGTTGCTATCTGCAAAAGCATAAAGGTCAAATTTGGATTTTTCGGATACTAAAGACCCAGTTTTGGGCAACCTTTGAGGTACCAAAAAATCTGTTTAACAACAATAAAATGAGAAAGTTTATGATTATCCTAGTAGCGTGCGCATTGACATACCGCAAACATTACGTCTGGGCGACTAGCAGTCAGATACATGAGCGATCCGATCATTGATCGATAGTATGTCTGATCTACAGATTCACCTTCAAGATCAGGAGCCAGTAAAGGTCTCTCCGCCATGGGTGTAAGAGCAGGTTTCACGTCTCGGAACCCGAAATTCTCTAGCATATCATCCACATACTTTGCTTGGTGAATAAGGATTCCGGTTAAGGATTGTTTGACCTGAAGCCCCAAAAACATGGTCATCTCCCCAAGCGAACTCATCTCGAACCGCTTCTTCATCACGTCTTCGAACTCTTTGCAAAGTTGTTGGCTTGTCGACCGGAATATAATGTCGTCCACATAGATTTGAACAAGAATTTGATCTGGACCAGCATGTTTGATAAATAAGGTTTGATCAATGGTGCCTCGGGAATAGCCGTGATTGAGAAAATGTTGAGTTAGCGTAGCATACCAAGCTCTAGGAGCTTGATGCAGCCCATACAAAGCTTTGTCTAACTTGTAGACATGGTTGGAAATCTTTGAGTTAACGAAACCGGGAGGTTGGTCAACATAAATCTATTCTTTGACCTTGCCATACAAGAAATCCGTCTTTACGTCTATCTGGTATACTGTAAAGGTCATGTAGGAAGCATATGCGAGGAAGATACAAATAGCTTCCAAGTGCGCCATCAGAGCATAAACCTCCGTATAATCAAGACCCTCAATTTGCCAAAACCCGCGAACCACTAATCTCGCCTTGTTATGCACAATGACATCCGATTCGTCTTGCTTGTTCCGAAAGACCCATATGGTATCAAGAGATTTCTTTCCTTTGGGCAGCTCCACCAACTTCCAAACCCCGAGCTTCTCGAATTGATTAAGTTCGTCATGCATGGCGTCAACCCAGCTGGGCTCATTCAGATCCATTTCAACATTATTGGGCTCTATCTGAGAAATAAAGCAGGAGTAGAGACATGTATTGACGTCTCCACTCTAACTTCGCGTTTGAACACCATCGCCCATCTGGCCAATGACGTTCTCTATAGGATGGTCGCGTTGAATGCGAGTAGGGATCTCGTATCTGATGTCATTGATAGAGACTGGAAGATTATGGATGTTAACCACTCCTTCAGTTGCAGAATGATCCACGGTAGATGAACTAGGTTCGTTTGTTGGATCTGCAACAAACTCATCAACGATTCTTTCCGGAAAGAGAAGTTCCATCAGATTTGAAGTTACAGCAGAAGTCTCTTTGTTCATGAACTCTCTTTCCACTGGAGTTAGAGGAGTAGCAAGAGCATCAGGAGAAGGTTATTGAGGGGAGGACTCAAAAGAATCAGTTTGAACAGAAGACACCGCCGGAAGATCAGAAGAAACTAATGGTGGTCTGTAGACAACTTCTTCCTCTTCGTCGTCAATAATGATTTTCGAAATAGACTTAGACCCTTCTTGATTATCCGACGACACAATGAATGATTTGAAAAGAGATGTGTAATAAAATAACCAATCTGGAATCACTCTAATGTCTGTCTCATTCTCTTCAAGCCAACGAACACCGAAAGGCTCCACAATCTGTTTCGTCTTCTTGTTATAAACCATGTATGTAGTATGAGCAGCGTATCCAACAAAATAGCAGTCATCGACTTTTGCATTGAATTTGGGGTTGGATTCCAAGTGGAGAAGAGTGCAAGGGCAGCCAAATACTCTGAAATGGCTGACAGATGGGTTGTGTCCATATAGAATTTTGTACAGTGTTTTCATTTTGACTTTGTTGATCAGCACACGATTCAGAACATAGCACGCCGTGTTAATCGCCTTCGCCCAAAAGAACACAAGAATTTTGGAGTCATACAGCATCGTCCTTGCGGTGTCTTTAAGAGTTCGATTCCTCAATTCGGCTACACCATTTTGTTGTGGTGTGCGAACAGAACTGAATTGATGCACATTCCCTTTCTCAGCGCAAAAATGGTCAAGAACAGCGTTCTTGAACACCGTTCCATTATCAGTACACGGCGCTTTCACTCGTTTGTTGGTCTAATTCTCTATCATCACAATGAACTTTTTGATGAGGTTAGTGATCCTAGCTTTGTTGGATAGAAAGAAAACCCAAGTAAAATGAGAGTAATCGTCTATCACAACGAGGCAGTATGAATTGCGGTTGATACTAAGAACGTTAACCGAACCAAATAAATCAATATGTAACAACTGGAACACTTGACTGTTGGAGTTAACCTTCTTTGGAAAGTGTGGTTTCCGATGATGTTTTCCTTGAGCACATGAAACACACTTTTCAAAAGTAATGAAATCTCTAACAGGCAGACCTCGGACCAATTCGTTCTTTGCAAGCCAATTCAGATTCTTTGCATTTGCGTGACCGATACGACGATGCCACAACATCGTAGTTTGTTTTGAGACTTTGGAGAATAGGCCAGTGACTTCATCGGGAATATTGTTGTTCATGTCTAAGATGTAGGCATTCCCATCCCGCTTAGATTATATAAGGATCCACTCCTCCGGAATGGCAATGCCCGACTTTAAAATAAGACATTCTTTGTCAGTAAAGTGCGTCGAATACCCTTTGTCGCAAATCTGAGATACGCTCAACAGACTATGCTTCAATTCAGGAGCATAGTTGACATTATCAAAACTAAGCACTCCGTTCGTCACTGTTCCTTTCTGAGTTATTTTTCCACCTTCACCGACTGCAAACGAGACATAGCCCCCATTAAATGTTTGATGTCATGAAGTTGAGAGATATCTCCTTTCATGTGTCGGGAGCAGCCACTATCGACATACCAAGGTCTGACGATATTCCTCCGCGATTGTCCCTACTCAAGGAGCGAATTTATTCAGATTTGGCAACCCAGGTCATCACAATCCTGGGTTTACCCTTCACTTTCACATATTTTTCATTTGATTCTTTCTTTTCATTAAGTTTAGAGGTTAATGGTGACTGATCTAAATTCAATTTTGGTACCCACTTAAAGTTAGGTTTTGAAACTTTGTTAGTTTACTTCGAGCCGGTGGCTTTTCTACTCAAAGAGTTTAAAGATCCGGTCCTGCCCTTTGACAAAATCGACTTAGGCTTAGCCTGAGTTGATTTTGGCAAAGTATTATTGAATTTGTGGAAAACCTGTTTATTCTTTTGAAAATTGGCCATTTTCTTGTTTGGATTTATGCTCAAGTCACCATCCCGAGAACGAATTCTAGGGGATTTTCTAGTGAAAGATCGTCCCCGAAATTCATTCTCTCCTCTTTTTTATGTGTGAGATACAAATATCCTGTTTAAAAAGTTTCTTGCAATGTGTTCAGCAGTGCCACAGTTAAAACAAATTTGTTTATTATCATTGGTTTTGACACTGCTTTTGACAAATTTCTTTCTTTTGTTTTTATTTCTACCACTTTCACATTTGCAAGAACAATCACAGGACTTTGAAGAAAATGTGGAAGGTGTAGAAGCATTTGAGTAAGACAAAGATACATTCTCAGACAAAACATTATCAGTTGCAATCTTATCATCAGAAAAAACAATACCACCAAACACAAAATTGTTTAAATTCGAATTTAATGTAGACTCATTACACAGACTGACGCTAAACATTGACACATCAGCATTATTAGACTTAAGAACATCAGGCTTTTCATCTCTCTGCTCCCCCTGAGCTATGGAATTATCTGCACACAAATTTGAAACGTTAGTATCCAAAACCTTTTCGTTTGAACATGTAACTTGTTTAGAAGCAGGTTTTCCATATACAAGAAAAGGTTCTCGATCTATTTCTTCCCGAGATAATGGAATAGCGGTATAATTGTGATTGTAAGGAGGAGGGACACTCTCAAAACCTAGTCCTGCTTTCTTTTGGTTTCCACAAGTGAAGTCCTTCCACTGTATTTGGTTTTCTATCATTTTTGCAACAACTTCGCTTGACCCATCAAATTTTTTAAAATTGAATTCAACATTTTCAAAACGTGTTTTCAATGAGTCAAGTTCAGCAGTCACAACTTCAAATTATCGTTTGATATGTTCACAGTTCTCACATTTGTTGTTGTAATCCTCTTGTAATTTCCTAAAGTCCTTTATTTTATTTTCTATTTGAGTCTTTAAGGGCTTTTGGTTTTTCCTAAGTGTGTATCCCTTATATTTTAAGTCCTCGTTCTCTCTCTTGATTAACTCTATTGATTCTCGCAAAAATTTCATAGTTTTAGCAAAAGATGGAGAGCAACCAGATTCACTTACCTCGGGCTTAGATGGCTCAGAAGTAGTTTGCACCATGAAGGCAAACTCGAGGTTCATCATATCTTCTTCGGGATCTATCTCCGCCTCTTTCTCTTTGCAATCCTCGATCTGGGCCAAATAAGTATTTTCAGGTCCTGAAATATTCATGGCCTGAATTTGATCTTCCCAATCAAAGGATTGAGCCACCATTGCCAGATTTGCAGATTGATTGGTTGATGAGGATCCTCTGTTGTTGCTGTGGACATAGGTAACTGGTACCACGGTTTGATCAGCATTTTCCCTTCTGTCAGGCTTTAGACATTCCCTAGAAAAGTGCCCTGGCTCATGGAAATTGTAGCATCGAAGTTTTACTTTGTTGAATCCGACCTTTTTGTCGGAATTCACACTACAGTTGTTTTTTCCAGTTTTCTTAGAAAACTGCTTTGCTCTGAACAGAGCCATGGCCATCTGCCAGGTTATATCCATCTCTTCTACATCTTCAAGATGAATCTGATCAAGGTCGGAAAATGAAAATTGTGGGGAGAGTTCTCCAGCCACAAAAGCATTGTAGCAATTTACCAAACCCGTGGCAAGAGCCATATTTTCTTCTTTTTCTTTCATGGTTGACATCTGAGAACTGAAACCATGAGACTGAGGAGGTACAACATTAGATGAGCCAACACTGGGATTAACTTGTTGAGAAGTGATATGAGGTTGAGAGACTTGAACTTGTTGCATGGAAGGGATAACATAGGATGTAGGTTGAATCGGTTGATGAGTCATCAAAGGTTGAACTTGTGGAACATGTGGAGTTGGGGTAACTTCAGGAGCTTGCGCAACAATGAAGCTTGAAAAAGCATTGTTGTTTGTGGCTTGGATCCCTAGATTTGCAGTGGAATAAGAATTAACATGATTAATCTCCCTCTGCTTGTCATCAAGATCACAAGCCTTGATGATAGCCATAGTTTCTGCCAGACTCAGCCTGTTTAAGTCTTTTGTTTTCTTAATCACTAAGACATTCATATCCCAAGATTTTGGAAGGGAGTTTAACAACTTCTTGTTGATTTATGATCTTCTTATCGAAACACCTGCATAACTCATTTCTGTGGTAAGAGTAATGACTCTATGGAGTTGGTTCTCAAGAGTTTCACTCAGGACATAGTTGAACATGTTGAAGTTTTGTCAAAGCATGTCCTGACGACTCTGCTTCATATCCTCATTACCCTCATAGACTTCTATTAATGCTTCCAAAGTGCTTTCGCAGATGTATACTCACAGAAACCCTGAGCGGTTTCTGGAGATAGTGCCATTGTAAGCGTAACAAGGGCTTTCTCCTGCTCTTCGACCTTTTCGAAATCCTCATCCGTATAATTTTCAATCCGTTTTTCGACAATTGTGTCATCCACTATAGTAGTAATTCGAATTGGTCCCCTAAGTATAATGCGCCAAATCTTGAAGTCTTTCATTTTAATATACTTCTCGATCCAGTATTTACATTCCGGAAAGCCTTCAGCATTTAAGAGTCACGAAATTCGAGAAGTTGTTCCCATGATGGTGTCAAGTTCCTGATGTACTGTCATGCTTTGAGTATCCATTTGTTTTTTTTATGATTTTTTTTTTAATTTTGATTTTGTTTGGAAAATTAAATTGAAAGAAAAATAAAAATGATCAAAGACAGGTTATCGGTGGAAAAGTTAAACCAAAAACTAGGATCAAGTGAGTTTTCGGTTTCCTAAGGTTTCCGGTTTCTGAAGAAGCTTGGATTTTCGGTTTCTAAATAATGAACAAAAATAGTTTTTGGTGTCGGAAGATGAACCGAAAACTGAGGATTTTTCAGTGAAAACGTTGATACTTGATCTGATCACTATTTTTCGCACAGCTGAAACTTCCAAAAATGCTTCCAAATACACAGATCTGAACAGAACACAAATGACAATGAGTTTTTGTTGTGTGTAGATTCAACCGAAAACTATAAGAATTCAATCACAAACTTAAATCTGATGCAAATCTTGATTTTAATAAAGCAAACAACGATCCAATCTTCCAACTAGAGCAGATTGTAACTTGCCAATGAACCGAAAATGAAGATCACGAGATTGGTGATGAACCGAAAACAGAAAAACACAATTGAATGACACTAGAAGTGCTCTGATACCAATTGTTATGTCCCAAATATGTGGGATCTATCTAATGATCAATCAATTGCAATAGAAATGAAGAAGAAGAAGATTAAACAACCAAGCTTGCATACAATTCAATCATGAAATGTCGAATACAACTTGGATAGACCAAAAACTAGCTAGAATGACCAAACCTGCCTCTGAAAACCTGACAACAATTATAGCAATGCAAAATCAGACCGAAAACAGGTTTTTGGTGAAAGCCTGACCGAAAACCTACCTAGATCGAAAATTCATGCAAACACAAAAGATGTCCAAAACACAGCCCTAAACCATCCATGCATTAATGCCTATCCCAAATGAAATATATTGTCCCTTCATATTTATATGGGAAAACCACTCTAAAACCCTATGAATTTACCTTCAATGTCTAAATAAACCATTATATTTATTTTACGTCCAATTTAACCATTATTAATATATAAACCGCCTAACCTATCTAATTTAACCGGTAAACCCTAGACACACTATTATCAGGTATACCCATCGGCATATGTAGGTGACATCGGACATACTGAATAGAAGAAAGGAACCAGGCTAGAGTAAAAAAGTTCGTCGATCAGGGGAAGCTTCACAAAAACAAGCTAATCGATCAATGTTTTTTGTTTAATCTGTTCGTCGAAGGCATGAGTTACCTTGTTTTTTAATATGTTGTTTGCATTTATTGTTTAAGAATCTGTAACCATTGACTATGTTTTCAAGTTCCCATCAATTTGTTGAAGTGTATATGGACGGTTTGAATGGCATAGATGATGAGTCTAAAGAGGAAGAATATGTTCCTTCTTCAATGTACAAGTGAATATGGGATCTTTTTTGAATGATTTGGTACAGGGAGAAATGGAATTGCCTGAACTGTCATCTAATGATTCTGAATTGAGCTATTTAGATGAGGAATTTAACAAAGGAGAGCACAAAAATCATGAAATTAGGGACCAAATTTCTTGTACAAAACCCTAGGATACCTTGGAATCAAATGGAACCACACTTGGGGGGAAAATACGAAAGCCCTGAATAGTTCAAGGTTTGTCTAACAAGTTATGTGGTGGCTAATGGATACTAATTGAGGTTTGCGAAGTGTGACCGTTCTAGGATATTAGTACGTTGTGGCAAAAAAAGTGACGAAAAAGTGTCCATTTAGATGTTGGGCTTCTTGGATGGGAAATGAACTAACTTGGCAAGTGACCTCCTTGAAAAAAAATACATGTTTGTGCACGAAAATACAACTTGTAATGTGTTTGTTTGGTTTAGTAAATGTTTGTTTCTATTTAGTTTTGTTTGTTTTAGACAAAACCATGTCATTGTATTCAATTTTATGTTAATGGTTGTTGTTTGGTGTGCTAAAAACCAAAATCATCAATAAGGGTAAAATCATCAACATCAACAAATTAATTTTTTTTCATCACACCTATAATGCTTACGAAGGAAACAACTATTATTGTGCAGTTGATGTTCGTTTTGGACAACTTTCCCATTTGGACTCTGGAGAAACTGATCAAAGAAGCCATTGATTCTCCTAGCACTCATTGGATCGAGCCAGTAGTGTATTTGGATTGTGAAAACACAAAGGACTCTCAATTTGATATGCCTATCACTCGAAAGGCGTTTGTGTTTCAGTGCTTTCTTCCCATTGTAGAAGTCCCACATCCAGACCCAAAGGTTGATCGTGAGCTCATTGATTACTACTTAGAGTTTGATCAACCTCAATATCTCACTTGGAGTGCTCAAAAGATCATCACAGTTCGGGTCCTTAAGCCTCAAGTAGCAGGGAAGTACATCAATGTCAAGTTCAAAGTCACTAGAGGTTCAGCTTTGTCTGAGCGTACCTTCTCTCTTGCTGATCTACCCAATCTTAATCCTCATGATTGGATTGTCCTGCACAGCATTCTACTCTCCAACCCATTTGAGTATGAGCCAATTATTGACCATCTTAAAAGATTTCTAGTCTGCTATATTTTCGAGGTAGCTAAGATGGATCAAGAGATTGCTTCAGTTCTCAGGAAGAAGCCCACTATTTTGCATGTTGGTTCTGCAAGTGATGTCAACAAGATGAAGATGGGAAAGATTGATCCGGTCTTAAACTCTGTGATGTTCACCAAACAGGATGGTAAAAAATGTCGTTTGCTTTAACTGATAAACATCTCTGTACTACTTCGTGCCTGGAGTATGTACTGGGAATTATTCACAGATGCAAGCAGAACAGTGAAAGCGACAAGAAGTACTTCACTCATATGATAAGATGGTATATCCACTTTCGCCATGTTCTTCTTGTTGTGAATCCATGGTTGTTCAAAGTGGTGAAGAGAACTGTTGCTAATCAACCGAAGTGATGGTCTCGCCCCAATTGACGCAAAGGGGGAGATTGTTGGTATAATGATGTTGCGTCTTGGGCTCGTTCCTTTTAGCCCAGTTTTGTAGCCGGTTAGGGCCTATCCAACCGTGAATTATTTTTTCTAGGGTTTTAGTATTTAAGGTGCATGCATTCATCCTTAGTAAGTAACGCTCTTAGTATTCTCATCATAGTATTGTAAACCCTAGATAGCCTCTACAGTGAAAGTTCTTTATCGAGCTCTGTTGAGGCGTGACTATGTTTGAATCATACGCTTTATATTGATTCTATATTGTGTTCTTTGTCTTGTTTGATTTAATAGTTTGTTCTTCATTAATATACCTGTGAAAGATCTAAACGATCAAGAGATTTATTCTCATCAATTGGTAATAGAGCAGGAGGCTGAGTAATTTATACACATCTCTTCTGTTGAAGAAGTTATTAGGGTTTTCTGCATTGATTGATATTAATTGAGCCGTCATTACCAATTGGTGTATCTCATGACTTGTTGATCTTTCCCTAACGATAAATTACAAGTATGATCTTAAACAGGTTATCGATCAAACATCATCACAATGTCTATGGATGATTCGCAATCCAATCCAATCAACATCTCCAACAGTATTGGATCAACAACAAGGATTCCAATCCTATACACTCAAGATTATGAAGTCAGGACACACCACTTCGAAGATTATGTAATCGGTTCAGAGGATAATGGGTATTTGATCTGGGAAGCAATCACAGTTGGTCCGTTTGCTCACTCAAGCACTTCAAAGATTGTCAAAACTTAAAAGGAGTACAATCAGCTCGTGAATGATGTGAAAGACATTCCTCAAGACAAGAAAGAGAAGTTTCAGTGCAACATTAAAGCCTTAAGAATGATTAGGTTTTCTTTACAATCGGACACGTTTCAATTGGTGAGTTCATGTGCTACAGCAAAAGATATATGGGATAGGTGAAAGGAATTGTATTCTAGTGATGAAGATTTGGAACATTCGATTCAAACTCTGCTTCTTTCTGAATTTGGTGATTTCAAATAGAAGCCCGAAGAGAAACTTATTCAGGCCTTCGATCAGTTTAATCATCTCCTTAGTAAGATGATAGAGCATGGGATCGAAAGGAAGGTTACTGAGCAGAAGGTTACCTTCATGAACGGTCTTACACCCGGGTGGATGGCAGTTGTGCCCACAGTGAAGGCACACGAACAATTCAAATCCTACTCTCTGGCAAATCTAGTGGGAATTCTGAAGTCCCATGAAAGTGCGGTATCAAAGGAAACGAATGTGGTTTCCAGCTTGGGTTCATCAGCTCTAATCTCCAAAGGAAAGAGTACTGTTGAATAAGAAGAAGAATTAGATCTTGTTGGCTATGATCTAACTGGTGAAGAGTATGCCCTGATGTTTTCTAATCCAAGAAAGTTTATCAAAAGGAAGTTCCCCGCCAACAAGAACCGAAACTGGCAGGGAAGCTATAATTCTGAAAAGGTGAAGGAGGAACCAAAGATGGGTTCAAAGTCTGAAGAATCTAAAAAGGAAACAAATATTGGTGGTTATTTAGGTTATGACTGTCAGTATTATGGAGGCAAGAACCACTTTGCCAAAGACTGCATGTTGAAGAAGAAGTCTGAAAGAGTTGATGAAGACGATGAGGAAGCGAACCTCTTGAGACGATTGGAGGAGATCAAGAAAAAGAAATCAACAACTGACAATAAGACCATGAATGCTTTGATTGTACAGGATACATGTGTTAATGATGAATTTGGTGGAGTGTAGGTGTGGTCCATAGATTCAGAGGACGAAGAAGTAAGAAGGCCCACTCATGACAAAGCTATACTGGTGAAAGAGGAAAAGGTTGAGGGAAGTTGTTTGATGGTGACGGAAGGTGTATCACAGATGTGAGGATACATAACAGATGGTGGACTAGATGACGAGAAGGAGCGAGAGGACAGGTATTTCGCTGCGAAACCTGTCAGTGCACAGATCAACGAATGTGATGAGTTGATCAAGAAGGTACAAAATATTCTTACTTCTCTGAAAATTCCAATTACTAACTATGAAAAGGAACTAAATGGCTTAAAATCTAAATTTTCTAGTTTAAGTAGTAGTCTTACCCAAACTCGTGTCACAAACTCTAACCTGACTGATCAAATTAGCAGCGTATCATTGAAGAGTGAGGAGAGGTGAATCTGGATTGAGCAGAAGGAGAAGGAATTAATTAGGTCTAGGGATGAGTCAATCTATTTGCAACGAGACAATCTTAAGCCGTTAAAACAACGAGATGTTTTTTGTTTGATTGCGAAAAGATTATATTTTAATATCACGCAGTTACATCTCGATTGTGAAATAGGAAAGAAGATACATCGCATGATTTTACCCTTCCTTGAGTTGAAGGAGGATGAAGTTGATGCCGAAGCTTACAACTATGAAAATGTTGTATCTTTCAATGAAATATCTCCTGCCTACAAAATGGGTCTTGACAAAATAGAGTCCTACATAAAGTCAAAAGACCATAAGGACATGCTCAAAAATCTGTTAGATGAAAATGATAAATTGAAACTGAGAACCGAAACTATACAGAAATTTGACTCGTTGAATGCAAAATTAAGTTCAGAAAATAAAATTGATGTTGAAAATGCATCTAAACTTAATGAGGGTGATGACATGAGTGAAATCTCTGTAGAGGATGTGGTGGACTGCTCTGAATTTTTCAAGAGCGAACCCGAAACCAGTAAAAATCTTATTTCTGAAAACTATGTTGAGTTCGCTCGCTCATCAATAGACAAGACCAAAGTCCTCAATGCAAAAGTTGTTGTATATCAGAAGGTTCAAACAACTCCAAATCAAGTTTACACAGCTCAAGGAGTCACACCTCAACAAACAGTAGAACTGACAACATTGGTAGAAGAAGATAATGCTAATGGATGTGAGGAGTTTTTCTGGTCAGCACCGATAGATAACGCTGATGAAACAGTAAATCTATCTTAGAAAACCTCATGGAGAGTGAAGGGTAGGTATGTGGCAGAACCACTTAATGAACCTACACGATATGATGTGCCAAGCACAAGCGACACCAAAACTTCTTCAAATGAACCAGTGATAGCATCCAGTGAGACATGTTCGTCAAAGAGCGAAAGCCATGCTCAAGTACCGAAGAAAAAGGCCAATATTCATAAAAATCCAAAACAGGTGGCAGAACGAAAACACCAATGTAACTTGAGATACAAGAAGAATCTCTCAGAAAGAAAACAGTTTTGGCGATCCCAGAATCCTCATTACGTTAGGCATGAAAAGACAAATAAGTCACGAGGAGAACTAAGAGCCAACCAACAGGAAGGTTTTGGTCCTCAACATGTAAGCAACCGAAAGAAAGGTTTCGGTCCTCAACATGTAAGCAACCGAAAGGAAGGTTTCAACCTTCTACATAATAGCAACCGAAAGGATGGGTTCGGTCCCATATCCAATTATCAGAAGAACTGAAGGGAAGAAAGTCTTCATACTCAACCAAGGAAGAGCAATAATCAATGATCTAATATTGGTTATAAAACTCATTCTTCTCATTCTTATTCTAATTCTCACTCATCTAAAGATTCAAAAGGGAAAGGAAAGCTCTTTCTAGAAGATGATAGACGCGTAAAAGAAACCTGAAAGTATGCAGATGTCAAAACCACAAATCCTACGTCTAAATCAAATAAGTCTAAGTCAAACAAAATCAATGTTCTTACAATAAAAAGAAAAGATGAAACAACTCTAATAAAAATAACTTATCTGGTTGATGTGTCTCTTACTATTCCCTGTCTTGTAAAAGGCTCACAAGGATCCAAGAAACTTTGGGTTCCTAAATCTGCTTGATATTTTGCAGGTTATTCGTGACGAGCAGTTTGACGAAGAATGGTACATTGATAGTGGCTACTCGCGTCACATGATAGGAAGAAGGGAAGAACTGAGGGAGTTTCGGTCTCCCAAGGATGGTGGAATGGTGAAGTAGGGTAATAATTCTTTTGGAACTATCAAAGGCTATGGAATGAGTACTAATGGCGACTTCTTAATCAGAAAGGTTGCATATGTTGAAGGATTGCAGCACAACCTCATCAGTGTCTCACAGCTGGTGGTTGGCATCGGTTTGAAGGTCTCCTTTGATGATGAAGGCTTAGAGATTTTGGAAAAGAAGTCAAATAATATTCGGCTGAAGTCGAAGCGAAAGGGAGAAATGTACCCTTTAAATCTCAATCCAATTAGAGGGAAACCAGCAGTTTGCTTGCTAACGAAAGCACACTCAGATGAAAGCTGGTTATGGCATCGAAGGCTCTCTCGTCTCAATTTCAAAGATATAAACAAACTGGTACATGGAGATCACGTTCGAGGCCTTCCAGTTCTCAAATTTGACAAATAACATCTATGTGCAGCTTGTGAAATGGGAAAGAAAAGTCGACAAAGTCATCCTTCTATTATCAACACAAAGGTGATAGAAGCATTAGAACTGTTACATATTGATCTATGTGGCCCTTCTTCTATCAAAAGCATTGGTGGAAACAAGTACATACTTGTCATCGTAGACGACTTCTCTCGCTTCACATGGGTATTTTTCTTGAAGCAAAAATCAAAGGCAACTCCCAAGCTCAAACTCTTCATAAAGCAAGTAGACGTTCAACTACGAAAAGTGGTTTGTCTAACAAGTTATGCGGTGGCTAATGGATACTAATTGAGGTTTGGGAAGTGTGACCATTCTAGGATATTAGTACGTTGTGGCAAAAAAAGTGACGAAAAAAGTGTCCATTTAGATGTTGGGCGTCTTGGACGGGAAATGAACTAACTTGGCAAGTGACCTCCTTGGAAAAAAATACATGTTTGTGCACGAAAATACAACTTGTAATGTGTTTGTTTGGTTCAGTAAATGTTTGTTTGTATTTAGTTTTGTTTGTTTTAGACAAAACCATGTAATTGTATTCAATTTTATGTTAATGGTTGTTGTTTGGTGTGCTAAAAATCAAACTCATCAATAAGGGCAAAATCGTCAACATCAACAAATTAATTTTTTTCATCACACCTATAATGCTTACGAAGGCAACAACTATTCCTGTGCAGTTGATGTTCGTTTTGGACAACTTTCCCATTTGGACTCTGGAGAAACTGATCAAAGAAGCCATTGATTCTCCTAGCACTCATTGGATCGAGCCAGTAGTGTATTTGGATTATGAAAACACAAAGGACTCTCAATTTGATATGTCTATCACCCGAAAGGCGTTTGTGTTTCACTGCTTTCTTCCTATTGTAGAAGTCCCACATCCAGACCCAAAGGTTGATCGTGAGCTCATTGATTACTACTTGGAGTTTGCTCAACCTCAATATCTCACTTGGAGTGCTCAAAAGATTATCACAGTTCGGGTCCTTAAGCCTCAAGTAGCAGGGAAGTACATCAACGTCAAGTTCAAAGTCACTAGAGGTTCGGCTTTATCTGAGCGTACCTTCTCTCTTGCTGATCTACCTAATCTTAATCCTCATGATTGGATTGTCCTGCACAATATTCTACTCTCCAACCCAATTGAGTATGAGCCAATTATTGACCATCTTAAAAGATTTATAGTCTGCTATATTTTCGAGGTAGCTAAGATGGATCAAGAGATTGCTTCAGTTCTCAGGAAGAAGCCCACTATTTTGCATGTTGGTTCTGCAAGTGATGTCAACAAAATGAAGATGGGAAAGATTGATCCGGTCTTAAACTTTGTGATGTTCACCAAATAGGATGGTAAGAAATGCTTGTTTGCTTTAAATGATAAACATCTCTTTACTACTTTGTGCCTGGAGTATGTACTAGGAATTATTCACAGATGCAAGCAGAACAGTGAAAGCGACAAGAAGTACTTCACTGATATGATAAGATGGTATATCCACTTTCGCCATGTTCTTCTTGCTGTGATTCCATGTTTGTTCAAAGTGGTGAAGCGAACTGATGCTAATCAACCGAAGTGATGGTCTCGCCCCAATTGACGCAAAGGGGGAGATTGTTGGGATAATGATGTTGCGTCTTGGGCTCATTCCTTTTAGCCCAGTTTTGTAGCCGGTTTGAGCCTGTCGAACCGTGCATTATTTTCTTCTAGGGTTTTAGTATTTAAGGTGCATGCATGCATCCTTAGTAAATAACGCTTTTACTATTCTCATCATAGTATTGTAATCCCTAGCTCACCTCTACAGTGGAAGTTCTTTATCGAGCTCTGTTGAGGCGTGACTACCTTTGTATCATAAGCTTTATATTGATTCTATATTGTGTTCTTTGTCTTGTTTGATTTAATAGTTTGTTCTCATTAATATACATGTGAAAGATCTAAACGATCAACAGATTTATTCTCATCACTTCTACTTATAAAGTTATGTTTTTTTTTAACTTTTAATATATTATACATAATTTATTAGTTTTAATATATTATTGAATGTAAACCATTATCATTTTAAAGCTACAACTTTTGAACAATTTATATAAAATATTTAAATTATTAATTTAAATATAACATTTCGAGCTCAACTAAAATAAAATTTTTAGTTTAATTTAAACAACTCAAAGAATATTTTCTAAATAATTAAAAATGATAAATCGTAGTGTCTTTCTAATAATGATTATAAGTTGGTTAGTAAGGTTCAATAAATATCAAACCTAAAGTGCAATCATAAATAAACTAAATTTTATTATTAGAATAATATATTTACTTCTACTTATAAACATAAGTCTTTAAATTTTAACATATTATAATTAATTTATTAGGTTTAATATGTTGTTGTATGTAAACCATTAGCAGTTTAAAGCTATAACTTTTAAACGGTTTGGACAAAATACTTAAATTGTTAATTTAAATATAACATTAAAGTATAAACTTAAATATAAATTTCAGTTCCACTTAAAAAACCCAAAGAATATTTTGTGAAAAGTTAAATGTGATAAATTGTAGTGTTAAATGCAAAAACTAAATTATAATATCAATCTAAATAAAATATTTCCTAAGGATATTTTTATAAGCGTTAACAGTTTAAAATAGTAGCTTAAAATAACTTATAATAACAATAGTTAAAAATAACTTTATATAAATGGTTATATTGTTACCTTTAAAATCAAAAAACAATATTTGATGTTTTAAATAATTATAATGATAGAAATTAAAACGTTAATAAATTTTAAAAAAATTAATTAACAATAACAACAACTATAAATAACATTAAACCATATATTATATTTAATTTTATTTATAAGTAGCTCGAGCGTAGAAGTCATTCAAACAATTGAGATTATGGAGTTACAATATATATATATATATATATATATACATATATATATATATATATATATATATATATATATATAATTCAAAACAATCAATATATTATATCAATTTGGTATACGAGTTATTATATTAAATTTAACAACAACGTTATTATTGTATTTAAAAAAAACATATATATATATATATATATATATATATATATATATATATATATATATATATATATATATATTTGTAAAGATTTCAACTATATAGGTGTTTCTGCACAACGCGCGGACATTCGCCTAGTATATCTTATAAAGGAAGCATTTTTCTTTTCACCACATTTATTTAAAACTCCAATGACATTTCAATTTCCTTCTAACGATAATTATAAGTTGTTTAATAAGGTTAAATAAATATCAAACCTAAAGTATAATCATATATAAACTAAATTTCAATATTAAAATAATATTTTAACTTCTACTTATAAAGTTATGTTTGTTAACTTTTAACATATTATACTTAATTTAGTTTTAATATATTGTTGGATGTAAGTCATTATTATTTTAAAGATAATTTTGGAACAATTTGTTTAACATACTTAAATTATTAATTTAAGTATAACAATACAGAGTCAACTTAAATAAAAATTTTAGTTTAACCTAAATAATCCAAAAGATATTTTGTAAATAATTAAACGTGATAGTTGTAGTGATTTTTAAATAATGATTATAAGTTGGTTAATAAGGTTAAATTAATATCAAACCTAAAGTGTAATCATAAATAAACTAAATTTCAATTTTAAAACAATATCTTTACTTTCACTTATAAAGTTTTATCTTTTACTTTTAACATATTATACTTCAATGTCTAAATAAACCATTATATTTATATGGGAAAACCACTCTAAAACCCTATGAATTTACCTTCAATGTCTAAATAAACCATTATATTTATTTTATGTCCAATTTAACCATTATTAATATATAAACCGCCTAAGATATCTAATTTAACCGGTAAACCCTAGACACACTATTATCAGGAATACCCATCGGCATATGTAGGTGACATCAAACATATTGAATAGAAGAAAGGAACCAGGCTGGAGTAAAAAAGTTCATCGATCAGGGGAAGCTTCACGAAAACAAGGTAATCGATCAATGTTTTTTGTTTAATCTGTTCGTCGAAGGCATGAGTTCCCCTGTTTTTTAATTTGTTGTTTGCATTTATTGTTTAAGGAATCCGTAACCATTGACTATGTTTTCAAGTTCCCATCAATTTGTTGAAGTGTATATGGATGGTTTGAATGGCATAAATGATGATTCTGAAGAGGAAGAATATGTTCCTTCTTCAATGGACAAGTCAATATAGGATCTTTTTTGAATGATTTGGTATAGGGAAAAATAGAATTGGCTGAATTGTCATCTGATGATTCTGAATTAATCTATTTAGATGAGGAATTTAACAAAGGAGAGCACAAAAATCATGAAATTGGGGACCAAATTTCTTGTACAGAACCCTAGGATACCTTGGAATCAAATGGAACCACACTTGGAGGGGAAATACGAAAGCCCTGAACAGTTCAAGGTTTGTCTAACAAGTTATACGATGGCTAATGGATACTAATTGAGGTTTAGGAAGTGTGACCGTTCTAGGATATTAGTAAGTTGTGGCAAAAAAGTGACGAAAAAAGTGTACATTTAGATGTTGGGCGTCTTGGATGGGAAATGAACTAAATTGGCAAGTGAAATCCTTGGAAAAAATACATGTTTGTGCATGAAAATACAACTTGTAATGTGTTTGTTTGGTTCAGTTTATGTTTGTTTCTATTTAGTTTTGTTTGTTTTAGACAAAACCATGTCATTGTATTCAATTTTATGTTAATGGTTGTTGTTTGGTGTGCTAAAAACCAAAATCATCAATAAGGGTAAAATCGTCAACATCAACAAATTAACTTTTTTTCATCACACTTATAATGGTTACAAAGGCAACAACTATTCCTGTGCGGTTGATGTTCGTTTTGGACACTAACTGCGTTATTTAGCAATTCAAGCATGCAAAAAAATTTATTAAGTAGAAAAGTTGCAATGGTAACTGCTGTTCTTTTGAAGCTGCTATTTGTTTTGGACACATTCTACGTTTTTTAGGAATTGAAGCATGCAAAACAAAAAAATATGTAAAAAGTTAGGAACCTGATACAATCCAAGTACTCACAACAACACATTATCTTCATAAAACAAAAGTGCTTAATAAACCAACATCACAATTCCATTACAAAAGTTAGACTCACAATTCCATTACACAAGTTAGACTCACACATTCATAAAAGAAAAGTGCTTAACAAAAGTACTTAATAAAATAACTATAACAAAACGGTAAAATCGTCCATAGACTCACACAAAAGTTCCGAAAATTCCATTACAAAAGTGCATAATAAACCAGCATCACCCTATTACATAATTAACCATCTTAGATTAACGTATAACTAGCCCTATTACATAAATAGAAACCAACTGAAGATGCCAACCACAACAATACCAAACATCATCAACCTACCCAGGAATATATCAGGCTCCTGTTTGTCATTCACCTTAAGCTTCATTAAATTCTTCTGCAGAACCAAATTCTCCTTCTCGAGATCCATATTCATCTTTGAAAGGTTCATATATTCCTTGAACAATTCCACATTCTCCCTATGCACCTCATTAAGTTTACTCTTATGTCAATGCATACCCAAATCCTCATCTACCCATACAAAAAATTTACAATCTTTTGAACCATCCAACAATTGTTTTTTGTATCTGAGTAAACATTACAAAAACCAAATCAATCAAGGCTAGAATTTCATATACCATAGAATTTGGGCACTTAGTGAAATGTCAGCCAGGGTTCTTCCTACAACAGTTGCGATGAAGAAGATGAAGAAGGAGATGGGGATTTTGAAGCTATCATCAGCTCTTTAACCTAAACTTTCTTGTGTAAATCATACCACGTGACTTATGTTACTGGTTGCCAAATTGCAACCGGTTATAAAGCATTAAATGGGAAAAAATTATATTAATAATGGTTAAATTAGACATAAAATAAATAGAATGGTTTATTTAGACATTGAGGTAAAATACATAGGGTTTTAGAATGGTTTTCCATATGTATATATATATATATATATATATATATATATATATATATATATATATATATATATATATATCATTTTCCAGAGCGAACTCAAATAGTGGGAGCGAACCAACGAACTTACTATAAACCATCTGATCCATCGGATCATTAAATTGTATTGATTTTGTAACAACGACCAAGGCAACATATATCTTCCTTTACATATATTAGAGCAAGTATCAATCAATAGGCGATTACAAACATTAGAACAACAATCATTCAATTGAAACATGTAGTTCAGGTTTGGAACAACAATCAATTCAATTGAAGTTCGTTGGATTAATTATTTGTCATATTTTTGCAAAGACTGATTCTACTTAATTGCAAATATTGAGATTAGTGCAACACTTGTGTTTAAATTGAAATAGACAATATATGTGATTCAAATTAATTGGAAAATATTTGAAGAATTCTTCATGATATTGATTGTTTTTTCATTGTTTTAGAGAGAATGGAGAAACTGAGATTTTCATTTTTTACAGATAAATGAACATCACATCCTTATTTCAAATTTAATGAATTTGTGACTATAAGAAATCATATGCATCAATCCAATGCATATGTTCACTTGAAAAAAAAAGTTCAATATACAGTTCATTTAATAACTTGGATTTGTTAATTAACTTAAGCATATGATATAGTATACAATTATCTAATTAGTATTTGGTATAACTAATTTACAGGTTTCTTAATATCAAATGCATAATACGCATGACTGAATATTAAACAGGGGTGTATCTACTTATGTGAAAGGTAGGTCCCAGGACCTACCTAAATTTTCAATTTCATTTAAAATATATATAGTAGAAAAATTAGGAACCACCTTAAAAAAATTAAAAGAACTACCTTAAGTTTGTTTTTTTTTTAAATATCTTAAAAACCATTTTAAAAAGAAAAAAAATAAGCTAATGAGAGCAATTTTCTATTTTAAATTATGATATTGATAACAAAAGGTTAACCACTTTTAATCGGCATTCTCAAAATATCAATGAATAAATAAATTGATCAAAAAAAAAAAAAAAACCTACATGGATACCATATGATTTTTTGTTCTAGATTCGCCATGGACATTAAAGTTATAATTATTTTCAAGTAAAAATATGCATTGGATTAATGCATATGTTTTTTTACATGGTTTTTTAAAATCCAAACAACTCTTAAAAAATCGAAAAAAATGTTAGAATCTATTAAGATAAAGAAATCCATTATGCATATTTTGTTGGTTTGTTGGTTTTGAAATGAATTATACGTATTTATCGTCTAAAAAGAATGTACATAACATTATTTTATCATGCATGTTGCTTTTCAACTCAAACGGTTGACTTCCGAGGCATATTTTGAGTCGAGGTTTTATAATTATGCTTACAAAAATAATAATTTGGACCTTGTGATACTAACCATAGGAAGCAACTAGATATTCTTCGTAAATAGAATGAACAATAAAAGAAAACCATTTGGAAGCAATTTTCATTTTGAAACAATCTTTACATTTATGCTCAGTCGATTTTATCTTTTACATTTTAATTATATGTGTAACCTTTCCTTAATTTATTTTAATCACAACTTAACATATTTCATTATGTATCCATCATTCACTGTTTCAGGATAAATGTATTTTTCATATTATGTGATATTGCATGTTCATGCAATGAAAAGTAGTGGTTTATATTTAAAAATATGTCTACGGAAGTATGGCTGCATACAAAGATTTTTACAAGTTGTGTTTGTTAAAATTTAAAACATGAACAATATGTTTATTTGCATGAGAAAAATATCAGACATATTGATTGCATTGTATAGCTTTTAATATATATAATTATAATGCTAGGGACCCCACATGTGTTTTCCATCGATTAGAGAAAAATAACTCGTGTGGATGTTTTCTATAAAAGTGAAAAATTAGTTTTATTAGGCATTAACTAATCATTACAAGTACATAGAAATTATACTTAAATTTAGTTTATCTAAGTGGACCTTAAGTTCAAAAATATATGTAAAAAGTATAGCATACCTATTTTATGTAGCTCCGACCAACTTTTTGGAAAATATAAAATAACATAAAAAATAATGGATTTTATATTTTATAAAATATTATTATGCATATATGCCTCTTAATATAATATACATATCATATGTATATATTTTGTAACATCCATAAAAATCATGTCAATTTAAAACTTTTTCAACCAATCAAAAATCATTAATTATTACAAAATGTTTTCAAAATAGTTTCATATCAAAGTATCCTAGAAATCAAATCATAAAACATGAGAAGGTGCATTATCACGCCTTCGCCTTCCTGCGATCATCTTAAGTACCTAAAACAAAATCAACAACTGTAAGCCCGAAACTTAGTGAGTTCCCTCAAAATACCAACACCATACAAACATAGCCATAGCATAGCAAACAAACAGCATGCATATTGAGGCATCAGCCTGACTGGACCGCCTCGTAGGACCTATAACATATCAGGACCGCTCCCGAGCATTTGGTATATCTGGACCGCCTCGCAGGGCCTACAACCTATCTGGACCGCTCATCGGGACTTCGGCCTGACTGGACCGCTTCACAGGGCCTTCAGTCTATATGGGCCGCCCTAGGTCTGTTCGCGTTCAGCACAAAGCAGGACCGCTTCAACTCAACAATTCGCATACATGTCGACATACTCATAACACATATCATACAACAGACTAGCACTGCTCATACAGATCACTAAGCATAGCATCATCTTATCTACCAGGATACCGATCTAACAGATCATAATAGCATAACTACATCCTATCTACCAAGATACCGATATAACAAATCATAACTGCATATAAGCATACTATAACCAGGATAACAATCCAAAAAGGGTTAGCCTTGGTGCCTTAGACCCTGTTGATATATTGAGAAGAACTCACCTCACACTGCTGAAGTCCTGCAGGTAAAACTCTAGCTGCTGGATGACAGATTCCCGAACTGTCAACATCAAAACAACACCCAATTAATAATTAGGTTCCAATACTTAACCATAACTCTACACTTGGGGTAAATGAAATGAACCATTTTACCCCTAACCTAGCTTGGGTCAATACCAAGGCCCAAACGCACACTCTAAAGACCCAAAAGCCCAATAATCAACCAAGGCCCAACATATGGCCCAATTTCCTAAATTGGCCCAAGCTTCTACATAGACTTATCTTAAGGCCCAACCATTTATTCCAGTCCAAAAAATTGGCATTCCAATGGTCCAATATCTCATAATCCTCAAGGCCCAATTATGGCCCACTTATGGCCTAATTTTCCAAATTGGGCCCAAGCCTTTCGAATGGGCCTTATCCTACAGTCTTATAATTTCCTTAGTCCACAAACTTGTTCCCATTTAGCCTACGAAGGCCCACAGCAGCCCAGTCCAAGAAATGGCCCAACAAGAACACAAACCCGATTAGGGTTTTCACATAAAATGACGATTAGGGTTAAGTGTTACTACTTAATGATGGGATTTACACAAAAGAACATTCCTATGTGCTCATACAAAACCCTAAAGCTTGGATCTAGGCTTCTCTCTTGTACATGCAATTCATCCAAGACTTGAAACCTTAATCTAGCATACATTGAAATCTAAAACTACAACAAAATAATTTAGATCATACCTTTCAATGGTTGCAAGAATCCTTTGATCTTCAAGAAGCTTAGTGTCACAAGTGTAACACCTCTAATGGCTCACAAACACCACAAGCAAGAGAATGATGTAGAGGAGAGATGATGAGAGGCTAAAATCGGCTCCAAGCTTCCAAGGGATCATGTGGCCGATTTTGTTAGCCCTAGGGGTCCTTATATACTTGAGCTTCTAGGGTTTCAGTCAAAACCCTAATTTGATGACTTAGGTCCTAAGTAACCATGAGAACCTTCTGGAATAAGGCCCCTATGGCCGAAATTAAAATGGACTCCTCTTAATTTCGTCCATGCCCTAATCCATAAGGATTCTCAGCCCAATATTCAACTATCACACAATTGGTAGTTCTAATCCCCTTTATTTAATTAATGTCTTTTATCCACAAAATTAGTTCTTAATTAATTATTGTCTAATATTAATAAAACTATATGATTTCTCTTTTAATATATTATTCATATAAGATATTAATAAACCATAATAACCTCTCTCTTCACAAATCATCCTATCAAGTTGCTTTGGTGAAGCCAACCCAAAAGGACCATGCACAACCGGGTCAAGTACATACCAAATATAGTTACGGGCTTAGACACTAATCTAACAGTCTCCCACTTGGATAAGTCTAGTAACTATAGTGCAAATACAATCCGATTAGCAATCATATCTCTCAAAGACGTTGTCGTACTCTGATCTTTTCAGTAACATGTCCTTTAGATAAAAGATCATATAGTCCTCCGTTCTAGATATCATGCGGACAATTACATGGAACATAGTCATACTTGTTAACCAGCAGTTTGTTTCTCAATTTCTGATTCGTCTGAGATAGAACTTAATTGAACACATCAATTCTATAATGCCGTGTTTTGGGACTTAGCATTAATATATGATGTGATACTCTAGGTCAACTATTGTAACTCTTTTCAAAGAAATAAAGATGAATTATTTGAGTATTATGTGAATTTATGTGCTTTATACTTAATTATAAAGATATAATTAATAAAGAATAAAAATAAGCGTCAAAATTAAAGTTTGAGATAATCCCTATATCTTTAAATAAAGTTGTAGTGGTCGAAACAAGGATTCCGGAGATATAAAGAACGCCGAAATCCGAGTTATAATGAAAAAAGTTATGACCCGTCGAAGTTTCACGACGGAACCAACACGACACTGGGAAAATAGTGAATTTATGATAGAGCAAATTTTGGACTTAGTGACCTAAACAAAAGTTGTAGTATACGTTAAACCGAGAACATACAAAAAAAAGAACGCTCAAATCTGACTTAATATGTGGAAGTTATGATTTTTCTAAGATTTGGCTTAGCAGTGCACAGCCCGAAACTCGAAATTTAGTTCGAGCGATTTTTGGATTACGCGACCTAAATGAGAGTAAGAATATCTCATTAATAGGAACTCAACGGTAAAAAGACAGACTAAAACGGAGTCCGTATGAAGGAGTTACGAATTTTTCGCGGTCATTTAACAGTCTAATATCCTCTTATTGTTAAATTTAAGATTAGTCAAGAATTAGCCAACGGAGTCTAAACGAAAGTACCTATGCGTGGATATAAAGAATTTTGAAAACGGAACTCTTATGCGAGAGTTATGATTTTTCTAAGTCAGGAGGGTGTTGTGCGAGTTTGGGTGACGTGGCGCGATCATAGCCGTTGCTTCCTCCCCAAGGCTAGCCACCAGATAGTGACAAGTGGCACATTACAGCCAGCGTAATTTTGAGTACGCTCAGCGTAACCCTTAAAACCCCATTACGCTCAGCATAATTTTTTAGTACGCTCAGCGTACTCGGCGTTGACAACCTATAAATAGAGGGGCAAATCTCCTATTTTCTTCACAACTCTCCACTTCTTTCCTCCCAAATACCCCCAAACCTTCAAGGTTTTTCCCTAGCACCTCCAAGGTGTTAGAAGCAAGTCCCGGAGCACCGGGAAGCTCTGAGAAGAAGAGCTTTTGGCTCAAAACCGCTGCTCTAAGCGAAGCCCGGTTTTCTAAAAAACCCGCTATAAGTGAGCTACGCCTACGCTATTTTTAATATAGCTTTTATTTAATTATAGTAACATTATTAGGAACTTATAATAAGTACTTGGGATATTATTATGAGTTATATAAGTGTCGTTATAATTTCTTTTTAACCAATCGTGGTACGGGGAATCTGGCTTAAAGGGCCACATCGGGTTGTTGGATTTCAGAAGTGCTATATGCCAAAATAGTCCTACCCTCCGGTGTTTTATGTTTGGCCCATGTTTGTACATAGTGGGTGAAGAGTATTTTTTAACACTAATATAATTGTAATAATAGCTAGAATATTAATTAGTCTCAGTGAATATTAGACTAAACTCTAGTGATAATGATACTAGGTTTTGTCGAAAGAAAATAAATTAATAGAAGCGAAGCGCTATCTGAGATCAGAATTACCATCTTAACAAGTGAGTGCATAGTTACTTTCATCTTACACATATATATGAAGTATTTAATATAAACTACATGCTATGTGTGCATATTGTCTGAATACTTGCTGTCTATACTGATGAAAGATTTTCATACATGTTTTAAATGATTTAAACTGTATATCTAATTTTATATCTACAAAAATGTTGGGTAAAATATGGGTAGATGTAATAGAAGATGTGTGATAAAATGATGAGAGTCCTCAATGTTGTTGTTGTTGTTGATTCTGTCATCTAGCGGAGTATGGATGACGACCACAGACTCCTCTAGACAGTCTAGTGGAACGCTAGTAGACACGCAACCTGTAGGTGTTTGTGAATGATGTGTTCATCGGTGTACTCCATCCACTTCATCGTTGCCTTAAGGACATTTATTGCTGAGGAATCCCCTTAGCAGTAGTGTCCATCCCGATGACAATCCTTAAGCTAGGTCCCTTATGATAGGTGTTTTAGGGATGTAAAGTGAGGATAACAGGAACGGGAAATCGGGTTATTGTTGGTTGATATAATTAATAAACTTATTTATTGTGGGTTGAAAACCGTATGTGCTCACCAGGCTCCCAAGCCTGACCCACTCAGTTTCTTGTATTACAGGTGGTGGCACTCGAGCATAGATGTGATGTTTTAGATGAGGGATTACGGATTATAGGCTTGTAGATATGAATAAATGTTGTAAGGCTTATATTGTACTATTTATGCTTTTGATCTGTATCGAACATGACATTCCAAGGTTTTTAATGAAATACATTTCTTCAGAAATGCTTTGATAAATCTTTATCATATTTTATTTTGGTAACAAATTCCGCAGCACTTTTATTTAAAATGTTACTCTGATTTTCAAATAAAACATAAAAAAAACCGGTCTTTTCTGGCCGTGAAAACGGGGATGTCACAAATTATGTCATGACCGGGCCCGACACATAAGTCAAACCAAATCATCGAGAGGCCCAGATATCGCTTTTACCCTCTTAGGATAAAAAGAACAGATAAACTTCAACTTATATGCATTTAACATTCACTCATCAAATCATGCACAACAATGTGTTTTAGAACATCAAATTACTAATGCTTTTACGCATTATCAATGCACAACCAACTTGAAAATAATAAACCATATATCTAGGTTTTAAGACCATATGATATTATCGTCTTGCGATCACTCGTGATAAATTCCGTGAAGTGATGCCAGCAAGCGCGGATTTAATCCAATGTTCAAATCAAATTCACAAGCACTCATGAACGTTGCAACAAACCTTTTCCATGTCTAATACACTTTAGACAATCTACAAACCAATTCATGACAATATTCTTTCATAACTACTCCCAATGTATGAGCGATTGTGGAACGTTCGAATAATCTTATTATTTAGGAAGTCAAAACTGATGGGTTTTGAGCATTCTAACACTTCCTAAGTGTACATGCAACCCTAATAACCTTGGATCTATGTTTGTCTAATTTGTCATGCAAAGTTGATTTCCAAGGTTATATTCCTATCTAGCATACATGGGGAACAATTTTAACATAAAGTATAGATAGAATAACTTACCTTGTTGTTGCTTGTGTTCCTTGAAACCTTGTGAGCCTAGCACCCCAAGTGTGATGCCTCAAATGCTTCACACAACACCAAATGCTCTTGGAAGAACTTATGAGAGAATACATACTCTTCAAAAATCGGCCAAGCCCTCTATTACTTAGTGTAACCGATTTGGGAGGAGATCATATTACTTATATAGTGTTGACACATCTAGGGTTAAACCCTAATGTGTCATGACTCTTCATTTCCATGACCCATGGGTTTGTAACTCCCATGGAGCATCCTATGGGTGGAACCCAACTTGATGATCCATGGAGCCTTTTAGCCCACTATACAAGATATGGATGATTTACTTAATCAACCCATATATTTAATTAGTTATCTTTTGATCACTTAATTAATTCTAAATTAATTCTTGATCAAACTAATCAAATAATATTATTAATATATTAGAACTTATAATATATTAATAATCTCCAAGCGTTATTTCTCTCATTTAGTCTATCCAATTGCATGGTGCCATGCAACCCAAATGGACCATGTCGGATCGGGTCAAGTACATACCAGAAATAGTTATGGACTTAGACACCTTATCCAACAGTCTCCCACTTGGATAAGTCTAGTAACTATTACTGCAAGTATGACTTCAGGAACCGATCGGCAATCGTAGCTCTTTACAAGGTTTCTCGAAACTTGAGAAGATGATGGTACGCCATTTAAGATAAGTGATCATATAATCCTCTGTTCTAGATATCAGTCGGACAAATACATGGAACAATGTCTTACTTATTGTCCAACATTTGTTTCCCGATTTCCGATTTGTTTGACAAAGAACTTTATTGAACACATCAATTTAGTTCTGACCGGGCCCGGTACATAGGTCAAAACAAAATCATCGAGGGGCCCAGATATCAGCTTCTAATCCAAGAAGGAACAGATAAACTTCGACTCATATGTTTGTTCTACTACTCATTGAATTACACATAAGAGTACGATTTTATAACATCGAGTTACCAATGCGTTTTTCGTACAATCAATGCATAACCAACTCGTAAGTAACAAATCATATCTCTAGGTTTAAAGACTTATATGATATTACCGTCTCACGATCACTCGAGATAGAATTCCATGAAGTGATTCCAGTGAGCGTGGGTTGAGTCCAATGCTCAGAACTTATGAGCACTCATGATTGTTGTAGCCTTGTCCCAGACCTCTACAACCAATCATGACAGTCTTGATTCATACCTACTTCCGACATATGACCGATTGTGGAGGTTTGAATAATATGTTATACCAAACAAAATTATTCTGGAAGTCAAAACATGCAAAAGAAATATAGTAAACGATCGACAAGAGATAGCAACACTTTACTCATAAATAAAACACTTTTATTCATCATCAAATGTCAATTACACTTTACAAATTTCGAGATTATCTAACTACTAAATCTAATATCATCCTTCAGCCCTATGCTCCGAGCATGCTGGAGATGCTTAACCCGAGTCAGTCCCTTCGTGAGGGGATCTGCTGGGTTCTCATCCGATGATACCCTCTTTGCCACGAGGAGTCCTTCTTCGATCCGATGTCTGATGAAATGGTATTTTCTGTCGATGTGTCTGGATCTCCTGTGATCCCTTGGTTCCTTGGCTAAGGCAACAGCACTTTCACTATCACAGAAAATTTCCATCAGCTCTTTAATAGCTGGTACAACTCCAAGGTCTCCAATGAAGTTCCTCAGCCATAACGCCTCCTTTGCCGCTTCGCTAGCTGCAATATACTCTGATTCACAAGTAGAATCTGCCACTGTCTCTTGCTTGGAACTCTTCCAAGAAATTGCTCCTCCATTTAGGGTAAAGACCCAGCCCGACTGAGAGCGGAAGTTATCCCTATCAGTCTGGAAGCTAGCATCACTATACCCTACAACTCTCAAGTCATCACTCCCACCGAGGGTAAGGACCCAGTCCTTAGTCCTTCGTAGGTACTTGAGAATATTCTTTACCGCAATCCAGTGTGCCTTGCCAGGGTTCCCCTGAAACCTGCTAACCATGCTCAAGGCAAAGGCTACATCAGGTCGAGTACACGTCATAGCATACATGATCGAACCTACAGCCGAAGCATAAGGTATTCGACTCATTTCTGCTATCTCAGCCTCAGTGCTAGGGCTTTGTGTCTTACTCAGCTTGGTGCTACTCTGGATGGGCAACTCTCCTTTCTTGGAGTCTTGCATTCTGAATCTCTTCAGAATCTTCTCCAAGTAGGTACTTTGACTAAGTCCAATTAGTCTTTTACTCCGATCTCTCAAAATCCTTATCCCCAAAATATAGGCAGCTTCACCAAGGTCCTTCATAGCGAAACACTTTCCAAGCCAGGACTTTACTTCCTGCAAGGTTGGAATGTCGTTTCCTATGAGTAGTATGTCATCCACATACAATACCAAAAAGCTAACTATACTCCCACTAGCCTTGACATATACACAAGATTCATCTTCACTCCTAGAAAAGCCAAATTCCTTGACCTTTTCATCAAAGCAAAGATTCCATCTGAGAGGTGCTTGCTTTAATCCATAAATGGATTTCTCAAGCTTACACACTCTATTAGGGTACTCGTTACTGACAAAACCCTCTGGCTGACTCATGTAAACATCTTCAGCCAACTTTCCATTAAGGAAAGCGGTTTTGACATCCATTTGCCAAATTTCATAGTCATGAAATGCGGCTATGGCTAACAGAACCCGAATAGACTTAATCTTGGCTACCGGAGAAAAGGTCTCATCATAGTCCACTCCAGGAATTTGAGAGAAACCCTTTGCAACCAGTCTAGCCTTATAAGTGTGTACTTTACCATCCATGTCGGTCTTCTTCTTGAAGACCCATTTGCACCCTACAGTCTTTCGACCTGGTACATTCTCAACCAAGTTCCAAACTTGATTGTCATACATGGATTGTATCTCGCTATCCATAGCCTCTTTCCATTTGGCAGACTCGGGGCCCGCCATGGCTTCCTCGTAGCTGTTAGTGTCATCTTGACTTACTAGTGTCTCATCACTAATAAGTGTCTCACCTTCTGCAGTAATATGGAATCCATAGTAATGCTCAGGTGCACTCCTAACTCTCGTGGAACGCCTCAGAGGTACAGATTCGTCAATTGGCTCAACAGGAGTTTCCTCCTCAAGTTGAGGGCTAGAGTTTGAAGTTCCTTCACCACTTGATTCTTGAATTTCTTCAAGATCAACTTGCCTCCCACTGTCTCCTTGGCTTATAAACTCTCTTTCTCGAAAGACTCCTCTTCTTGCTACAAAGACCACATTGTCACTAGGTCTGTAGAAGAGGTAACCAAAGGATTGCTGTGGGTAGCCGATGAAAATACACCTCTCGCTTCGGGGTTTGAGCTTATCAAGAGTCTCGCGTCTCACGAAAGCCTCGCAGCCCCAAATCTTGATGTGGTCTAGTTTAGGTATTTTACCAGTCCACATCTCGTGAGGAGTTTTGGCAACTTTCTTTGTAGGGACTAGATTAAGGATATGGGCGGCAGTCTCTAAGGCATAGCCCCAGAATGAGATTGGTAGCGAAGCTCGACTCATCATGGAACGAACCATGTCCAACAAGGTTCGATTACGCCTCTCAGCCACACCATTCAACTGCGGTGTCCTGGGAGGTGTCAATTGTGAGACAATCCCACATTCCTTTAGATAGTCGAGGAACTCTGAACTAAGATACTCACCACCTCGATCGGATCGAAGCATCTTAATGTTCTTGCCCAATTGATTCTCGACTTCCTGTTTAAATTCCTTAAACTTCTTGAAAGTCTCTGACTTATGCTTGATTAGGTAGACATATCCATATCTACTGTAATCATCGGTAAAAGTCAAATAATAACGATTAGCATCCCTTGTGGCATGTTTGAATGGTCCACACACATCCGTGTGTATAAGGTCCAACAAACCTTCACCCCTTTCACATGAGCCTGTGAAGGGTGACTTTGTCATTTTTCCAAGTAAGCATGATTCGCAACTATCATTTGACTTTAGGTCAAACGACTCCAAGACTCCATCCTTTTGGAGTTGGCCTATGCGTTTCTTGCTTATATGTCCAAGACGACAATGCCATAATGATGCCTTATCCAAGTTATTATTATTAGTAGAATCAAGACACAAAACATTATTTCCTAAGTTATCTACAATAGATACAGCTTCATACACACCATCACAAGGTAATGCTTTAAAATAAAGTACATTATTAAAGAAAGCATTAATCGAACCAACTTCATTATCAAACGAAAAGGTGAAACCTTGTTTGTACAATGCATGAAAGGAAATAATATTTCTTGCCATTTCTGGCGAATAACAACATTTATTCAAATCTAAATTTAACCCACTACTTAGCGATAAAGTATAAACTCCAATCTTGGTGACAGGTGTAACTTTCCTATTCCCCATGATTAAGTTTATTCTTCCTTGCTCCACATTCTCACTTCTTCCTAGTCCCTGCAAGTCACAACAAATATGAATACCGCAACCTGTATCAAGGACCCAAGATTTCGAATGGGGTGAGTTATTAGAAATGATAGTGTAAATACCTGCATGATTGGGTTTGACTTTCCCATCCTTCACATCTTGCTGGTACTTTGGGCAGTTCCGCTTCCAATGAGCTTTTTCGTGGCAATAGAAGCATTCAACCTCTTTTGGGTCAGAAGAAGGAGTAATGAAACCTTTCTTGGTTCCACTTGAAGAAGAGCCATCAAGGGTCCGAGCCTTGGTACCCTTTGAAGATCTCTTTCTCTTCCTCCCTCGACTTTGCCCGATTGCCAAGACCGGAGTTGAGTCTGGAGTAGGAGTGATAGCAACCGACTTCCCCTTAAGACCTGTTTCTGCGGTCTTGAGAAGTCCCTGAAGTTTGCTGAGGGTGACCTCTTCCTTGTTCATGTGATATGTCATGCGGAATTGATCATAGCACGATGGTAAGGAGTGCAAAATGATATCTATTGCAAGCTCCTCAGGGAAGTTCACATTGAGCTTCAGCAACCGATCCACATACCTTTGCATTTTCTGCATGTGGCTCGTGACGGACTCTCCGTCCTTCATCATGGTCGTTATCATGGAGCAGATGACTTCGTACCTCTCTTGTCGTGCACTTTGATGGTATCTTTCCATCAAATCTTGGTGCATTTCATAAGGGTAGAAGTCTTCATAAGACTTTTGGAGTTCAGCTGTCATGGTGGCTAACATGATGCAAGCCACCTTGGTTGCATCTCTTTCATGAGTATGAAAGTCATCGATCTCCTGGGGAGTTGCAGTGGACTCGTCAATTTCCTTAAGCTCCTTGTCAAGGACATATTCTTTGTCCTCGTAGCGGGTAATCATCCTGATGTTTCTGATCCACTTATTGAAGTTGGATCCATCAAAGGTGACTTTCCCACACAGACTCATAAGAGTAAAGGAGCCATTAGGATTCGAGCCAGAAGCATTATTTGAAGACATCTGAAAAAGAAGAACAAGTTTAGTTTAGATTTAAGAGAGTCCTTAATAAAACACCCAAATGTAATATTAAGGCTAGGATCCAATCACAATATAATATAACTTAGAAGAGGTATGCCGTAATCTAAGCTATACCATATTTGAAAGGTAGGTGAATGACGATTCACCAATTTCCACCACGAAAACCGAAATAATAAATATTTAGTTTTTATTGGTTTTTAGAAACTCCTAGATTCTTTGAGATCCAATGAACTTTTCAAAGGCATGTTTCAATCTCGGGAGTGCCCTCCAGGTTTTGTGACTGGGATGCCGAGGATCACAAAACGAGGTGTGAAGTAACCATGCAAATCACTTGGTACCCTTAAAGTTTATCACTCAATCGATGTGCCGGTAAACCACACACGCTCCACCGATACTATAATAAACCTTAAGTCACCCTTTACCTACCTTGTTAAGTCCAAGTTAGTGTGCCGGTTAACCACACACGCTCCACCAACGACTCAGACAAAGTGTAAAGTGTAATTTCATGGATTAGCACCTTATTCACATTTTTCCTAAAGTAACTAAGATTGGGAATTTAATAAACATTTAGTTACTTTATTTATTCATCATACTTTGAATGAGAATTTATAAGTCCTTGTCTTACCCATTCGGCTAACGACCCTCCACCAGTCAAGCAAGCGGTGGGTGAGAATATACACCCATTAAGTCACCATTTTATAGGCAACAACCTTATACCCACCTTATAGACCGGCTTCGTGAATGAGGCGTACTAGCGGTAAGACGACTTGTTCTTATACATATATATAATTATTAAATCATCCTAATATAAGTATAAGGGTTGAATTTTAACTTTTTAAAATTCTAGGGGTTGGAACTAAAGTTTTAACTTAACTTTACTTGTTCCAAAACTTGAGGGCAAGTTTTGTAACTTTCAAAACTTTTCATTTCTTGTAACTTATGAGTTTAATAGAGTCATAAAATGAAGACTCTTCATTTTTTATAACTCTTGTGTTTTTCTTAATGGTTTTAACTCAAGTGTGACTCTTGGTTTTCCATAACTTAAGGATAAGTTATGAACTCCATTAAAACACATTATGATCAAGAATTAAACTACCAAATAGGTTACAAATAATTCCTATGATCATCTAAAACATCATAAGAACAAGAACATGAATATGAACACAATCAAAAATTACATAAAAACTTTGTAATTTTTGATAAATAGTTGTTGTAAATGAATTAGCAAGACATTACACCACCAAAAACAAGTTTACATTTACTAAAACAGTTTAGGGTAACGTTTCTAATTCATTTTCCAGCAACTGAATCGAAATTCTGCACTCATTCGACCCTACTCGCCGAGTGCATGAACATGACTCGCCGAGTTGGTTGAAGATACACATGGACTCGACGAGTCCCCCCAATAGACTCGACGAGTCCATTCGCAGACAGCAAATTTTCGATTCTGTTTTCAACTTTTAAGCACAAATAAGAACAAACAAGCCTAGGCTCTGATACCACTGATGGGTTTTGAGCATTCTAACACTTCCTAAGTGTACATGCAACCCTAATAACCTTGGATCTATGTTTGTCTAATTTGTCATGCAAAGTTGATTTCCAAGGTTATATTCCTATCTAGCATACATGGGGAACAATTTTAACATAAAGTATAGATAGAATAACTTACCTTGTTGTTGCTTGTGTTCCTTGAAACCTTGTGAGCCTAGCACCCCAAGTGTGATGCCTCAAATGCTTCACACAACACTAAATGCTCTTGGAAGAACTTATGAGAGAATACACACTCTTCAAAAATCGGCCAAGCCCTCTATTACTTAGTGTAACCGATTTGGGAGGAGATCATATTACTTATATAGTGTTGACACATCTAGGGTTAAACCCTAATGTGTCATGACTCTTCATTTCCATGACCCATGGGTTTGTAACTCCCATGGAGCATCCATGGAGCATCCTATGGGTGGAACCCAACTTGATGATCCATGGAGCCTTTTAGCCCACTATACAAGATATGGATGATTTACTTAATCAACCCATATATTTAATTAGTTATCTTTTGATCACTTAATTAATTCTAAATTAATTCTTGATCAAACTAATCAAATAATATTATTAATATATTAGAACTTATAATATATTAATAATCTCCAAGCGTTATTTCTCTCATTTAGTCTATCCAATTGCATGGTGCCATGCAACCCAAATGGACCATGCCGGGTCGGGTCAAGTACATACCAGAAATAGTTATGGACTTAGACACCTTATCCAACAAAAACATGGAAAGTAAAACAATAGGTAACAAATCAACATAAGACGGTAACTTTACTTATAAATAATACTCATTTATTTAATCATCAAATGTCAATTACTTTTACCTATTACACGTTTCGAAGCTATCTAATCTAAACTAATATCGTTCTTCATCCTGATGCTCCTAGCATGCTACAAGTGCTTAACCCTACTCAGTCCCTTCGTAAGGGGATCTGCTGGGTTATCCTCCGACGATACCCTCTTCTCTACGAGGAGTCCCCCTTCCACCCGATGTCGAATAAAATGATATTTCTTGTCGATATGTCGAGATCTACCATGATCCCTCGGTTCCTTTGTCAAGGAAACCGCTCCTTCATTGTCACATAAAATTTCCATGGGATCCTTTATGGCTGGCACAACTCCAAGGTCTCCGATGAAGTTTTTCAACCATATTGCCTCCTTGGATGCTTCGCTCGCCGCTATGTACTCTGATACACACGTTGAATTAGCTACATTCTCCTGCTTGGAACTTTTCCAAACCACTGCTCCTCCATTTAGGGTAAAGACCTAGCCCGACTGCAAACGGTAGTTGTCCCTATCGGTGTGAAAACTGGCGTCACTATACCCTCACACCATTAAGTCATCACTCCCACCGAGGACTAGAAACGATTCCTTGGTCCTCCGAAGGTACTTAAGAATATTCTTGACTACGGTCCAATGTGCTTTGCCAGGGTTCCCTTGATATCTGCTGACCATGCTCAAAGCGAAGGCCACATCAGGGTGAGTACAAGTCATCGCATACATGATCGAGCCAACTACGGAAGCGTAAGGTACTTGGATCATCTCTACTATCTCGACTTTGGTACTCGGCCTTTGAGTCTTACTCAACTTGGCATTACTTTAGATTGGTAAATCCCCCTTCTTGGAATTCTCCATACTAAAAAGTTTTAGTACCTTGTTCAAGTAAGTATTCTGACTAAGTCCTATTAGTCTTTTACTCCTGTCTCTCACTATCCTTATTGCCAAAATATAAGCAGCCTCTCTGAGGTCCTTGATAGCGAAACACTTCCCAAGCCAGGACTTGACTTCCTGCAGCATCGGAATGTCGTTTCCTATGAGTAGTATGTCATTGGCATACAATACGACGAAGCTTACTATACTCCCACTGGCTTTGACATATACACACGATTCATCCTTGCTTCGCATAAAACCAAACTCTTTGACTTTCTCATTGAAACAAAGATTCCATTGGCTAGATTCTTGTTTCAATCCATAAATGGACGTCTCAAGCTTACACACTCTATTGGGGTGCTTTGCATCGACAAAACCCTTTGGCTGACTCATGTAAACATCCTTAACCAACTTTCCGTTAAGGAAAGCGATTTTGACATCCATCTTCCATATCTCATAGTCATGAAATGCAACAATGGCTAGCATCACCCTAATAGACTTTATCTTCGCAACTGGTGAGAAGGTCTCATCATAGTCAAATCTGGGAGTTTGAGTAAAGCCCTTCGCAACCATCGCGCCTTATAGGTGTGTACCTTCCCATCCATGTCGGTCTTCTTCTTGAACATCCACTTGCACATGACCGTCTTACGACCTGGTACATTGTCAACCAAATTCCAAAATTGGTTTTCATACATGGACTGAATCTCGTTGTGTTGGATTTGTGTTTAAGTCCATAACCATATTGGTATGTACTTGACCCGATTATGAGCATGGTCCTTTTGGGTTGCCTTCGTCATATCAATATGTAGGATGAATTAAGGAGATAAAGGTTTAATTATGATTTATTAATATATTATGAGAATAATATATTAAAGGAGAAATCATATTGTTTAATTAATATTAGTCACGAATTAATTTTGTGGCTAAAAGAGATTAATTAAACTTAGGGGATGATTTGTAATTATAAGATAATTGCAATTGGGCTATGGATTACCTAAATAATATAGGATGGACGAATTATGTGGGAGTCCCATAAGGAATTCGTCCAAGGGATATGTTAAAGGAGTCCATGGGCTACTTAGGGCTTAAGCAGCCAGATTAGGGTTTCCTAGTTGTAAACCCTAATAGCCTACATGTATATAAAGGCCCTCTATGCACCAAAAACGTGTCCAACATTAGGATTAGGGTTTCTAGCCGTTTTTGGTGCCTCCCCTCTCTTATCTTCCTCATCCAATTGCTTAGTGGTGTTTGTGACTCCATTAGAGGTGCAACACTTGAGGCAGAAGCTTTCTGAAGCTAAGGATTGATTGTTATTGCTATATAACAATCAAAGGTCAGATCTAAACCCTATTTTATGTTAATATGATTAAATGTATGCTAGATCTAGGGTTTATAATTTTGGATATTCAACTGCATGTTCATTAGACAAACTAGATCCAAAAGCTATTAGGGTTTGCATGTACACCATAGGAATGATGTTTTGCTCAAAACCCATCAGTGGTATTAAAGCCTAGGTTGTTTTTCTATTGAATAGATGCATAATTGAACTGCCAAAGACCTGAAAATCGGAATTTCTTGTTGTCTGCCTGATGAACTCGCCGAGTTGCTCTTAGAACTCGATGAGTAGCTTGAACTCGACGAGTTCCAAAGAGGACTCGACGAGTTGACTATTCAGTTGTCGAGTTTTTCGATTTTTTGGTCAGATTTTGATGTGGATAATTACCAAAACTCGTTTTTGTTGCCTAAAATCGATTTTTTATGTTTGGAATGATTATCCTTATCAAAATTAAAGGATTTTGTTAAATATGGATAATATAGGATTATTATTAGATAAATATTTGACCTAGTAAGTTTGAAAAGTTTCAATTTACACCCTTTAGGTTTAATAGTTTAAATTTGAACTTAAAAAGTTTTTGTTTTTGAAATTTAAATAGTTAAACCTTAATGTTTTGTAAGGTTTCAAAACTTGTCCTCAAGTTTTGGAATTTAAATTTTTTATTAAAAGTGTAATTTTGAAATATTTAAAATTTAAAACCTAATGTTTTGAAATGTTTTAAAACCTGCCCTCAAGTTTTGGAATTTAAAATTTTGATTAAGAGTTTAATTATGTAATATTTAAATTCTAAAACTCTAGTATTTTGAAAAGTTCAAAGTACATCCTCATGGTTTTGTTAAGTTAAATAAAAGTTTAATTAAAAGAGAATGTTAATAAAACCACCTAGTATTTTAAAAGTGTAAAATACACCGTATATTATATATATGTAACATTAAAAGTCTAATATATATATATATATATATATATATATATATATATATATATATATATATATATATATATATATAAGTAAAGAGTCAGTCTTACCGTTAGTTGGCGTCATTCATGAAGCTGGTCTATAAGGGGTGTTTAAGGAAATTGCCTATAAAATGGCGATTGAATGGGTATCCACTCTTACCCACTGCACTCTTGACTAGTGGAGGGTCGTTAGCTGAACGGGTAGGATAGGACAGAAACCTTCCATTATAAGTATAATGAAGTATAAAGTAACTAAATGAATTTACAAATTCCCAAATCATAGTTACTTTAGGCAAAATGTGAAATTGTATGCTAATCCATGGAGTTACACTTCGTACATTGTCAAACGTTAGTGGAGCGTGTGCGGTTAACCGACACACTAATTTGGGGATGACATTGGTAGCGAAGGGTGGCTCGATGCTTATCATAGATCAATGGAGCATGTGTGGCCTACTGAGACATTGATTAGTTGATAGCAGCATTGAGTGCACCGCATGATTCGTATGGTTATTCACACCTTATTTGTGATCCTCGGCATCCCAGTCACAAATTGTAGGGCATAATCAAGATTAAACATGCCATTGAAAAGTTCAGTGAATCTCAAAAGATCTAGGAGTTGCAATTCATTTAAAACTTAAACTTCCTTTTCGTTTTTCATGGTGGATATTGGTAAATCATCATTTACCTACCTTCAAATATTCTGCAACTAGATTACAGCATCCCTATTCTAGGTTTTAGAGTATTGTGTTGGATCCTAGCCTTGATGTTTCATTTGGGTGTTACATCAAGAATTCTAATTAACTTAACTTGAATTTTCTCCCGTTTTGTAGATGTCTAGTTCTGACAATCATGGTCTTCCCAAATCCCACGGAACAAGCTTTCCAAATGAAGTTGATGTTCCACGATATGATCGAGGAACAAAAGATCATGCTTCACTTCCCCCACCTCCTCCAATTGTTCTCCCTAACCCACAAGTTCGAGGGATTGAAAAGTTCAAGCTTACTCAAGCCCTATTGGCAATTAAGCACGAAGATGGAAAGTCTGTGTGTGCACACGTCTTAGAGATGAAGTCACACATTGATAAGTTAAGCATGTTGGGTGTCGAGATTTCAAGTGAGTTGGCTATTGATTGGGTTCTTCAGTTACTTCCTAAATCATATAGTGAGTTCATTAGAGAGTACTATATGATGGATCACGACGTAAACCGCATTGATCTCACCTATTTTCTTGTAGTTGTTGAATCAGCAATGATTTGGCGTGTTGGTCAAGCAAATTTTTCTAGTGAATCAAACTCCTAAACTTCAACGGACATTGAAAATGATGACATTAGAGATCCAGAAAAGGTAAATTCTGAGATAGTTACTTGTGTCATTCCAAAAGAGTCCATTTGCTTTTATTGCCAAGAGAAGGGGCATTGGAGATGAAGATGCCCTATTTACCTGAGAGATCTAAGAAATGGGAGAGTCAAGGCGTATGGCTCTACTTCAGGTAAAATCCATTATCTAACTCTTAAGTTCCTATTCTAGATTCTTAATACATGATGTGATAAGATTACATTTTGATGTTTTGTAGGATCGAAGAAAATAGTGGAAGCTTAAGGGAAGAAGTGAGCTAAATCTAATCGTGAAGAAATCAATTTCGATCGCGTTGCTTGAAGATTAGATTCTTGAGCTACTACTTGGAGTTAGAATAGATTGCTACGAAATATGTAATAACATAGTTTTTCAATTGAATTGCTTTGTAAGGACAAATTTTTTCCGCAATAAAATGAATTTTGATTTTGTCTTATTTATTTATCCTTGCAATGGCGTGTATGAAAAATTGATGTTTGAAGGTTTCTATTATTAGCAATAATGGATTTGATTCTAAATTATGTTATTTGTGGAAATGTCGAGAATTTGCCAAATAGGGAGAGTTTCTTATCGCCCAAGTTTCAATTGGACAGAGACTTGGAATCATACAACTTGGTTGCGTGATGACTGAAAAAAAATTTAATTGGAAATTCAAGACTAATTCGTTGACAAAAAGTAAAGTGAAGGACTTGTAGATCGAGTTCGCAATGTTGTGCATGAATCAAGTCCACCACAAGAGTGATTAAGATATTCATCATGATTTACTAAAGTTTAATAAATATGATTATACTTATAAGATTAAGTGTAATTCTGAGTTAATTGAAAAGGTTTCAATGAATGGAAGAACGAATAAGAAGAATCAAGAAGGTAGAAAGATAAAAGTTTATCTGTTATAAGAAGAAGGAAGAGTACCTTTTATTGTGTTTTATGATAAAGTCTTAATGATTAAGAACCATATCTCAATTGGTCCTCTAAGTGAGTCTTAGTACATTTGTATGTATAAGAAGAGGAATCGACATTTGTGTAAATGGTTAAATCAAGAAGTCAATCATACTTCGTTCCAATATCGAATCTTAGAGTCATACTCCAAGATTGCGAATTGAGTGAAAAGTCTTAAGTAGGTTTATAACACTCATCAAATGTGGAATTTGGAAAAGTTTTCTTATTCCTGCACATTTGAAATTGGTAAGCTGTGATGTCTTGGATAAGACAAAGACCAACTAGGACCAATTGTGTAAAGTGTTAGTCTTGATAGGATTTCGCACTAACTCTTGAATATTTTGTCTAGGAAAGTTTCCTGACAAGAGAATCATATATGTCAAGAGGTCAGTGGGAGTTTTAATGATCTTGAAAAAGTTTCAAAAACAAATCAAGAATAAACCTTATCGGTCATCACTAGCACATGACTTGAGGTTTACAACCTATTGTGTTGACATTATTTTGCTTCTGTGCCATTCCAATTGAGATAATTATGCATGTGAGTTCTATGAGTTCTCATTTGAATGCATAAAGACAAAGTACCTTATCGATGGAAAGTACATTGATATGTAAGGATAAGTTGCTAAACTACTTGGAAGACATGGTGGGCACTCGTGTTACCATAAGGCAAGAAATCAAGATTAAGAAAGTTCAGTCCATATGAGTTTGGATTTGTCGCAAACTTTGGTTTTGACAAATTCACATGGATAGGAATATATACACCACAAAATCTAAGTGTCATAAGATTCCCTACTTCATGAAAATGACTGTGAGGAAATGCTTTCACTAAAAGAGATTTTAAGAAGATAGCAATTGTGAAAATTGTATTCTCAAATTCGGTTATGGTTACGACATCCCTTTCTATAGTTCGAATTGTGAGAGTTGGCAATTAGTCTAACATTTGGGACTTATTGATATAAGTTCTGAATTGTTTAGACACACATATGAGCTATCTAAGGCAAAGGTGTATAAGTTTAAGAAGCTTAGATAAAGGCTTATCGAAGCATCTGGTATTAGAAATATGAACTTTAGAAATTCAATAGGCATTGCTTTCTGGAAGTTCCGTTGTTTTCTGAATACATGTCAAAGCTAGTGGGAGCATAAGTGTTATACTTATATGATAATAATCATCATGATAATGGGAGCATAAGTGTTATGCTCATATGATTATTATGGCAAGTATTGCAAGTTAGCAATATTAATTATAGAAAAATAAAGATTCAATTTGGAAAGTTGTATGGGTTGAAAAAATGTTTTTCTATAATTAAGGGAGAGAATATTATACTTCGTTTCAAATTCTAAAGCTTAGATTGAGAAATTTTAATAAATTTAGTCAAAAGATACATAGTGTGTTCTAAAATTTCGATTATGATTACGACATCCCTCTTCATAGTTCGAATTGTGAGAACGTGACACATAAAATATTATGACAAAAGATTGGTAAAGTATCATATCTTTATGTAAGACATTATGCATCGTGTCCCATACGCTTCGGGTATTGGATTGATTGCAAATGTTACAATATTTGACCATTCTTAAATTTTCCAAATGTCTAGCGCATTAAGAGGGAAAAAGACTAGAATCGGTTTTGACTAAAATAATTAAACAACTATCAAACGACGATCCAAAGATCGCTGAGGATTGGTCACTTGTGAGTAGTTGGAAGTATGGTATTGGATGGACCATATCGACATTATTATGAATAGATAAGATTTTATTAAGAATGAGTTGTCATATGGCAAATATGGAAATGTTTTCATATTGGGAGTTGGATATTGAGAGTCTATGTCTAGATTCGAAAGTTTTATGCAAGAAGGATGTTCAAAGGAATGTACTTTGAATGTGAGACTTCATATCTACGGAATTGTCTTGTAACAATGTAACAACGTGAATTTTCAAAACAAAATTCTCATTTCTTAAACATGTTTTCATCCAAATCAAGTCATACAAATCCAATGTATCTTATCATAATACAAATATATAAATCCCAAGATCATAAAATAAATAGTGTGTACAGATCACGACGGCGCCTTCCCACGGTCCTCGCTAGTACCTGAAACACATAGCACAACAACTGTAAGCATAAATGCTTAGTGAGTTCCCCAAAATACTACTTACGCACATACGCCTTTCCAGGCCATGACCTTCTGGTCCATGTGTCTCAGGGGACTTCCGTCCCGACCCAGTAAACCTTCCGGTCCTAACCGCATTGACCTTCCGGTCCACATCACAATGCCTTCCGGCCCATATAATAAATTCCTTCCGGCCCATAACATAATGCCTTCCGGCCAATATCAAGCATATCATACATAGCACATACAAACGATTAACTTATTCATATACAATGCATACAACTCATAACATATCCGACCTTTCGGTCACACATAAATACCCTTCCGGGTACAGTATAGTGAGAAGACTCACCTCGTAGGAAGTCTAGAATCTCACGTGCCCGCTATCTCCGAATCTCGAAACGAAGACCCAACCCCGCCTAATCATAACGAAATATCATTCTAATTAATATAGGCTTCTAAGATTAGGCTTCACCCTTTTATTATTCCTCAGAGCGGTAAAAGACCATTTCACCCTTCCTTGACTCAAAGTCCACATGTTGACCAAAATCCTAAAAGTCAACAAAAGTCAACAAACCACAGTACGCGGGGCGTACATCGATGAACCACAATCGGGGGTCTCAACCCCTTACGCTGCGCGTACTGGGAGTTACGCCTAACGTAATTCCCAGATTCAGCCATACCATATTTTTGGTCTTAAATGGTTAAGACACTTCTTCAACCTCTAGATCTGGCTCTCTTTAAGTCTCCTAACCCATAAAGTCGGAACCTTTAAGCCTTGGCATGGTTGTAAAGGCTCCTACACTCTCTTTTCAACTCAAAAGATCTAGATCTCATGCATGGCTAATTATTTACGTCCAAGATTACATTTTTATGAACATACAACTCAAATACACCTAGAATATGATAGATCTAAGCCAATGGAGACTACTTGCTCAAAAAGTCTCCATCTTTGGGACCAAAACCCTAGAAATTGGTCCAAGAAGCATACCATAAGAACTACAAGGCAAGATCTGAACTTTTTACCTCAGTAAGAAGCTCCAACCTTTGCTATCCACGGATCTACACTTGTACACCAACTTCTAGCCTCCACAATGGACTCCTCTTCTCTTTTAATACCTTGAAATAACACCTTAAAGCGTAGAACACTCACACTCAAGCTATAAACGAAGGAACAACTCCCTTAGGGTTTCTTTCTGAAGGATGGTGGCTGAGGAACCAAGCCATCTCATTCCTTTTATAGCCAACAACCCAAATTATGGTTTTGGGTCTGGACCAGTTACGCCCGGCGTAATCTTGGGTACGCCCAGCATACCTGGGTGATAACGCGTTCAATGAGGCACACGAGTACGCGCAACGTACTCCTTGTATGCCCAGCGTACTCGCCCAACACAAAGGCCAAAAATGACATTTATTTAAAAGATGAAGGGCTAATTGGTTATACCTGAATTTCAGGCTGTTACAATTCTCCCCCACTAGAACCAGACTTCGTCCCCGAAGTCTTATACCGAAAACAATTATGGATGTTGTTCCCGCATCTCCGACTCGGATTCCCACGTCATCTCGGACCCCTTCCGATGTTGCCACTTCACTTGCACCAAATGCACTTCCTTTTTCCTCAGAACCTTAACCTTTCGATCCCTAATTGCCACCAGTCTCTCAACATAGTCCAGGCCTGCATCCAGCTGAATATCCTCTAATGGTACTACTGCCAACTCGTCGGCAATACACTTCCTCAACTGCGACACATGAAAGGTGTCGTAAATCTGACCCAGCTCCGCAGGTAGATCCAAACGGTAAGTTACCCTGCCTACTCTCGCGATTACCCTGAAAGGTCTAATATATCGAGGCCCCAACTTGCCCCTCTCCCTGAATCGAATCACTCCTTTCCAAGGAGAGACCTTTAAGAGTACAAGGTCACCAACCTGAAACTCGAGCTCGGACCGACGCCTGTCCGCATAACTCTTCTGGCGACTCTGAGCGGCCAACAATCTCTGCCTGACCTGATGTATCTGCTCTGTTGTCTGAAGCACAATCTCCGTACTACCCATTACCCGTTGCCCCACCTCTCCCCAGCAGATGGGGGTCCGACACCTCCTCCCATACAACAGCTCAAAGGGTGGCATACCAATGCTCGAATGATGGATGTTGTTGTACGAAGACTCTGCCAAGGGTAGATAGGTGTCCCAAATCCCTCCAAAATCCAAAACACACGCTCGGAGCATATCCCTGAGCGTCTGAATCGTCTGCTCACTCTGCTTGTCCGTCTGTGGGTGGTATGCGGTACAAAAATGCAGTCTCGTTCCCAACTCCTCGTGAAACTTCTTCCAAAATCTGGAAGTAAATCGTACATCCCGATCTGAAACAATCGACATCGGACCCCATGCCGCTATACCACCTCCCTCACATACAACTCTGCCAACCTCTCAGCAGAAGAGCTCTCACTAATAGCAAGAAAATGAGCGCTCTTCATCAACCTATGAACAATCACCCAAACTTGCATCGACTCCTCTCGCAGTCCTCGACAATTTGTTGATAAAATCCATGGTAATCTGTTCCCACTTCCACTCTGGAATCTCCAGCGGCTGCAGCTTACCAAGCAGACGCTAGTGCTCGGCCTTAACCTGGCGACAAGTTAGGCACCTCTCGACAAACCATGCAACATCCCTCTTCATACAGGGCCACCAATACTCCTTCTTTAGGTCCAAATACATCTTAGTAGCCCCGGGATGGATCGAGAACTTCGATCGATGTACTTCTTCCATCAAAATGGTATGCGTCTCGTCCACAAATGGTACCCAAATCCAACCCTGAAATGTCATAAGTCCCCGACTATCGGTAACAAATTCCGATACCTGCCCGACAACCCGCTCCCTCTTTCGGTTTTCTGGTCTCGCAGCCTCAGCCTGGGCCCCTCAGATGGTTTCCATTACCGGAGTCATCACCGTCAACCTCATACAAACGTCTCAGATCGGGGCGCTCTCCGTCCTACAGCTCAAAGCATCGGGTACGACATTAGCCTTGCCCGGGTGGTACAAGATCTCACAATCATAATCCTTCACCACATCTAACCATCTCCTCTGGCGCATATTCAGGTTTGGCTTATCCATCAAGTACTTCATACTCTTGTGGTCCGTGTATATGGTACACCGAACCCTATATAGATAGTGCCGCCAGATCTTGAGGGCAAACACCACAGCCCCCAGCTCCAGATCATGGGTGGAATATCTCGACTCATGAGGCTTCAGCTGCCTCGATGCATACGCTATAACGTGCCCCCTCTGCATAAGCATTGACCCTAACCCATATATTGATGCATCACAATATACCACAAAATCCTCTATCCTATCCGGGAGTGCGAGAACCGGGGCTTCGCACAACTTCTAGCGAAGTGTCTCAAATGAGGACTGCTGCTCCGGACCCCATGAAAATGCAACACCCTTCCGGGTCATCTTGGTAAGTGGCACGGCGATCTTGGAGAAATCCCTAATAAACCTCCGATAATAGTCGGCCAATCCCAGAAAGCTCCTGATCTCAGTGGGTGATCTCGTCACCTCCCATCTCATCACCGCCTCGATCTTGGCCGAATCGACCAATATTCCTTTCTAGTTAACAAGATATCCTAGGAATTGTACCTCTCGTAGCCAGAAATCGCACTTGGAGAATTTGGCATACAGCCTCTCCGATCTCAGAACTCCAAGAATCTCCCTCAAATGCTCCTCATGCTGCTCTCTAGACCTCGAATATACCAAAATATCATCAATGAATACGATCACCGACCGATACAGCATCGGCCTGCACACCCTGTTCATGAGATCCATGAACGAAACTGGGGCATTCGTGAGCCCAAAAGGCATCACCACAAACTCGTAATGTCCATAACGAGTTCTGAATGCAGTTTTCTGGATATCTTCATCCCGAACCCTCATCTGATGATAACCTGACCTCAAGTCTATCTTGGAGAACCAAGATGCCCCTGCAACTGATTGAACAGATCATCGATCCTAGGTAACAGATACCGGTTCTTGACCGTCAACTTGTTCAAATCCTGGTAATCAATACACATCCGGTGTGAACCATCCTTCTTCTTGACAAAAAGGATCGGCGCTCCCCAAGGTGAGCTACTCGGTCGAATAAACCCTTTTCCCAACAGCTCCTGAAGCTATGAGGATAACTCCTGCATCTCTGGTGGAGCGAGGTGATAAGGCGCCTTGGTGATAGGTGCTGCTCTCGGAACCAAATCCATACGGAACTCCACTTGCCTTTTCGGAGGCACGCCCAGCAGTTCCTCGGGAAACACATCTGGAAACTCACACACTACCGAAACCTCGTCAACCGAACTTGGCCTCCCCGTGGCCACTCGTGTGTCCATCACATAGGCTATGCATCCACTGCATCCCTACTGCAAACTCTGTCTCGCCCTGGCAGCCGAACAAAACGCTGACCCACACCGGGTCCCCTCGCCATACACAGTAAGCACTCCCCCACTAAAGTCTCGTATGGTCACCAGCTGTCTCTCGCAGTCAATGACCGCTCCAAGCTAACTCAACCAGTCCATGCCCACGATGACACAGACATCTCCCATCGCGATAGGAACTAGATCTATAGGGAACTTGACACCAAAAATCTCAAGCACATATCTTCGAATCACGTCGGTGGCATATACCGCTTTCTCATCAGCTATGGAAACCCTCAGGGGTCGACTCATCACCTCCCGATCAATATCGATGTGCTGACTAAAATCCAAAGATACAAAAGACCGACTCGCACCCGAGTCAAATAATACCAAGGCAGGTACAGAATTCACAAGAAAAGTACCTACGCATATCATAATATAAGCACAATATCTCAGCATAAAAGCAAATACACGAAAGAATACATACCAGCCACGACATCGGGCACCGCGCAGACCTCCTCCGCAGTCAACTAAAAAGCTCTCCCACGAGCCTTCAGAGCCTCGGCGTTCGCCGGTCGAGTCTCAGTAAACCTAGCAGCAGGCGCAGATCCCTGCTGAAGCTGAGGACACTCGGCTTTCCGATGGCCTGTCTGGTTGCAATGGAGGCAAACCATAAATCCCTTGGGGCAATCCCTGATAATGTGCCCCTCCTTGCCACATTTGTAGCTAGCACCTGATCGATAGGCCCCCTCATGACCCTTGCCGGACTTTCTGCAAGTGCAACCCTTCTGACCTCCTGTCCTCGAATCGGCGGACTTGGTCCGCTTGGCTGTCGGTTGAGACTGAGCCGGACACCGATCCATCCTCTGAGACTCGGTCTCCTCCCTAGCCCAAGTCTCTAACTCGATCTCCCTCTTCTGGGGATTTTCCTGGAGCTCAGCAAATTTCCGGTATGTCGAGTTCGATACGAACTCCCGAATGTCCCTCCTCAGAATACCTAAATACTGGCTCATCCGTGCCTGCTCAGGGCAGAACATTGCCCTCTCATGAAACTTCCGGGTGACCACATCAACTGAATCATTACCCTGCTTTAGGGTCAAGAACTCCTGAATCAACCGTTCCCTCTCCACTAGGGGAACATACTCATCTCTGAACATGGTAGTGAATCTCTCCCAAGTCACTGCTGAAATCTCTGCAAGAGTAAAGTTCACCGTCACGAACTTCCACCAATCCTTCGCTCCTAGGCGGAGCTGGTTCAAAGCGAACCATACCCTCAGATGCTCCAGACATGAACACGTATAGAAGCATCCCTCAATGTCAGCAATCCATCTCATCGTAGCGATCGGATCCTGCGTCCCATCAAACTCGGGTGGCTTCGTGTTGCTGAACTCCCGTAACAACAACGAGTCACCTCCCTGAGGTTTGGCAGTAACCACAGCTGTTGTAGTTGCAGTGACTGTCGCCTCAGTCACCGCGGCGTAGCGCTCATCAAAAGTCTCCAACAGCATGGTCTTGATAGACCAAAACATCTTCGGAATCTCGGCCCAGATTGCTGCAGCCACCTCATCGTGGATCATCTTACTAAGCTCCTTGTCCCTCACACCGCTCGTCCCAGGTCTGTGGCATGTTCCAACCATAATGCCTCTGAAATACAACATAAAAATGTTAGAGACTCAATCAAGCATACTCGCACTCGATAATGCAACCCTACTCGGCCTCCGATACCCAAAGGATTCTTACTTGGGTTGCCCACTGATTCGGTGTCTTCAATAGTACGGGCCCGATACTGCTGACTACACCATATCAGCATTCACCCCAAGTCCTCCTCCTTGGACCCCGGATCACGAGTACTCTATTCTTGCTATGCATTAGCTACCTACTCGCTCTCAAGGTATCTCATAGCAGCACGATTCCCTAGACTAAGGCATCACAAATCAGGCCACTCTAGTCCTAATATGAATACCTAGTCTACTCTAGCATGCATAACATATCATAACATATCTCATAACACATATTGTAAGGGTAATTTGGGGATTTTACCATTCGGGCGCTGGCTGACCGTACACACTGCTTCTTCTTCGGTTATCACAAAATGTCTTATAAAATTTTATGCTTTTATTATTGAATTTTTTTTCTCAAATCCTCGGTTTGAGTTCAGTTACACCCGAAGGTGCACCCGAATCCCTCAAACCAAGGCTCTAATACCAACTTGTAACCACATGAATTTTCAAAACAAAATTTTCATTTCTTAAGCATGTTTTCATCCAAATCAAGTCATAAAAATCCAATGTATCATATCATAATACAAACATATAAATCCCAAGATCATAAAATAAATCCTCCGCTAGTGTGTACAGATCACGCCGACGCCTTCCCACGGTCCTCGCTAGTACCTTAAACACAAAACACAACAACTGTAAGCATAAATGCTTAGTGAGTTCCCCAAAATACTACTTACGCACATACGCCTTTCCAGGCCATGACCTTCCAGTCCATGTGTCTTAGGGGACTTCCGTCCCGACCTAGTAAACCTTCCGGTCCTAACCGCATCGACCTTCCGGTCCAAATCACAATGCCTTTCGGCCCATAACATAAATGCCTTCCGGCCCATAACATAATGCCTTCCGGCCCATATCAAGCATAGCATACATAGCACATACAAACGGTTAACTTATTCATATACAATGCATACAACTCATAACATATCCGACCTTTCGGTCACACATAAATACCCTTCCGGGTACAGTATAGTGAGAAGACTCACCTCGTAGGAAATCTAGAATCTCACGTACTCACTGTCTCCGAATCTCGAAACGAAGACCCAACCCCGCCTAATCATAACAAAATATCATTCTAATTAATATAGGCTTCTAAGACTAGGCTTCACCCTTTTATTATTCCTCAGAGGGGTAAAAGACCATTTCACCCCTCCTTGACTTAAAGTCCACATGTTGACCAAAACACTAAAAGTTAAAAAAAGTCAACAGATCACAGTACACGGGGTGTACCGGCTTCTGTACGCGTGGCGTACATCGATGAACCACAATCGGGGGTCTCAACCCCTTACGCTGCACGTACTGGGAGTTACGCCCAACATAATTCCTGATTCAGCTATACCATATTTTTAGTCTTAAATGGTTAAGACACTTCTTCAACCTCTAGATCCGACTCTCTTTAAGTCTCCTAACCCATAAAGTCGGAACCTTTAAGTCTTGGCATGGCTGTAAAGGCTCCTACACTCTCTTTTCAACTCAAAAGACCTAGATCTCATGCATGGCTAATTATTTACGTCCAAGATTACATTTTTATGAACATACAACTCAAATAGACCTGGAATATGATAGATCTAAGCCAATGGAGACTACTTGCTCAAAAAGTCTCCATCTTTGGGACCAAAACCCTATAAATTGGTCCAAGAAGCATACCATAAGAACTACAAGGCAAGATCTAAACTTTTTACATCAGGAAGAAGCTCCAACCTTTGCTATCCACGGATCTACACTTGCACACCAACTTCTAGCCTCCACAATGGACTCCTCTTCTCTTTTTCTACCTTAAAATAACACCTTAAAGCTTATAACACTCACACTCAAGCTATAAACGAAGGAACAACTCTCTTAGGGTTTCTTTCTGAAGGATGGTGGCTGAGGAACCAAGCCATCTCATTCCTTTTATAGCCAACAAGCCAAATTAGGGTTTTGGGTCTAGACCGGTTATGCCCGGCGTAACCTTGGGTATGCCCAGCGTACCCGGGTGATAACACATTCAATGAGGTGCGCGAGTACGCGCAGCGTACTCCTTGTACGCCCAACGTACTCGCCCAACACAAAGGCCAAAAATGACAATTATTTAAAAGATGAAGGGCTAATTGGTTGTACCTGAATTTCGAGCTGTGACAAACAATTTCCGATAAGTACTTTATATGATCCAAATTACCCTCCATTGTCTAAATGGACCAAATATCATTTAAAAACTCAAGTCATATGAGATTCGTGTTCAGGTGTTCTTATGAGAGCTCAACAAAAGGTAAAGCGAACTACACTATTCTCTAAAGTTGAATTTTGCATATTCAATTCGTTTATCTCCAAAATTGAACCTAAAAGCATTCAAATTTCTCTTGATCACTCTAATTGGGTGCAAGAAATGCAGAAGGAGCTCAATGAATTCAAACAAAACAAAGTCTAGAGACTTATTCCCACTGCAAAGGATGCATCTATTGTTGGTATGAAATGGGTTTTTTTGCAACTAGTTGGATAAGGAAGGTAACGTGATAAGAAACAAGGCGAGACTCGTTGTTAAAGGGTATTGTTAGGAAGAAGGCATCAACTATGATGAAACCTTCTCACCCATTGCAAGGTTAGAATATGTTCGCATCTTCTTGGCATACACAGCACACAAGAACTTTGAAGTTTATCAGATGGACATTAAGTGTAAATTCCTAAATGGGGAACTCGAAGAAACAGTGTATGTGGAACAACCACCAGGGTTCATAAACAAAAAATATTTAAACCCTCGTTACGTTTTGGACAAGGCAGTTTACGGTCTAAAGCAAGCTCTAAGAGCCTGATATGAAACTCTAACTTGTTTTTTAAAATAGGAATCAGTCGACCCAATCTTGTTTCTCAAGAAAGATGGTAACCATTTGATGATCGTCCAAATTTATGTTGATGACATCATCTTCGGATCAACTAACCCCAGCTTAACAGTTAAGTTCTGAAAGTTGATGGAAACTAAATTCGAGATGAGCTCCATGGGTCCGATTAACTTTTTTCTTGGATTGAATATAAGACAGAGTCAGGAAGGGATCCTTATCAATCAGGAGGCTTATACAAAGACCTTACTCTACAAGTTTGGAATGGTGGGAGATTCAAAAGTGAAGGTTCCAATGGCATTCGGAACGAAACTAACACCATATCTGGATAAACCAGCTGCTAATATGACTCTTTATCATCAGATGATAGGGTTATTGATGTATCTAACTGCTAGTTGTCCAGATATCATGGTTTCTGTTTGCTATTGTGCTAGGTTCCAAGCAAATCCTCGCGAACCTCAGATGACAGCCGTAAAGAACATCTTCAGGTACCTCAAGTGAACATCCTCATTAGGAATATGGTACCGTTCTGGTTTAGGTTTCTTTGTGCAAGCATTTTCGGATGCTGATCTTGGAGGTTGTGGTCTAGATAGTAAAAGTACAATGGGAGGATGCCAATTTCTTGATGGCACACTCGTGAGTTGGCAATCTAAAAAGCAAACTTGCGTCTCCTATCGACTTTTGAAACAAAGTACATAGCCACTGCATCGTGCACTTTACAAGTTATCTGGATTCAAAGTCAGCTTCGTGACTATGGAACCAACATGAAGTGAATCCCCTTGTATTGAGATTCATAGAGCGCCATTCACGTTTTTCACAACCCAGTGCAACATTCAAAGATGAAACACATCGCACTGTGGTATCACTTCATCAAAGATCATGTGGAAGATAGAAATGTCAAGATACACTTTGTAAGATCCGCTAATCAGTTAGCCGACATCTTCACAAAATACTTACCTGAACAATCCTTCAATCGCATTCTTCAAGGCTTAGGAATGATAGAGGCTGAATTCGTTCTGAAACCACCTTCGTAGTGATAAGTTTTTGATTGGCCTGTGAATTGGTGCGAACGCGCACAGTGACTCGCAGTTATCGTTGTGTCCTACGAATTGGTGTGAACGATCACAGTGACTCACAGTCATCTTTTTGTACTGCGAATTACTGAGAACGCTCGCAGTGACTCGCATTCATCTTTTTTTCATGCGAATCGGTATGAACACTCGTAGTAACTCGAAACCAACTATTCACTGCAAATTGGCATGAGTGTTCGCAGCGACTCGTAGTCTACTGTTTATTTATGGTTTGGAATTTCTTTGTATCCTTTGTATACTTTCTTTATTTCATTTTATTTCTTTTTTAGAAACGTCAAAAATCCAACAATATTTTATTTCTTTCTGTTTTTATTTCTTTTTTTAGAAAAACAAAAATACAAAAATATGTTCTTTATTTTCATAATTTCTAAAATTATTAAATACCAAAAACATTAGCTAATTGAGCAGGTTTCAAGGAAAACATCTTGGTGATCTTAATTACAATGATGGGATAGGTATAAATTCTGAAACATTGCACTAGTTAAGTGTCCCTAGAAGCATGCTACTACAAGTCTCGCCCAAAGCCTCAAAGACTTACTATGTTGAAGCCTTAATGAATCTATAACACCAATCGTTTCTTCCTAATAAGGTTTTTTATTCACATAAGTCAAGAGCTACCATACTCTTCTTACATTGAGTTAAGAGTTAACTTCTTTGTCACTTTCACATACCATAGGGACATTCATTCTTGGGAACCACCTCATATCATTTCTTCACCACTTTCGTATTCAGAAAAGTAAACCATGAGACTCTCAACAGTTACCATTGAGGTTTATGGTTACAACAATTCTGTGTTCATGATCTTAAATTCGTTATAACCACGGATTGAGTGAAACAAAAAATCCAACACATATATGCCAATTGCGGTTAACAATACATATGTTCTAGATATCTCACCTTGGAATTAACGAATGTCCACTTTTGTGGTCAGTACCAGGAAATCTTTTTTTCCTTTTGTGTGATCTTAATGAGATGTTCTAGACCTAAGACGTTTCTTCCCAATATATCCATTTTTTTTGCATTTCCATTGTTACCCTAGTCACTTAAAATAATTCCAAAGCATCCTTGATTTTATGGTCACACTGGTCAGACAGGTACTTCATCCGAACGTTCGAACTTATATCAAGTTTCGTAGTTTGTTTGAAGATAAAACTGATGATTTTTTAGCACTATAACATCACTATGGTGCACATACAACGCTAATGCTTTGAATCTAAGTTTTCTCTAGTTATACATGCAATTTTCATTTTCCAAAGCATGAAGCCTAACTAGCATACAACATTCATATTTCAAACATAAAAACGAGTTAGATGATTACCTCTTTGTTGTAGTATGTAGAACTTGGCCTTACAAGAGTTTAGCACCTCAAATGTGATGCATCAAATAAGTCACACAAAACACCAAGAACAAATGGAGGATTATGAGAGAGATTTAGGAGGCACCAAAATCGTCAATAATCTTCTTAGAATACTTGTCTATCAATTTTAGGGGCTTAGGGGTTAGATATATAGTGTAGGATTCCAAGGGTCACTTATAAACCCTAATCCATTCACTTAGGCTTTTGATCCAATAATTCATTTGGACTAACACTTTATGGACTCTAACATAAGCTTAATCCATCACTAATCAATCATGGATCATTATCCCAAACTATATGTATCAATGATTTACATAATCCACCCTGTTAATTTAATAAATCTTTTTTATCACTAAATTAATTCCAAATTAATTCTTGATCAATACCAATTAGATAATATGATTTAATTAATATATTATTCTTATAATATATTAATAAATCACAAATAACCTCTTTCTCAAATATCTTTCCTATCAAATTGCTCCAGTGAATGCAACCCAAATGGACCATGCTACTATCAGGTCAAGTACATACCAATTATAGTTATGGGCTTAAACACCTAATACAACAGTCTCCCATTTCGATAAGTCTAATAACGATAACTACAAGTACGACTTCAAAAACCGACTAGCAATTTTAGCTCTTAAAAGTCGCTGTCAACTCTGATCAATCACACTTCCTTTAGATAAGGGATCATATATTCCTCCATTATTCAAGATATTGTATGGAATGAGACATGGATTATAATCATTCTATCTGTCCATGTGTTGTTTCCCAAGTTCCGATTTATGACGACTGACAACAGACTACATTGAACACATCAACTTAGTCCAGGCTTGGCCAAGTGCTTAGGTGTCATCACTAAATCATCGAGGGGCCCACATATATCGCTTTTTATCCCTCTTAGGGTAAAAGGAACGGATAAACTTCAACTCATATGCTTGCTCAATTTACTCATCAAATTACACACAACAATACGTTTTATAACACCAAGTTACTGATGCATTTACGTATCATCAATGCGCAACCGACTTGTAAACTACAACTCATATGTCTCTATTTCAAGAATATAACATATTATCATCTCACAATCACTCGTGATAAAATCCATGAAGTGATTTATGTGAGTGTGGGTTTAATCCAATACTCAAATCTTATTTACAAGAGTACTCATGAACACTACAACAAACTTGTGGTATGTCTAAACACTTAGACAATCTACAGTCGAATTCATAACAACCTTACCTCATTACTTACCTCCAAAGTATGATTGACTGTGGATGTTTGAATAACCTAGTTATTCGGGAAGTAAAACATGCAAAGTGAAACACGAGAATAGTTTAATCCAATATGGTCTCAAAGCTTTTGAATATAAACAAAAGCAATTTTATTTAATCACGCTATCCATTAGACCTTATTCATTGTATAATGCTTCAAACAATCAACTTAATACTTGAATTAAAACAATAGTTATTCCATGCTCCAAGCATGCATACTATTTTCATCTATGGTCCTTACCTTTATGAAGTAGATCAAATGAACACATTTTCCAATGATGCTCATTTCACAATTTCCTAATCCTTATCACAAGTGTAATAATACTAGATTCTTGCCACTATAATAATCTGTTCGAGTCTAAACTTACATGCAATGATCCTTTTGTAATGTCTAGGCACAAAAGTCATAAAGACTTGGCCAATGATATTACAAAGTATTCCATTTGAGAATGTTACAATACAATTTCCTAGAATTGAAGTCTCACATTTAAAGAGCATTCCTTGAACATCCTTCTTGCATTAAAGTTTCTACCTCACACAGAGATTCTTAATATTCAACTCCCATTATGGAAACATTTCCATAATTGCAATATGACTATCTATTCTGAATTATATCAATATGGTCCATCAATTACTACACCTCCAACTTTTCACAAGCATCTAATCTTCGGTGGACCTTAGTTTTCCTTGACAGTTGTTTAACAACTTTAGTCATATAAAGTTCTGGTCCTTTTCCCTCTTAATGCCCTAGGCATTTAGAAAATTAGAACAAGTGATTATTATAATATATGCAATCGACCCTATACACGAAGCATATAGGATACAATTCATAATAAAGATATGATACTTTACTAATTTCTTGTTATAATATTTCCATACACAGAATTTCCTTATGTTAAAACATTCCAACATAACATTCATACATGTATGTGGTTAGATTCTACTAAAATCTCAATCTAATCTTTTAGATTTGAAATGAAGTATAAGTTCCTCTCCCATACTATATCAAAACAACTTTTCAAACTCTGCAACTTTGCAAATTATAACTTTGTTTCCTATTAATACTATTGCTAACTCGCAACACCTATCATAATGATTATTCTCCCACTAGCACAATAATTATGTCCTTACTAGCATAACACTTATGCTGCCACTAGGTTTGACATGTACCCAGAAATTAGCTGGACTTCTAGAAATCAATGCTTATTGATTTTCTTACCAAAGTTCAGATTTCTGATACAAGATACTTGGATAAGTCTTTATGTAGACATATTAAGCTCATACACCATTCATTAAATAGCACAAGTGTGTGTTTAAACCTTTCAGAAGTTAAAACAATAAGTCCGAATGTTAAAACTATTTGAAATTTCTCATAATTCGAACTATGAAAAGCGATGTCGTAATCATATTCGAATTTAAGAATGCAAATCTCGCATCTGCTAACTCTAAATCTACTAGTAAATGCATTTCCTCACATTCATTTCATGAAGGAGAAAAACCTTTTGCCACTTAGATTTTATAGTGTATGTGCTCCTATCAATATGAATTTCTCATAACCATACTCACAAGACAAGGTTTGTGACAAATCCGAACTCATATGGACTAAACTTGTTCAATCTAAATTTCTTGCCTTCTGGTAGCACAAGGGCCTACCATTGCTTCCAAGTTGTTCAATAACTCACCATTACTGATGAATGTACTTTCACTGATCCATGTGCTTTGCCTTATGCAAACAATTGAGAACTCATAGAACTGACATGCATAGTCGAATTAACTGGAATGGGCACATAAGTAAGAATATGTTAACACGATAGGTTACAAACCTCAAGTCGTGTGATAGTGGTAAACAATAGTTTTATTCTTGATTAGTTCTTGAAACTATTCAAGATTATTAAGACTCCCACTGATCTCTTGACATATAAGATTCTCTTGTCAAGTAGCATTTCTTGACAAACAAATATTCAAGAGTTAGTGCGGGTTCTTATGAAGAAAATAACTCCATACAATTAGTCTTAGTTGGTCTTTGTTTCTTTCAAAACATCACAACTACTAATCTCAAATGTGCACGAGGAAGAAAACTCTTCTACTCCACATTTCATGATGTGTTATAATCCTATTTAGGATACGTCACTCATAACTCTAAGACTCGATTTTAGAACGAAGTATGACTCACCTTCTTGATTTTAACCATTTCAACAATTCTCGATTCCTCTTCTTAGTCATACTTTTGCACTAAGGTGTCCTTACAGGATCAATTGTGACATGGTTCCATAATCATTAGGATGATCATAAAACATGATACTAAAGTACTTTCCTTTCCTTTCAGATTAGAGAAACTTTTATCTTTCTGCCTAATTGATTCTTCTTATTCATTCTGCTATACATTGAAACATTTCAAGGTATTAGAATTACACTTAAACTTGTAAGCATAACCATATTTACTAAACCATTAGTAAATCATGACAAATAGTCTATATCATTCTTTGTGGTGGATCTGACAACTACACATCAATGTGCACTAGATCCTTAAGTCTTTCACATGAGTCACATACATATGTGAACAAGGAATTAGTCTTAATATCCCAAAGATAAAAATTCTCATTCATCACACAATACAAGTCTCATGATTCCAAGTCCATGTCCAATTGAAACTTGGGTGATGAGAATCCTTCCTTATTTAATAAAATATGAAACTTTACCACAAATGATATAACTAAGAATCAAATCCATATTCAATATATAAATATAAACACCAATTTTCACAAACGCCATTGCAAGGATATCATAAAATAAGACAAAATCAAAAATTTTCTTTATTTAAAAAAAATGCGGAAAACTTGTCCTTACAATGCAAATTCAAATGAAAACTATGTTACTTAATATTCCTAAACAATCTATCATAACTCCTAAGAAGTAGCTCAAAAATCTTTTCATCAAACCATGATATCAAAATCCATCTCTTCGCGACCAGACTCAGCTCACTCTTCCTTTAAGCTTCCTTTCTCTTCTTTGATCCTACAAAACATCAAAATGCAATCTTATCACATCATGTATAAAGAATCTATGAATAGGAAGTTAATAGAGTTATATAGTGGACTTACCTGGAGTGGAGTCATACAATTTGACTTTACAATCTCTTAGATCTCTCAGGTAGTTAGGGAAGCTTCGCTTCCAATGTCCCTTCAAATGGCAGAAAAAACAAATGGCTTCTTTTGCATCGGTGCATGAGATAATTCCAAAACTGGCCATTCTCTTTTCCATTTGGTCAAACGGTTTGACCTTGGCCGATCCCTTTCCATTAGGAAGAGAAAACCTTTCTGGGCTTCCAATGTTGTCATTGTCAATGTCCATGGAAGTTCAGTAGATTGATCTTCCAATCAAATTTGCCTGACCAGTGCGCCAAATCATTGCTGATTCAACAAAAATTAGCAAATAGGTAAGATCGATAAGGGTCACATCGTGATCTATCATATAGTAATATTTAATGAACTCACTATATTACTTAGGAAGTGATTAAAGAACCAAGTCAACAACCAGCTTCCTCGAGACAACGACAACCAGCATTCCCAGCCTATAACTTCATCGCCAAGACGTGAGCACATACAGACTTTCCATCTTCGTGTTTTCTTGCCAACAGGGCTTGAGTGATATTAAACTTTTCAACTCGAAAAACATGTGGGTTAGGGAGGATAATTGGAGGAGGTGGACAAAGTGAAGTATGATTTCTATTTCTTTGATCAAAATGTGGAATATCATCTTCATGTTGAAATCTTTTTCCAAAAGGATAAGGAAGACCATAGTTCTCAAAACTAGACATCTACAAGGGGAGAAATTCAAGTAAGTTGATTTAATCCTTAATATAACACCCAAATGAAATATTAAAGCTAGGACCCAACACAATATTCTACAATTCTGAAGATGGATGTCGTAATCCAATCATAGAATATCTGAAGGTAGGCAAATGACGATTTACCAATTCCACCACAAAAACAAAATTTTAAACAAATTAGGTTTTAAATGAAATTCCTAGATCTTTTGAGATTCATTTAATTTTCCAATGGCATGTTAATCTCGATTATGCCCTTCAAGTTTGTGACTGGGATACCAAGTATCACAAACAAGGTGTGAATAACCATACAAATTAGCTTGGTACTCTCAAAGTCATTTATCACCTAATCAGTGTCCTGGTTAGCCACAAATGATCCATTGATCTATGACAACCTATGAGCTACCCATTGCCATCCTTCATTAGTCTCATATTAGTGTGCCAGTTAACCACACACGCTCCACTAACGAGCAATAAGGTGCAGTGTGCAATTTCGTAGGTTAGCATCGAATTCACATTTTTCCTAAAGTAACTAGGATTGAGAATTTATACAAGGGTGTGGTGGGTAAGAGTGTATACCCAATTGCGTTCATTTTATAGGCCTCTTCTTTAAACACCCCTTATAGACCAACTTTGTGAATGAGGCCTACTAACGGTAAGGCTGACTTTTAACTTATACATATATAATATATTACACTTTTAATTTTGTATAGTATAAGGGTGTATTTTACACATTAAAATACTACTTGGTTTAATCTATTAATAAATTAAACTTTTAATTAAATTAAATTTGAACCATGTCATTATGGATTTATTAATTCTCTCCTTTAATTAACCACTTAATTAATTTCATAAAACCATAAGGGTGTAATTTGAACTATTCAAAATATCAAGGTTCTAAATTTAAGATTTAAAAATTAAGGTTATTTAATTAAATTTTAAGTTACAAAACCAAGAGGTGAACTTATGAACCTTTTCAAATTACTAGGAATTTTGAATTTAATATTTCAAAATTGAAGCTTTTTAGATTTCAAAACTTGAGGAAAAATTTTGAAACTCTTCAAAAAAAATTTGAAATTTAGAATTTAATGTTTCATAAATGACACTTTTCAAATTCCATAACTTCAGGCCAAGTTATGAAACTCTTCAAAACCATTTAGATCAAATTTTAAACTAATAAAATAATCATATAGTTTATCATTTACCAATTTGACCTAATTTAACTCGTATAACAAGATAATTTCAAATCAACTAATACAAAGAATTAGTTTATCATATCAATTAGCAATCATCTTAAAATTTTGACAATTATCTTTTAATATGGATGAAGATAATCATTACCTCATCATAAAATGATTTTTAATTAATCAAAACAGTTTTTGGTAATGATTGTAATCCAAAATGGCCAAAATACTTGAAAATTTGGCAACTGGCGAGCCACCACGTCGTGGTTACTAGGCAGATTCCAAAAAATTGATTTTTTTTTACTTTGAACAATTAAAAAATGCATCAAGATAACAGAAAACACCCTAGGCTCTGATACCACTGATGGGTTTTTGAGCACTATAACATCCCTATGATGCACATATAACCCTAATGCTTTGGATCTAAGTTTTCTCTAGTTATACATGAAATTTTCATTTTCCAAAGCATGAAGCCTAACTAGCATACAACATTGATATTTGAAACATAAAAACAACTTAGATGATTACCTCTTTGTTGTATCTTGTTGAACTTGGCCTTACAAGAGCTTAGCACTTCAAATGTGATGCATCAAATAAGTCACAAAACCAAAAGAACAAATGGAGGATTATGAGAGAGGTTTAGGAGGCACCAAAATAGTCTATACTCTTCTTAGAATACTTTTCTATCGATTTTAGCGGCTTAGGGGTTACATATATAATGTAAAATTCCAAGGGTCACTTGTAGACCCTAATCCATTCACTCAGGCTTTTGATCCAATAATTAATTTGGACTAACACTTCATGCACTCTCACATAAGCTTAATCCATCACTAATCAATAATGGATCATTAGCCCAAAATATATGTATCATTGATTTACATAATCATCCCCTGTTAATTTAATCAGTCTCTTTTGATCACTAAATTAATTCCAAATTAATTCTTGATCAGTACCAATTAAATAATATGATTTCTCAATTAATATATTATTATTTTAATATATTAATAAATCACAAATAACCTTTTTCTCAGATATCCTTCTTATCAAATTGCTTCGGTGAATGCAACCTAAATGGACCATGCTACTATCGGGTCAAGTACATACCAATTATAGTTATGGGCTGAGACACCTAATCCAACAATAAATTCTTCGTTATAAATCGGATTTCAACATTCTTTATATCTCCGAAATCCTTGTCACGACCACTTTAACGTTCTTCATAGATACTGGGCCAAATCTTCATTCTATTTTTATGCATATTTTTATTATTATGTTATTATATTGTTATAAGTATGTATATTGCACATAAATCACATAATACTCAGATCATTCTTCTTCATTACCTCAAAATACGTTACGATTGTTGATGCTAACCATTAAATCTTTATAATAACGCTTATACTAGAAAAGTGGGTGTTACACATCATATCATGATACCTTACCTTCTTCATCTCCTCGTCTGTTTCATACTATGGAACCATAAAGTCCTCTCCCGGAACTAGGTAGTGATCTCTGCCACAGTCTCAGTCGCCTGGCGAAGGTCTTGAAAGTCCCTCGCCAATTGTTGCACCTCAATACCCAGTTAAAACTCTGCCCTAAACCGGGTCACAAACTCATCCCAAGTCATCGTCTCTAGGGCTTCGCCTCCCAGAGAGAAGTCTACCTCCTCCTACCAATCTTGAGCTCTGTCTTTCAAAAGACAGGAAGCAAATCTGACCTTCGACCCCTCGGGGCATAAACTTGTCCAGAAAGTGTTTACCATATCCGCTAACCATCTCCTACCAGCAATGGGATCCTTTTCCCACAAAGAACTCGGGAGCTCCATAAGAACGAAACTCTCGGAAAGAAAGAATGCGAGCTCCCATAATAGCCATAACCTCAGTACAGAATGTGCCCAGGTGCTCATCCAGAATCTCCATAGTCCCCTCCTTGATTGTTCCAATGATCACAGGAGTCTGCTCCAAGATACCGCAGGTAATCTCCGACGAGATGAACTCCCGCATCTGTTCATCAATCGGCTTGGTACCTGCACCAGAGCCTGAACCAGAACCGGAACCTCCTCCATGTGTGCTCATCACCATTCTGTAAAACAATGATACATATTATTAGAACATACCCAAGAATCCTCATCCTATATGCTTCCTAGATTCTCCGTGACTCTCCTCAATTCGAGTAGGGATCTTATGCTTTCAGTAGTATGGGCCCAATACTAGCTTCCACACATGTCCATACTTTCCTAAAGAATTATCCTGAATCCTTCAGGTCACCTTCTCAAATTGGTACTCTAATTACTCCGTAAACACCACATCCAAGCCCACTAAGGAACTTCCTAGGCTCTCCTAGCTTCCCAACCTCACCCTGCCATCAGTTGTTGAAGAACTCCCACTAATGTCAGCTAACTACTTCATGATTACAATCACATACCATAAAGCTTAGATAATCCTTCAAGTAAAAGACTCAACCCTACAATGGTTAAACTTAAACGCGAGTTGTGCAATAAAGTCAAATCCATCAATCTGGGATTATTTAAACTTTGCAACATGTGACTTAACATATTCACTTAAAGGTTAACTCACATCACTAAGAATTCCACAAAGCAAAAAGCAAGCAGCATTCGTGCAGTAACACTCCACTCCATAGAACAAAAAAGAACATCTAAATCTCACTTACTACCACCCATACTAGGAATTTCCACTCTCACCATTGGGTGCCTTATGCATGAAAAATATACACAATACATGATCAAGTAGACTGTCGAATAAAAGACTCTACCATAGGACCACAACCAAACAAGAAACATGAAATATGGCCAAATCAGTCATTCTAGGGCTATACGATCCTAATCATATACAATTTTTAAAGCATACACTTTGTTACCAATACATATTACCAATATAGAAAGGCATCCAATGCTGCCTAGGCTACAATGCATCTCATATTAGTCCAATCTATCATACAATTCCTGAAAGTATCCCTAGCCTTATCCTAGCATGCAAACATTCATATCATATAACATATAAACATGTATGGGTATTCTAGGAATCTCTTACTTGAGCTCGGCCAATTACACGCATCAAACCCCCTTTTTCTTTACAACATCCTTTAATTAGAAATTCATTTTCTTTTAAAAAGATTACCAATTCCTTAGTTTGAGTTTAGTCACACTCAAGAGTGTGCCCAAATCCCTTAAAACCAAGACTCTGATACCAACTTGTAATGACCCAAAAACTATAAGGTAAAAAAAATCATTTTTAGTTTAACCAGAAACACCAAATATCTTTTTCCAAACATTCAAAAGTGTATCATAATAAAATAGTTATCAGTGTATAATCCCAAAAACATCAAGTTGCATAAACATAGGTGGATGTGTTACGATCAATTCGGGCCCTTCCCTCTCGAACCAGAAGTACCTGAAACCATAAACATAAAATCTGTAAGCACAAAGCTTAGTGAGTTCCCCAAATACCACATACCATACATATCAGTGGGCCTAGCCCACTAATTGGGCCCAACCCACCATAATGGGCCTAACCTTTATACAATGGACCCAACCCTACATAACATGTAAGATTCACAGAGACAGCTAGCATCCTACTTAACATACATTGGACCTAGCCCTTCCAGATCCATGGGTCCAACCCAAAATATAAATGGGCCTAGCCCAACATACCATGCAAGAGTCAAAAAGACAACTAGCATACTAGATCCTAGTAGGCAGACATTGGTGCATTCAACCAACAGGTACAGTGAGGAGACTCACTCGATTCGAGATAACCAAGATATATGCGTTGCTACTACTGGAAACCTCATAGTGATCATAACCAAATATCTTAATCATTAATTAAGGTCAATTCCCAAAATCCAAGGTCCAATTCCATATCCTATTCTTTCAATGGGTAAAAGACCATTTTAACCTTCCCCTATCTAGTCCAACCCATGGCCCAACCTCCAAAAGTCCCAAGGCCTAAAAGGCCCAAAATAGACTTTTTGAGAGTACGCCCCGCGTACTAGAAGCGTACGCCCCACATACTACCCGCTGATGCACACTATACAAGTCCTCAAAGCTGAAAATGTGGGATCCATGCATTACATTGAGCATATGCCTATGTGCACCAAACGTACTCATCATGGGGGCAAACCTCAAAATAAGCTCTTAATTGTTAAGACCAAAATGTCCAAACATAGATCTGACTCTTAAGGGTTGTCTTAAGTCAAAAAGTTCTTGACTTTATAACTTTGCATGCCTTAATAGGGTCCAAACCATAATCCAAGCTTCCTAATTTCATTAAAAGGGAATCAATTCTTGCATAAGAGGATAATACTCCTCAAGATCCAAACTTTATGACTTAAAGATCTCAACAAGGACCAAAAATGAGGCTCAAAGGTTCTGGAGCAACTTTTACTCACAAGAACCACGGTTATGGGACCAAAACATGACAAATTACCAACCAAACTATATCTACAAGAAAAGCCATCAAGCTAGAGACTTTATACCTTCAGAAGATAGCTCAAGAAGAACAATGTCTGGATCTACAAGCTCTAAGGAAATCAACACTTCTCTAAAGTGTTCATCTTCCAAAAGCACCAAGATTTCTCTAAAAGCACACACATGTTCAAGATTCTTTCAAATGAGGGATAGAGTTTCATATATAGGGTTTAACGAGATGAAGATTGAAGTTAAGAGGGTTTGGAGATAAGTTAAGGCCATTAAATAGGGTCTACGACCCTAAATTAGGGTTTGCACCTAACTGGAGTGTGTCCAACATAATCCTAGTATGCCCAGCGTAATCCAAGGGTTGTCCGCGATCACCCATCCATGTACACATGACGTACTCCCTGTATGCCTAGCATACTAGGCTTAGCCCTAAAACCACCAAACCTCTAAAGGCCATAACTTTTTCATTCTAGGTTTGATTTCAATGATCCTTATATCCACGAAAAGGTAATGAGAAGCTCTATAATCATATCAACTCTCCTTTACCTTAAAACTCTCCAAACGTAAATCCAAATTTTATAAAAGGCCCAAACTATCACTTTACATTTATACCTCGAGGATCCAAAGCACAAACCGAACTCTCAGATCCTCTAATCTACATTATATACATCCAAAGGGGTCTAATTCTCTCTTCCCCCAAGGTCCAAAGCCTTATGATGACTGATCTTTGGGTCACAACCCCGATTTAGGAAACGATTCCAAACAGGGTGCTACAAGTGTCTTGGACACAAAATTGAGAATTTGGATCAACTGAATCTACTTGAGAAAAGGAAATTATTTTCTATTGTGTACAACAAAAATTGGATTTTGCTCAACTTTTTCTTGATCAAGTGATCGATTACATTACTGGGAACAAGAAGCCAGGATATGTTCCCTTTCCTTGATGGATTGGACTAATCTTATCTCGTGAGGAAGGATATGTTGAAAGTCATGTGATTATTATTCCAGTTCCTATCCTTTCCTCAAAGATTATTAATGTCGCTCCATCTGAAAGTGACTTGCTTATTAGTGAAAAGATACAAAGGTGGATTGAAAAACCTTATGTGGTTGAATCCTATGACTTTGAAGAAGAGAATGATGAGAATAATGAAAGGGCTGATGAAGATGAAGACGTTAAGATTGAAGTAGATAAAACTGTCGCCAATGTAGAAGACTTTGTTTAGGGAATGGACCCTCCTCCAAGGATAAACAAGCACATTCGATTTTCCTCCACTTCTTCATCCACTCATCTACAAATGATGTTGCATAACATGGATGAATACCATCTTTTGTGATAACTGCTGAGCCATTGATCCAAGATGAGGTCTCTCTAATATCAGTGTTTCCTTCTCCTCAAGCTGAAAATGTTCCTCCAATGCCAACACTTATTCTGACTGCTACTATTTATCAGGGGGAATCTAGCTTCAACTTTGAAACAACTGTACTTTCTCAACTTTATATGTTGATGCAGATAACTTAATCTATGTGAAGAAGATTATCTAAAGTTAAAAAATATGTTGCTGAGATGAAGCGATTTATAACATTAGGTGATGATGATGTTGATGCTATGGTTATTAACGACACACCACAAAACTCTCTAGGTGATAACTATCCTCCACCTTCACCTGCACCACCATCATCAAATCCTCTTCCACCACCTCCTCCTCTATCTCATTCTCATCATCACACTCCATCACCACCTTCTGGTTCCTATCCTCAATCTGATGCTGCAAAAAGGGGGCGAATAATCAAGGGTTTCCTGATCAGCAAATGCAAATGCTGGTAATTGCACCAACTTCATCTCATCCTGAGATGCTTGAATCTTGAAGAGTTGAAGTTGACTTTCAAAAAGATATTGTTGTTGCTGACATTCCAAACGCTAATGCAACAACTAATAGTCAGACCATTCCAGACACTAGTGATCAATCAGAGACCGATCACTATGATGGGTTTCTTGATCTTGGATTCATGTCATAAGTTGTTGTTCATGATGTTCCTTTAAATGTTGTTTACTCTGCTTCTTACTTTGAGGGGGAGATTCCTCAAGGAACTAACAGTGACATTAAGTCTGATAATGATTAGCTCAATCCTCAAAAGAAGAAGGCTTTCTTCTCAGGGAGAGCTCGTGATGCTGAAGCTGGAAGTTCTGCTGTTGGTGATCCTTCTGCATCTCTTCCTTCCAAGATGAGAAAACTCATATTTGATCTGAATGAATTGGCCAAAATATGGGATATACCTATCTATGAATTAAGAGAGATCGTGATAGATAATAATATTGTTATTCGACAAAAGAAAGAAGCTACAAAAGGAGAACATACGTCTGCCAAACTTGCTCAAGCTCTTGCTTCCGTTGATGGAAGTGTTGATGTTCAACGAATTATTAAGCCAAGAAAATTCATCTCTTATAATATTGTGAATAAACAACACATGGTTTCAGACCTGAATGATCGGAATGACAAATAGAAGTTTGGAGATGTTCTGATTCAAAGAACAAAGCCTGATCCTATTATCAGGGTGACATGTACTAAACCAAGGAATGAGTCTCTAAAGCTTCACTTGGTCGGGAAGAAGAATAATTGTGAATACAATGAGGTTGTATGTGTTCGTGAGCTAGTTAAATATAAAAAAAAGTGGATGAAAATTCAAGAAATTAGTGACAAACACAAGGGTATTCATGCATAGGAAGCGAGGTTGGCGATTCAGCAGCTACTAAACAAAGTCAAGAAGTTGAACCTTGTGCCAACAGCTGGTCCATCTAGAACATCATCCTCAAGAAGAACAGGTGCTCCCAGACAGTCTAAGAGTACAAAGTTTCTTATTCCTTATGGTAATAAGTACATAAACATTGAAATTCCTGTAGGTTTTGGACCAGTTCAGTACATGTTTATTCAAGAACCAGAGAATGGTGTCTTCTATCTTGGCAGTCAAAATCACATGTGCTTTCAACGTATTGATGATCTTCCTTATACTCCCACTGAACATTTGTTTCTGCTTCGCTTGGAAGGAATTAGTCACTTTGAACTGGAAAGAGGATATTGTGTACATGTATCGATGGGTTATGAGCACTACATCATTCCTATGGTGTACATGCAACCCTAATACTTTGGATCTAGTTTTTTTCTCAAATTATACATGCAATACAAGTTATCCAAAGCACAAATGTAACACCCAAAAATTTCAAGCCAATTTAAAAAATTTTCAAAACATTTAAAATCAACATTTGTTACAGATTCGTTTTCGAAATACTCTATTTCAAAGTTTTTCCCAGAACCATAAACAAAACATGAGGAGTTGTACGATCATGACTTCACCTTGCTGTGATCCCCTGATGTACCTGAAACAATAAAATGAAACTGCAAGCCCGATAGATTAGTTCGTTCCCCCCGAAATACCCATACTTCGACAATACACCAATAATCCTAAACAACATATTATGGGTCCAGTCAACCATCGGGTTGGAATACCGCAGGCCCACAACCAATAGGTTGGAATGTCAACATACTATGGGTCCAATCATCCTCGGGATGCAATACCCCAGGCCCACAACCAATAGGTTGGAATGCCCAGGTCTATTGGTCTCCACACAAAGCAGATAAGCCTCAACCGCCAAACATACATGTGCACATATATATATATATATATATATATATAATAGATAGTTACCTAATGGTCTATAGACAACAACTGATCTAACAGATCATACCACATAGCACATAATACCATCCTATCTACCAAGATACCGATCTAACAGATCATACCACATACTACATAATATTATCCTACCCTCTAGGATACCGATTTAACAGATCATACTAGCATAACATAACCAAATAACAATCCAAAGGGCCAGCCTTGGTGCCTTAGACCCTTGAGTATAGTGAGGAAAACTCACCTCGCAAGTTGTGCTGAAGTACTGCAAATCTCTGACTGTTGTCTCACCGGGAATCCCAAACTATCACACAATAAATACTAAGTTAATACCCATCTTGAACTTCTGGACTAAATGTCCCCACCATGCTCACAAATTCCCAAAATGCCCCAGAAGTCCAATAGTCCACCCTTGGTTAAAGTCAAAGTCAACTATCAAGGTCAATAGTTCATGTTGACCTCAACTTGTCGAGTACCCTCAGCTACTCGCCGAGTTCCTTGCATAACTCGTCAACTCACCGAATCATTATAGTGACTCGTCGTGTTCCTAAGATTTGCGGCCATAATCTCCTTGGCCAACTCGTTGAGTTCCCTTGCAACATGCTAAGTCCATACGCATCCAAAGGTTGGGAAAACCCTAGCTGACTCGTCGAGCCACTCAACTGGCTCGCCGAGCCCACGACAATCTTCATCAGACTCGCCGAATTGACCATGCGACTCACCGAGTCCCTTCAGTCCTTCATCTATACATGTGCTTTTTAAGTCATTCTAAGGCTCCAAATTGTAGATCCAGCTTCCTAAGGCATGTTTATCACGTAAAGTTGCAAACTTTACGTGCATGCAAAACTCTAAAGTCTTAAAATGACAAAAGTAAGCTTGTAAAGAAGTCTCACACTTAAGGTAAGGTTCATGCTTGAAAAAGCTAACAACTTTATCGACTTAGAGACCAAAAATAGCTCATATCTGAAGTTGCAACTTCATATCTTAGCTGAAACTTAAGAAAAGCTTCCAAAAATCCACCCAAATGAGATCTAAGATTAAATGAGGCCAAGATAAGAGCTTAATACCTTCAAAAGGGTGCCTACTTAAGTAGATCTCTGATTCCCACGAGTTCCTTGCTTCTAATCCCTTGTTCCCCAAGCTTTTCTCACTAAAATCCTTCTTCAAAGCTTAAACACACCAATGTAGAATACACACACGAATTAGGGTTTAGAATGACAATAGGCTGTAAAGGGGAGGTTGAGCGCCAGCGATAGAGGTTCCTTCATCAATCGACTCTTGAATATCTTCAAGATCAATTTGCCTCCCACTTTCTCCTTGGCTTATGAGTTCTCACTCTCGGAAAACCCCTCTCCTCGCAATGAAGACAACATTGTCACTCGGTCTTTAGAAGAGATATCCAAAGGATTTATGCGGGTAGCCGATGAAAATACATCGCTCACTACGAGGTTCGAGCTTGTCGTGAGTCTCTCGTCTTACGAAAGCCTCGCAGTCCCAAACCTTGATATGTGCCAATGAGGGAGCTTTCCCTGTCCACATCTCGTAAGGTGTGTTGGCAACCTTCTTTGTAGGGACTCCGTTAAGGATATGGGTGATAGTCTCTAAGCATACCCCCAAAATAAGATAGGTAGTGAAGCATGACTCATCATGGAACGAACCATGTCCAACAGGGTTCGATTATGCCCTTCTGCCACACCATTCAACTGTGGTGTCCTAGGTGGCATCAATTGCGAAACTATTCCGCATTCCTTGAGATAGTCATGGAGTTCAAGACTTAGGTACTCTCCTCCTCGATCGGATCGAAGCATCCTGATTTTCCTGCCCAATTGATTCTCCACTTCATGTTTGAATTCTTTGAACTTTTCAAACGTTTCTGACTTGTGCTTGATTAAGTAAATATACCCATATCTACTATAATCATCGGTGAAAGTCACATAGAAGCAGTTTGCATCCTTTGTGGTGGATCTAAAGGGCCCACACTCCTCTCACAAGTGCCAGTGAAGGGTGACTTGGTCATCTTTCCAAGTAAACAAGACTCGCATGTGTCATCTTTCCTAAGGTCGAATAGCTCCAACACTCTATCCTTTTGGAGCTGGGCTATGCGCTTCTTGTTGACATGTCCAAGACGACAATGCCATAAGCATGCTTTATCCATACTATTGGAAGAATCCATACACAATACATCATATCCTAGGTTATCTACAACCATGACAGTTTCATAAATTCCATAAGGAAATGCTTCAAAATATAAAACACCATTTAGATAAGCATAAATCGCCATTCTCATTATTAAACGAATATCTAAATCCTTGTTTAAACAAACCATGAAATGAAACGATGTTTCTTGCCATATCTGGCGAGTAGCAACAATTATTTAAATCTAAACCTAATTTATTACTAAGCACTAGAGGATACACTCCAATCTTGGTGACAGGCGACGATCTTCTGTTCCCCATGATTAGATTTATTCTTCCACGCTCCACATCCCTATTTCTTCTTAGTCCCTGCAAATCAGAACATATGTGATAACCACATCCTGTATCAAGAACCCAAGAAATAACATGTGATGAATCATTAGATTTAATTGTGTAAATCCCTGTGAAAGATGGCTTGATCTTCCCATCCTTGATGACTTGCAGATATTCCAAGCAGCTTCTCTTCCAATGCCCTATTTTGTGGCAGTGGTGGCACTCTACCTCCTTTGGGTTTGAGTTGGGCTTAGCAGGACCAACCTTGGTCCCACTAGAAGAGGAACCATCTTGGGACTTTCCCTTGTGGTGGCTCTTTGAAGTAGCCATCCTCTTCTTGCCCCTTCCTTGTCCAATAGCCAAAACAGGAGTAGCGGGTGGAGTGGGAGTTAATGCAACAGACTTGTCCTTGAGGTTGCTCTCAGCAGTCCTTAGGAGCCCTTGGAGTTTACTTAGTGTGATCTCTTCCTTGTTCATTTGGTAGGTCATCCTAAATTGGTTGTAGCACAACGTAAAAGAGTGAAGAACGATATCGATTGCCAAATCCTCCCCAAAGTTAACATTTAACTTGTGAAGACGATCAACATACCTTTGCATCTTTTGCAAGTGCACGGTTAGAGACTCTCCACTTCCCATCTTAGCAGTGATCATGTTCGTGATGATCTCATAGAGATCTTGCCTTGCGCTTTGCTGATATCTCTCCATCAAGTCTTGATGCATTTCGTATGGATACATGTTGTCATAGGACTTTTGGAGTTCAGGATTCATTGTGGCTAGCATAATGCAATGAACTTTCGTTGCATCACGCTCACGGGTCACAAAGACAGCCATTTCTTTGGGAGTAGCGATTTCCGGATTGATCTTTTCAAGCTTCTAGTCAAGGACATACTCTTTGTCCTCATATCGAGCAATCGTGCGAATGTATCTTATGCATTCGCTAAAGTTCGATCCATCAAATGTCACCTTTTGACATAGGCTCATTAGCGAGAATGAGGTAGCAGTAGCGTTGTTTGCGTTAGACATCTACAAATAGAAAGGAAAAAAGTTTGATTAGAATTAAATCCCTAATTAAACACCCAAAATGAAAAATTAGGGCTAGGACCCAACAACATTATTTACACATTAGAAAGAGATGTCGTAATCCAATATGCAAATAATTTGGAGATAAGTGAATGACGATTCACTAATTCTTCACCATGAAAAACATAAAGGCTTAAGTTTTAAATGTATTGAGAATTCCTAGATTTCCTTTGAGATTCATTAAACTTTTCAATGGCATGTTTAAATCTCGATATGCCCCTCTCGTTTGTGACTAGGATGTCGAGGATCACAAAGTGGGTGTGAATAACCATGAAAATATACATGGTGCCCTCATTGTTACAGTCACCTATTCGATTTGTCGGTTAACCACACACACTCCATCGAACTAGGACTAACAATGAGTCACCCTATGCCACATTTGCTTACAACCAATTAGTGTGTCGGTTAACCACACACGCTCCACTAACTTCTTAGCAAGGGTGCAAAGTGTAATTTCAAGTGATTGCATCAATTCACTTTTGCCTAAAGTAACTAGGATTGGGAATTTGAAAAATGTTTAGTTACTTTATATTGATTCATTATACTTATTAATAAAGAGAGCATTGCCCTATCCTACCTGTTCGGCTAACGACTCTCCACCAATCAAGGAAGCGGTGGGTAAGAGTGGATACCCATTAAATGACCATTTTATAGGCCATAACCTTATACCCCCCTTATAGATCGGCTTCGTGAATGAGGCCTACTAACGGTAAGACTAGCATTTTAGTTATACATATATATATATATATATATATATATATATATATATATATATATATATATATATATATATATATATATATTAATCTTGTGATAATATAATAGTATAGGGTGTATTTTAAACATTTCAAAATACTAGGGTTTTAATCTTAATTTAAAATTTTCAAAATTTAATACCATTTAAATTAAAATTTTAAATATTAAAACTCTTGATTTAATAATTATCTTGAATTAAACTATTAATTTAAATTATTAAATCATAAGGGATTATTTAAATCATGAACGATAATTACCAATTAAACAATTAATTTATCCTAATCCTTTTAATCCCTCTAAATTTCAAAAATCATGGGATAGGATAATTCAAAATCCTTAATTACCATATTTAACCATTAAAGGATAATTACAAGATATGGGACAATTCAAATCCCTAAAATTTAGGATCTTATCTTGGGGAGGAAGCTAATCTCGAAAATCCTAGGGTTTGCAAACCCTAGATTTCAAAATCTTAGCACTGAAGGAAAGGATTTGAAAACCTCTTTCAAATTTTCACAAATTAGGGTTTAGGAACCCTAATCTCGAAAATCTTGCCTCCTAGGTTTTATTGGCTATAAACCCTAACATCTCAAGTTCATACAATTGTATAATACTAATTGAAAACAAGTTAACCTGGCTCTAATACCACTAATGGGTTTGATACAAACAATCATATGTGTGCATGCAACCCTAGAATTAGATCTATGTTTTCTCTATTAGATACACAACATTATGAACACATGAAGAAACCCTAGCATGCCCTAGTATTTTCGAAATTCATATAGTAGGATAGATCACATACCTCTTGTTGTTATATTGCAATAACAACTCAAATCTTCAAACCCTAAGTCTTGAAAGCAAGTACCACAAGTGTAGTACCTCTAATGGCTCACAAACACCACAAGCAAATGGAGAGGCAATAGAGAGAGAAAAGAGGAGAGGTAGAAATCAGCTCTAGGAACACTAGGGATCAAGTGGTCCGATTTCTATGGCCTTAGGGGTCTTTATATAGGGTAGAGATTAGGGTTTCAGTCCTTATCCTTATCTAGTTGCTTGCCCACCAAGTAACCATAAGATAAGCCTTGATAACCTTTATCCTTGGACGATTTCAAGGATTCCTTATCCCTTGAATTCGTACAACCTATATCTAGGGTAACCATTGCCCTACTTTGCAACTATCACATAATTACAATTCAGCCCCTCTAGTTTAATAAATTACACTTGATCACAAAATTAATTCCTAACTAATTATTAACCAATATTAATTAAACAAATATGATTTCTCCTTTAATATATTATTCTTATAATATATTAATAAATTATAATAACCTCTTTCTCTATTTATTTCTCCAGTCAAGTTGCTTTGGTGAAGGCAACCCAAAAGGACCATGCACAACCTGGTCAAGTACTTACCAAATATGGTTACGGGCTTAGACACTAATCCAATAGGGAGGCCAAACCCTGGAAGTTAGGGTTTCATCCTCCATCTCCTACTCATCGAGTCCCTTTTGGATTCGGTGAGTAGGTCACTTAAACACGTGGACCAACCTGCCAATACTCGATGATTAGGGCAACCAACTCGTCGAGTAGACCTTGAAATCAACAAAAATCTTATAACAAAATCAACACCTGAGAATCAAGGAGTTACAATGAACCCTAATCTAGCATACTATTTTTGAAATTAACACCTAATACAAGGTTTGATGATTGCCTTTCTTTGTAGATTGCTTGATCTTCAACCTTTGAGAACTTAACTCCTCAAATGTGATGCGTCTAATAGATCACAAACACCAAGAGAAAGTTAGAGGAATATGAGAGAGAGGCTAGGGATCACAATTTCGGCTGGTACTCTTTTAGGGTTCAAATGGTTGAATTCTAGAGTCCCAAGGGTCCCTTATATAACTGAGCTACTAGGGTTTCAATCAAAAAGCCTAATCTGATTGCTTAGGCCTTAATTAGTCCACAACATCCTTCCAGAAGGCCCCTATGGACGAATTCTATGTGGGCTTCCACATAAATTTTTTCCACCTCCTTCTTTTAGGAGTCCATGGCCCATCTTGAAATTATCTTATAATAACAATATTAGTCCCCTTAATTTAATTAATCTCTTTTGATCATTAAATTAATTCTTGACCAATATTAATTAAATAATATGATATCTCATTTAATATATTATTCTTATAATATATTAATAAATCACAATTAACCTTTTTTTTCCATAATTCATCCAATCAAGTTGTTATGGTGAAGGCAACCCAAAAGGACCATGTTACTATCATGTCAAGTACATACCAATTATAGTTATGGGCCAAGATACCTAATCCAACATATATCTCTGGAGCTTAGTAGAAGACTGGATGGAATTTAAACCAATGAATTTAGATGGGTTAAGCCTACGATCTTGAAATAAGGTGACAAGTTTTATAATGGTTCTTCGAATGAATTTAAAGAAGAAGATTATTTTTGACATTGTCAAATAGGAGGAGATTATAAGGATACACCTTTTTTCTGATGAGTCAAACACTCTACATGCTATTTGTCAGCTTCAGCGTCTACATCACCGTTAGCGCCAACATATCCAAGTCTATCAGCATCAACGAGTAGTATAGTTAATTCTATGTAATCTTTTGTATATTAGGTAACAATATTGATACATATAAAATAGATTGCAGTTCGATATCTTAGAGATGAGGATCTGTTCTTATTTTAGATTAGATACAATCTCTTCAATCAAGGGATACACTTGTATAGATTAGTATATAATCTACATTAGGGTAAACCCTAGTGTAGAGTTCGTCTGAATGTTGCATTAGTATAAACTAATTTCAACAAATACTCACAACACCAAGTAATGTATTTGTCGTCTATATTGATAAACAATATTTTTATTTATCATAAGACTTGTAGCCAAATGATATCCAAAATCTGATCCAAATGGATACTTGGTAATGCATTCCTCGTTTCTATGTACAAGACAACGATTCCACAAATGCATTTTATCCAAACTTTTATATTTATTCGAATTAGTGTGTATTATGGATAATCTGAACAAACCATTATGTAAAACTAATTCCAAAAGTTTTGCGTACTATCACATAGTGCTTTAGATTTATTCGAATTAGTGCTATTTAAAACTAATCCCAAAATCTTATTCAACTGGATCTTTGACAATGCAATTCTCATTTTCAAAAAAATGATTCCACAATATTACATGTCACTCAAATATTTGAATTGACTTTTGAATATTATAGTTTCACATATTTCATGACTTTCTTTTAAACATGTTAAAAATTTTCAAAAGTAATTCATAACAATCTTACAAAATTTTGTATAAACAATTCTTGAATTATATAAGACCATAGATAGAAGATTTGGGAGAATGAGATGTTGTTTGATCCTATGAATAGTAGTTAGGGCCTGGTATTCATGGTCAAATTTCTTCTCCTTGTTTCAGTCGTCTTACTCCCTTTTAGTCATTACACATTCTTGCGAATGTCAATACTTTATCCTTAGTAAATTACTCAAGGTTTGGAAGTAATGTCCCAATAGAATTATGAATTTGCATATCTAGTTATAGATTAAACATTCACAAGAATGATTTGTCGTTTGATCCTATGGGTAGTAACATAGGCTCATAGTTCGTGATCAAATTGTCTTCTCCATGTTTCAGTGTTATCCATCACACATAGTGGGCATGAATGCTTTCTAACTCTTTTTTTTAATTTTGGAAACTAATAGTTTATCATAACAAGTCTCATAATAAGCCTTCCTAGTGTCCTTGGCATTTAGGATCGGATTAGGTATATCACCACTAATCGCCTTTTACTCATGGGCAACTGAATTTCTTCTTCTTGAAACTTCTATTCATATTAGTAAATATGAGAGTATTTGAATTTGGAGTTTCTATTATTTCCGTGTTAGTCCCAAAGGGTCTCAACATGCCATGAAACTCCTTATGGACATTTCCAAGTTGTTCATATCAAAATATGAGTGAACTGATTATATGTACATGTCAGCTAGTGAGTATGGTAATAACAGTCAACTCCTAGCTCTATGAAATTCATGTCACTTCAATAGTATGGTGGATGACTGTTTCTAATAGTTTTGGAATGTAGTGGTTGAAGGGAACCTCGAGAACAGATTTATCTAAGGCATGATCTTTCTATTAGTAAACGAAAAGTATTCCCAAACTAGAAATTTTGACTAGATTGATCATCTTACCAGCTAATCCTTTCGAGATGTCTTATAACAGTAAATTTTAGTGGATAGGCATAATCTTGGTTTGACGATAAGGTTTCTTCTAAACACGTGAGGGAACATGTTTGTAATATTTTCTTTTACATATAATAATCCTATTATAATATATACATAAATTTAAGAATTTTAAATTTGATCTTTATCCTTTAAATATTCAATTTTAATTATCTAATTTAAATAATATTTAAAGTATTAATTAAACCATTTTAAGTACTCTAATTTAATTCTTTATTAAAAAATATTTAAAAATTTAATTAATTCATTAAATACTTAAGTTTAAATTATCTAATTAAATAATATTTAAAACTAAGTATTCATATTTAAATTTTAATTTAAACAATATTCAAAAATAGTTAGTTAAATATTCATACTTAAATTCTTATTTAAATAATATTTAGAACTAATCTTAGACTGAGTATTCATATTTAAATAATTTAAATAGTATTAGATTTATCTATTTAAATTTTCATATTTAAACCCTTTTAAATAATATTTAAAACAAGAGATTTTATCCTAAAAACAAAATATACCAAAAACTGAAAATTTGGAATACGGCCAATCGTGCGAGCGACCAAGAGGTATCGCGCCGTGAGTTGCAATTATCAGGGTTTCTGGATGTAGATTTTAAGTAGTGCATATAATTAAAACCTAGAGACTATAATATTACTATTGGGTTTTCTTTGCATCAATATACTCTAACAAAGCAACATAAAACAAAAAAAAATTATCTAAGTGTACATGCACCCTAGGATCTAGGTTTTACTAATTATAGCAACCTACTTTATAATTATGAATCTAATAAGAAAGAAAGAATTACTAACCTCTTGTGCAACTCGATCTTGATCTTATTAACCCCTTATTGAGGTTTCTTGATCTCTTCTTGATCCAACCATATGTTTGGATGAGAGGACCCAAAGTAAATCCCTCTATGGAATCACACCCAATGGCAGAAAAAATGTAGAACCAAAAGAAAACTAATAGACAGATTAATATCAACAAAACCTAAGAGGGTTTGGAAATCTTCCCATATAAGGAAACAAGGGAATTGGCAAAATCTTCAAGCTAAGGTACAAGGAATTATAAGATCCCTAGAACCTTATTTATAACCTTACATCATTGCCATAGTTTTATCTCCCATTGCATATGGGATGGAAATACAATTCAAAATCTTCTCCCATCCAATATGGGATGGAGATTTTAGAGTTTCCCTTATTCTCTAAGGGTTCCAAAATATTACAATTGGTCAATCTTTTAACTAATTATTATTCACTCGTTGACTTAGTTAATTTGAAATCAATTTATTAAACATAACAAATTAATAAAGTTATTTTCTCCTTATCTCTTTTTCTTTTAATTCCTCATTTGTATCTTGAGGGCAATGGACCCTACTATCATTTAGAAATATTACCAATAGTTAATGACCTTAGACACTATTTTCAACAGTTATGACTACCACCTACCACCACCACCACCGCCACAGTTACAATCACCACCCGCCACCACCAACAACCACCACCTACCATCACCATTATGACACAACAACTACCATTCATCACCACCACCACAACCACCTCCATCATCACCCACCGCCACTACCCATCACCACCAACATCGCTACCATCACCCGCCACAATATATAACTTATAAAAAAAAATAGTAAAATTAAACAAAAAAAAAAAATAGGAAGGGTAATTATGCCATTTTAAATCATTTTAATTCATTTTCCTTCCAACCAAAAAATATGGAATTAGATTCCAATTCCATTTCCGGCGAATCAAACAGACTATAGAATTTGATTACAATTCCATAAATATTCAAATTCATTGACAAATTCAACTTCTTTCATAAACATTCTACGAATCAAACGCCGCCTGATATTCCAGAATTCCTACTTATGTTATCGGTTAATGAGTACAATGTACCGATAATAATGCTCATTGAGGTAATTCGTGAGTACATTCAACAAATTTTTATTCAATGTAGTGACGTGAGAAGTAAAATACTATATATATATATATATATATATATATATATATATATATATATATATATATATATATATATATATATATATATATGGAAATGATCAAATGAGAACACCTAAAAAGTTGAGAACGTGAGAATAAGTATATTTATTTGTGATTCCATGTATTCATTTGTGGAGAAATAATTAGTTTTTACGCACAATCAACATGAATATGCTTTTTCTCTTCAATTGAAATTAAAGGCATAAAAATTTATCATTCCTCCACAAATGAATACATTAAATCACAAATAATAATACTTTGTTCTCGCGTTCTCAGCCTTTTTTGTATTCTTATTTGATCATATATATATATATATATATATATATATATATATATATATATATATATATATATATATATATATATATATATATATATATATATATATATATATATATATATATATATATACTAGGTATGTTTAAGGGCCGTGCTAAGCATGACCCACGAAGGGTAATTACAGTATTTCTTTCACGGTTGGTGTATATTGTGCTAATAACAAAAAAAAAAAATTACAATGCTATAAGGAAACTTACAAAATAATGTTGGATCACAATGATATGGGTTGATATTCACCATCACTAAGAATCTTCACAATCTAAGTGCGCACAAAAAATGAAACCACACTTATAACTTCATCAACCAAAGCATGCTGCCGTAAGTGCGAGTATACTTGCTTCAAAGTGATTATCGTAAAAATAGCTGCCAATGTAAGGAAAGAAGTAAAAGATGAGATAAGTAACACATAAAGAAATAACATGGGAATGAATGATTATGGAGTTAATCAAGTTAACATGTACTTGGTTGTTTTAAATAATATTCTACATCATCTGTCATATAAGAACACAATAAAGTTGATTTTACCCCTGGACTTGCAACATATGTCAAAGTAGAAAAAGAGAGCAAAAAATAAAAGAAACCACTTTCAGGAAGAGAGGGTTTGACTGCTTATATATTGTTGTTATCCGGTTTCAGATCAAGTTTACCTGCTTGAGAAGAATATCCTCCAGTTGAATAGTCCCTGATGGCTAAAGATATCCATCAATTGTTCACTTCTTTTGCTTTGAACCGCCCGTCACTGTGAAAGCATTTTATCATTATATTGCTTAACATCCCACTCAGCTTGATTAAGTGGTTTTCAATCTAATGTTTGATTTTTCATTTGTACCATTACATCCGAATTTTTTTGAAGATAAAGAGACAAATATACAATTGTTTAAATTAAAAAATGAATGACAATTCACATCTAAAAAGGTAATAGTGGCTTTCCTTGAATATCAACATCTAAAAGTGAATAATGCAATCATGTGAATAGGAGCCTATGAAAGACGAAATCAACATTTAAACACAAATCCACAAATATACATACGTATAAAGAACTCATTTGCAGCCCCCTTTCACGAGTATCAACATTTCCTATCAATTGATACAATGTGTGGTGAAAAAGACGGAACGAAAACCTTCTATAGTTTGATAGAAGACTGAAAAAAGAAAATTTACATGAAAAATATATATTTACCTTCTAGAGTATTCCCAATGATTTGCATCAATATAATCATAACTAGATGGGGAACCCTCACGTTGCGGGGGTCGGATGCGATAATTTTTTCCACTGTTTGTTCTTTGAAAATGTTTATAGTTTGAGTTGCTCATTCCTTACCTCTTTAAATGATCTATAAACAAATAACTAAATAAGAAATAAAAAAAACATCAATGAATCTTTAAGCAAAACTAATAAAGTGAAAATTAAACAAAAACATAGGAACCTATAATGCCACAAATAACCAACGGAAGTAGAGGGACCAAAAAAGACAAAAAGGAAGCAACTTTAAAATGACCTAAATATAGTTGAGGGACTATTCCTGCCAAAAAAATATTAATATGACTAAATACTAATAATATGTAATAAAAGTCGAGGGTTATGAAAAATTCAAACGAAAATGAAATGGTTGTTTGTGAATAAAAGCATAAAGTTGAGGGAAAATGACTCTTGAGGGTAATTAACTTTTGCGTTTGTACTCATTTGGTCCCTTTTTTTGTATTCAATATACCATCGAACTTGTTGTTGGTGTTTACCATAGCCCTTTTGACCGGCTTTTGACCTGTGATAGTTGGTCAAAGGGTTATGGTGAACACAAACAACAAGTTCGATGGTATATTGAGTATAAAAAAAAAGGAAAGGGACCAAATGAGAACAAACGGAACAGTTGGTTACCCTCCTGATTCATTTTCCCTTTACTCATTTACAACAAATCTCACATCATCTCCTACTGATATTAATGACTTTATGAGATTCATTTTGCTTATTTTCAAAACATAACTCACGAAAGGATATTATTCATGCATGTACAACTTTGTAATGTGCTTGAATATTTATTAGGGGAATCTTGACTAAGTAGGCGCATTTCATGACTTCATTTACATTTGCAATCAAATGATTTATCGTATCATGGTTTCTAGACAAGGCTACAAACGAGTGGAATCACAAGTGCTGTGATTTTTAAGTTTACTTAGCTTTAAGATCGAACTCATGGGATAAGATACAACATCAATATGTACAATATCATGTTGCTTTTGTAGACACATCACCATAATATTGTACATATTGATGTTGTATCTTATCCCATGAGTTCGATCTTAAAGCTAAGTAAACTCAAAAATCATAGCACTTGTGATTCCACTCGTTTGTAGACTTGTCTAGAATCCATGATACGATAAATCATTTGATTGAAAATGTAAATGTAGTCATGAAATGCGCCTGCTTAGTCAAGATTCCCCTAATAAATATTCAAGTGCAAAGTTGTACATGTAAGAATAATGTCCTTTCGTAGGTTATGTTTTGAAGAGAAGCAAGAATGAATCTCATAAAATCATTAATATCAGTAGGAGATGATGTGGGATTTGTTGTAAATAAGTAAAGGGAAAATAAATCAGAAGGGTAACCAACCGTTGCGTTTGTTCTCATTTGGTCCCTTTCCTTTTTTTTGGTACTCAATATACCATCGAACTTGTTGTTTGTGTTCACCATAACCCTTTGATCGGCTATCACAGGTCAAAAACCGGTCAAAAGAGCTATGGTAAACACCAACAACAAGTTCGATGGTATATTGAATTAAAAAAAAAAAAAAAAAAAAAAAAAAAAAAAAGGACCAAATGAGTACAAACAGAAAAGGGTGAATGTTAAAGTACTGTTAAAATTTTTCATAACTTTAGTATATATAATAATAACTAGCTTAACTATGCAAAATATGCTTATTATTTAGCATGTATATGATTTGGTAGATTGTTTATCTCCACGAATTAAGGAGAAAAGAATGAACATGTTATCACGATTGAGAAGTTATGTGGCTAACAAAAAAAAACTTAGGTTCATGGTTTCATCATGTAGAGTGGGTAAAATCACATTTTGGAAAGAATATATATTATATACTTAGTCAAGGAACATTAGAGTTTGCTCCGTTTTCAAATGATGGATTAATATTGGCCTTTCTCTATGAATATATTTAGTAAATTAAAAGAATGCAAAACAATTATCACGTCCTATTTCTTTACTTTCTTTTTTGTTTTATTTTACTATGATTATGCATGGTCTTTCACAAAAAAAAAAACAAAATGGTGAAAAAACATGTTTATAATCATTAAAAATCGCTAGCAATTACAACACACATATATTTACTTTCATTAGCCTTTTGTTTTAATTTTATTTGAATAAAGGGTTTTTATACAAAGCAGTAAATCACATTACTACATTTATAAAAGCAAAATCCTATATGAATTAAGGATCAGAATATCTAGCACAAATGCCTTGTAGAAGGTGATTTTGATCATAGGATTCGTTGTTAATACTTTGGCATCCTTAGCTACCCTTAGCTACCCCTATTCCTTCTCTCCCGTGGTTCGAAGCACCATAGATCATACACAAGCATATTATGGAAAAAAGAAAAGTTATAGGACGTATACCCCCATGCCATTTTCATGTCCCAAATGACTTACAATTAAGAAATTTCACCATTTCTGGCATGTATCCTGCATCACATGTCAATTTCTTAAACACATAAACACATAAGTGGTCCCATGTAACCAAAATAGCCTAAAAGGATTTACAAAATAATTGGTGACAGAATGCTCTGGTTAAAGAAAAGTACCTTGCAACCACAGATCAACATCATTGGATCCAATAGCAATATATAGAAAAGTAGTTTAATAATGGATATGCTAGATGTCCCCTGCTCCCTTCTTTTCAAAAGAAAAGAACTTGAATTGAAATTAATGTGCGAAAATCAATCAACGGAAGCACACAATTAAAAATGAAATTAGGATAACTATACAAATTAGTTTGTAAAGCACACAATTCTAATTAGGGGTGCAAACGAGCCAAGCTACTCGCGAGCTACTCGGGATCGGATCGTTAAAAGCTCGACTCGAAATCGATTTTAAACGAGCCCAAGCCGAGCTCGAGCTTAATATTAAGCTCGTTTATTAAACAAACTTGAGCTCGACCCTATGTCATTAAGCTTGATTAGGCTCGCGAGCCTAAACGAGCGTTTACAAAATATAATTTATTATTATTTATATATATTAAAATAAAAATATACTACAAAAATTACGGATTTAGGGTATTAGTAAACGAGCTTCTTAATGAGCTCGAGCCGAGCTTAAGCTTATTTAGGCACGTCAGATAACAAACGAGTCGAGCCCGAGCCCGAGCCGAGTTTGGATAATTCTTTACGAGCTCGAGCCGAGCTCAGTACAAGAAAGCTCGAATCGAGCCGAGCTTGAGCTCGAGCCTCATATAATTTAAACGAGCCCGAGCCGAGCCTAGCCAGGCTCGGGCTCGGCTCGACTTGTTTGCACCCCTAATTCTAATGATCCAAAACACACCCCTAATCGCCTAGGTTTGAAATCAACAAATTACATTTTGCCCTACCTCCTCATAAAATTGTAGGTTCTTCGTTAATATCTAGTCACGTAATATTTTTTCCTAAGAGGAATGCATATAAAACAATATCAAATTGGTCAGAGTAGTCAACCATCATGGTGAAACTGCAAACCCTAAGCATGGAAAATTAGGACAACCCAAAGTTCGGAAATATTGTTGATCGGAGAAGGATGAGTCCTGTAAAAAATTGAGATGATTAGATTTGACTTTTGAGAGAAAATCAATGTAAGATGTGATGTAAAAAATTGAGATCCCCATCATACAAAAAAATGAAAAACATTGAATATCATTGGCTTAGAGGGAGCAGTGGTATGGAGAAGTAGGAGGCTGGTGTCCCAAACATGGAGGATAATAGAGTCGGAGTAAGACATCCGTTTCCTGAACATTCGATGAAGATTTTGAATAAGTAACCAAAAGGATGAAGCGATGGGCATTGGCAGAGGAAAAATATATCGCAGGGAAGGGATGGGGTCGCCAATTTTTAGAAGCGGTTGTATGCGAGTGAAGGTGACGAAACGGAACCGGTTACGACACATTAAAGGGTGTGAGTCGGCATTAATGTCCATGTCGTCGTTCAAAAGTTGGATGACGTGTCGTTAACTAAAGCGTGTACATTGAATATTGTTCTCAAGTTCTCAACTTTTTAGGTGTTCTCATTTGATCATACTCATATATGAAATACTATTTGGTTGTAAAATTACCAAAATTATAATGTTTATTTTTAGTGAGGTTTACTGGCATACTCATTCTATATGCGGCGATGATGCTTCAGAGGAGGATGTACAAGTCTATTCAGTAGCAAGAAAGATACCATCCTACATCTTTGAAGTTTTTGATTTTAGAAAAACTCGTGTTGTAGATCTGAACAACCACACATGTATATGTGGGAAATGGCGCGGTCTCGGTGCAGGGTGCAATCATGTTATTGCGACATCAGTTATTCAACCTTCACTGCGGTTTACCATATGCTTCAGTTGTATTACCAGTCTGATGTATATCAATGTACATACTAGACGGAAAAATGTGCATCCTCTTCCCCCTCGTTCTGATGGGAAATATCAGACCTAATGATGGTCGATTTAACCCTTATATAATTTAAAAGTATGTAATTTAAGAAGTATGTTTTATCGACAATGATTATGTTTGGATTTGCAATTTAAGAAGTACCGTCTTCCTTGATGTTATGGTTGTTTTTTTTTTTTTTTCAGAAAATTTTCATTTTATAACCCACTCCAAACCTAAAAATGTATGCATTCCTATAATCAAGATTTGGAATGTGATATGCCATGGGATAGTCCTTACAAAGCATAACACAAACAAACAAAAAAGCATTCGCAACGGAGTTCATATGAACAATTTACGAAGGTTTAAAATTAGAAAAAAAAATAGATTTTAATCGTAATATATGAAAATGTACATAGAAAAATACATGTTTTTCAACCGTAGAAATGTCAAAACAATACATGCCTTAAAACAATAATTTGTAAAAAAAAAAATCATAGATAACGTCTCGAGTGAAAATAGTGGTTATTTTTGGATTTTTTTTAATCTATTTGATGGTAAAAGGGTTTAAGATTAATGATCATTTTTTAAAATTAAAAACCATATATACGAAACATATAATATAAAACACATATAATGTCACATACAAATAATAATAGATCACCACATACAATGTCGACAACAAATATTTCATGTTCTTTTATGAATATTTGTTTTAAATGATAATTGATACAATCATATAGAAAGTACACGCTTCAATCAAATTTTATATGTAAATATCTGTTTAGATACTGGATATTATTAATTTATAACGAAAGAACATCTGCATCCGTCATTGCAAAGCTCTTGCAAATGGGTTTGACATGGCACATGTGCATTTGTCTTTCAACTTCTTCAAGTTCATTTGCAAGTCCATGTCATCATATTTATATTAAAGATAGTAGTTACTAATATTATATATATATATATATATATATATATATATATATATATATATATATATATATATATATATATATATATATATATATATTAAACTTATAATAGTGTTTTTATTAAAATGTAAAAATTGATTGTTAATGTGGTAAGGATCACTTTTGAAAGATGAATGATATTGCACTGATATAGAAGTAATTGTAAAATCTAATATGGCATGTTTGAAAGATAAATGACATTGCACTGATGTGGATGTCATAACTAATAAAACATTAATTTTAAAAATACTTTAAATAGAATATAATTCAAATTACAATGCTTTTCTTTATAGTTTATTATTAACTAGAAAAGGACGCGCGGCTCCGCCGCTTTTAGACTATGTCAAAGAAGTTAAAATCGGTAAAATTTAAAAGATATTTTGAAAGTGTAAATCGCTACAAATAGGAGAGAAAGTCGACATCCCTAAAATTAGATGTTAAAAGTGTATAACAAAAAGAAAAAACACTGATGGAGAAAAACCAAAAATATTGTGGCTATAGTGTGAAAGTTGTCAGAGTTAGGAAAATATATTACCAAAAGTCTAAAGGAGGTTTTTTATGTTTTTTATGTCAAAATGTAAAAGTTTTGATTAGAATGTTGAAAAGTGTCAAAGTCAGTAAAAATTTGTGGCAAAAACATCAAAATATAAAAGTTTTGATTGCAATGACAAAAAGTGTCAAAGTCACTAAAGATTTGTAGCAAAAACCTAAAGGCACAAAAACTTAATCAAAACTTAAAAATGTAAAAGTTTTCACTTCGAGGACGAAAATTGTAAATCATCATAAATAGGGGAGAAAGTCTACAACCCTTAAAATTAGATGTTAAAACTGTACAACCAAAAGAATGGAAACTAGTGGAGAAAATCAAAAAAAAATTGGGCAATAATGTTAAAGTTGCCAAAGTTGGGTAAATATAGTGGTAAAATTCTAAAAGATGTTTTTTGTGTTTTTTAATCAAAATGTAAAAGTTTTGACTATAAGGACGAAAATTGTCAAATTTATTAAAGCTTTGTGGCAAAAACACCAAAATGTAAAACTTTTGACTGCAAAGACTAAAAATATCAAAATCACTAAAAATTTGTGGCAAAAACCTAAAGTCATAAAAACTTAATCAAAACATAAAAATGTAAAATTTTGATTTTAGGAACAAAAAATGTCAAATGCACTAAACATTTGTGGCAAAAACCTAAAGTCAAAAAATTTATTGTTCCTAAGGTCCTTTGGATTTAATATATATACATAACGATAAAACTGAACTATCTAATTAAATGATTTAAATTAAAATATATCTTAGATATTAGTTAGACAAAATTACAAAAATATCTCTATGGTTTGCCAAAAGTTACAAAGTCAGTCCCTATTAATTTTTTTTGATGTAAATGGTCCTTGTGGTTTGAAAAACTTGCACGGATGACCCTTTTTACTAACGTCGTTAGTATTCAGCCGTTAGGGACTGAATTCGTAAAGGCATTTTTGTCTTTTCAAGTATAAACGGACTGAATTTGTAACACTTGGTAAACCATAGGGACCATTTTTGTAATTCATATAAAAATAATTTAAAAGAGTGGAGGAGGATTCGAATTTGGGACCTCCTCCCCTAATCCCAAACCAACCTATGCTTTATACCAATAAGCTGCAACAAAACTTGGTTTATAGTTCCAAAAAATAAATTACATTATGTAAAATCGCAAAAAAAAAAAAAAAAAAAAAAAAAAGATAAATAACAAAATAAATTACATTTTTTTGCATAATTTTTTTAAATAAAACAAATTGTACTTTTATGTATTGAAGAAAAAATAAATTTTTACAATTAGTTTATATGTTTTTTTACCTTTTTATTTTACGTAAAATAATTTTTTTACGTATTTAAAAAATATTGTTTTCTAAAATACGTCATTATGTTGTTATAATCTTATAGTATACTTTTACGTTATGTTAACGTTTTTAATTGGTTTAAAGCAAAACTACAAGTATTTTTTACGTAAAAACATTAAAAACATGAAAACATAACGTAAAAAAATATTTTAATATTCACTTTAAATCAATTAAATATGTTAAGATAACGTAAAAGTATATTTTATGATTTTAACGACGTAATAACGTATTATATGAAAATGTATTTTTTTAAATACATAAAAAACATACTTCACGTAAAATAAATATATACAAAAAAAAAAAGTTACACATTTTTAGTAATATTTAAATACATAAAAAAACGTAATAACATATTATACAAAAACTTAATCTTAAAAATGTGTAATTTTCTTTTATATATATATATATATATATATATATATATATATATATATATATATATATATATATATATATATATATATGTGTGTGTGTGTGTGTGTGTGTGTGAATTATGTTTTTTATGTATTTAAAAAATACATTTTTATATAATACATTATTACGTTGTTAAAATCATAAAATATACTATTACGTTATCTTAACATCTTTAGTTGATTTAAAGCGAATATTCAAGTATTTTTTTTACGTTATGTTATCATATTTTTAATATTTTTACGCAAAAAAATACTTGTAGTTTTGCTTTAAACCAATTAAAGACGTTAACGTAACATAAAAGTATAATATAAGATTATAACAACATAATAGTGTATTGTACAAAAACATATTTTTTAAATACATAAAAAATAGTTATTTTACGTAAAAAAAATATAAACTAATTGTAAAATTTTATTTTTTCTTCAATACGGTAAAAGTACAATTTGTTTTATTAAAAAAAATTGTAATTTATTTTGTTATTTATCCTTTTTTGCGATTTTAAGTAATATAATTTATTTTTCGGAATTATAAACCATATTTGGATGCAGCTTATTGGTATAAGGCTTAGGTTGGTTTGGGATTAGGAGAGGAGGTTCCAAGTTCGAATCTTCCTCCACTCATTTAAATTATTTTTAGACGAATTACAAAAATGGTCCTTATGGTTTACCAAGTATCACAAATTCAGTCCCTTTATACTTGAAAAGACGAATATACCCTTACAAATTCAGTCCCTAACGGCTGAATACTAACGGCGTTAGTAAAAAGGGCCATCCGTGCAAGTTTTTCAAACCACAAGGACCATTTACATCAAAAAAAAATTAATAAGGACTGACTTTGTAACTTTTGGCAAACCATAAGGACCATTTTTGTAATTTTGTCTATTAGTTATGAGATTTGTGTACTACTCCCGTTTATCAAAAAAAGTTAAAGTTGAATATGAAAGTTTTAATATTTAGCAAATTTAAATTTAGGGTTTAGGTCATTTTTTATCATTTAACTTTTGATTTTGTGTTCATTTGGTCACTTAACTATTTTGAAGTTTTAAAAGGTCATTAAACTTTTGACTTTCTGATTATTTAGTCACTTAACTTTTGGTTTGATCACATTTAGTCACCTAAGTTTTAGATTTGTACTCATTTAGTCACTTAACTTTTAAAATTGTGCTCATTTAGTCACTAAACTTTTAAATTTTTTTAAAAGTTTAGTGACTAAATGAGCACAATTTTAAAAGTTTGGTGACTAAATGTGACCAAAACAAAAGTTAAGTGACCAAATGAGTACAAAACCAAAAGTTTGATGATCTTTAAAAACTTAAAAAGAGTCAAGTGACCAAATGGGCATAAAACCAAAAGTTAAGTGATCAAAAATAATCTAAACCCTTAAATTTATAAGGAAACTGAAAAAATATTAAATTATTGAAATTCAAGTGCTTATTTCTCTTTTAAATTTATATAAATAATTTAAATAAAAAACAAACAAAATAATTTGGTTTACATTTAGGATTTTTTAAATTAAAAGGAAAGTTGCATTAATAAAGTATTTATTACAATTATTACATTTAAATATCATGTGATATTTAATAAAATGGAAAAAACCATAAAATAAAATTTAAAAAAATTAATTTAAAATAATCAAAAAATACCAAAATAAATGAAAGTATCACATATAGCAAAAAATATTTTTTATTTATTAGTTGAGTATATGGGATTAAAGTAATTTTTAGAGTTTACAAGGACATAAATAAAAATTTTCAAAAATTTTGTATCAAAACCAAACTAATATTTATAATTTTGGTTTGGATTTGGTTATGGAAAAAAATATTAAATAATCAAAACAGTAAAAGAGAAACTGAATAATATAATTTTTTTAATTATTAATATTTTTAGTTTTATATATTTATTAAATTTTTGGAGTTGTTTTTCAAAATTATATGAGAAGGATGGCCCAAATGATCACCCTAAAGTTAATACCTTCATAAAAAATGTTACGAACTTCAGACTCTTCAAACTCAATAATCAATCACGACTCTCGGTTTGTCAAATTAAATCTCCGTACCTTTTTTTATGTATAATATTAAATTATGTTGTCCATTTGTTTTTATAATCATGACGTAGTTTTAATTTCTCAATCCATCGTTGGATACACAATTGAGTGACATTGAGTAAACTTTTTGTGGGAAACGTTGGATCAATATTATCTACTCTTGTACCTTGCGGCTGTAGATAGAGTTTGTAAATAATAATTGTTTTGGGCACACAAATCTATAAATAATATAAAAATATAACATGTATTGTATATAGAAATGTTATGAGATAATCAATCTAAGAACTTACATGCAGTTTAAATCCGTTTGATAAAAAAAAACATTATTTATAATTTAAAAGCATAATTGCTAATCAAATATTTATAAAAAAAAACTATTAACAAAATTCAATGATTATATTGTTATATTACAACATCATTATATTCAAATACACACAAAAAAGTTAATAATTAATTCAAAACAATTAAAAATAAAATTAATACTTGAATAAAAACTATTAGTACATAAAAGTTTTCATTTCTCACATGTAGGTCATATGGCAAAAACAATATAATGATGTATATTTGATTCGAAACAATTAAAAATACAACATATCACTTGCAATGCAAGAGCACATAGATTGAGATGGGTTCTATTCAATATTGTTTTAATAGATGCTTTTTAGTTTTTTAGATGTTTTAGCCCCCATTTATCTATTGAACCCCTATGCTTTTTAGTTTTTTAGATGTTTTAGCCCCCATTTATCTATTGAACCCCTATGCATACCTCCTCAGGATGCTAAAGCACTAAATATTAGTGTAGATTTGCCACATCAGTAATATAAGATCTCTCCAATTTATTTTCATTTTTTCCCTAAAAATGGAGTAAAAAATAGGGTAAATAGTGTTTCATCTTCAACCATATTTCATTTTTTATCTCATTTTTACCCCCAAAAAGTATATTTTATTTTTCTAACTTATATAAATTGTCAAACACCACTTCTATTAATTTGGTTTTAAAAAATATATAATCTATATTTTTTTCATTACAATAATATTAAATAAATAAGATTATATTTATATTACATAGTTATACACTTTTGTAAAATACGTTTTTGTGTTTTAAAATTTCAATATGTATTTAAATTTTAATATGAATTTGTTAATCAAAAAAACTTTATATTTATAATTAATTAATATAATTTAATATATAACACAATAGCATAAGTATTAAATATTAAATTTAAATAATAATTAGTATATAAAAAACCATAAACGTATAAATATATAAAATGGGGAAGTAAAACCGACAACTCAAAGTTCATCCCTATTTTGGGGAATAAATGGAGTAGGGTTGGAGGAGAATAGGAGAAGAAATTGAGGAAATAATGGAGAATGAAAGTGGGTTGGAGATGCTCGAAGATACACGGTTGACAAAGAAAAGTAACATAAACAATTAAAGAGGTACATCAATAATATTCAAAAATGGAAAACATGAAGTTAGTATAGTATTACTACAAGAATGGTCAAGTTACAAATTATATCATTTCTAAATTCAAAAAGAAAGAAATAATATAAGTTGTTATTAACATGTATATTAAATCAAAAGTAAAAATAAGTACTACGATCATTCCCTTCCTCCCATAACCACAGTAACATACACATACTAAAACATAAACATAAACACACACATTAACATGAATATCCTAAAACATTTATATAACAGGTATGTTTAAAAAAAGAGATGAAAATGACATTATTTAAAAGAAAAAATATATATTAGCAGTGATGCTTTAACTTTTTATCATATTTGGTATACAAATGAAATGGTCATTTTTACATTTTTAACAACTTAGAGCTAAATTTCTAAACAAATTCCATTTCCTTTTAATAGCATCATACTTTTATTGTACACTACTATGTATTGTATTTGAGTTTATCATTCACAGGTAATGTTCCCTTTTTATAACATTTACAAAAATGGTTAACTGGAGTTTATGGAAATAGTTTATCTTTATAACGAATAGTCTATGGTTAATAAATTTTATGTAAATGCTAATGGTTTATAAAAGATAATAAATGAAATTACGTTGCTATATATTGATATATCAAGGGTGAAAAGAGCATTAAAAAGATCGTCTCCATCAATTACAAGAATACTCCTGTAACTAAACAACTAAAAAACTAAAAATATGTGGTACATTACTATACAAGTAAGCTTAAAATACCAAGAAACAATAAGTAGGTTTTATTAAAATTTTGGGAAATGCAATTAACTTTTAATCATAATAACAGGGTACTTTGAAAGTAGGTTGTTATTATGTGTAATTAAAAGGAAGGATATGTTTAAGGTCCCTTTAGTAAATTACAAGAATAATCCCTATCAAATATATTACTTAAATGGTTAATTTATAAATTATATCCTTCCTAAATTCAAAAACACAGAAATAAAGTAAGTTGATATTAACATGCTTATTAAACAAAAGTAGGTTGCTATTACTTATCTCTTTAGTAAATTACATGAATAGTCCTTATCAAATATATACACAGGCAATTTAAAGGTTTTTTAAGTTTATCATTCACAAGGGTGAAAAAGATCATACTTGTCAAAAAATTTGCACGATTGTTAAATTACAAAATATACCCTTCTTAAATACAAAAAAGAAATAAAGAAAGTAAGTTGCTAATAACTTGCATATTAATCAAAAATAGGTTGCTATTATTTGTAATTTTTTTCATTGCCATTTATGTCACAATAAGGTGGACTAATATAATCCTTAAGTTTATCTTAGTCCTTAAAAGCCAAACATATTCTTTCGTGAGTACGGTAATAATACAATATGGTGAATAGGAAAATCAGGTGTGGTGATGAGATCCTATGATTTTTGGCTAAGAGTTCTTACATGTGCTTAAGTTATGAAAATATGAACACTCAACATCATTAGAATGTGGAACAATACCTCATGCGTCATTTTCATGATCAATATGACCTCCTCTAGAGCCTAATATGTAACCCAAAGAGATCCTACTTAAGAGCTACCACAAAATCCCCCTTGACTAACCAAATCACTGTTTTGATCAAGATTATGGGTAGACTGGATATTATCATTCGGAAGAACACATGCCAATGTTTCTTGAAAAGAAGTAATAACATATTTATTCAAGAACTCATATTTGGTTAAGGCAATTCTTGGTTGCAAATCGGTTAAGAAGCCGGTGATAGTTATTTTTTTCATTTTTTTCTACTAAGTCTGCATAACTTTGACATCACTTGATGGAAGAAAATAGTTGAGCTCCTAATATACATTCTTAAATTTCTTGACATAAGTTTTCTTTTGAACGACAAACTAATCTACTCCTAAGTTACCAACTATGTCTACAATGAGACTTGAACCCATGACATCTTAATTGAGAGGGTCACTCATTAACACTAGGCCAAAGGCCCTTTAGTTCCTTGACATAAGTAGTGGGTGAAAATTTGGAGTAAATCACTATCGTGACCTCTAATTTCAACATGAATTTTTATTCTTTTATGCTCTTAGATCACATAGGTACAGGTTGTCAATACCTTTCTTTAGTGCATTGGGTCAACTCTCGAGATGACACTTAGAAGACCATGTTTAACCAACATTTTCCATGACATTAGGTAGCTCAATAGCTTTGGAAATTGACACTTCATCCTTTACCACCTCTAGAAACAATATTCATCCAATACAACATTCCTACTTAACCAACTCAATCACTTGGTAAACATTCAAATACTTGGGTAAAAAGGTTAACTTATTTTCACAAATTAGAAAAAATAAGATAATCAATGGCCATCTAACCCTAACAAAACAGAACCTTAACTTACCTAAATTGCCAACATTTTAAGATCTAATTAAAACCCAAAATAAAAACGTCCATTTAATTAGAAATACTAACCAATTCTCCGACAAATGAACTCCAAACGATCGGATATCTATAACTAACATGAGACACACCCCATTCTCTAACTACATATATTATTATATGTTATAATAAATTTTAAATAAATAAATATCAATTATAAGTCAAACCCAAATGAGCACAACACTAAAATTTACATAAATGAATATTATATTTTTTTTTGAAACGGCATATCTACTATGCTCCTAACCTAACATCTAAATCCACCTATGTCCACAATGAGATTTGAACCATTGACTTCAAAGACGGAAGGTCTACACTAGACACACACACACATACACACACACACACACACACACACATATATATATATATATATACTCTGGTCCGGTTCCGGTGAGGACTTTAAAAACGGTGAGGACCGCAAGGACTAACTGTGACCAAGCGAGCTCATTAAGGGTATTTAGGTCTAATAATAAATTAAATGGACTGCAATAAAATTTAAAAGAATGTTGGTGGACTAGGCTAATCAAAATTGGGCTGAAGCAATTTTATTTCGACGTCGTTGTCGACTTCTCTGAGATCGTTGTGGACTTCTCCGATCATCATGCAAGTATGAAGAACAAGGACGAAATCGAGTGTATTTCTACTAAAATCTTCAATATTCGATTCAGTTCATACAAAATCAGGTTAGATTTGGATCAAAAACTTATCTTTTACTGTTAATCATAAATTTATGTTTCAAAAAACGTAAAATTTGCTTCGATAATCAATAAAATTAGAGAAAACTTAAACAAACTGAAAAATGTTTCGATCATCAGTAAAGTTGAAAAAATAGTACAATTTCGATTCAAATAACTTAAAATTTAGGTTAGATTAAAACTAAAAAAGGAATATTTTACTGTCGATTGTCATGCTCTGTACCAAATCATGAAAAATCAATTATGATTTTAATGAAATCATTTACGAAATTGACAATTTTAACTCTAATTTATGATAAAAACTTCGAGTTGAATTTATACTCATCGTTATTTAAATACATTACAATTGAAAAAACATAATTTATAACAAAATTTGTTCATATACGGCTCTGTTTTAGGATTAGGTTAAAAATAAAAAAAAAATTATTCATAAAAAACTTTAAAATCACCGTAACTAGTGTATAAAAAATATCCGTTTTCAAAAATTTATCGATAATATGTTGATGGCGAAATTGACTTATACTATATGCTAATAAAAAATCATCAATGTGATATATAAAAACATATTAATATCAGCTTCTATGATAATATTTAGGTAAAAAAAACATGTTATAATTGTTGATTTTATAACAGAAACATCAATTAGGGATCAACATTCATTGAATATAGAATCTACAATGCATATTGATGATGCAGAAAGTGGAAACAATAAAACAATAGATTCAAAAAGTAATGATCATGGTAATTTTATTATTAAAAATATTGCTTTTTAACATCATATATTATGATACAATATTTTTTGAACAGAAAGCAATGGTTCTATGACAACAAATATTGGATCTTCATCAGGGAATGTTGCATCTTCATCATCTTCTAAACGTGATCCAATTGTGAGTATAATTTTTGGAAAAACTTACTGGACTCCAGATGTAGATATCATACCTTATAAGGTACTAACTTTTCCAACATTTGAAGATGGTTTAGCATTTAATAAAGAATATGCTAGGAAAAGTGGTATTGAAACAAGAATAACGTCTACAAAGACAATAAAAGGGTATAAGGTTATGGATGGAGATATATTGTATGCAACAGGCAAGGATCCAAAAAGAAAGTTGTATATGGTACACTAAAAGATCCAAACAACAAAAAACACTTAAGACATTCTATTATAGTAAACTGTGAAGCATATGTGAGAATGATGGTCAATAAGGATAAAGTATGGTAGATATATGAGCTTAAAGAAGAACACACACATATTTATTCATCAAGAAGATAAAAGTTTTCTAAATTCTGAAAGAAGGCTCACATTTTCATAAAAGAAAATGATATATGATATGTCAAATGTGAACATGAGACCAAGTTTTCATATCAATACATGAAAGTGTCTAGGGGTGGTTTTGAGAATACTGGAGCAACATGAATAGATACAAAAAATTTCAAAATGGATTGGATTGAACTAATTGGAGAAAGGGATGCAAATTTTGTGATAAACAAGTAGATGAAGAAAAAAGATTATTTGCAAGATTTTTCGATTGAATTTATTGTTGGATTTAATGGAGAATTGATTCGATTATTTTGGGCGGATAAAATGCAAAACGAAACTATTTTGACTTTGGAAATATTGTTGCTTTTGATGCAACTTAGCAAATAAACAAGTTAGTGACTATATAATTTACTTATATTTTTGAATAATTGTATTTAAAAATATTGGAATAGTTAACCATTATTTTTAATTAGAGTAGTTTTGTATCATTAATTTTTGAATCAACAGTAAAATAAGATATATTTTTAAATTTCTATAAAAAAAATAATGAGTCATATTATTTTTAAATCTAAATTCTAAAATAAAAAAATTCAAAAAGTAAGTGAATCTTTAATGTACTTATAATTTTCAATCATTTTCTAAATTTTCAATATTAATAATTTTTTAGTGAATCATTTAATGATTATATTTAATTAAAGAAATTTAAATCATTAGTATTTGAACCATTAAATTTGACTTTTGAATCGTTGTATTTAGAATCAATATTTAATCTATCAACAATAATAATTATATTTTTGAAAATTTGTATAAATAATAACTCCATCAATACTTTAATAATATTAAAATGTTAAATATATATATATATATATATATATATATATATATATATATATATATATTTGCATCATTGCTAAAATTTTGAATCAATCAAAATATGAGTTGCATCATTACTAAGATATAGGATGATATTTGTATAATAATATAAATTTTTTTACATATATAGGATAATATTTGTACTATTTACTAGTATAGCTAATCATAAAGGATGCATAAGATTTGGAGTTGTGTTCCTTTCAAGTGAAAGCATTGAATCTTACTCATGACTACTACATGTTTTCTAAAAACAATTTCTCAAAAAGCCAAATGTAATTGTAACAAATCAAGACGCTGCAATTTTTCAAGCAGTATTGGTGATATTCGAGAATGCAAGACATAGATTGTGTATGTGGCACATATTTGAAAATTTTTATAAATTTTTATTTATTTAATATAGATGTTTTTTTAATTATATATATATATATATATATATATATATATATATATATATATATATATATATAAGTCCCAAATTTAATGATCCAATTCATTAATCAATGAAGTTAATTATAATAAAGGAGAGATGTAGAAGAAGAAGAATTAAAATCAAGCATGCACACATTTATATTCAGCAAATGTCAAGTACATCTTGAGAAAAGTACAACTACAACAGAGTTCTGACACCAGCAAAATCAGTACAATCTGACACACCTCAGTTGTTATATATAGTACTCCTCATACCAGCACAAGAGAGTGCAGCCCAACATATGTGTGTTGCCGCACACACTGTGTGCGGCCGCACACACTGTGTGCGGCCGCACACACATGTGTGGCAGCACACATTACACTACACCACATAGTCATTTCAAAAAGAAAACACTATCATCTATACAAAATGATGCATAGCTCAAACCACAAAATTATGTTCTTTCAGTCTCCCCCTTGGTTTGAGGCTAGAATAGTCTTGTCTTCACTCCTTTGGCTCCTCAGCGGGCTTCTCAAACAACCTCAGATCTGATCTCCCCATTGAAACGATCCACAATCTTCCATTTATAATTGTAGCTACCATTGCAGTGTATTCTTTAGCAGCAGCCTCCATGACATCCTTTCTGCAAATGATTTGATGACGGGCCAAAGTTCGTATATCCTTTTCTCTGAAGCGTAGAAGATCTTTAACAATAATCAATCTCAGAATATGTTCTCGATTCTTGAATTTTATGGCTGCAATAGCTGTTTCGTCATCATATGCCCAAAATTCCATGTCATCTAGATATCCCTCATGAAAGTGTTGAGGAATAGGAATTTTCTTCTGTTTCTTAGTTGCAGGCCAAAGTATAATCTTCATGGGTTCGCCAGATTCTGGATCAAGAACATCTTTGTCCTTTTTGTATAGGGCTTTGGCAGTCTTCATTGAAGGAAAGTTCTCTTTGACCTGTCTATCGAAAAATCTTTTGAAATTTGAAGCATTTGGATCTTCAGAAGGGTTATGGAATGGGGCCCTGGATAATTCAGCTAGATCAGTTTTGGTCCAGGAATTGAAATCATGGGTGCTTTTGTAACATTCAGATGCTCCTGATTTTCGCTTTACAACCCACAAGTTCATCACTGGATGAAAGGCCCACATTCGGATGCTTGTTCTGTCACCGTACTCATCACTAAACTTTCTTTTCTTCAAATCTGTTATTGTCAAGATAGGGTCTTTTGTTTTGCGATTTTCATTAGAGTTTTTCATGAATAAAAGACCTTCGCTTTGTTTTGTGATTCTTTTGCCCTGCTTGATTGTGATTCTGGCTCTGCTTCCTTCAGGTTCTTTTTCAAATCTATCTACAATGGTAGTTGTTCTTGGAACATGTGGGTCAACAGGTAGATCATCAGTTGCAAGAGGTGATTGAACAGAAGGAGGATCAACTACTCCATGAGGCTATTGGAAAAGGGCTTTGACTTTCTCACCAAAGGCATCGTACAATACGTTCTTGAGATTGAAATAGTTTGCTAGAATAGAACCGAGACTCGTTTGTAGATCCTTGATTTGTTTGGTCTTTTCTTCATCTTTTTCCCTGAGCTCAAAAATATGTGTAGAAAGCTGATCCATCTGAATAGATTTTTCAATGAGCTGTTGACGGAGAATTCCAATTTCTTCTTGGAGATCAAATGAAGAGGATCTGTCCGACCCTTGTTAAATGATATTCCTTTTCCGCGTGAAGAGGTTGGACTAGATTGAGCTAAATGTTTTACTAATATGATAGATGCTTCGTCAAGAGAAGGTCGTGTTGGGGAATATTCTGGAATAGAATAAGATCCACCAATCTCGAACATGGTGCTTGGACCTTCATCAGTCTGCTTTGAAGGAGAGTGAGCAGTGGTTGCAGTGATTGTTGAGATAATTTGAGGAGCACTTTTCACAGAGGGTACCTCCAGACTCTCAAGAGATTGGCTTGTTCTTATGGAGGTCTGAGAAGTCTGAGGTTCAGATATCATAGAAATGACTGGAGTTGATGTTGAGACAGGTGACACATAGGGAGGAATCTCTGATGTCACATCTCCTTGACTTGTTGTAATTTCCAAGGGCTTTGAGGAAGAGAGCAGAATTTTGAGAGAATTTCCTTCATCTCTAATCTTGGTTGCTAGAGAAGCAACTTCATTGACTTTATTTGCACGGCTGCTGGGAATATCAAGAAAAAGATCAAAATCTTCATCACCAAAATCAAACTCGATGTTTGTTGGAATATCATCATTGATTCCTGAAAACCGATTTCTTTCAAGAACTCTACATCTTCATAAAGATCACCGTCGTCATCCCCTCGAGAAGATATTGAATCATTTGCTTTCTGATGATCATGCTCATCAGCAACACAAGTTGTGGGAGAGTGATGAATCTCCTCCACTACAGGCTCAGAGGGAGAGTGATGAGAGTCTTCATTTTTCATTGACATGGATTGATCTGCTGCTTCTTCTCTGACATCCTCTTTAGAAATTCCAAATTTTATTAAAGGAAATTTTCCTTCAAATACAAATTTTCCGCCTCTCTTTTTCTTCATTAATCCAAAGGCACTTGGACCAATGGATTTGAAATCCATAGTATCATTTCCTCTCTGCAACTCGGGGTGTGTTACGTTAAGGATGATTTGTAGAAATCTTGGATACATACAAAATTTGTCTCTTTTGCTTCCTTCAATATTTAGTATCATTTCGTTCATTATTGAATTTTGAGAAATTAAACTCAAAACCTGCTACCAATGCAGCAATGACACCAGTATTGGCTAGAGAAATCTTGTTAGCTCCTGATCTCCGGCCAGAAACGCAACTCACGAACAAATGAGCCAAAAACTTCCAGCATGGAGGAAGCAACTTTTTGATTGTAGGAGGAAAAGTTCCTTCGTATCCCATATGCTCCAAAACCTTCTCAATTTGATGAACTTCAATTTCTACGAGGTACTCAGGTCTGTCCTTAATTTGAAGAGATTCTCTGATGATGCTTTCTGTAATTAGAATTCTCTTGTCTTCGATTGTTGTTTCCAGAAATTTTTCACCTCGATCATTCTTCTTTACTTCAGCATTTCTCCAAAAATCCTTAGTTAAACTTTGGTAGATAGCCGGATTTGTAGTTAAGCAATGAACCAGGCATGATTTCTTCAAACCATCCACAATGAATTTCAAGTCAGTGTGGGCTGTAGGAGGATCTTCAAGAAAAATTGCAGAATTATGAGCTTTAGCAAACTCCATGTCTCCCATTTTAATCTGAAAGTTAACACATGAAATTATTGGGGCAACATATAAAAATGATGTAGCCGCACACGCAATTACACACAACCGCACACGCATGTGTACAACTGTACAAGATCAGCCACACACACTTGTTCATTTAAAAGTGTGGCAGCAAACAGTCAGCCGCACACGCTTTTACATGAAGGAGTGTAGCATCACACGGTCAGCCGCACACGGACGTGTGCGGCCGCACACACCGTGTGCGGTTACACTTGAAAAGAAACAATTTTTTATGAAGATTCAACAGCAAACCATGGAAATTTTTGTGAAAATAATTAAAAATTCAACCGTGTTCATAAAAATTACCGCGTGAACAGCTTGTTTTCACAACAAATTTAATGAAATTTTAAACAGATTGAGAGAATTCATATGAGTGTGCGGTTGGAGCGAAATAGTGAATGAATGAAATTCACCGCACACGCACACTATATATATGTATAAAATTTTCACTTTCTCCCCCTTTTCCTTTAATTATTTATCCCAAAACCCCTTTCACTTCACAATTTTCTCAAAAATGAATTATTTTGAGGATTAATAGAATTTTAAATTCAAAGATTCAATGAAAAATTTGAAATAAAATAAAAATAAAAATAAAAAATAAAAAATAAAAAATAAAAAATAAAAATAAATATAAAATAAAATGAGATTTAAAATTCTATTGACGACAAGAATCAATTTAAACCTATATAAATTGTTTTAACCTGTTGAAGATTAGGGATCAAAGTTTTTAGACGACCATTATCCGTTTGTCGGTACCTTTCATATTCACATCTTTGTCTGGTCGATTGTCGGTATTGTTGTCCACTTAAACACGAAAAACTGTGACAAAACTAGGACATACTATAAGTGGCAAGACAATGTGATCTTAAATTCCTAGATATTATATGTGATCCTAAGTTTCTAGATACTATATCTTACTATATCTTAAGGACCATTAGCTGACGACGACTAGGGATATTGTTGTCCACCTAAATTGAGCAGCGAGATCTATAGAAAATCTTTGAGTGTTCAATTTTAATTGTACTGGAACATGTTTCCCGCTTCCACATATGCCCCGGTAATCAAGGACTTCCAGAGTACTCCTTACATCGGGTGAGCAGACCATCATTAGGAGAGAAGATAGATTCAGAGTATTATCACTTATAGTGCATATGCTGTGTACCATGTCAGATTGTTAGTCACGCAAAGGAGACAACATATGGCTAACAGATAAGAGGAATTTCATATATGTATATGTATAATATGCCAATAAATAGAGTTGCATATGTTACAGTCCAGGTTGGATCTCTTCCAATCACGCAGAGGAGGTAACATATGACTAATAGACAGAAAGAAAGAAAATGATTTTCTACAGACCTAATTTATCGGAATTTACCAGTTACCCCATCAATACCGGAATTAAGGACAGAATCCGCACATGGAGGAAAAGTTAAAACATGGTTCGAGATATGGGTTCATTTAATGTGACGAGTAGATTCCCATATATATCTCCCTACTCAGCCTATCCGAGCATCGTATTGTCAGGCTAAACGGAACTATCTAGATCAAGATTTGTCAAGTCATTTGATTTCCTAAGTTCAATTCTGCCTAGTCATGTCCATTTAGAATCTTTCGTGCCTACCGACACATCAAACCAGAGCATAGACCCTTCAACTTTGGGTACGTTACACAGACTCAGGTTGCCTGTTATCACATGATCATATCACTTCCCAGAACATCTTCCTCAAACATAATTTCTAAATTTTAATGTTTTTGGATTTTCTATTTTTTAATGTTTTTGGATTTTCTATTTTTCTCCCCCTAAATTTGTGCATAAAAAATGAAATAAAATGCGCAATTTTTTTTAAAAAAAATAAAAATATTAATCCTCAAAACGAATCATTTTTAGAAAATTAACCAGCACATCGAATCGAGCTTTGTTAAAAGGCTTGGTGAACAGATCTGCTATATTATTATCAAAGCGGACCTGTTCTAGCCTAATGAGCAAACACTCATAAGATTCTCGAATAAAACGAATCTTGATGTCGATGTGCTTGGTTTTTGAGTGCTGGACCGGGTTTTTGGCAATTTGAATCGCAGCCTCATTGTCACAAAAAATAGGGGTTTCTTGAAAATTCAAACCGTAGTCCAATAACTGATGTTGGATCCAAATGACTTGAGAACAACAAGCAGATGCAACAACATATTCCGCTTCTGCTATTGAGGTTGAGACTGTATGCTGCTTCTTGCACTGCCATGACACCAATCTATCTCCCAGAAATTGGCATCCTCCTGAAGTCGATTTTCTATCAAGTTCACACCCACTATAACTGTTGTCTGTAAAAGCATAAAGATCAAACTCGGGATTTTTCGGATACCAAAGACCCAGTTTTGGGCACCCTATGAGATACCGAAAAATCCTTTTAACAGCAATTAAATGAGAGAGTTTAGGATTAGCCTGGTAGCGAGCACATTGACAGACCGCGAACATGACGTCTGGGCGACTAGCAGTAAGATACATGAGTGATCCGATCATTGATCGATAATGAGTTTGATCTACGGATTCACCCTCAAGATCATGAGTCAGAAGAGTTCGTTCCGCCATGGGTGTAAGAGCAGGTTTTGCGTCTGAAAACCCGAACTTCTCCAGTACATCTTCCACATATTTTGATTGATGAATAAGGATTCCGGTTGAAAATTGTTTGACCTGAAGCCCCAAAAACGTGGTCATTTCCCCAAGTGAACACATCTCAAAACGCTTCTTCATAACTGCTTCAAACTCCTTGAAAAGTTGTTGGCTTGTCGACCCGAAAATGATGTCGTCCACATAAATTTGAACGAGAATTTGATATGGACCGACATGCTTGAGAAATAAGGTTTGATCAATGGTGCCTCCGGAATAGCCGTGATTGAGCAAATGCTGAGTAAGAGTAGCATACCAAGCTCGAGGAGCTTGATGCAATCCATACAGAGCTTTGTCTAACTTGTAAACATGATTTGGAAGAGATGAGTTAACAAAACCAGGTGGTTGGTCAACATAAATCTCCTCCTTGACTTTGCCATACAAGAAAGCCGTCTTAACATCCATTTGGTATACAGTAAAGTTCATGTAAGAAGCATAGGAAAGAAAGATACGAATGGCTTCCAAACGAGCAACTGGAGCATAAACTTCTGTATAATCAGGACCCTCAATTTTCCAAAACCCTCGAGCCACCAATCTTGCCTTGTTGCGCACAATGACACCTGAATCGTCTTGTTTATTTCGAAATACCCAACGAGTATCAAGGGATTTGTTTCCTTTCGGTAGCTCCACCAATTTCCAGACTCCAAGTTTCTCAAATTGATTTAATTCATCATGCATAGCTTCAACCCAGCTGGGCTCATTTAGAGCCATTTCGACAGATTTAGGTTCAATTTGAGAGATGAAGCAAGAGTAGAGACATGTATTAACATCCCCACTTTTACTTATTGTTTGAACACCGTCGCCCAACTGTCCAGTGATGTTCTCTATCGGATGATCTCGCTGAATACATGTAGGGATCTGATAACTAATATCATTGACAGAAACAGGAAGATTATGAATATTAACCGCTCCATCATTTGTTGTATGATCTATAGAGGATGAACCAGGTTCGTTTGAAGAATCTGCTACAAACTCTTCTGCAATACTCTCCGGAAAGAGAAGTTCCATCAGATTTGAAGTTACAACGGAAGTCTCGTGGTTCATGAACTCTCTTTCCATTGGAGTTAAGGGAGTAACAATAGCATCAGGATAAGGTTATTGAGGAGACTCAGAAGATTCAAAATGAGCAGAGGGTACCAATGGAGGATCAGAAGAAATCAATGGTGGTCGATAGGCAACTTTATCTTCTTCATCATCACTAGGAATCTTCGAATTGGAAGTAGATCCTTTTTGATTATCTGAAGACACATTGAATGATTTGAAAAGAGATGTGTAGTCAAATAACCAATTAGGACCCACTCTTGCATCTGTCTCATTTTCTTCGAGCCAGCGAACATCAAAGGATTCTACAATCTGTTTAGTCTTCTTATTGTACACCCTGTACGCAGTTCGAGCAGAATATCCAACAAAGTAACAGTCATCGGCTTTGGCATTGAATTTGGGATTGGATTCCAAGTGGAGAAGGGTGCAAGGGCAGCCAAATACGCGGAAATGACTGACAGGTGGCTTGTGTCCAAATAAAATCTCATACGGCGTCTTCATTTTGGCTTTGTTGATTAGCACACGATTTTGAACATAACACGCGGTGTTAATTGCCTCTGCCCAGAAGAATACAGGAAACTTGGAGTCATAGAGCATCGTCCTTGCAGCATCTTTTAGAGTTCGATTCCGACGTTCGGCAACCCCGTTTTGGTGAGGTGTTCGAATAGAACTGAATTGATGCACAATCCCTTTCTCAGCGTAAAAGTGATCAAGAACAACGTTCTTGAACTCTGTTCCATTATCGGTACGCAGCGCTTTCACTCGATGTTTAGTATGATTTTCGATCATCACAATGAATCTTTTGATAAGGTTAGCAATTTCAGCTTTGTTAGACAAAAAGAAAACCCAAGTGAAATGAGAGTAATCATCTATCACAACAAGGCAAAAAGAGTTGCGATTGATACTTAGGACATTAACCGGACCAAATAAATCCATATGCAATAATTCGAGCACTTGACTTATGGAGTTTATCTGCTTTGGAAAGTGTGGTTTTCGATGATGTTTTCCCTGAGCGCATGAAACACATTTTTCAAAAGTAATGAAATCCTTGATGGGTAGCCCACGGACCAATTCGTTCTTCGCAAGACGATTCAAGTTCTTTGCATTCGCATGACCGAGACGACGATGCCACAGCATCGCATTTTGTTCAGAAGCTTTGGAGAAGAGATAAGTGACATCGTCAGGGAAATTGCTATTCATGTCTATAATGTAGGCATTTCCATCCCGCTTTGATCTTACAAGAATCCAATCTTTAGGGATAATAATGTCAGGCTTTAAGATCAGATATTCCTTATCTGTGAAATGAGTAGAGTAGCCCTTGTCACATATCTGGGATACACTCAGCAAGCTGTGCTTCAGCTCCAGAGCAAAGTTAACATTCTCAAAATTCAACACTCCATTAGAAACAGTTCCTCTTTGAGTAATTTTTCCGCCCTCTCCGCCCGCAAAAGAAACATATCCTCCATTAAAAGTTTGAATGATGTGCAATTGGGATATGTCTCCAGTCATGTGCCAGGAGCAGCCGCTGTCGACATACCAAGGTCTGGTGACATTCCTCCGCAACTGTCCCTGCACGATGAACGAAATTAGTTAGTTTTAGGGACCCAGGTCATCACAATCCTGGGTTGACCCTTTCCTTTTACAAGTTTTTCATTTGCTTCTTTCTTTGTTTTTGAGTTAGAGAGTAATGGAGATTGATCTGAAAAGGATTTTGGAATCCACTGAAGGTTAGGTTTTAAAAATTTGGAATTTTGCTTTGAACCGGTGGATTTTCTACTTGATGAGTTGGAAGATCATGTCCTGCTCTTTGATAAATTCGACTTAGGCGTAGCCCGAGTTGATTTTGGCAAACTTTTGTTGTTTTTACGAAAAAACCTGTTTCTTCTTTTGAAAACTTTCGAATTTTTTGTTTAATGTTGTATTCAAATCTCCATTTCTAGAACGAGTTTTGGGAATTTTTCTAGTTAAAGATCATCCCCGAAATTCATTCTCCCCTCTTTTGATTGTATGAGATACAAACATCCGGTTCATGCAATTTCTTGCAATATGTCCAGCAGTTCCATAGTTAAAACAAATTTGTTTGTTATCAGTAGCTTTGGCACTGCTGTTGATAGTGTTATTCTTTGCTTTTCCATTTCTAGCACATTTACACTTGCAAGAAACATCATGGAATGTAGTAACAGATGTGTTAGATGCAGAGACATGTAAATCAGGTTTAGCAGTTTGATCAGAAACAACACTATTAGAAACAACATTGTCAGACTGAAATAAAATACCACCCGACACAAAAACATTTGTGTTTGATTTTGACACAGACTCATTACTGTAATTAACACCAGACTCAATCACAACATTATTTGACTCAAAAGTTTCAGCTGCATGCTCCCCCTGAACTATTGATATATCTACACTTGAAGTAAAAACGTTAGTATGCAAAGTCTCATAACTAGACTGTATTTCCTGCTCAGAAGCTGACTTTCCATATACCTTGCAAGGTTCTCTGTCAATTTCTTCTTGAGACAGGGGAATAGCAGTATAGTTGTGATTAAAAGGAGGAGGGACACTCTCAAAACCTAATCCGACTTTTATTTGATTACCATGAGTGATATCTCTCCAGTGCGATTGACCTTCGATTAATTTTGCAATCTTTTCACTTGACCCATCGAATTTTTTGAAATTAAATTCAGCTTTTTCAAAACAATTTTTCAATGTATCAAGTTCCATGGTTACAGCAGCAAGTTTTCTTTTGAGATGATCATAGTTCTCGCATTTGTTGCTGTAATCCTCTTGCAATTTTTTAAAATCTTTTGTTTTATTTTCTAATTGAGTTTTTCAGGGCTTTTGATTTTTCCTAAGAGTATATCCCTCATATTTCAAGTCCCCGTTCTCTCTTTTGATTAATTCAATTTGATCTCTCAAAAACTTAACAGTTTTAATACAAGATTGAGAACATCCGAATTCACTAACCTCAGATTTGACTGGTTCAGGAGTGGTCTGTACCATGAATGCAAATTGCAAATTCATCATCTTCTCCTCTGGATCTGCTTCCATTTCTTTACTTGCATTCATATCTTGAGCGAGATTTGCCTTTTCAGGTCCCGAAATGTTTAGGGCCTGAACTTGATCTTCCCAGTTGAACGATTGAGCTACCATTGCCATGTTTGCAGATTGATTGTTTGAAGATGATCCTTTGTTGTTGTTGTTGTGAACATAAGTTACTGGCACCATGGTTCTTTCAGAGTTTGCTTGCTGATTAGGTTTTGGGCATTCCCTTGCAAAGTGTCCTTGTTCGTGACAATTATAACAACGTAACTTTCCTTTGCTAAAACCCATCTTTTTATCTGAATTTACACCCCAGTTGTTCTTTCCAGTCTTTTTTGAAAATTGTTTAGCCCTGAATACTGCCATTGCCATTTGCCAAGTAATATCCATCTCTTCCACATCTTCAGGATGGATTTGATCAAGATAAGTGAATGAGAGTTGTGGAGAGAGGTCTCCAGTAACAAAAGCATTGTAGCAGTTCACTAACCTAGTAGCTAGAGCCATATTTTCCTCCTTTTCCTTTGTAAATGAACTTTGGGAACCAATTCCATGAGATTGAACTGAAACATCTGTGGAAGGAAAAACACTAGAACCAACTTGAGATATGGTTTGAGGGATTTGAGTTTGTTGCATTTTAGGTATGATGTATGGTGTGTTTTGATGGACTACATGATTTTGAACTTGGGGAACCTGGATTTGAGTATTTTGATGAGTGGTGAAGCTTGAAAAAGCGGTGTTGTTGTTTTGAATTCCAAGATTGGCTAAAGAGTACGAATTGACATGGTTGATTTCTCTTTGTTTATCATGAAGATCGCAAGCTTTGGTGATTGCCATTGTTTCAGACAGGCTTAAACGATTCAGGTCTTTTGTCTTTTTAATCACCGAGACATTCATATCCCATGACTTTGGAAGAGAGTTTAGTAATTTCTTGTTGATTTCAGACCTAGTAACCATCACACCTGCGGAGCTCATTTCAGTGGTTAGTGTGATAAATCTATGCAATTGATTTCCAATGTTTCTCCCACTACATAATTGAACATGTTGAATTTCTGTCGGAGCATGTCTTGTTGGCTTTGCTTCATATCTTCATTTCCTTCATAAACTTCTATGAGCGCTTCCCATAATGCTTTTGCTGATGTATATTCACGAAATCCTTGTGCAATTTCAGGAGACAACGCCATAGTGAGTGTGGCAAGTGCCTTTTCTTGTTCTTCAACTCTTTCAAAATCATCATCAGTGTAATTTTCAATCTGTTTGTCAATTACTGTGCCATCTTCTAGAGTAGAAGTAATCCGAATTGGTCCTCTTAAAATGCTTCTCCAAATTTTGAAATCCTTCATTTTGATGTATTTTTCAATTCGGTATTTCCATTTAGGAAATCCTTCAGTTGATAGCAATCTAGGAATACGAGTAGTGGTTCCCATAATTGCATCCAAATCTTGATGAGCAATCATGTTTTGAGATTCCATTTGAGCAATCTTCAACCGCACACTAACATTTTTAAACGCACACTCTTTAACCGCACACACCAAGCCGGCCGCACACCAAGGCATACACTGAGCCGCACACACCGAGGCGTATACTCCGAGCCGTACACTGAGCAGGCCGTACACAAATCTTAACCGCACTCACTTCAGCCGCACACACTTAATATCAACAGCAAACACCTTAACCGCACACAGTTAACCGCAAACACTTTGACCGCACACAGCTTTAACTGATATGCTCCACCCCACACACTATTGGCAGCAAACCTTCAACAGTTTAGCAGCAAACCTTCAACAGTTGGCAGCAAACCTTCAACAGTACTTCGATCAAAATTCTTAAAACAGTGAAATTTTACACTCTCACACTCAAAAGTAACTTCAATTGATACCAAATTGGCTCTGATACCAACTGTAAGTCCCTAAAATTGCTTGTGGATCAATCAGATCCAATTGATGGTGCAGAATCTCAATCAATTGGATGATGTCAAATCAAATAGAAGAGAAGGAGAAGAAGAATTAAGATGAATCTAATGATGTATTAATGATATTGAGTGATGCTCCTTACACACACACACTTCTTCTCTCTAACTTTCTCTCTCTACAAGATGCTCTCCTCTCCTACCATCTCTGACCGTACACTCCCACATGCACACTCTATTTATATGGACCTCCAGCCATACACATGTGTACAGCCGCACACCCTGTGTACGGCCGTACACAGGGTGTGCGGCCGTACATACGTGTACGGCCGTACACACAAACCGCAAACACATACAATATTACATAAAAATATATTTTCCTAGAAAAGCAAAGTATAAACCAATAATTATGACCCAACAACTGTTTTTCTTTAATCGCGTAAAATCGAATCGATCTGTTGAGATACTTACGTTTTGCCGACGAGATTTTTGATAGCACTTTTGGAATCAGGTTATAGTCTATTGTTTAATTTCACACTCAAAATATTTTTAACAAAAATATTTACAAAAGTGACGAAAACGGACACCGCGAACCGTTTAGACGCAAAACTTCAAACGCAATTTAACAGAGTTCCGTAACTAAAAAAAAATTAATCTGTTTGATGTTCCAGAATCCTTGAATTAAATCCTATCTAACGGTACTTTTGAAAAATATTCTCGACGCACGGATACCAATACACCCGATTTTGTGTGTTTTGGAAATGTAATGAAGGTATAACCCGATGTGGGGCCCATATGGGATGATACACTCCAAAAATCTGATCTTCTTCCATCTTGTATCAAAGCCACATGCCTTTTCTTCCCTCCCACTCCTTTGTGTATAAGTTTCATCAAGATACTACAAATGAGGGTGTAACAATATGGCCTCTTTTATGTGTGAGTATGCATTTTTAGTATAAATAAAGGCATAAAAAGCCTCCAAAATCACACCATTCATCAGCCATTTCTTCTTGACCACTCTCTCACTCTATATCTCTCTATCTTGGGTACACTCTAAACAACCAAGAAACCACCACTAGTATAGAAGATGTTTAATAAAGCGGTTTATTTTATTTTTTGATGCGGTTATTCAACCGTTTCAAAAAAATATAGCATTATAAAATAATGTTGTTTTTTGAGGCGGTTCTTAAACCGCCTTAGAAAATGTCTAAAACCGCCTCATAAAAACAACTTCATAAATGATACTTATTTTTTAATGTTGTCCAGAATCGCCTTATAAATTATACTTATTTTTTGATGCTGTTCAGAACCGTCTTATAAAATATAGTTTTATAAAATAGAGTTATTGAGTTACTTTTTGATACTGTTATTAAACAGCCTTAGAAACACAATTATTTTTTGATGTTGTTATTAAACAGCCTTAGAAAATAGAGTTATTTTTTGATGCTGTTATTAAACAGTCTTAGAAAATAAACGGCCTTTTAAAATACAATACGAATTGCAACATAAAATATCATAAACTGCTTGATTTACAATACAGAAACAAAACAACAAAAAATCATAATAGATATAAAGGCACAAACCATACAAGAGATTCAAATTATCTTAATAAAAAATCACATTCTTTTCTAACCTTTTCATCCTTGTATCTATTTACAAATTGATATAATAACTTCAGGTATGTAAGTTGTTTAGGAAGTTAACTACAGAAGCATATTTAAGTTTTTTTTTTTTTTTTTGATATAGACGTGTTCAATTTCGTTATCACCATCTTCATATGGCCCATCTTCGGTATCTTGCAGACTTTTAGAGATGATGCCTACATTTGACTCTGTTACCTCACTTGGGTAGGAATTCAAAAGCTAATTAAATTACAAAGTAATTTTATCAAAAGGCATACAATCCATTTAATTAAAAGGTAAATTACACAGGTTAGAAATATTATTAATACAAAGGAAAAAACTTGCCTTGATTCAATTGTTGTAGATGAAAGACATGAGATTGTTTCTTTTTTTAGGTTTTTTCTACCCTTATATATTCCCCTGCATAGATATGTGCTCTCCTTTGAACGTCACAAGCTTCTTTGCCCAACCCCTTCTTTCTTCCACAACCTAACTTAAAAAATCAGAGTAGATTAAGTAATTTTATGAATCAAAATTATAAATCAGAAACATACATGTCAGTCTTGACGCTGGGTTGATCGCGATGGACAAAGATGATTATAGTGGAGGTCGACTCCTCAAAGATTATTCAGATTCATCACGGGTGACAGGACCCAAGGATGTTGGTGAGGGCGGCAATAGTCGATGATATTAGGGTTTGTGTGGCCAAATGAAATTAGATTGAGGAAATATAAAAGGGAAGAGAAAGGCATCGCGCGGGGAATGAAATTTTGGAAGGAGCTTCAGCCCGAGAACAAAAATAAAGAGGGAACTCAATCCAAAACCGCATCAAAAAATGCATTTGCTATTACTGTAGTTTTGGAAAATGGCATAAAAAATACATTTATTAGTGTGATTTTTAAAAGTAGCATAAAAAAATGCATTTATTAATGCTTTTTAAGGCAACATCAAAAATTGCATTTATTAGTGCTTTTAAAGAAAATAATATCAAAAAATGCATGTGTTAGTGCGGTTCCTTGATTTATTAATGCTAAAGTGTTTTAATGGTGCGGTCGTAAGCTAAAACCGCACCAAAAAAAAAAAAAAAAAAAAAAACCTCATCGCACTAAAAAATACGTTTTGTCCTAGTGCACCGAACACCCACTGCCATCACTCTATTTAACTGAAAAACCACCACCAAACACCTCCCATTACTACCTTACTTCCGTTTGTGAAGTCCCTCAGCCCCCTTTACTTTCGAACTCACCATAAAAAAAAGCAAGAAAAACCGGCAGTAGGAGGCTGCCGAACTTCCTCCATCTTCACAGCATCACCGTCGCTGCCACCTTGCGCCACCGGCTTCCACCACCTCCAGCCACCCATACGGTTGTAGGTAATCTCCAAACACTTTCCTTACCCTTGTAATTCTTTGATCAAACAAACGATCACAGGACCATCGCATTTTTTTCGGTTGTTTACGAGGACGAAGAACCAGGAGGATACCCTCCTGTGTACGTGAACGAGATAGCCACTGTTCAAACCTCCTTTTATAATGTTCCAAAACTATCCTACCTCAAAAATTCTTTACAAAATAGAGCCAAAACTCTTTATTTAATCATTTATTTTTATTATACATGAAATTCGACGAACAGGCTTCCTGTTCCTTTCAAAGTTGAATTCAAATTTATTGTTGGAAACCCATTTCGAAAATTCCTTGCATACTAGGTCCTAGAATGTCAAACTTCCATTATCAAAATAATGTTTATGACCTATTTCCAGAAATCTTTTCAAATAAAGTCCTAGTTTAATGAAACTTCAATTAAAAAGTGCACAATACACCCCTCCCTAGGAAATCTTTTGTGAGACAACTCCTAGAACCGAAACAATTAATTATTTATTTAAGTTTAACCCCTCTTTGTGATTTATTTGCCAAATAAATCTAAAACTCAAACTTATAATTTTAATTAATCATTTTAGTCCCTCATTTGAAAAGTATTGACAAAAGTAGTCCCAATTGATTTATTTAAATTAATGAATGAACCTTATGCTTTGGTTAAATTACCAAACAACCCTCCACATATTAATTTATATTAAATTTCATAGGAAACTAAATAAATCTCGACGGTTCGTTATCAAAGCAACACTTCTCGATTTCTCGTGTCAAATACTCGAAACAAATCATCAACCACACATTAAGGTGAGTGTTACAGCCCCACTTTTACATAATTTCGCGGGGGGGGGGGGGGGGGGGGGGGGAATACATGTAGTACTTGTATATCTAGTATATATCTATTTTCTAAATACTTTGTTTAAAGAAACAACACCACCGTTTATATGCAATATAAATCACAAAAAAATAGTATTTATTACGCTACTACTTACGGTACGGGGAATCTGGTTTGAAGGGTCGCACGGGTTGTTGAATTTCAGAACAGCTTAATTGCCAAAATGATCCTACCCTCGATGTTTCATGTCTAGCCCTCGTCTGTGCATGGTAGTACGTGTACTAAGTAATATTTATAATACAAAATACACAAACAAAAAAATCGTTGTTTTGTGTAAATACTTTACCCGTTTTAGAAATATTTGTTTAAACGCTTATATATGAAGTGAACAAAATCGTTTTAAACCTCATGAGTTTCATATGTTATGTTGTTAAGATAATACAACTAATAAAAATAACATATACATTCCGACAAAATTTGTGCTATGACTGTATAGCTGGTTATCAACTTGGTAGTCTAATTATACCTCATACATACACAAAAATATATAAGTTTATATATTTATACGAGTTATAGAGCTCGTATCTTAGGCTTGTTATGTTCTTCTACTCAAAGTTTTATCAAATGTTTAAACAAGTATCGTACACTTTACGTGTACACTTACCAAATATACTTGTTGTTTATTTGTTTATCCGTATCTGCGGTTGTTAAGATCAACCTTGGCAGATAACTTTATCCGTATGTTTGTTTATCCGTATCTGCGGTTGTTAATTACAACCTTGGCAGAAAACTTTATTTGTTACCCGTACAACCATGGACTTGGTTGTTTTCAAAACGGGTTTTAAGTATAGAATTACTTATGGAACATAACGTTTTGGCTTTCAAAGATTCATTACAAACACAGTTTCACGTATGGTTTTAGTTATACAAACTATACATTTTGGCTTTTAAAGACTCATTTCAAACATTGTTTTAACTGTTGTTATACATACAAAGAAAATACTTTTTGGACTTTTTAAAAGTATTACTGCGGTTAGCAGAAAACCTGTGACACTCACCAACCTTTGTGTTGACTTTCAAAATTACATGTAATCTTAGGGGATCATTAGCCAGGCGTTCAGACAGAAGATTAGTTGTGGATTGCAGACGACCTAGCTAGCTTGTTTTTGATATCTGCTTACCTGTTTAAGGCAACTACTGTACTGTTATTATCTGTAAGAACCTTGTATTCAAACTTAATGATGGAATACAAATGCAGTTTTGTTTATTGTTGTACTTGTGCTATATATTCAGTTTATCTGTGATCCATGAACTTAGTCCCACTCCCGGCGTGTTCTGCCTTGGCCGGGGGTGTGACACCTGGTTTATAAACTCGTGTAACTACTTGGTGAAATTTTCATCACTTTTCCTAGAGCATATCATGTGGATTTCAGTCATGGTATATAAATAAATTTATATAAATTTTCAAATCATATTTAAATCATTATGAGTTTATATCAATTTCATATCCATTTTTTTATGTAGGATTCAATTTTATCAAAAATTGGTCATCATCTGCTTCATCTCTTGTCCAGATCATGCCACATAATGAGGCTTAATTGTCAAACAAAAAAAAAAGTTGGTGATGATCTATTTTGGTGTCCTTTGGATCATCCAAAACAAGAAGCAAAAAAATATGTTTTTTTATTATTCATATTAGTAGATATAAAATACATATACAATTTAACTCATTTAAAAACCATATAAAACATTCATTCCACACTTACATCAAATAAACAACAGTACATAAACACATAGCATATGAGCAAATACTTGATATTTATGTGTTAGAAGAAAGTAACCACACACTCACTTGATCAGAAGATGATCGGACAACACTACCGCTTGTAGAAGTAGTATTCTTCGGTAGATCTGGAAGATCTTCACAAAAACCGGGCTCCTTGCGGGCAGAGCTTCATCTCGGGAACTTTACTCCTCGGGATCTTTGGTGCTTCGGGATTTGCTTTGGGGCTCGGGATTAATACCGGGGCTTCGGGATATTTCTTGCACGAAAAACAAGGCAAAAATGCGAGAGAAGGAAAGAAAATGAGCAAAGAAACTCGACAGCCTCAACTTCCTTTTATAGGGGTTGGAACCTTTGATTACACTGGGCGTAACCCGGATAAGGCCGCTCACTACCCCCCCCCCCCCCCCCCGCGCAGATAATATCAAAATTAATAGTTAAATTTAATATTTTAATTATTTAATAAACTTCAAAAATTCATATCTTTCTTATACGAACTCCGTTTTTGACATTCTTTATATACACGCATAGGTGAGACTACGCTCTACAACTTTCGTTTAGACTATGTCGGCTAATTTTGAATTTATTTTTATTATTTATTTTTAGTAGGCCGGGACAGGAAAATTCCGTTATAAAGTCATAACTTCTTCATCCGACACCTGTTTTTGTCTGTCTTTTTACCGTTGGACTACTATCAATGAGATCTTCGATTCTCGTTTAGATTATTTCGGATAAAAACCTCTCGATCTCAAATCGAGTATTCGGGCTGCATACCGCTAAGTCGAAACTTAGAAAAATCATAACTTCCTCATACGAAGTTAGATTTAGACGTTCTTTTTATGTACACTCTTGGTTTAACGTATTCTACAACTTTCGTTTAGATTGCTAAGGCTAAATCTCACTCTATCGTAAATTTACTATTTACATCGCGTTGTGTCGTGCTGGTTCTGTTGCGAAACTTCGTCAGGTCATAACTTCTTCGTTATAATTCGGATTTCGGCGTTCTTCATATGTACGGAATCCTTGTAACATATACTAAAACTTCGTTAAGATTATTCATTCTAAATAATCTTCTATAAAAAAGTCATTTTTTTACGCTTATCGTCTCTAAATTGACTAGCCCTGATCTACGGGCGTTACAATTATCTCCCCCTTAGGATGATTATGTCCCAGAATCATCAACGAAACAGGGATTGAACAATGATTCCATACATTACCTCTTCATCCTAGGTAGTGTAACTTCTATGTTTCCTCAAAAGAGTATTTAACTCTAGGGCTTCTTGACTGCAGACGATGCTCAATCTTGCATCTGCTTTTCGTACTATGTTGTACTTTCAATCATAACCTTCGAGTTACCAAATAAGTCCTTATTGTGGACTCCTTCTTCTTCTTAGGATAAATACTTTCCTTTATCTATTGTAACAGACCGATGGGTCGTGCTCCATGACCTCTCATCGCATGATGCAATGCCTAGACTCAAGCCTTTTAGAGTTAAATTCCAGAATGGAATATACCTTCCTTCATATTCTAATGTGATATAATCACAGTTCAACATGTAGCATTTCTAGATACAAACTTCATTAACAATAAGCACGATACAATCGATCGTATTAATTTCAACCTTCTGACATACGTCAGATGTTGCCTCGAACTTGGTTCTCTGAACCACGTAACATACTCACCGTTGTCGGAATTAATTTGATATGAACACTAGGGTCGGAATAACAACCATCTTACTAGTCACTACCGAAACAAGGGTAATGACACACTTGAACAAAACGGAATCAATTACTAGCTTCTTGGTAACCTTGTGACTTTCCGTGATCCAAATGCGAGTCTTGTGCTTCCGGTAGTATATGCATCTACTACCTTTCACACCTGCTCATACTCATCCCAAGTATTGTCCTGCAGTCGACCAATTCACCATACAAGAAAAATCATACAATCATTCAACACACCGGATAACAAAACTAGGGTTTATATTATTTCCATGAAACTATTACACAAAAGTTCAAGTTCACCCTATACTATGCCTCTAATAGGCTACACCACATGTTACTATTCACATTGCTACTTTATAACTTGATCTTTAGATATAAAATCCTTATTCCTGATTCCTTGCATTGCTATCTGCTTCATCAAGGATCATTTGAAAGTCTCTTGCCTTTGGCATTGGCGGTGCCTCTAGCCTTGCTTCTTGATTTTTCCTTGGGCAGTCTTCCTTGAGGTGTCCCTCTTCGTTACATTCGTAACACACCTTTTTGTTGAATATACATTCATCGGCATAGTGCCCATGCTTTCCACACTTGAAACATGTCACCTCCACGCCACATTTTCCCGGGTGCTTCTTCTTGCACTTATCGCACCACCTTGCTTCATCTCTTCCTCCTCCTCCAAACTTCGAGAATTTTCTTTTCTCATTAGAACCTAAAGTTCCTTCTAACTTTCTCTTCTCGCCAACTTCAACCTTGCTGGTGGTCCTCCCCTTGATCATATTCTCAACAGACTTGGCAACCCAAATAGCTGCCTCTAGAGTAGGTATCTGACGCACTGGCACCACATACTTCCATGGGAGTCCCTTTGCGTACCGGTCGACATTTTTCAGCTCGTCTGGGACAATGCGCAAAGCAAACTCCATCTTGTCTATGAACGTATTAGTGTATTCTGTTGGGTTTTGTTCATTCTAACACTCCTAAGTGTACATACAACCCTAAATACCTTGGATCTATGTTTTCTCTATTATACATGCAAATATGAACATCCAAGGTATTATCCTAATCTAGCATACACAACAATGAATATAACAAGATATAATACATACCTCTTTGATGTAGAAAGTATTCATGAAGCTTGAGTGCCTAGTGCCCCAAGTGTGACACCTCAAACAGTTCACACAACACCAAATACACTTGGAATAACTTGAGAGAATTCTACACTTCATGAAAATCGGCTAGCCCTTTCTTACTCTCTCTAGTGTCCGATTTTGGTGAATAATGTGATGCTTATATAGTTAGGGTTACACCATGTAAACCCTAATTGACATGGCCTTTCATTTCCATGATCCATGGGTACAAAAACACCATGGAGCATCCATGGATCATCATATGGGTTTTAGCCCAACTAGATAATCCATGGAGCATTAGCTCACTATATAAGTATGGATGATTTGCACAATCAACCCATATATTTAATTAGTCTTCTTTTGATCACTTAATTAATCCTAGATTAATTCTTGATCAATACTAATTAAATAATCTTATTATTCTTATTATTAATATACTAGAACTTATAATATATTAATAACCATAAGTGTCTTATTTCTCTCATTATAGTCTATCCAAGTGCATGATGCCATGTAACCCAAATGGACCATGCCGGTTCGGGTCAAGTCTTACCAATTATAGTTATGGACTTAGACATTAATCCAACAGTCTCCCACTTGGATAAGTCTAAAACTATTATTGCGTATGACTTCAGGAACCAACTGGCAATCGTAGCTCTCAAAAGCTTCTGTCGAACTCTAACCTTGTCGATGAACTCTGACCTTTGTCAATGACTTGTCCATTAGATAAGGGATCATATATTCCTCCATTCTAGATATCATATGGACTGAGACATGGATTATAATCATTCTTTCTGTCCATTTGTTGTTTCCCGATTTCCGATTTATGACGACTGACTAATTGAACAAATCAAATCAGTCCTGGCCCAACCGAGCACTTCCATTTGTCATCATCAAATCATCAAGGGGCCCACATATATCACTTTTATCCCGAAGGTAAAAGGAATGGATAAACTTCGACTCATATGGCTTGTTCTACTACTTGTTGAATCATACACAAAGGCACATTTTATAGCACCGAGTTACCAAATGCGTTTTCGTGCAATCAATGTACAACCAACTCATAGTAACAACTCATATCTCTAGGTTTGAAGAATATAAGATATTATCGTCTCATGATCACTCGTGATAAAATCCATGAAATGATTCCAATGAGCGCGGGTTGAATCCAATACTCAGAACTTATGAGCACTCATGAGTGTTGTCGCCCTTTCTCCAACACCTTAGACCTTTACAAGCCAACCCATGACAGTCTTAATTCATATCTACTTCCAATATATGACCGACTGTGGATGGTTTGAATAACTTAGTCATTCCGGAAGAATAACCTAGTTTATTCGGGAAGTCAAAACATGCAAAGTGAAACACAATAATAATTGAATCCAATATGGTATCCAAACCTATGAACATAAATAAAACACCTTTTATTTATCACCATATGATTACACATTATTTATTGTATACTGTTTCAGCTATCAACTTTATTCTTGAATTTAAAACAATAGTTGTCCCATGCTCCAAGTATGTACACTATGTTTTCTAAACACTAGTCATGCCATACACCAAGTATGCATACTATGTTTTTCTATGATCTTTACTTTGTGAACTAGATCAATTGAACATAACTTCAATGATTCTCTTTTCACACTCCCAAATCCTTACTGTAAATGCAAGAATTCCAAATTCATGCCATTTACTGAAATCTGTTAGATTCTAAACTTATATGCATTGATCCTCTTGTAATGATTATGCACAAAGTCAGAAAGACTTGACAACAACCATTACAGAGCATTCCAAAGGAGATCAGCTCCTTAGAAACATCCTTCTTGCATTAAGTTTCCTAATCTTAAACATATTGAAAATTCTAACTTTGAAACATTTCCAGATTCCATTTTGACTATCACTTCTAAACAAGAGTTGCCTCCTTACAGATTATGTCAATATGGTCCTTCTAGAATTATCACTATACTTCCAACTGTCCTTGAGCAACCAATCTTTGGTAAACCTTAGATTGTCCTCGACAATTGTTTAATCCTTTTAGTCATATCCAGTTCTAAACCTTTTCCCTTCTTAATGCCCCAGGCATTTGGAAAATTTTAGAAAGGATGAATATAGCACGTGTAATCGATCCTATATCCAAAGTATATGGGACACGATTCATGATGTCTCACATAAAGACTAAACCAGTCTTTGACTATAACATTTCCATTTCTATTTGCCAAGTTATCATAATTCAGATTATGAAAAGGGATGCCGTAATCATAATCGAATTTTAGAACGCAAATAATGGACCCATATACAGAATTTCCTTATGTTGAGCCATTCCAACATGAAATTCATATATATATTTCCTTGACTAAATGATTAAACCACACGATCTAAGCTTATAGATTTGAGATGAAGTATAATTTCCTCTCCTTTTATTATAGCAAAACAACTCTTTCCCAATTGAAACTCTTGTTTTTCTATAATTAACATTGCTAACTTGCAATACTTATCATAATTATCATGCTCCCACTAACATGATGATTATTAGCATAACACTTATTCTCCCACTAGCTTTGATATGTACTCAGAAACCGGTTGACTTTCTTACCAAAGTTCAGATTTCTGATACTAGATTGTTTTGATAAAACTTTATCAAAAACATACACCTTCCCTTAGATAGCACACTTGTGTGTCTAAACAATTATGAAGAGAGATGCCGTAATCATAATGGTTAGACCTTTTTGCCACTTCTCACAAGTCCAAGTGAGTGTACCGGTAAACCACACACGCTCCACTAACGAATTTGAGAATGCAAATATCACAATTGCTATCTAGCTAAAATCTACTTAGTGAAAGTGTTTCCTAACCATCATTTTCATGAATCGGTGAGAAACCTTATGATACTTAGATTTTTATGGTGTATGAGTTCCTACCCATATGAATTTGTCAAACCATAATCACAAGATAAGGGTAATGACAAATATAATCTCATATGGACTGAACTCAATCTTAATTCCTTGCCACCTGGCAGCTCAAGGGCCTGCCATTTCTTCCAAGTTGTTGTGCAACCAATTGAGAACTCTAAGAACTCATATGCAAAGCCAACTTTAACTGGAATGGGCATAGAATATGTCAACACGATAGGTTATAAACCTCAAGTCGTGTGCTAGTGAAGAACTTCAGGTTCTATTCTTGATTAGTTCTTGAGACTTTCAAGACCTTTAAGACTCTCACTATCCTCTTGACATACAAGTCTCCCTTGTCAAACATCCAAGAGATAGTGCGGATTCTAATCAAGACAAACACTTCACACAATTAGCCTAAGTTGGTCTTTGTTTTATCCAAAACATCACAACTTACTAATTTCAAATGAACAACAGTAGAAAACTTTTACTCTTACATTTGACAAGTGTTTTAAACCTTCTTTAAGACATGTCACTCAAGTTACAATGCACTAAGATTTCCTTAGAGAACTAATTGTGCTATGGTTTCTTAATCATTAAGATGATCACAAAAACTGATACTAAAGTACTCTCCCATCTTTTCAGATTTGAGAAACTTTTATCCTTCTGCCTAATTTGATTCTTCTTATTCGCTCTGTCATACATTGGAACCTTTTTCCAATGTCTCAGAATTACACTTAAGCTTGTAAGTATAATCATATTTACTGAGCTTTAGTAAACTATGACGAATAGTTTTATCAATCTTTTGTGGTGGACTTGACCAGTGCACAAGAATGTGTACTCGATCCCTTAGTTCTTCACTTGACTCACACATCCATGTGAACAAGTAATTAGTCTTAATTTTCCAATACTTGAAAGTTCTCATTCATCATGCTATACCCCTTACATGATTCCAAGTCCCGGTCCAAATGAAACTTGGGTGATAAGAATCTTTCCTTATTTGGTAAATTTTGACATTACCACAAATGAAAGAATCAATTTCATATTTCCACTCTTGCTATTAATGGAATCATATAAGCAACAATTTTTCCTCAAATGCCATTGTAAGGATATTTTAAAATAAATAAAATCAAAATTTTCTTTTATTTTAAAACTTTGCGGAAAACCTTATCCTTACAATCCATATGAAAACTTGTTGTTATCTATTCCTAAGCAATATCTCATAACTCCTAAGAAGTAGCTCAAGAATCCGATCTTCAAACTACGCGATAGATATCCATCTACGCGATCAGATTTAGCATATTCTTTCTTTAAGTTTCTTCACTTTTCTTTGATTCTTAAAACATCACCATGTGACCCAGTCACATCATGTATCAAGAATCTTAGAATAGAAACTTAGCAGAGTTAGATAGTGGACTTTACCTGAAGTAGATTCAAACTTATTGACTTTAACATCCTTAGGTAAATCTGGCAGCTTCGCAACCAATACCCCTTTCTTTGGCAATATAAACATATGGACCCTTTGATAATGGTACACGGGACTATCACAAACTTAGTTTTTCTCTTTACCATTTGGTCAACCGAGTTGACTATGGCCGATCCCTTTCCATTGGGAAGAGAGAGCTTTTTCTGGATTTCCAGTGTCACCATTGTCAATGTCCATAAAGTTTTAGGAAGTTGATCTTAGCAAATAGATAAGATCATTAAGGGTCTTGTCATAGTCTATTTCATAGGTGTTCCAAAAGAACTCACTATGTGACTTAGAAAGTAGTTGAACCACCAACTTTCTCAAGACTTTGACACCCAACTCTCCCGGCTTGTCAATATATGACTACATCTCCAAGATGTGACCACACATAGACCTTTACTTGCCAATAGGGCTTGAGTGACTTTGAACTTGTAGGTTAGGGAGAATAATTTGAGGAGGTGAAAGAAGTATGATTTCCAAGGGACATCATCTTCATTTAGGAAAGCTTGTTTCAAGAGATTTAGGAAGATCGTAAATGTCTAAACCAGACATGTTTTGGGAGATATTCAAGATAGTTGATTTAAAGTCCTTAATATGACACCCAATATGAAATATTAAGGCTAGGACCCAACAAACTATTTTATAACTTAGAAGAGGGATGCCGTAATCCAAGCTATAAAATCTTTGAAGGTAGGTGAATGATGATTCACCAATTTCCACCATGAAAAACGAAATAATAATTAGGTTTTTAATTGGATTTGAAACTCCTAGATCTTTGAGATTCATTGAACTGTTCAATGGCATGTTTCAATCTCGAGTGTGCCCTTCAAGTTTTGTGACTGGGATGCCGAGGATCACAAAACAAGGTGTGAAGTAACCATGCAGATTACTTGGTACCCTTAAGTGTTTACCCCTCAATCGATGTGCCGGTTAACCACACATGCTCCATCGATACTATGATAAACATTAAGTTACCCTTTGCCTACCTTGTTAAATACGAGTTAGTGTGCCGGTTAACCACACACGCTCCACTAACCGACTTAAACAAAGTGCAAAGTGTAATTTCATGGATTAGCACCTTATTCACATTTTCCTAAGTAACTAAGATTGGGTATTATTAAGAGTTTAGTTACTTAGTATTTATCATTAATACTTTTAATGAAGGGAGAATTATAGTCCTGTCAAACTCGTTCGGCTAACGACCCTCCACCGGTCAAGCAAGCGGTGGGTGAGAGTGGACACCCATTAAGTTGCCATTTTATAGCCAACAACCTTATACCCACCTTATAGACCGGCTTCGTGAATGAGGCGTACTAGCGGTAAGACTGACTTTACTCTTATACATATATATTATTAACTTATAATATTATAAAGTATAAGGGTTGAATTTTAACTTTTAAAATTCTAAGGGCTAACTTGGAGTTAAAGTATTCATAAGAGAAAACTTTACAAATTCCAAAACTTGAGGGCAAGTTTTGAAACTATTCAAAACTAATTAATTCCATAACTTATATGTTTAAAGTAGTTTTAATCCAAAAACTCTTCAAGTTCCATAACTTGAGGACAAGTTATGGAAGACTTTAAACTAATAAAAGAATTAACTTTTCTTTATTATATAACTTATGGAATTAATTAAGGTTACACTTTTTTTATTTATTATTTAATGAAGAGAGTCTTGGTCCTCCATAACTTGAGGACTAATTATGGAGTCATAACACCGATTAATTAGAACTAGACTCTTTATTTTGTAACCTTTGCCAACTTTTATGAGTTTTATGAAACTTAAATGTGACTTTTCATATAACGTGAGGACAAGTTACAAAAACACAATTTTAGAATCAACTCTTAGATTAATTTGGATTGAAAACAACTATTTCACTCAACTTTTCTATTAATCTAAGCAACTTATAAGAACAAGATAATTCAAATCAAACTTTTTCATGTAATTAGTCTAAACCTTAAACTAATACAAAACATGAATCTATTGACAATTATCTTTGAAATTGGATTAGCATGAGCATTACCACATCAAAAACAATTTTATAAGTTCAAAAACATCTTAGGGTAATGTTCCTAGTCCAATTCCAGCCAAAAAAGTCGAATTTATGTTGTCTGGGGGTCCAACTCGCCGAGTGCACAAACCAACTCGGCGAGTTGGATGCTTTTTGCCTTGGACTCGGCGAGTCCATTCATGGACTTGGCGAGTCTGCTGGGCAGACAGCACCAAAACTCGATTTTTCAGCTCCATTTGCAAGTATAACAAGAAAACAAGCCTAGGCTTTGATACCACTATTGGGTTTTGTGCATTTTAACACTCCTAAGTGTACATGCAACCCTAAATACCTTGGATCTATGTTTTCTCTATTATACATGCAAATACGAACATCCAAGGTATTATCCTAATCTAGCGTACGCAACAATGAATATAACAAGATAGAATACATACCTCTTTGATGTAGAAAGCCTTCATGAAGCTTGAGTGCCTAGTGCCCCAAGTGTGACACCTCAAATGGTTCACACAACACCAAATACACTTGAAATAACTTGAGAGAATTCTACACTTCATGAAAATCGGCTAGCCCTTTCTTACTCTCTCTAGTGGCCGATTTTGGTGAATAATATGATGCTTATATAGTTAGCGTTACACCATGTAAACCCTAATTGACATGGCCTTTCATTTCCATGATCCATGGGTACAAAAACACCATGGAGCATCATATGGGTTTTAGCCCAACTAGATAATCCATGGAGCATTAGCCCACTATATAAGTATGGATGATTTGCACAATCAACCCATATATTTAATTAGTCTTCTTTTGATCACTTAATTAATCCTAGATTAATTCTTGATCAATACTAATTAAATAATCTTATTATTCTTATTATTAATATACTAGAACTTATAATATATTAATAACCATAAGTGTCTTATTTCTCTCATTATAGTCTATCCAAGTGCATGATGCCATGTAACCCAAATGGACCATGTCGGGTCGGGTCAAGTCTTACCAATTATAGTTATGGACTTAGACATTAATCCAACATATTCATCCACTAACATGCTGTCTTTCTTCAATATTAGAAATTTGTTCTCCAACTCTAGCAGGTTTTGGGCCGAGCAGAACTTGCGCTTGAATTGCACCAAGAACTCTGCCCAAGACAGTTGCAGTGGCTCGTTAGGGCTTAGGGTCTTCCCCAGAGTGTTCCACCAGCGAATAGCGCCACCTTTGAACTGACGCCCTGCAAATATGGTTTGTAACTTGCCCTTGCAACCACATGTCATAAAGGCTAATTCCATTTCCGAAATCCAATCCATGTCTCCAATCGGATCCTCCTACCCAGTGAAGGTCGATGGTTTGCAAGTCAAAAAGTCTTTGTACTTGCATCCAAGTCCATCAATTCCTCCCTCCTGATGGTTTTGTCTAACTAACAGCGGGTTGGCTTTACCAATAGTCCCAATGAAGTTACCTCCCTCCGAATGCCCTCCATTCACTTCGGGCTCTTCCACTTGAATTGATAGTTCTTCGTGATTCTGCCTAAGAAGATGTCTCGTTTCTTCCATCTGACGATCCAACATTGTTTGAATCATCATTTGTACACCAGCCATTGTTATTGGCTCCGGTGCTACTGCTACAACAGCCACTCGCTCAATCACAGGTGATTGATTCCTGTTTTCATTTGCATTTCGAGCTCCACTTCTGTTTCTTGCCATTTTTTGATCTATACACCGAATAAGGTGAATTTAGATCCTTATTCACGGTAGATATTTAAATCATCCTTATCACTCCGAAACGTTTACATGCTAGTTCTAATATCGTAATCATATGCTTAGAATCCTACACACATAAGGTTTCTAGATCCGATCGGCAACAGACCATAGATTCGAACAAATAATATCATATATGGCAAACATATAACATTTAACACATAAAAGCATTTTAGGCATTATTCCTAAAATATACTAGTGCTTGTGTCAATTTAGGTGTACTACCTAACATATTTTAGACACTCCTCACTATCATTACTTAGCATTCTAATTTTAAGTCTAGAAATCCTACAAATTCCTAGTTCTCTTAAACTAATGCTCTGATACCAACTGTGACATCCCCAATTTCACAGCCAGAAAAGACCGATTTGTTTATGCTTTGTTTTTAAAATCAGAGTAATCTTTTAAAGAAAACAGTTGCAGAATTTGTTCCCAAAACAACATATGATAAAAATTTATCAAAGCATTTCTTTAGAGAAATGTATTTTTCATTAAATAACAAAATCTCGGGATGTCATGTTTCGATACAGACCAAAAGCATAAACAACAAAAATAGACCTTACAACAATTATTTATAACTACTGATCTATAATCCAAAATCTCTCGTCAAGTCCACCAACTTATACTCTTGTGGCCTTACCTGTAATGCAAAGAAAACTGAGTGGGTCAGGCTTGGGAGTCTGGTGAGCATATAGGGTTTTTGACCCACAATAATATAATTATTATATTCAACCATCAAGCAATCAACTCAATTACCCATCCCCATTATCTTCTTTATTTCCCATGATTTTATCCTAAGAATTCAACTACCCATCATCCATTCATTCCTAAGGATTGACCTAAGGAATTGACACATAATCTATTGCTACGTAAGGCGCATTTACCAACATCATCCTTTAAGTGCGTCTACCAGGATTACGTCATACACTATGAGGCGCAACTGCCAGGTTATTGACATTTTCTTATAGGCACATCTGTCGACATTATCCTATAGGCACATCTGCTAGTATTATGACATTCTCTATTTGGTGCATCTACCAATATTATTCTTAAGCGCATCTACTAGTATTATGACATTCTCTAATTAGTGCATCTACCAATATTATTCTTTAATCATCTTACATACCTCATCATTTTATCACATACCAACTATCTCATCTACCCAACATATTAGTAGATATAAAATACACATATAGTTTAACTAATTTAAAAACCATATAAAACATCCATTCCACACTTATCTCAAATAAACAACAGTACATAAACACATAGCATGTATTTCAAGCAAGTACTTGATATTATTGTTAGAAGAAAGTAACAACACACTCACTTGATTAGAAGATGATCGGACAACACTACCGCTTGTAGAAGTAGTGTTCTTCGTAGATCCGGAAGATCTTCACAAAAACCGGGCTCCTTACGGGCAGAGCTTCGGCTCGGGAATTTTACTCCTCGGGATCTTTGCGGCTTCGGGATTTGTTTCGAGGCTCGTGATTAATACCGAGTCTTCGGGATATTTCTTGCACGAAAAACGAGGCAAAAACGCGAGAGAAGGAAAGAAAATGAGCAAAGAAACTCGGTAGCCTCGACTTCCTTTTATAGGGGTTGGAAGCTTCGATTACGCTTGGCGTAACCCGGATAAGGCCGCTGACTCCCCCCCCCCCCCTCTCTCCTTTCGGATAATATCGAAATTTATAATTAAATTTAATATTTTAATTATCTAATAAACTTTAAAAATTCATATCTTTCTCATAGTAACTTCGTTTTCAACATTCTTTATATCCACGCGTAGGTGAGACTATGCTCTACAACTTTAGTTTAGACTCCGTCGGCTAATTTTGAATTTGTTTTTATTATTTATTTTTAGTAGGACGGGACATGAAAACTCCATTATAAATTCATAACTTCTTCATCCGACACCTGTTTTCATCTGTCTTTTTACCGTTGGACTACTATCGATGAGATCTTCGATTCTCGTTTAGATTGTTTCGGCTAAAAACCTCTCGATATCAAATTGAGTATTCGGGCTGCAAACTGCTAATTCGAAACTTAGAAAAATCATAACTTCCTCATACAAAGTCAGATTTGGACGTTCTTTTCATGTACGCTCTCGGTTTAACGTATTCTACGACTTTCGTTTAGATCGCTAAGGCCAAATCTCGTTCTATTGTAAATTCACTATTTACATCGCGTCGTGTCGTGCCGGTTCTATCGCGAAACTTCGTCAGGTCATAACTTCTTCATTATAACTTGGATTTCGACATTCTTTATATGTACATAATACTTGTAACATATACTACAACTTAGTTCAGATTATTCATTCTAAATAATCTTCTATCAAAAATCCATTTTTTTTACGCTTATCGTCTCTAAATTGACTAGCCCTGATCTACCGACGTTACATGCATATATGCATATGAATGTATAAACGTTCACTTATTCATGCCATTGTGTATGTGCATATGCGTATGCATGAAAATATGCATATATCCATATTATATGCATGAACATATAGACGTGGACTTATGCATGTGTATATCCATGTTCACTTATACATGTCTATATAAATATGCATATGCATATGGGTATTTATATATCGATATGCATATGCATATGCATGAACAAATGCATATATCCATATACATATGCATGAACATATGGATGTGAACTTATACAAGTGTATATCTATTTCCACTTATGCATGTCCATATGTATATTCATATATGGAAGTTTGTTTGTAGTGAAAATGAGTGTCTTTTAGTGAATGGTGAAGTATTAGTGTGGAAGATTACCAAGTAATACACCATAGGGGATTGGAGAATAAAATTAGAGTGTATTGTATCTAATTATAATGCAAAGGAAAAAAATTCACTATTAACATCTTTGTTGAGATTCAATCATTGATGATAATTTTAAAGGTTCCTGTGATTGAAATGGTGAACTTACATTGAGTACGGACCCTAAAGTCACACAAGATACTCTGTGAGTACCATCATATTTGATAGTTGTCTGAATGTGAAGACATCATAGTCAATAGAGTAATATCGATATAAATCTTGTTAATCCATTCGCTAAGTAAACAAGTCTGACAGTAAGCTTGATAGTTAAACTTAGTCATGTGGCATTTGATTTGCAAATGATTTGACTAGAGCCCGCTTAAAATAAGTTTGTTTTACATTTGAGAACTTAAGCAGTATAACGTATTAATCTGATTGGTGATTATTAAGTAGAGATCTTAATATATGATGGTGATTAGTCAATTAAATTAATTTAACACCGTGTTCCCCTTTTGCGTGTTTTGAACCTAATTCATGAATATTAATTTATTCAAAACTCCACAATCGATAATACTCTTGGGAGTGAATATTGAGTTAAGACTCTCATGAAGTGTTAGTAGATTGTCTATAGTGATTAGAAATAGAATGGAGAATGCGACTAACATTCATGAGTGCTTGAAATAAAGATTTTAAGTATTGGAACAACCCATGCTTAGAGAGATTACTTCATTGGCAAGTACTTTTGAGACGATAATATATTTTATTATTAAAATAGAGTGACATTGAGTTCTTTGCATACAAGTTGTTTGTGCATTGGTCTTGCTCTAACGTTATCCGTAATTGGTGGTTATAACAAGTGAGTGCATACATGATTCGAAGAGTAGACAAAAACTATGTAGTCAAAGTTTATCTATTCTTCTCCCTTAACAGGAGAGGCAATATCCTTGGTCCCGTAATGATTTCATGTTGATATCTTATATGCTTGGACGGGTCCGGATTGAATTGATGTGTTCAATTAGTAGTCTCATATGCTCATCATAAATTAGAAATCAAGAAACATAATGTTGAACTGTTAGGTTAACTCATAATCCATGACTCGATTTAAAATGATATCTTGTAGAAACAGAGGAATAATTGATCACTTATATATGGGTTGATTCTTGATATGATTAAAATTCAACAATTGTTATGGAAGGCACATTTTGTTTTTTATTCGAAGATTATTTAACCAATAATAGTTGATGAATTGTCGAAATAGGAGATTATTGAAAAGGGTGTCCAATTTCATAACTAAATTGGTATAACTTTAAGAATAATAACAAAAACCTTTTGAGTTTCCCTCAAGAGAAAAAATAGTTAGGAAGGAATTAGGAGATTCAGAGAATTATTTAATTGATTTATTACAAGTTAATAAATTAATTAGAAACTAATTAGAATTGATTGGAATTAATTAGAATTTATTTGGAATTACTTATAACTAATCTAGAGGTGCCGGGACTGAATGTTAATTGTTCAAAAGTTGAGCAAAAAGAACATTCTCGAATCCCCATATGCAGTAGAGCCTTCTAGAATCATTTCAAGATAACATATAAGGAAAAAGCTTGAATCTAGGTTAAATTTGATTATTTAATTGATTCAAATTCAATTTTATCTGCTTATCACCACAACTATATAAAGATCTCTCTGGCATTAAGGAAAATTAATTCTACACTCCCCATGGTTCAGAATTCCAGATTTCTCTAGCCTCTCTTCTCTCTTCTAATATTCTAGGGTTTTAGTCTTTTGGGTGTGAGCCATTAGAGACATTGATACTTTCTGTGCTAGTTCTTCCAAATAATTGCAAAAAGTTCGAGGTCTTCAAGTGGAACACAAGTATATACGATTATAACTTAAAGGTTACTAATCCTTCACTTTTGATCGTTCAAATTCATAAAATTAAAAGTACGTTGCCATAATAGTAAAACCCAGATGTAGGATGCATGTACACTTATGATTGTTTTTGATTGTTTTTTGTTGCCTAAATCTAGTGTAGAGATGCATATAAAACCCAACACTTTATGCATCAACGATCATACCAACTACGATTCTCAAACACTGAAAAGACGACCAAGTAATCTTGGTGTTAGTAGCATGTGTGGACAAAGATATAACAAAGGCGACACGGGAACTATATGATTGTTTTCACTTGGATTTTCTGGATTCTGTCTAAACGACGTCTACTTGTCATCACTCGAGGACAAGCTCATTGCAAATGGGGTGCACTTGATACGAGCCCACACAAGGACACCAATACAATGCTTACCAATCTAATAGTAGGTATTATAAGTCCCAAACGAGTGTATCATAAGCCATCCAGTAGTCCTCAAGCTAAGGGAGAAGTACAACAGAAGAAATGGTCTCGAGTTGACTTAGTCTTCCTTCCATTCTATTGTTACTTACATAGAATTAGTTTCACGCTTATCGTTGAATACATAAGGTCCATGACCACTTAATTCCTAGTTTCTAGTTCATCTCATGCATATTTATTTGATTATAATTATGCATTGTTGGATTATGGATTAGAGAAAATTGGTCAAATCTCTTCTTGCCTTAAAAACTTTTTGCCATTGGAAGTCGGCATCTATCAATACCTTTTTTTTAATATGCACGGAAATCATGATCCCACTAAAAGATTTAAACACATCCACTGGTTTTAAAAGTACATGCAATCATGAAGCTATCTTGCTAGTTGTAGTAGCGAAGGGAAAAAAAGAGGAATACGTTTCCGGAATATTGGAAGCATTGATCGAGGAAAACGGAATACTAGTCTTTATATTTACTTGCTGAAATTCATATTAGCTAATTGTTATATATAGTCACGTGAGTTTTATGGTTTACATTTTAAGATTCTAGAAATTTATTACGATATTAAAATTTTGAAATGTACACATGCCATTCTCTACGGTTGATGTTTTGACTATAGGAGCATGATGTTTTGACTATAGGAGCAAACCGCATAACTAGAAATGTTATAATGCCGTCCAACATAAGTAACGTTTTTGACTTCATTGTATCTTACGATTTTAAATTTTGTTTTCTTGTGAATTCGGCTGCTAGATAGTCATCTATCTACATGAAAATATGTGGTCGATATGTGCTTGTTTTCTAGAATAATTGAAAAAGCACTTGAAAAATGGGGTCCATATAAAACCTTTCTCCTTTTAGCCTCACGTCATTACTTACATAATAAATTAATAATCTACATTGAACGGTTTCAATATAATTCGATGGCATTTACACTTGGGATATTAACTAAACTAATTGCGTTTTAATTTAATGTTACAAAAAAAACATTTTATTTAATTTTTTATAAAGGGTAAATTACACCAATCGTCCCTCGTGCACATACCAGAAAGCGTGTTTAATCCATATTTTCAAAAATTAACTCAGACTGTCCCTCGTTTGTTTAAAATTTGCACGGTTCATCCTTCAAAGAAGAATTTGTTGAAGTTTTAGTCTGTTCCATATTTGAAATGACGATAATGCCCTTATGTATTTATTTTTCAATTAATTTGATAACTTTTATTCTTATTTAAAATTTAAAAAGTAACTGGACCCCTCTCCCAACACCCCTCATCCCACCCCATCCACCCCACACACCCGTTATCCTCCTCTACCGATCTGCTCTTCTCCGACCACCCAAATTTTCACCTTTCACAAGTAGTTCCCAGATCTGAAACATGTACCAAATGGTTTTAGAATTTGGAAATCAATTAGAAATCAAAATGAAACGAAGATTCAACCTGAAACCCAAATAGTTCTGATTTCCAAACCCACGATCTAACCCGAAATCAAACCCATAAATCGTACCTGGAAATCAAATCTACCATCGAGACGCAGAGAGTGGGACAAGAAGAAGATTAGCGGAGAAAGAAGAAGGGCATCAACGAAACTGATGATGGTGGTGTGGTGGCGGTTCCTACCTTGATGACGATGGTGATTGAAGAAGATGGTGGTGGTGGTGGGAACCCCGATGAACGGAAACAGATGCAGCGAGGCTTTGTCGCCTGAAAATTAAATCTGGTGACATCCTTGCCGCCGGAAAAACGAATTTGGTGCCCTGACTAACAAAAACCTTGAAACAATCTCTAGAATAACATTCAGAGAAGATCTTCATACAACATTCTTGCATATGTGTCTCAGAGGAAGGTTTTAAAGGGTGTGGATCGTGAAACCCTATAACCGTCATCACCACCTATTCACTTGAAAACCTTATTGTCTCAGATCCATGCCACCATTTCAATATACGATGCTGCTTTAGATCTACACCACCATCATCATCAACTGTGTAGATCGTGTCAAGTCATTTAACATGCTGGTTGTTTCCAGTGAAGTGAGGATGGTAAGTGGAGATAGAGGATTGTTCGAGTCTATAGAGGTGGTTGGAAGTCCGTTGACATTGTTGCGTTTTCCGACGGAGCGGCGGTGATAATCAGTGGGTGGTGGTTAGGTGTATGTTTTAAATATACGAAAAAGATGATCAAATGCTATTCTAAAATGGGTGGGACAAGATAATTTATTATATAATTTTTAATAGGTTAATAATAAAAACATTATAAATAAATGAAAAAAGAAAAATATAAGGGTAGAATAGTCTTTTTATGGCACCAGGGACGAAACATGCAACGTTTTACGATATGAGGGACGATCCGAGTTAATTTTTGAAAATAGGGACTAAACACGCTTTCTGGCACATGCACGAGGGATGATTGGTGTAATTTACCCTTTTATAAATAACATGTTTGGAAATTGGAATGGATCATTATCAACATAACATAATTTTTTTTTATAGGAAATTATGATTTAGATTGAAATACCAGTTTCAAGTTCGGAATTCTGAATTTTGAAAAAATAAATAAAAGAAAACTGAAATTTCAAAAGCAAATTCGAAGTCAGATAAACTATTCCAAAATTTTGAGAAATACTGCGTTTTAAAAAAAATAACAAAAAAAAAGAGAGAAAGAAACATAACGAATTAAAAGTATAAACAATAGAATGGCTTAAAGTGTGTAAGAAATATTTACAAATTAAGAAAAAATGTTATAAGAAGATAACAAATATTTAAAGCGTTTAAAATTTTTATCATCGTGACCGCTTATAACAAATTAAACAATTCAAAGTTTGGATTAATGTTTATTTGTAAACTAAAAAAATATTATCAATTATGAAAAAATGTTATAAGAAGGTAACAAAATATTTAATGTGTTTAAAAAATATAATCGTGACCTCTAATAACAAATTAAACATGTGAAAGTTTGGGTTAATATCAAAATAACTTAACAAGTTATTTATTTGTTAACTGAGAAATATTATCAAAAATGTAACGATCTAATTAAAACTTTATATAGTATAGTTATTCCAAGTCTTTTTGTTTTCTTTTTCATTAGTAGTTAACAGGTCAAAGTTCTGCCAGTTTAATTCTCAAAATTTTGTCAGGAAAATCTTTGTAAGTTAAGCTACACTTATATTACTTCCAGTGTAACTTATATTTATGTTCATAGCCGTTATTATAAATCTATAGATAAGATTTATCAATGAGTCCAAATCATTATAATGATTGATCTACTTACGAAAACGATGTCTAGATTGTATTTAGTGAGGTGTTTAAAATGAGATTTCCAAACAATATAATCTATATACGAAACAGACGCTACCTTTGATATGATCTCACCTGGTTGTTCTTTACTTGATATATCTTGATATAGACATTGAGATTACTGAGGAATCTACATTATCATTAGTCATAATAAATATGAGACTAAGACATAGTAAAAATCGTACCTAGTTCACGTCAAGGGAAACATCGAGGTGTTAAGCGAAATGCTACCCAAATTTCGAGACATCCACTCTTAAGAAGTGAGTGCATAGTTACTTTCATATTATGAATAGATATGAAGTATTTAACTACTTAGATGTTATGTGTGCCTCTTTTCTATATTTACTTATGCTCAATATGGCTTACTTTTTATTATACAAAAAGTATATTAGGTAGTAAATGGTTATAGAAAGTAAAATATGATGAGGGATTGTAGCCAGCATGATATTAGTGTACTACGAGGGATTAGTAATCTAGTAGGTTATAAAGAATGACCATAGACTATTCTAGACAATTATGGTCAAACATGGACATGTTCGCAAGCTGTAGATGTTTATAAGTAATACATGGACATGTTTATATGGACAGGTTTACAACTTGTAGGTGTTAATCAATCATACATGGGCAAGTTTTCGACCTGTAGATGTATATAAGTCATGCTCGTACAGGAGCATGTATACAACCTGTAGGTGTTAACAAATCGTTACGTGGACAAGTTTATGACTTGTAGGCAATGATGAATCGCATGTGGGAAGGTCTACATCCTATAGGTGTTGCTAAAATAGTACATGGACAGGTTTACAACCTGTAGGTGTTAATCAATCATACAAGGGCATGTCTTCGACTTATAGATGTATATAAGTCATACACGGGCACATATATAACTTGTAGGTGTTAATAAATTGTTTTGCAGGCAGGTCTACGCCCTATAGGCAATGAATAATCACATGCGGATAGGTATACAACGTATAGGTGTTGCTAAATTATACATGTGCAGATGTTCAACCTATAGATGTAAAGGAACCACACACAGACAAGACTACGAACTGTAGGTATGAATGGACTATTCATGTAGGTACTGTGTTCACCCCATGGTTGTGTTATTAGCCAATATTGCTAAGGAATCCCTAAAGTAGTATTGTTCACTTAGAGATCCTTTAGGATAGTTCCCTTGAGATCATCGGTTTAGGACCAAGGAGTGAGATTAACGGGAACGAGTAATCGAGTTATTTTTCTGATGCGAAATATATAATTATAACAAATTAATTATAATATTTTGGTTTGAAATTGAAAGATCTAGCATGCTCAAGAGTCATATTAAAGTGATATTTCTAATTAATATATGATACTAATGGGTCACACTAACAACAACTTGAGATAATTCATTATTTATCAGAAATTGATTTCAATAAATATTCAATTAACTTTTATAATTAATTGGAAGTTATTTACTTCTTGGAAATAATATTTTTCATTAGCAAGTAACATAATGTATACATACATATATATATATATATATATATATATATATATATATATATATATATATATATATATATATCATATGGTATGGTTTATAGGTCATGTAAAACATTTTGGACTAGATAAATCCTTTTTTCTTTTACCAAAAAGTTAAAGTTTATATTTTATAAACTAGTTTATAAAATCTATAAACTTTGTCTTATTTTTGTTCTAATTTTTGAAATATGGGAAAGACAAAAGAAGGAATGGATTTTTGATTATATTAATGAAAAGCATGACTAGTTTTACAAGCATGAGGGACATGTTTGTATAAAGTGATAAAGTGTTAAGTGGTTAAACACTTATGGACTTTATTCTTACTTTAAAAGCTAGCATCAAAGGCTTTCATTTTGGTTCTTATTTAGTGCACAAAACCGGAAGTGTGAGACTCTCTCATTTTGTTCATCCTTTTGAAGAAAAACCTGCTTTTACTCTCTTAAAGTTCATAAGACTAGCATCATAATCAAGTTGTGTTCTTGTTGGTGTGTCATAGGTTCCACATTCTCCATCAACTTCTAAGCCTACCAAGAGGACCCAAAGAATTACAAAGGTAGTAGTCGAAGTGTTGAATAGTTTGTCAATATCGAAGGTCTTCACGACTTCGATATTGTATGCATTTTATCAGGCACTCATGTAGTTTATCTTTAACCACCGAAGTCCTGATATAGTTTTTGTATCCATCGAGTACACTATAAATAGTGTAGGTACCTAAGTCATTTGGAACTTTTTCAACTTGTGCATCGTGCTTATTTTCTCTCACAAATGTACTTGTACTATCTCCGGATTATATGAGATGAATCAAGATTTTATTTACATCTAGTGTTCATTTTAATTCTAATTTCTTATATGGTTGATTTCTTAACACTTCAATTGGTATCAGAGCAGGAATCGACAAATTGATTGAGGAATCTTTGTTGAGAGAAAAACTTGAACAAATGTTAGTCACAAGATAATATGATTCGGAATAAAAGTTAATCTCGAGGATCTTGTTAGCTCAACAATAATAAGTTAAGTGAGTTAGAGGTCAGATGCAGAAATGTAAAGAAAATATAAATGACAACAAGTTATATCAAGTAGACACCAAGTTGATTCATAACAAGGTTTGCATTCAAACACAAGTTAGAAAATGTGATCAACTTAATATGAAGAGGGACTCAGATTATCAGTTAATATAAAGATAAAGATGCACGATCTTTGTATTTCAAATGAAGTTCAGAAATACGTGTTGAGTACATGAAGATGGATGCTCTATTTACAGAGTCCTAAAAGTTATATTTAGAAATAAAGAAATAATAAACAACTGACTACAGTGACCATGAAAGCTTCACTAGACAATACAAAGTAAGCAAGTAATGTCATGAAAAGTAAACAGTCTTCATGCATCGTCCATCTCTACGGTTGATCTTCACATCTACGGTTGGCATACAATGAAAGTAATATTCGGTTCCATTCTTCTCTATGGTACCATCAAGTCTTCAACTCTTTGCTTCCTTAGCAGAAGAGGGTCACTTTTTTGTTTCAACAATTTCCCCCTAAGTGACCTCTAAGCTATTTTCTTCAATTGACCAACTTTAGAAACTTGAGGATAATCCACCAGAACTTTCTCACTTCAAACAGCCGTGGAACCCTCCTTGTGATTTCGAACTTTACTTGATCAAATGTGTTCTTTGATCTTTGCACTGAAGTTGGAGTAACATCAAGTTGTTTCTTTGTAAGGCAATAGATGGCTGAAACCGGGATCAAGTAGTTTGGTCCATCTTGAGCTCTTTTGTATACAACTCCTAGCTCAGGATAGGTTGTTGCACCCAGTGACATTTCCTAGAACCCTTTAGTGACAGTTGATACTTGCTTGAATGGAGGAAAGTTGAATTTGTAGTCAAGGACTAGATGTATCTCTACATCAATCTTTCCAAAGTTATAGACCAATGCCTTCAAGAACTCACATGCAGGTTCAAAGGAAGCTTTCGTCTTCGGGTACTTTTCAGCTTTTAGCTGAAATACTCGTGCTATCAGGAAAATATCCTCTGGTTTCATGCAAACAAAATCATCATGAGATCTGATGTACTCACTTCCTCTTCGGGTCAATGTGTATTGGAAGAGTTCACATTTCATGAACTTCGTTGCTTTGTACATCTTGACTCCGTCTGGTCTATCATTTGAACATATATTTTCAATCTTTGAACCATGTTTAGCACGGAACAGGTTCAGGCGTTCAAAATCCATAGGGAGTCTGTAGTCATCGGGAATGCGTAAGTCTAGATGCAGAAATACCAGGAAGAACATGTAGTTTGGAGAAATGGGGATGTCCTAATAGCTCTCTGATGGAGGTACTGTGTATGTGAGACGAGGGACATAATCAGCATCTAGAAGTCTGCAGTTTGAATTTACCCAAGAATTGATCAATGTTTCGTCGAAAGTTGTGTCGAACCCTTGTTCCTTCCAGATTTCATCTGCAAACTTGGCTGCTCTCCAATATTTTTTCTTTTGGGTAGTCGTCGGAGAGTCATTTGAGTGGTCTGAAGACATTAGTTCTTCTTCTTCTTCTTCTTCTTCTTCTTCTTCTATGTTCATGGAACTGTGAGTAGGATATTGATGTAGAGATTCATGAGGTTTTTGCGGAGGAGGCTTTTGTGGTGTCACACCCCCGAACCAGATGGCAGAAACAACCAAGGGCTCACGTGACTTAAATTAAAATATCATCACAATGAATATACATGAACAACACATACATCACCAACATTACATAGTACAACTGACACTGCTCACATCAAGTACATTGTTTAAACATTACACATCCATAACATAAATTGTTTGAGAATTTTTCAAGACGTAACATCCTAACACACTTGATATTCTTCTTCGGCTTATCTGTTACCTGAAAATACAAATTATTTTGAAAACGTCAACATATACAATGTTGTTAAGTTCATAAGCATGTTTGATATAAAACTTGTTTGTATCGTTTGTAAAACCCAGAAAATCCGATATTTTCTGTTCAAAAACCGTTTGCGAAAAGATGCGATGATCCCATAAGTGCATGTGTATGTGATTTCAAAACAAGTAAAAGTGATTGTTATTCAAAATTGATTATCGTATTATAGTTGTTGTGTATAGGAGTGAATAATGTTTTTCCCCCGGAAAACCCGATGTTTTCCGATATAAATAGTATGATAGTTTTATATTATTGTATCGTCACAACAAATGAATATGTTTTCCCCTGATTACTTAGATGGTGTTGGATCTCTATGTAAGTCGTTATAACCATGCATAATAATGACTAGTTCGTCTGTCTTGGCATTCAAGCGAATGCCGTGATTTATTTAAGATTTTGTCACCTTAGACTGGCCGAGTCTAACTGTAGCGAACAACTCAGGTGTGGGGGAGTCACCCCCGTATAGATCTATACACAAACTCTCGTTCTCCCTCCAGGAGACTCTGGTTATAACTACAAACTACGACCGACACTTAATAGTGTCACCCGTTATTTCCCACTAAATCCAACTAAATTTGAATAACCTTGTTTATCAACCAAAATTTATGTTTACTTGAATAACAGAGATAAGCATAACAGACGAAGAGAAAAGGGCAGCAGAGGCCCAATAATCATGTATGTTATTATAGGCTGTTGAGTATAAGAAAGGCACGTTGGCCCATCATGCATATGTTTGATTTGGACCTTAATAGCAATGTCAATGGGCCACTGAGGCCCAATAGCATGTAAAAGGCATTGAGGGTCCCATAGGCATGTAATTGGGTCATAGGAGGCCCAATAAACATGTGTGAATATATTAGGCCCACTAAACATGATATTGGGCCACAAAGGCCCAATAGCACATATAGAAGGTATTTGAGCCCAACTTTTGAATCGCTTATGTTTTATCGAGTTTAAGTTCGTATTGTTGGTATTCGTGGTATGTTAAATTTTTATTCGTAATAACGAAACATTTTAACGTTTGATTTATAACGAAGTTTTTATTATATGTATATATATATTTAAAACTATGCGTTATAAACTTGATATTTTTAACCCCAAAAGTTATAATCGTGTATTTGGACCAAAAACATTTAGATTAACCATTATGGCACCTTATTTTCTAAAACTGACAGTTTTATTTCCTATTTACGAAAATTTATATTTTTGGTCCTTAAACCATTTTTATTGACATATTCCATGTAACTTTATTTGAATAGTAATTTTAGTCCAAAACTATTGCATTTGTCATTTCCAAACTTTATTTGCACAAAGTTACATTTTTGTTCCAATTTCCGTAAGTTTTACAATTTTGACCCCAAAATCAAAAACTTTGCATTTTTAGTCCAAATTTGGTAATAAACTCGTTTTTAACCCCTAAAAATTTTATTTACATTTTAGACCCATAGTTTGTTAAGTTTTCCAATTCAACCCCTCTGAATCTCATTTTTTTGTAACTTTGGGCCAAAAACCCATTAGGCCCACTTTTAAGCCCGTTAAGCTAAAATTTAAGTTTTTTACCCTTTGAAAAGTGTGGTTTTCATAAAAATAAGCTTTTATGGTAATAAACAACTTATCACCCTCATAAAACTAACACATTAAAATTTATACCCAATATTTTTTATTTTTATAAGGTTCCTTTGGTTTTGTTTTTCAGTTTTTAAACTTAAAGACCCTTAGATCCATGATGTATGTTCTTTATTATGTTTTTGTTCATGATTATTTCACCCTTTTTGTTATAGTTCTCGAAATATAACAAATATTTCATATTATCACAACCAAAAACTAAAGAATTCACATATAGCATGCAAACACACATAGATCATCACACAATACTTGTATTCTCCCCCCAAAAACAAGTAAAAACAAAAAACAATGGGGTATGAACTCACCTTGCTTTGTTGTTCACGGTCTAGAAGAAGAAATGGAAGAAGATTTTGGTCCTAGCAAACTTTCTTGAGTGGATTTCGAACTTAAGAAGTTCTAGGAAGCAAAATCACCAAAACTTTGCTTAAAAGAGTGATCTATCAAGAGAATGGAATTATAAAACTTGGAGGTGTAAAGAATTACCAAGAAATGATGATTATCTTGTGAAAACCTCTTGAAACACAAGCAAAAGTCTTGAGAATTTTGGATGAAAAAGATGAATGAGTCTTGACAGAATTAGAGAGAGTTTGTTGTGATGTGTGTGTGTGTGTTTGGGGGCTCTCGGCCGAGTAGAAGAAGAGAGGGGGTAGAGTGTGTGGTGAATGAATAGCTTAGATACTTGGAGGATATTGCATGGGTGTATAATGGACAAAATAAAGGTGGCACTCCAAAGTCAACCCTCCCCCTTTAATTCTCGTTTTCTCTTTTTTTTTACTTGTGCTGAAATGGGATAACAAAGGAAAGAAGGAATGAATTAGTTTGGGCAACTTAAATCCTTGGTTCGAGATTATGATGTTTATGGAAAAGATTTTCGGCCCATTAGGCCTTTAGGGGTATTCACGACCCAATTTTGTATAAAAGAATGGATTTATGGTCCATGAAAGCTAATTAAGTCAACTATGGCCCAATAAGGCCCATTAAGGTAAACCAATTCATTTTTGGATTCATTATGGCCCAAAATGTTAAGTTTTATGAAGGTGGGTCCAATTAGGGCCCATTTAAGGGTCCTAAGCCCAAAATAGTCAAATTGGAAGCTTATTGGTCCATTACGCCCAATAAGGAAATCCTAGTCCATAATGGACTTAAACCAGGATTCCTAGGGTTTCCAACCATTTGTTGACTATTTGAGTGTTTGATGGAATTTTGCTGTCACTGAATAAGCATCATACACATAGTTTTAGTTACAATGTTGTCCTTGTTTGATGTTTACAAAGCCTTAGAATTCCTAGTTGTGACATCATCCCCCCGTTAGAGGGAATTTTGTCCTAAAATTCTTTTTGAAGCTAGATTTGAGAATGCGAGAATAGGTGAGGGTACTTTTGCTTCATCTGGTCTTCGCATTCCCATGTGAATTCCGGTCGACGTATCGTGTTCCACCAAACTTTAAGAATCGGAATGCAACTTTGCTTAGCACGCTTCACTTCCATGTCCATGATTTCAACCGGTTCTTCGATGAACAGGAGATTCTCGTTGATTTTGATTTCTTCCAGTGGGATGATGAGAGTTTCGTCGAATAAGCACTTCTTCAAATTGGAAACATGGAACATGGGGTGTACACTGTTGAGCTCGGCAGGTAGCTGCAGTCTATAAGCCATTGGACCGATTCGGGCAAGAATCTCGAATGGTCCAATGTATCATGGGTTTAGTTTTCCCCGTTTCCAAAAATCAATCACCCTTTACAGGGAGAGACCTTTAACAACACCCGATCCCCAACTTGAAATTCCTAGGGCTTTCGCCATTTATCAGCGTAGCTCTTCTGCCGGTCTCGTGATGCTTGTAGTTGAGCTCTGATTTGAATTATCTTCTCTGTCGTTTCGCGTATGATTTCTGGTCCTGTTAATGTATTGTTTGGTGTTTGACCTCTCGCTAGCTGAGTGTCACCTACCTCAGCCCAACACAACGGTGATATACATTTATGCCCATATAATACTTCAAAGGGAGCAACATTGACGCTTGAGTGATAATTGTTGTTGTACGAAAATTCAATTAAAAGAAAGTGGGTATCCCATGACCTTCCAAAGTCTATCACATATGCGCGAAGCATATCTTCAAGCGTTTGAATGGTTCGCTCATTTTAACCATCCGTTTGTGGGTGGTAGGCAATGCTCGTGTTGAGTTGTGTTCCCACATCTTTCTGAAGCGATTGCCAGAAGCGTGAAGTGAATATACTATCTCGGTTTGAGATGATAGATATTAGTACTCCATGGAGTCTCATGATTTCCTTGATGTAAGTTCTTGTCAATCATTCCATCTTGTATGAGTCCTTTATTGGCAGCAAATGAGCGGATTTTGTCAACCTGTCGACTATTACCCATATGGTATCCAATCCCTATGTAGTCTTGGGTAATTTGTTCACAAAGTCCATAGTAATCATTTCCCATTTTCACTCGCGTATTACCGGTTGTTGTAATAGTCCTGAGGGCTTCAGATATTCTACCTTCACTTTAGCGCAAGTAAGACATTTGCTAACGTAGGTGGCAATTTCTGCCTTCATGTTAGGCCACTAATAATGTTGCTTGATATCCAAGTACATTTTATCTAAACCCGGATGGATAGAGTATCGTGTCTTATGGGCTTCATTCATGACTACCTCTCTGAAATAATGTGCTCTGTTCATGAAATAATGTGCACCGTTCTCCTTGACTTCGAATCTCTTTTCCCTTCCACGTAACGCTTCGCTTGTTTTGTTCTCTGTCTTCATGGCATCGAACTGGGCTGCTTTGATTTGCGAGGACAGATGGGATTGAATGGTTATTGAAAGAGTCTTCACACGGCGATTTGAGTATTCATTCCGACTCAATGCATATCTACCACGTTCGCCTTGCTTGGGTGGTACTTGATTTCGCACTCATAATCGTTTAGCAGCTAAACCCATCTTCCATGCCTCATATTTAACTCCTTTTGATTTAAAATTTGTTGGAGACTCTTGTGGTCGGTGAAGATGGTGCACTTCGTACCATAAAGGTAGTGCCTTCAAATCTTCAAGGCAAAAAACACAGCTCCCAATTTGAGATCATGATTGGTATAATTCACCTCATGTGTCTTTAGTTGTCAGGACGCATAAGCTATCACCTTCCCACGTTGCATGAGTACACAGCCTAAACCTTGATTCGAAGCATCACAGTAAACTACAAAGTCCTTTGTTCCTTTTGGTAATGATAGTAATGGTGCAGTACAGAGAGCTTGCTTCAGAGTTCAGAAGGAAACCTCCTACTTTTCTGTCCATTCAAATGGCACACCCTTTTGTGTAAGCATTGTAAGTGGCTTGGGTGTTTTGAAGAAGTTCTAAATGAATCTCCTGTAATAGCTTGCTAGAACTAAAAATTGACGAATTTCAGTGGGTTTCGTTGGGACTGCCCATCCTTCAATGGCTTTGATCTTAGAAGGGTCCACATGTATCCCTTCTTGATTGACCGCATGACCTAAAAAGTTTACGCTACGGAGCCAGAACTCACACTTAGAGAATTTTGCATATAACTTTTCGGTTCGTAGGGTGTCCAAGATTTGTCGGAGATGTTGGCTATGCTCCTCTTTGCCTCGAGAATAGACTAGGATATCGTCGATGAAAACAATGACAAAGTTGTCTAGGAATGGTCGGCAGATCCGATTCATCAGGTCCATGAATGCGGCAGGGGCATTCGTTAGACTGAAGGGAATTACAACAAATTCATAACGTCTGTACCGAGTTCGGAAAGTAGTCTTGGGGTTTGGAGTGCCTTGATATGCGATCACTCGTTGGTTTCCATGGTCGTTAGTTCGACTGGTGTTGTCGATGCTATTTCCTCCTCTGTTAGTGTTGTTTGCATTGAGTTGTGCCATAGCAGCAGGTACGACAGCGGTGACAGCAACTTGGAATGTAGTAAAGTCCATTTGCAAGAGTGGTGTTTCAAGGGTGTGCCCGTTATTTCTATGGAATGACATCTTTTGCTGCATGATGATAAGTAGGTTCGTAAGTAACGACGGCCATTCCTTGTGGTGCTTTGAAATTTTTGTGTTTTTTCATATGGTTCACAATGTTTCGATCTATATCCCTATGGTGTGTTTATAATAGTAGGAAATTTTTAAACTTGTCACAAATATTAAGTCTTATTCATAGAGTTCATAGGTTATTTTGGTTTCAAGGTTCTTGAGTATCTAACGGTTTCAATGGTTTGTTTGTGCACATAAGCGAAACCTCATATTTAAACATATAGCATTTCTGCTAGTAATAGCCATTTTTAATACAGGAAAATTTGCCTGAAGGACAATCATTTCATAGGAAAATGTACGATCCGACAGTATTACGACATAATATCCATAGAAACACAATACTAGTAGGAGGTACGGCTGGTTCTACATACTGTAGGACCTATAATGGCAAGTAGTAGAGTACGTCTTATCAGTTATGATGACGACGACACTCAATTGTCAAGTTGACGTACCAAGAGTTCAGCTAGTTCGTTCACCTCCTGGGTGATTACTTCTTCCCGTTGCTCGGCTTGAACGGCTCTAGCTTCAGCCACAAAGAGTTGACGCTTGAGATTGGCTATTTCCTTCTCAAGAGAGTGTATGTAGTCTGTATCACTTTCCTGAATCGTGTGTGGGCCTGATAGGGGTTCCAATGGGTGGGGTTTACTAGGTGTCTCCTTAACGTTCTTTCCTTCATCTGACTCCTAGTCATAATCATCATATTCGTAATCAGTTACCACGTACTCTTTCGGTCCCACTCTGGGTCCCACCTCTTGACCCATTGCAAGGCCTCCTTCAGGGTTTTCTTCAGGATTGTCATCTAGACCAACCTCAATCTCCCCATAGACTACTAGAGCGTGATGGTAAGGGTCGTCTTGTTGTATTCCCGCCATATTGCCTACGTGGGAGGTGTAGGTGTGAGAAGTGTGTGCATTGAGGTGTATAAACTACTATTATTCCTAAGATGTTTTAGTTGTTATTTAAGTTGAGTTGATGCTCTCTTCATGGAAATCAAAAGGGTATGTTTTAGGTTTACCGACCATCGCGGTCACTTCAAGGCATGTGATAGTTGTATTCTGGAGGAAATGTAGTTGATCAGGCTACATTCGCGCCTTAATATAACTGTGAACAGTCCTGGCTTAACCGAGATGTCAGGATCATCTTATTTGATTTGGTCTTATGTTCATTTTCCTAAGTCGCACAAGTAAGAGGGTTTATTATTATATTTTTATTTGTTTTGTTTAGAGTTATTTAGTCCCTCTTTGGGTTTATAGTTTCATATCAATGTGTGGTTAGATAGCCAGTTCACTATAAACAGAGCTCTGATATCAACCTGTCACACCCCCTGAACTAGATGGCGGAAACATCTGAGGGCTCGCGTGACATAAATTGAAATATAATCAAAATGAATATACATGAACAACACATACATCACCAACATTACATAGTACAACTTGCATTGTTCACATCAAGTACATTGTTTAGACATTACACATCCGTAACAAAAATTGTTTGAGAATTTTTCAAGACATAACATCGTAATATACTTGATATTGTTCTTCGGCTTATGTGTTATCAGAGAATACAAGTTATTTTGAAAACGTCAACATATATAATGTTGTTAAGTTCATAAGCATGTTTGATATAAAACTTGTTTGTATCATTTGTAAAACCCAGAAAATCCAATATTTTCTGTACAAAAACCGTTGGCGAAAAGATGCGATAATCCCATAAGTGCATGTGTATATGATTTCAAAACAAGCAAAAGTGATTGTTATTCAAAATTGATTATCGTATTATAGTTGTTGTGTATAGGAGTGAATAATGTTTTTGCCTTGGAGAACCCGATGTTTTCCGATATAAATAGTATGATAGTTTTATATTATTGTATCGTCACAACAAATGAATATCTTTTCCCCTGATTAGTTAGATGGTGTTGGATCTCTGTTATAACCATGCATAATAATGACAAATTCGTTTGTCTTCGCATTCTAGTGAATGCCGTAATTGATTTAAGATTTTGTCACCCTAGACTGGCCGAATCTAACTGTAGCGAACAGATCAGGTGTGGGGGAGTCACCCCCGTATAGATCTATACACAAACTCTCGCTCTCCCTCCAGGAGACTCTTGTTATAACCACAGACTACGACCGGCACTTAATAGTGTCACCCGTTATTTCCCACTAAATCCAACTGAATTTGAATAACCTTGTTTATCAACCAAATTTTATGTTTACTTGAGTAACAGAGAAAAGCCTAACAGATGAAGAGAAGAGGGCAGCAGAGGCCCACTAATCATGTATGTTATTATAGGTTGTCGAGTATGAGAAGGGCACGTTGGCCCATCATGCATATGTTTGATTTGGACCTTACTAGCAATGTGAATGGGCCGCTGAGGCCCAATAGCATGTAAAAGCCATTGAGGGTCCCTTAGACATGTAATTAGGTCGCAAGAGGCCCAATAAATGTGTATGAATATATCAGACCCACTAAACATGATATTGAGGCACAAAGACCCAATAGCACATATAGAAGGTATTTGAGACCAACTTCTGAATCACTTATGTTTTATCGAGTTTAAGTTCGTATTGTTGGTATTCGTGGTATGTTAAATGTTTATTCGCAATAACAAAACATTTTAACGTTTGATTTATAACGACGTTTTAATTATATGTATATATATATTTTTAAAACTATGCATTATCAACTTGATATTTTTAACCCCAAAAGTTATAATCGTTTATTTGGCCCAAAAACGTTTAGATTAACCATTATGGCACCTTTTTCTATAAAAATAACAGTTTTAGTCCCTTTTTACGAAAATTTACATTTTGGTCCTTAAACCATTTTTATTGACATTTCCACCAAAACTTTATTTGAATAGTAACTTCGGTCCAAATCTATTGCATTTGTCAAGTCCAGCCTTTATTTGCAAAAAGTTACATTTTGGCCCAATTCTGTAAGTTTTACAATTTTGACCACAAAATCAAAAACTTTGCATTTTTAGTCTAAATTTGGTAATAAACTCATTTTTAACCGCTGGAAAGTTTATTTACATTTTAGACCCATAGTTTGTTAAGTTTTCCAATTCAGCCCCTCTAAATCTCATTTTTTTAGCAACTTTGGGCCCAAAACCCATTAGGCCCACTTTTAAGCCCATTAAGCTAAAATTTATGTTTTTGACCCTTTGAAAAGTGTGGTTTTCATAAAAATAAGCTTTTATGCAAATAAACAACTTATAATGCTCATAAAACCGACAAATTAAAATTTATACCTAATCTTTGTTATTTTTGCAAAAATGACACTTGTAAGGTTCCTTTGGTTTTATTTTTCACTTTTTAAACTTAAAGACCCTTAGATCAATGATGAATGTTGTTTATTATATTTTTGTTCATGATTATTTCACCCTTTTTGTTATAGTTCTCGAAATATAACAAATATTTCATATTATCACAACCAAAAACTAAAGAATTCACGTATAGCATGCAAACACACATAGATCATCACTTAATACTTGTATTCTCCCCCCAAAAACATGTAAAACCCGAAAATAATGGGGTATGAACTCACTTTTCTTTGTTTTTCACGGTCTAGAAGAAGAAATGGAAGAAGATTTTGGTCCTAGCAAGCTTTCTTGAGTGGATTTCGAACTTAAGAAGTTCAAGGAAGCAAAATCACCAAAACTTTGCTTAAAATAGTGATTTATCAAGAGAATGGAATTATAAACTTGGAGGTCTAAAGACTTACCAAGAAATGATGATAATCTTGTGAAAGCCTCTTGAAACACAAGCAAAAGTCTTGAGAATTTTGGATGAAACAGATGAATGAGTCTTGAGAGAATTAGAGGGAGTTTGTGATGATATGTGTGTGTGTTTGGGGGCTCTCGGCCAAGTAGAAGAAGAGAGGGGAGAGAAAGAGTGGTGAATGACTAGCTTGGATACATGGAGGATCCTGTATGGGTGTATGATGGACAAAATGGAGGTGGCAGTCCAAAGTCAACCCTCCCCCTTTAATTCTCTTCTTCTCTCTCTCTTTTTTTTTTACTTGGGCCGAAATAGGCTAACAAAGGAAGGAAGGAATGAATTAGTTTGGGCCACTTAAATCCTTGGTTCGAGATTATGATGTTTATAGACAACATTTTCGGTCTATTGGACCTTTAGGGGTGTTCACGGACCAATTTTGTATAAAAGAATGGACTTATGGTCCATGAAAGTTAATTAAATCAACTATGGCCCAATATGGCCCATTAAGGTAAACCAATTCATTTTTGGATTCATTATGGCCCAAAATGTTAAATTTTATGAAAGTCGGTCCGGTTAGGGACCATTTAAGGGTCCTAAGCCCAAAATAGTCAAACTGGAAGCTTATCGGTCCATTAGGCCCAATAAAGAAATCCTAGTCCATAATGAATTAAACCGGGATTCCTAGGGTTTCCAACCTTTTGTTGACTATTTGATTGTTTTTATAGAGTATTTGATGGAATTTTGCTGTCATTGAATAAGCATCATACATGCTTTCAAGTTTTAGTTACAATGATATCCTTGTTTAATGTTTACAAAGCCTTAGAATTCCTAGTTGTGACATGTGGTGAGGACTGAGGGGTTCGAATTTTGTGGTGCTATGTGATAGTAGATTGATCTCTGGGTGGAGTTTGATGAACAGATGGAGTTTTAGACTTAGAGGTTTCTTCATTTCTGTTTTCTTGTTCTTCATTTGGATCACTTTCACTCCCCCCCCCCCCCATTTGAGGAAGCAGGCTTCAGCTGCTCCTCAAACCATTGCATCAGTCTTTTTATCTTCTCAAAGGTATCATTGAATTGGTTTTTCATGAGATCACAAACATGTTGGTTATTGGGGATTTCATACTTGAAGAGGAGTTGGTAAATTTCCTTATTGAGGAGAAGAATTCCATCAAAACTTTGGTTTGTTGTGAGAGATCTACGTAAGCCTTTGATGGTATTTTGCAGTACCGCATACCCTGCTTCACACGTAATGTAGGTTTCCTCAATAAGATTTTTGGAATTGCTTTCTTGAGTCTGCAGTGTCTGTTGGAGATCATCTTTCAACTTTGTTACCTCTTTAATGAAGTCTTTAGCTTTGGACATAAAATCCTTATGGTATGCAGTCTATTTATTATCAAGATCTCTTATACCCATTTTAACTCTCAGAATCGTCCGCTCTGCGGCCATTCTTTCCCTTGTTTCCAGTCTTTCAACTCATTCAATGAATGACTACGGTTTGGGAACTATAGCATTCTGCGGTTTGTTGGTAGTGATTGCGGCCAAGATTTGGTCTACTTTAATCTGCAGATTGAGGAATCCTTTCCTTGAAACCACTATCTTCTTTTTCTTCTTTACCTTCGGCTTGAAGTGGAGTGTTGGGATCTACTTGATTCTTCATTGTCAATTATCATATTTAACTCGTCGGAGAGAGGAGGTTGTTGAATGTCTTCAAAGTTGTCATCATCAAGTCCAAATATGGGAGCTAAACTCATTTCAATTGTTGTTTTGTCGTCGTTGGAGTCATGGTCTTCTTCAGTGGGTTGAGGTTTGGATGTGCTAACAGTTTCCTCCATAGTAGACATCCACTGTTGAATGGAAAGAATGTCGTGAACCATTTCGGAATTATTGATGGAGGTGGCCTAATATCATGCCACTTGGACAAGAGATTCCTCCTTTTGTTGTTGTTGTTGAACTTGTTGTGCTTTCCTTGCCTGTAGGGCCCTTTTAAAGGCTTCAAACTTCCTGATTCCAGACTCAGTCATTGGGCGGTATTGAGACCATGACTCATCGGATGCGTAGCCGTCAAATCCTTGATTCGCCGAGGTGTCCCTCAAGTTCATGGATCCCTGCACATTTGTGCTCACCATGCATAGACCGCTTGAAAGTAATTAAGGCGGTACAGTATTTCTAGAGCTTCCTCGGTCTTCTTGACCTAAGGTCAAGTGTGGCCTCTACTCTGTTCTGGAAAGGGCTAAGAAGGGATTGCCCTGCGGTGTAACATGTGTGTCGAGTGTTTGTGTGACTCGAAGGAAGATGGTGTGCAACGTCTCTAATTTAAACACATGCAACCGTGATGCCGTGACGTTAGGGCGACTCCTAACAGTTGGATCCATTTGGTTTCCAATTAGGGGTCTGTCTACATCATATGATGAAACAAATACACTTTTTGTATCTAAGTGGTGAGTTACGGTTTTTTAGGGTGAGTCTGCGGTGACTCGAACGAATACAGGAGTCTGTTGAGAGACTCGAGTATGTTTCGTGGTTCATATTTGGCCATGACTTGGGTTTAACTTCAATTGCTTTCTCACACGTCCCTAGATTCCGAATGCTCACGGTGGGTGTCTTCGAGGACATTCACTGGAATATCATAAGCTTTGGAAGGGGACTGACGAGTTTGAGTGGAAAGCTCAACGATCTTGGCTTTTCGTTTCTTTGAGGGAACAACTCCTTTTTTCACAACGTTTGATGGTGTTTTCTTTGATAGAGATTTAACCATTTTGGATTTTGGAGGACGATCATGAGCTGCGGTAGAATGAATGGCTTTTGAAGGTTTTGGTAGTAGGTCCTGGACTGCGGTGAGCTGACTTGGTCTTGGAGGGGATGAGTGATATGGGGCAATATCACTCATAGCTGTTATATGGTTAAATATCTCTACGGTAGTGAGTCCAATGGATTCCAAAATGTACATAGGTAATCGACGAGTGGGACCAAAGAATGTCTGATCCTTGGAAGGATTGTACCTCTTCAGATCGCGAGCAGAGAAGAGGTTGGTGTCGTTGCCCATACTAAGTTGAGCATTCTGTGTAGATCACGAATGCACAATGACCAAAACCTTGCAAATGTAAGCTCGGTTATTCCTTCTTTTGGTAAATCCTTGGAGATGTATTGCAAGTTATCATCCCATATGATTTAGCCGTAGTTGACTCCATTCCCTGTTAAGATACTCCAAACAATTTCTAGAAATTGTTTACCCATGTTATCAGTGCCACCTGATCTGCCTGATAGAATATGAATGATGTAATGACACACAAATTGCCACACAGTCAGCAAGTTACTTTTCTTGAACTCACCAAAACCTTTAAACTTGACTTGGTACCCCCATTTGATAAAGGGTATAGAACACATCCATTGTGCTAGGAGAGTAGAATTTTGATGATGATGGAACCCTAAGGTTGATTGCAGAAAGAAACTTATCCTTAGTCAGGACCACCAAAGAGTCATCAATCAAATTCAGGTGAACTTCTTAATAGTTGTGGCTAAGTCTGAATGTTGAGAAGGCACATCGAAACAAAACCTCTTATGGTATAGCTTCTGTGAATGAATCGAATTCCCCAAACAGACGGTGGGTTAGAAGAAACTTGATTGCTTCATTATAAAATGGATGATCCTCAAAGATTCCATGGTAATTGTTAGCACCAAATGATGTAATGGGGTTTATGATTGTGGTTTCTGAGCCTATTGGGCGAGTAGAGCCTGAGGCTTTGGATTGCTTCTTTGAGATGTCGTACTTCACCATGATTTCATAAAAAAATTGAGAACTTGCTGAAAAAGGGTTTTTGAGCAAGAGGATGAAGAAGATGAAGATCGTCAAGAGAGTTCAGATAGCGTAAAAGCTATCTTGGGAAGAAATGGGGGGTTTTTATACCTCTGGATTTCAAAAGTTATGGATAAAAGTTTAATTACAACTATTAATGTTAAAAACGTTTGGGTTTTTACCATTATCATATGAATTAAATAAATTAGAAAACAAATATTTTCTAGAAGAGGTGGAACATTAAATGCGTTGAAGGTCCATGATTATATGTCGTTTAAACGTGGGGTGAGACGTGTTTATATCCGTTGTAAAACTGGGGAAGTGGAATGGATTAGACCCCAAAGGTTTTGCGACACGACTAGAGGAGAAAAAGGATTTTTCAAAAAAGATTTCTTTTATAGCAAATTGATTTAAGTTATTCTTATCCATAAATAAACCTGATTGAGGAAAGTATTTGAGGTTTACTGAAAAAGGTTATGTGCGACAAAATGAATGTTTTGAAGATTTTTTTCTTTTGTTTTTATGATTCATTAAGTAGCAACATCACCATTTAAAGCACTAGAAATTAATGTTTGTGGGTTCAGTGAATGTGTCTGCGGTAGTGAAAGCTGAAAACAAACTAGGTCATGATGGTTAGAAATAAAAGAAATAAAGGGACCCGAAGAGTATATAGATCATATGTGATTTCAGTATAGAAAGTGTACTGAGAAGTATATATGAAGTATAAACTAATTAGTTGTTCTAGAAAGGAACCATCGTGAATAAATTGCTTCATGAGTTTTTGTTTTGAGAAGAAAAGAAGCAGTCTATCTACCTCCGAAGACCTGAAATGGTCTGTGGTAGTTTCATGAAGAACTGTGGGTCTGTGTTCAACAGTCCTATAATTTCCTAAAAGCTATTTAACTTTGTGGAGTTGGGTGTCCGGGTAAAAACGTCATCTATTTCTTCATGAGTTGGAACAAAAATAAGTTCGATGTTAGCTTTGAAGATGTGGTCTTTGATGAAGTGACACCGAAGTTCTATGTGTTTCGTCTTTCAATAATGAATAGGATTATGTGAAATCGTTATTGCACTTTGATAATCACAATAGATGGGTACCCGCAACATCCTGTTACCGTAGTCCATAAGTTGAGACCTCATCCAAAGGACTTGGGAACAATAGCTGGATGTGACCATCTATTCCGCCTCTGCGGTACACAAAGAAACACAGTTTATTTCCTTGAAGACCAGCTAACTAATTTTCCTCCTAAGAACTGGCATCCACCCGATGTTCTCTTACGATCGAGTCTTCACCTAGCATGATCTGCATATATGAAAGCTTGAAGGTTGAAATCATTACCCGCATGGTACCAGAAGCCAAATGCTTTACTTCCCTTTAGATATATGAAGATTTGCTTGAGTGCGGTCACGTGAGATATTTTGGAGTCAGCTTGATACCGAGCACATAAACTCGTTGTAAATACAATATCCGGTCGGCTAGCAGTGACGTAGATCAACGACCCAATCATTCATCGGTACGTATTGTGATCATATGACTCTCCAGTAGGGTCATATGAGATTTTATACCCAAAGGCCATCAGGACCTTAGCTGAGGAGCAGTTTTCCATCGAAAATTTCGTCCACAACTCAGTGGTATACTTTTCTTGATGAATGAATATCCCTTGAGGGACTTGTTTAACCTGAAGTCCCAGAATGAAATTGATCTCTCAAATCATGCTCATTTGAAACTTTCTTGTCATGAGCGTTGCAAATTCATCCACCATACCATGATCCATTGATCCAAATATGATATCATCCACATATATTTGAACAAGCATCAAAGTGATTGTCATTTTCTCATCTAAATAAAGTGGGGTCAATCACACCTCTTTTGTATCTTGACATAACAAGAAACTCAAAGAGAGTCTCGTAACATGCTCTAGGTTCCTGCTTTAGACTGTATACTGCTTTCTCCAACTTGTAGCAGTGATTTGTAAATTCTAAGGTTTTCAAAGCCTGGAGGTTGTTGCAAGTATACTTCCTGTTTCAGTTCTCCATTTAGAAAATCACTTTTTACATCCATTTGATGATTGTTGATGTTTTTGTGTGTAGCATACACTAAGAAGATATGTATGGCTTCCATTCTTGCTACAACTATATGTTTCATCGTAGTCAACACCCTCTTGTTGACTATACCCATTAGCGACTAATCGATCTTTCTTTCTTACCACCAAACCTGATTCATCTAGCTTGTTCTTGAACACCCATCTTGTACCGACGATTGTGTGAGCTTCTGGCTTCGGTACCAATTTCCAAACTTTGTTTCGGTCTAATTCAACAAGTCCCTCTTGCATTCCAATAATCCAATCAGGCTCCATGGGGGCTTCTTTAATGGTTTGGGGCTTGACGAATGACATGAAGGCTGCATAATGAAAATGATTATTTAAATCAATAGAGGAACGAGGTAGAATACCTGAGGATGGGTTGCTGCTGATTTGACCCGATGGGTGATCTCTTGTCCAAACGTGTAGTCATGACTATTGATGGTCTACGGCTGCGGTTGAGGGAACATCCTCTACGTTTGAGGACTCTGCGGTTGGAGATGGTAGTCCCCCGTCGATTTGAGAACAACTGGAAGGTGAGTCTTGGTTTGTTCGAATGGGGTCTACGGTAAGTAATGGAAGTTCCCCTGAGTCGTAGATTAGCGTTCCCCCTGAACCGATGTCGGTTCCCCCGGGACAAGTGATGTTGGTTCCCCATGGGTTGATGAGTGATGAACAATCCATGGATCACTCCTTGTATCAATGTTTTCAACTTCTTCTTTAGAGTCTTCAGAAATGGCTAATTGATTGATTGGTTGGTCTGCAGTTAGGTACTGGAGCATTATCTTCAAGTATTGGAACATTTGCGGTTGTTACTTCGAAAGGAAATGGTCTTTCTCGCTCAACCGACAAGGTGGAAGTATTGAATGATGTTCCTTCTGAAAGATAGGTCCAGATACTACTACGTGTTGTTGTTGTGGTACTGGAGACACCAAGATTTCTGAGAGATGTGTTGTCTCTGGAGGATCGAAGAGGTCATCATAGTTGACTATTAGTCTTACAAGAACCTTGTATGCAACCTTATTGGTGGAGAAAGACAGGAATATATTCGATTAGGTGTCTAAGCCATAACTATATTTGGTATTTACTTGACCCGGTTATAGCATGGTCTTTTTGGGTTGCCTTCATCAGAGCAACTTGACTGGATGAATAATGGAGAAAGAGGTTATTATGGTTTATTGATATATGATGTGAATAATATATTAAAAGAGAAATCATATTATTTAATTAATATCGGTTAAGAATAAATTTTGTGGTCAAAAGAGATTAATTAAATTAAGGGGACTGATATTGTAATTATGTGATAGTTGCAGTATGGGTTGAGGAACCCTAAAGATAGGGTGGACGAAATCTTATGGAAGCCCGTAAGGATTTCGTCCAAGGGCTAGGTTCTGGGAGGATTTAGTGGGCTGCTTAGACCCTAAGCAACCTGATTAGGTCTTTGAGTGAAACCCTAATTCCTTACCTATATAAAGGACCCTAGGCTTCACAAATTCGGCTACCACTTGAACCCTAGAGATCATAGAGCCGATTTTGAGCCTTCCCTCTCTCTCTCCAACATCATTCAATTGCTTTGATGTTTGTGATTCATTAGAGGCATCACATTTGATTTGCCAGGTTTTCAAAAGTTCAAGATCTTCAAGCTACAATCAAAGGTAATATCTTAACTCTTCATTAGATGTAGATTTCGATTTTATTGTATGCTAGTTTAGGATTTAAGAGCTTTGGATCATTATTGCATGTACAAATACAAAAGCTTAGATCCAAAGCTTTAGGGTTTGCATGTACACCAAAGGATTGATGTTTTGCTCATAACCCAATAGTGATATCCGATCCTAGGTCGTTTTTCTTTTGTATTTGATGCATTGTTAAATTGTTGAAAGGTAAATAATCGAAAAATCTAGCCTCTGCCTGATGAACTCGTCGAGTCACCTGATGACAAGGGCAGTCTGGGGGCTGATTTTTCAGGATTTTGACTTAACTCGACAAGGGCAGTCTGGGGGCTGCAAAAGAAGAAGTCGATGTCGCTTAAGGTACCTTTCTCGTAAACGAATTGCCTGCCCAAATTTTGTTTGATTCTGGAGCCAATTACTCCTTTATATCGCATGAATTAGGTAGAAAGCTAGCTTTGCCTGTACATAGGCTAGTTAATGCTTTATTAGTCGAGATTGCTAGTGGCAAGTTTGTACCTATTAGCCATCGTATGAAAAACATCCTCATTGACTTGGATGGGAATAAGTTCCACGAGGAATTATTGCCTATCGAGCAAAATGGATTCGACATAGTTTTAGGAATGGATTGGATTAGTGCCAATGATGCCGAAATATTGTGTAGAAAGAAGATAGTAAAAGTAAACCCGTCAGGGAAAGAGTCGTTTATGGTGTATGGAGACAAAAACAAAGTAAAATCTGGAATCACTTCCCTAATAAAAGCCAGAAAGTGTTTTGCCAAGGGATGTACATCATATCTAGCGTTCCTGATCGATGCTAAGATGGAAAAGGAGGAGGTGCAGAATATTCCGGTGGTGTGTGATTATCCGGAAGTCTTTCCCGAAGATCTTCTCGGATTGCCCCCTAATCAACAACTAGAATTTCGTATCGACTTGTTACCAAGAACGATGCCAATAGAAAAAGCACCATATCGATTAACACCAACATAGATGAAAGAACTTATGACACAACTTCAGGAGTTATTGGACAAAGGTTTCATTCGACCTAGTTCATCGCCCTGGGGAGCCCCTGTGTTATCTGTAAAGAAGAAAGACAGGATCATGAAAATGTGCATCGATTACAGAGAGCTAAACAAAGTGATGATAAAGCACAAATACCCATTGTCGAGGATCGATGACCTGTTCGACCATATACAGGGTTCGAGTTATTTCTCGAAGATCGATCTTAGGTGGGGATACCATCAACTAAAGGTGAGAGAGCAGGATATCGAAAAGACTGCATTTAGAACAAGATATGGACACTATGAATTTCTAGTTATGTCGTTCGGATTAACCAATGCCCCAGCAGCTTTCATGGATTTGATGAATAGGGTTTGTAAACCATTCTTGGATAAATCCGTGATAGTATTCACAGATGATATCTTGATTTATTTGAAAAGCAAGCAGGAGCATGAAAACCATCTGCGTGAAGTACTAAAAGTCCTAAAAAAGGAGAAGTTGTATGCAAAGTTCTCCAAATGTGAATTTTGGATTCAAGAAGTCCAATTTTTAGGTCATGTGGTTAACCAAGAAGGAATAATGGTTGACCCAACAAAGATTGAAGCTGTGATGAAGTGGGAACAACCAAAAAGCCCTACGGAGATTCGAAGCTTTTTAGGATTAGCTGGATATTACCAAAGGTTTATCCAAGTCTTTTCTTCGATTACTACTCCATTAACAACTTTGATCCACAAAGGAGCTACTTATGCTTGGAATGAGAAGCATAAGTAAGCCTTTGAGAAGTTGAAGAAGAGATTGTGTGAAGCACCAGTTCTTTCATTACCTGAAGGAGTTAATGACTTCGCAGTTTATAGCGATGCATCTAGAGTTGGGTTAGGTTGTGTTCTGACCCAAAGGGATAAAGTGATCGCGTATGCATCAAGACAATTGAAGGATCATGAACAGAAATACCCCACTAACGATCTGGAGTTGGCAGCGGTAATATTTGCCTTAAAGATATGGAGGCATTATCTTTATGGCACAAAGTGTAAACTTTTCACTGATCATAAGAGTCTTCAATATCTCTTTAATCAGAAGGAATTAAACATGAGGCAACGAAATTGGCTAGAGTTACTCAATGACTATGACTGTGAGATACTTTACCACCCTGGTAAAGCAAATGTTGTTGCTGATGCTCTCAGTCGGAAGGTAAAACTAGGAAAGAAAAGGCTAAGAGCGTTGAGAATTGAAGTTGTCTCAACAATTATGGAAAGCATAAATAAAGCTCAAGAGGAAGCTTTAGAGAAAAATGACCGAAAGGAAGAATGTTTGGGAAAAACATTAGTATTTGGTACAAACAACCAAGGGTTGAAGGTATTCCAAGATAGGATTTGGGTACCTAAGACGGGTGGAGTAAGAGATCTTCTAATGGAAGAAGCTCACAAGACCATGTACTTGATTCATCCCGACAGTACAAAAATGTATAGGGATCTAAAGCCCTATTATTGGTGGCCGATGATGAAGCTCGATGTTGCTAAGTATGTGGCCGAGTGTGTAACTTGTGCTAGGGTTAAGGCACAACATCAGAAACCGTATGGGAGTTTAGAACCTTTACACGTACCCATGGGTAAATGGGAAGACATCACCATGGACTTTGTGACTAAACTGCCCAGAACAAGGAACGGTCATGACATGATTTGGGTGGTCGTTGATCGCTTCACTAAGAGTGTGCATTACATAGCTGCCAACGAGAAATGGTCTATGGATAAACTTGCGAATTCTTATGTGAAGGAAGTTGTGAGGCTTCACGGTGTTCCGTTAACGATTGTATCCGATCATGACAGCCGTTTTACCTCAAGATTTTGGAGGAGTCTACAAGAGGAATTGGGTACCAAGTTGTGTTTGAGTACAGCTTACCATCTGCAAACCGATGGTCAGAGTGAATGAACGATTCAAAATTAGAGGATATGCAGAGAGCATGTACCGTAGAATTCCAAGGTAACTGGCATGAACACATACCTCTAGTAGAATTCTCATATAATAATAGTTTCCACTCAAGCATTAAGATGGCACCTTATCACGCTTTGTATGGAGAAAAGTGTCGAACGCCGTCATGTTGGCTGGAAGCTCGGGAAAAGCAGTTTATGGTACCTGAAATAGTCCATCAGACTGCTAAAAAGTTGAAAGTGATAAGGGAAATAATGTTAGCTACTCAAGATCGAAAAAAGAGTTATGCTGACAAGAAAAGACAACCGATAACCTTTGAAGTTGGAGATTCGGTTTTACTTAAAGTCTCGCCGTGGAAGGGACTTATAAGATTTGGTAAAAGGGGAAAGTTGAATCCAAGGTCTATTGGACCGTTCAAAGTTCTTCAGAAGATCGGGAATCAAGCTTACAAGCTAGAATTACCGGAAGAACTGGAGGGTATTCATAACACCTTTCATGTGTGTTATTTAAGAAAGTTCACGGGAGATGTGCCCGACATAATTCCGATTTCTGAGTTAAGGTTGGATGAAAACAAGAGGTTGAACGAAGAACCTGAGGCAATCGTTGACCGTAAGACTAAGAAGTTGTGACGCAAGATGGTTGATTTAGTTCTTGTGCATTGGAAACATACGAATGGGCTAAATCTCACTTAGGAAACGGAGAGTGACATGAGGAGTCGCTACCCACAGTTGTTTGGTGATATGTGATTCCGGGGACGGAATCATCCTAAAGGGGAGAGAATTGTAACACTCATGTTTCTAGCCTAGGCATTTATATTTAGGTGATAGTCTAGGTTAACCTTTGTAACTCATTTTGAAGAAATGAAAAGGAATTATGTGAATATTATGTGAATTATGTGTTTTATGCTTAATTATTAGGGTTTAATTAATTAAGAATAAAAATAAGCATCAAAATTAAAGTGTGAGATAAGCCCTATAACTTTACATAAAGTTTTAGTGGTCGAAACAAGGATTTCGGGGATATAAAGAATACCAAAATCCGAGTTATAACGAAGAAGTTATGACCTGTCGAAGTTTCGCGATAAACCGGCACGGTGCCGAATGTCGTAAAAAGTGAGTTTTTGATAAACTACTTTTTAGCCTTAGTAATCTAAATGAAACTCGTAGTGTTCATTAAATCGAGAAGTTCGATAAAAAACGCCCAAATCTGACTTCGTATGAGGGAGTTATGATTTTTCGAAGTTTCAGCTTAGCAGTAGACAGTTAAAAACTCAAATTTTAGATCGATCAATTTTTAGCCGACACAACCTAAACGAGGATTGAAGGTCTCGTCATTAGTAGCACAACGGTAAAAAGTCTGACGAAAACGGACGTCATATGAAGAAGTTATGAATTTTTAACGGATTTCCTGTCCCGGTCTGTTAAAATAATAATATAAAAATTAAAGTCAAAATTAGCCGACGAAGTCTAAATGAAAGTTGTAGAGCGTAATTTTACCTACCCGTGCATATAAATAACGTCAAAGACGGAGCTCGTATGCGAAAGTTATGGATTTTAGAAGTTTTGGCGCGAAAAACGAGAAAAATCCCCAAAACCGAGGAATTTCGCACATGTGGACTTCGGCCATGTTACCCCCGCTCAAAAAGCACCACGTATCCGAGCTGCTAAGTCACGAAGCCACCTAGCGAGGCGTGTCATGTCCTTCCGAGTCCGAGCTGCGGTCCAATCCGCTGCTACACGTATAAGCTTCGGTGGCAAGCCTCGCATCCGACGCGTGTGTAGTGACTCATTCGTCCGAGCCTCGCAGTGAGCCACGAACCCCCTCATCGGATTCGGACTTCAGTCCAATCACAGATTGACAACGATCCCCTCGTAGGTGCGAGCCATGTGCGAGCCCTTCCCGCGAGCCCTCAGATCTGCGACGCGTGGCTTCTTTCTAGCCGTCTGACCAGAAGCCTCCTCCTATAAATAGAAGGGCGTGAGACCTCCCGCATATTTTTTGGAATCTAGTCATTTTTAGCCCCTAAACCCATCTTTCTTTCATATTAACATCCCCCAAACCCCCAGTATCAATTATAATCCCCGGAATACTCCACGAAGTGCCCGAGAAGCCTGTAAAATTTATCTTTTCGGTTTCGAAGCCCGACCTTTGCAGAGCCCGGTTTCTCAATAAAACTCATGGTTTTATTAGAAACGGTCGTTTTAGGAAACGAATTGCTACCCGATTATCATTAAATCATGTGAGTGTATAGTTACCTTCATCTTACACCTAGATATGGAGTATTTTATATGAAATATGTGCTACATGTAATTATAACTGAGGTAACTGTTGAATTGACGTTTTATACAAGTTTTAAACTCTATATGTATTTTTATCTACAAATATGTTGGGTAAAACATGGGTAGATAGTGATGTGTGATAAAATAAAAGTGATGAGTGGCCTCGATGTGTTTTGGGATCCAGTCATCCAGCGGAGTTTGGATGACGACCACGGACTTTCTAGACAGTCCAGTAGGAAACGTTAGCAGGCCAGCAACCTGTAGGTGTTAATGAACTAAGAGTGTTCATTCGTTGTACTCCATCCCCCTCATGGTTGCCTTTAGGACATGTATGGCTGAGGAAACGCCTTAGCAGTAGTGTCCATCCCGATTATATTCTTTAGGCTAGGTCCCTTGTGATAAGTGTTGAGGGACGTAAAGTGAGGATAACGGGAACGGGTAATCAGGGTTATTGTTGATTGATGAACTTAGTAAGCTTATTATTATTATGGGTTGAAAACCCTATATGCTCACCAGGCTCCCAAGCCTGGCCCACTCAGCTTTTTATGTTACAGGTAGTGGACCCCGAGCATAGTCAGAGGACGATTGGGGGTTTTGGATTATAGGCCAGTAGTTGTAAATAACTGTTGAAAGGCTTATAATGTCTTGTTTATGCTTTTGATATGTATCAGAACATGACATCTCGAGGTTTTGATATGAAATGAAACTATACATTTCTTAGAAAAGGTTTTGATAAACTTTTATCATGTTTTGTTTTGGGAACAAATTCCGCAACATCTTTTAAAAAGATTTCTTTGATTTTATTTTAAAAAGCATAAATTAAATTGGTCTTTTCTAGCCGAGAAATTAGGGGATGTCACATAATTCAATGTTAATTACTTCTGGAGCACCACATAATCTGTGGGGAGAAGCATGTCTTGCAGCAAATTCAATACTTAATAGAATTCCTCATAAAAAGAGTGATAAATCACCCTATCATCTGTGGAAAGGGAGGTTACCCTCTTACAAAAGGATGAAAGTGTGGGGTTGCCTTGCTAAGGTACAAGTACCTCTTCCTAAGAGGACTAAACTTGGACCAAAAACCATAGATTGCATCTATCTTGGCCCTGCCATGAATAGTGCAACATATAGGTTTCTTATGTATAAATCACATGTTGATGATATCCATAATCAAACCATCATGGAATCAGCAGAGGCTGAATTCTTTGAAAATAATTTTCCTTTTAAGGATAAAGGGAAAGAGGTTACTTGCTCTAGGAAAAGACCTTTAAATGATGGACTGAATGAAATCATTCTAGACAAAAGTTTACAATCAAATGAAGAGAATTCTTCAAAGGTTCAAGAAGAGAACTTAGAACCTAGAAGAAGCAAACGGGGCAAAATAGCCAAAGATTTTGGACCTGATTACATGACCTATGTAGTGAATAAAGAACCACAAACTTATAAGGATGCTATGGATTCTTCTAAAGCTCCCTTTTGGAAATTGGTAGATTTGCCACCTGGGCAAAAACTAATTGGACACAAATTGATATTCAAGAAGAAGTTTAGACCTGATGGTACCATTGGGAAGTACAAAGCTCGTCTAGTAGTGAAAGGGTATCGTTAAAAGGAGGGTCAAGACTTCTTTGCCACCTATTCACCCGTTACAAGAATTACATCAATTCGCACATTAGTAGCAATTGCAGCCATTCACAATTTGGAAATACACCAAATGGATGTGAAAACTGCCTTCTTGTATGGTGAACTAGATGAAAAGATATATATGAATCAACCTGAAGGGTTTGTGGTTAAAGGTCAAGAAAAGAAAGTCTGTAAGTTAGATCACTTTATGGACTAAAACAAGCTCCAAAGCAATGGCATGAGAAGTTTGACAACACATTACTCTCTAATGGATTTAGAATAAATGAATGTGATAAATGTGTTTATGTCAAACAATACAAGAATGCTTATGTCATCATATGCTTGTATGTGGATGATATGCTTATAATGGGTACTAATTTGGATGTGATCAATCAAACCAAGAAAATGCTACACTCCTCCTTTTCCATGAAGGACTTGGGAGTAGTAGATGTGATCCTTGGTGTAAGAGTTCAAAGAAGACTAGATGGTTACACTCTTACTCAGTCCCATTATATTGAAAGTGTACTCAAGAAGTTTGGACACTATGATGACAAGCCGGTTGTCACCCCATTTGATGCTTCTAGTCACCTAAAGAAGAATAAAGGTGATAGTGTAGCTCAGTTAGAATATACTCAAGTTCTAGGTAGCTTAATGTATATTATGAATTGTACAAGATCGGACTTGGCATATAGTGTAAGTAGATTGAGCCACTACTCCCACAGTCCTGGGAAAGATCATTGGTATGCATTAGTGAGAGTGCTTAGATATTTAAAGCATACAACGAATTATGGATTGGATTACACGAGATATCCTCCTGTTCTTGAAGGGTATTGTGATGCAAATTGGATTTCCTATACTTCTGAGGCAAAATGCACAAGTGGATATATGTTCACTCTTAGTGGAGCTGCTATCTCTTGGAAATCATCTAAGCAAACTGTGAATACTTGTTCTATAATGGTAGCAGAGTTTGTTGCTTTAGACAAAGCTTCTGAAGAAGCTGAATGGCTTAAAAGCTTCCTAGAATGTATTCCTTTGTGGCCTCAACCTGTTACTGCCATTGCCATACATTGTGATAGTATGGCTGCTCTTACTAGAGCACAAAGTCATATATACAATGGCAAGTCGAGACACATTAGACGCAGACATATTACAATAAGATACTTGCTGAAGAATGGAATCATTTCCATTAGCTACATAAAGTCAAAGGAAAATATAACTGATCCCTTGACAAAAGGCCTTAGTAGAGAGCAAGTTCTCTTTACATCGAAGGGAATGAGCTTAAAGCCAACACAATGAGTCACCACCTGGCGAAAACCTAACCTAGCAACATTGGAGATCCCATGGTCTAGGTTCAATAGGATAACTAGTTGGGGAAGACTCAAAGAAGCACCAACACAAAGGTATGCTCGCTCCTATGATATTTATTTTGAGTTTTTCCATTGATGATATAGGGATGAATTCTTTATTCTTAATAATGTTGATAGCTTTTATAGTGGTATAGTACGGATTGTTCCAGATTAGCATTATCTATGTGAGATGGATGTGAGGTCGCATCTTTGGGAGCTGATATGGCTAAGCTCTCTAAAAGTCTCATGAAGAAAGGATTGTTCACGACTGAAATGAACGCACCCGTAAGAAATGATCTATGCTTAAATATGATATGTGTGATACTTCTTGTTTTTGATTCTACTATAAAAAGTGGTTAGTTCAAGACTCCATTTCCCTACCCATAAAGTAGATCTAAGTAATACTCACTATGAAAGGTTCAAGTTTCCAACACCTCTTTAGATGCATGTCATATCTTATTTCCCTTATTTGAATATTAAAGTTCACTTATTTTCTATTCAAATGTGGGGTATTCTTGGAGTTTGAATAGAAAATGTGGGGTATTGTTGGAACTTTGTTAAATGGAAAACACTCTCTTTGGGACTTGTCCCACATTGGAAGAAAGAGGAAACTTATACTCCTTTCAAAAGCCTCCTACTAGTTGTATACTAATTAGATTAAAGGCTTAGACTAGAGGGATTGGGTTGGATTTGGTGATTGGGCTAGTCAAATTGTTCTTGAAAGCTTAGATTCATATATATATTTAATGGTCAAAGATTGGCCTTGGGCCTTGGGGCTCTTGGGGTCTCATTGACTAGTTAAAATATTATATATATATATATTCCGATTTTGACTTTTATTATATATTAAAAATCTGTTAAATTCGTTTTAACTGTTTTGACAGTTATTTTCGGTTAGCAGTTTTGAAGGGAAAAACCATTCAATCTATATCTATAAATAGATCACCAAAGACCAGATTTCGGGTTCAGAAAAAACACACAAATTCCTCATATAATTTCGTACTCCACATACAATGAAGGGAACATAGAGAATTTCATCAGAATCAAAAGAAGTTCTTGGTTGATTGTTGTATCCTCTTGACAGATCTCTACCAGGGAAATTTCTGTCTTAGGACACTGCAAAGCAGGCCTCAATATGTACAATTTCGTGAGTAAATTTCCTGAGTAATCATCATACTATATATATATATATATATATATATATATAAATTTCGTTTGTTTTATTTCAATTAGTTTGTTGATTGTATACTTCTGTCATAACAAATTCGTCCAAGCCAGATTCCTCCCAACCCGTCTTCCCGAAATTTCTTATTTGGTTTCAACCTCCAGCGGATTCCTCAAACCGAAACACCCTTCTCTTTCTATCTTGCTCTCCTCCCGCTTATCCCTCTTCTCCTCCAACCCACTATGACTCCTTCCCCTTAAAAACATGAGTTATAATATTGCTATATGATATTTAATTTTAGTTTCCAAAAAACTACGTAAACTAAGTTACAATACCTACCACCATAAAATATAAACATCTAACCGTGTTAGAGTTTTTGAGAGTTTTTGGTAGTTTTAGATTTTAGTTTTAAAAAAAAGATCGAAAATTTTTTTTGTTCGACAGGAAGAGTTTTTAGGTTTAATTTTAAACAAAACTTTTATTCAATAATTAGTTCAAATAATTTTAGGAGCGTTTAACTTTTATCTTTTAGTTTGTATCTAATTTTGTATTTTTAAAGCTCCCAACAATATTTTTTACAAACATTTGTAAAAAAAAAAACAAAAAAACAAAAAAACAAAAAAAAACAAAAAAAATAAAAAAATTGTTTGTGCTTATAGTTTTATGCTACCAACTAGTTTTTAACGGAAATGAATTTGTGTTTTAATTTTAACTGAAACATATTTTTTAATATAAAAATTCTATTTTCCTGAATTGGTGTTGTATATTTGATGGAAGCATATTCTTTATTTTAAAATTCTGTTTAGCCGCAAATCTTTAGCCGCATTTTTTGAGTTTGTCTTTTTCGGTATCGAAAAGGAAATATTTGTCGTTGACACAATTCCACAGTTTTGGTTCACAAGATCTTTAAGTTGACTAAAATTCTAAAGTAAATAATTCCCACCGCCCATCATTATCGCCGTTACCAATTTTCACTTGTATTGCTTACACCCCGATCCGCAAGGACCATCATTGATTTGATCGAACTGAAAAGTAATATATCTTTTTAATTAGTGCTCCATAAACCTTTTCGATTCGGATTTGTATACTTGGTATGTGTTGGTGTTAAAAACACTCAAATACACAATAGACAACATCAACAATTCATTTATTTTGGTTTTCATCAACATACAATCAGAACCTCACTATAATAGAAACCAAACCTAATTTCTTGAATGATTTACTGAATAAAAACCAGAGTATGAAAACACTAAATGTAGATACATCGAACAAGAGAGAAAAATGAAAGAATAGTGTAACTATGTGTGTAAGAATGAGAACATCTGCAAGCCATCAGACCTTAATTATCTGGGGCAAACCCGACAATTAGATTCGTATGTTGACCTGGAAGCAATTAACAAGTTTAACTCCTCAGTCCATCAAATTTGCATTATTTACACAAACTACCCACAAACAAAATATGAGTGCAAAACTAGTAATTAATAACTTACAGTTAAAACCTTGAACAACCAAAAATTGTAAAGTTTGAATAAAACCTTATATTTTTAACACCCATGTTTTTAACACCCATGCTCAGACTTAACAATTTATTTTTCCAAAAAATCAAACATCATTAAAAGGATTTATTAAACCAATTCAATTTAAAAGAAAATTATGTTGAGATATAACTAAAGACTAAGGAGTTTGTTTTTTTTAAACCTCTGCAACACCACTTTTGTTTGCGCCCCGCTTACAACGTGCAGACTTATATCCCTGCAAAGCGTTTTTTTTAAGTGTTCAAATATAAAAACATTTGCGCGAGGAATTCACCACGCAAACATGGACTACCCACTTCTCAAGTGTGCCGACTTTTGACCTAAAAAACGCTCATTCTCTTCTTCAAACGCATTCTCCATCGTGCCTCCATACCTTCCTTCGACTCTCTGCCTCACTCCAGCACCGACCTGCTATACTCATCTCCGATCCGCCGCCGCTGCCATCTGTCGGCGTCTTCGGCCTCAATGACGCCGAGTTATCGGAGTTCAACTATCCTCTTTGATATGCTTCTTATCTCGTTCACTTCACTGCTCAACATCTCTTTTTTTCACTTCAAACATGAAATTGGTGATTAATTTTGCTGGATAAGTCTCTAATCGAGTTAAGTATATTGTTTGATTTTGCTGAAAATGTTTGTTCTTGCTTAAATTTGGTGTTAGATGTTACAAATCCGAAAATAATGTTGAAAATTACCTTTCTTGCTTAAATTTCTTGTTGATTGTTGCTGAAAATCTGTAACATTTGTGAAATCAAGCTTTTTTCTTGATTACAATATAAAAGTATGTGTTGAAATAGGAAATAATGATTAGAATGTGGTGATTCTTGCTCAAAATACTCTTTATTGCTTGAAATTGTTGTAAGAATGTGCTAAAAATACTCTTTTTTTTTTTTTTTTTTTTGCTGAAATAGTTGTTAGAATGTGCTGAAAATTATTATTTGGTTTTGGAAATATGATATAATGATGTTAATTTGTTGATTGTTTGCTGAAAATGCTCCTTTTTTTACTGAAATTTTTGTTAGAATGTGCTGAAAATTGTTATTTGGTTTTGCAAATATGACATAATGTTGTTGAGAAACAACAATGGACCAATGAGCATTTAAAATGCTTATTGGATACTTTTATTGAAGAAGTATAGAATGTGGGTAAAAAAGGATTGGGTTTGCAGAAAGATTCATAGATAAGGCTTGAAAGAGTTCTTAAGGAAAAAGTTGGCATTGATTTGACTAAAAAGCAAATGAAAACGCATATGACGATCTGAAAGCCAAATACACAGGATGAGTATATTTCAAAAACAAAGCCAACAATAAATACAATTCTCAAACAAACACTTTTAACTTAACAACGGAGAAATGGGATAATTTTAAGAAGGTACACACACATATGTATATTTTTAAAAATTTACGTTTGAAGTTGCCAAATAATCTTATACTATTTTTTTTTTGTTACATTTGGGTTTAGGTGCATCCGAAGGCTGCTTCATTAAGAACAATTCCACTGCCTTTTTCAAATCTTTGTGCACGTCTTCTTGATGGAAATAATACAATTGGTAATTTTAGGAGTTACTCAACCCAATCATCATCAGTAGTTGGAGCATCTTCTTGTCGTGTTCCACCACTTTAGATTACGGGCACCCCTTTTCTTGCGATAGATGATGATGGTGATGACACTTCCCCATCATGCTAGTGAGCATTTTCATGAGCCTCCACCTTCTGCTGCTTCACCATATACTGGTTCACCCTTCGGTAACCCCAACAAAAAGGGTTAAACCCTAAACTCCAATAGCTCCTACTGCCTCACAATCTGCTTCTTCACCAAATAGAACTTCTATTACTACTGACGATTTAGCATTTGAAATGAAAAAAGATTTACAAAATTTGACTAAAGGGTATACAATTCCTCATTGTTTAGAGAAGTTAGAGGTGCTTTAGTTAGGCCCTACAGATCCTTTACACTTTGTTGCATATCATATTTTTGGTGGGACCATGAACATGAGAGAAATGTGGATGCATTTGCCCGATATTCCTGAGATATTACGAGGATGGCTTGAGATGACGATTACAAGTTTAGGAGTTTTGAAGGACAAAAAGATTGTTCGATGATTTTTCTTGTGTTGAAACTATTTGTTCAGTCATTTTGTTAGGTCTTTTTGCTTTTGTTGGAACTATTTTGTTAGGTCTCTTTACCTTTTTTGGAACTATTTTTTGTTATTCTTCTACTTGACATATGATTAAGGTAATGTTTTTTAAAGTTCCACTTTGTTGATTTTAGGTTCATAATGGATCACGATCAAAAGATACTATCGTAATTCTTATGTACCTTTACATCCGTTATTTTTGGAAGAGGGGTGTGAAACGATTGCGGGATAATGATTCGGAAATGACCGGACATGAATACACATTAGAGTTATTGCATCGTAATCGTTTAAAATGTGTTGAAGTACTACGCATGTCACGTGACTCTTTTGTATGACTATGTGCTCATTTTAGAGCAAATTACTCATTAAAGGACAGTAAACATGTATTGTTTGAGGAAAAGATGGTTATGTTTTTTATGATGATCGATCATAATCAACGTTACGTGATTATAAAGGGGATATTTCAACACTCGAAGCAAAAAATTCATAAATTTTTTTATGAAGTGTTGGAAAAATGATGCTTTTCGCACAAGACGTTATAGTACCGACTTCTTTTAATTCGAATCCAAACATTCAAGTACATAATTGAAGGCTAAGACGGGTTTTCAAAGGGGCGGTTGGTGCACTGGATGACACTTTGATACATGTCGTTGTCCATACTATGAAACAAGACTTATATAGAAGTAGGGGAAAGGGAGATTGCTACCAAAACGTATTGGCAATTTGTGACTTCAATATGATTTTTACATTTGTTGTTGTCGGATGGGAAGGGTTAGCGCAATACTCTGCAATATTATCAGAAGCAGTAGCCGATCCACAAGCACCATTCCCGTTTCCACCACCAGGTAAGTTTTTGTTTTTATAAATATTTTTATCTTAATTTGAAAATTGATTAGTGTTTTGCAATGTTTACAGACAAATATTATCTTTGTGATGTCGCGTATGCACAAACTCAAGGATTTCTGTTCCCTTATCGTAATGTGAGGTATTGGCTTGGAGATTTTCTTCACAGAAGTGCATTGACCAATAAAGAAAAATTTAACCATGGACAAGCAAAACTTCGAAATGTCATTGAGCGTGCTTTTGGTGTTTTGAAAACACGCTTCCCAATATTGAAGAGGATGAAACCATTCCCATTTGTTACACAAAGAAACATTGCCATGGCATGTTTGGTGCTTCATAATTTTATAAAGAGAGAAGGACTGTGTTATGAGTATTTCACATGATACGATGAACCCAGTATCTCATTTCAAAATAACAATGTGGCCGTTGATGATGATGAAGACGGGATTCCAACACATGGCACTGCAGCAGATAGTGAATAGATGTGACACCCCAAAACCATGAATGGCGGGAACATTCTGGGGCGGAGGACGTCATGTATAGTATCACAATAATGAATAGTAGTAAACAAGCAACAACATCATCCATTGCATTAATAATATAATTTCATACATGTGTGTTCTGTCAATGTTATAGACACCAAAAATATACATATCAAAATAAAAGATGAGTCTTGAACGAACTCCATCTTCTCGAAAGCATAACACCTGTACCTGTCTAGTGGTGACCTGAGAATACAAGTAATTTTAAAAGCGAGTATCAGCTTAATGATGGTGAGATCATAAGTATATTAATGTTTGTGTTTGTATGAAAGAAATTGTAAGTTGTTTGTAAGATGTAATGTATAAGTTTTTTAAAGTTAGTATTTGTTTGAACTATCCTAAAAACCATATGTTTCCTACTAAGAGTAGCCTTCTACCAAGGCATCTACTAACTGTGTGTGTGTCTTTTATAAGAGTTTGTATTTTTCCAAATCCAACTATCATTAACCAAAATATAGTTTTTACATTACCATGCATCGTGTGAATGTTCACGAAGTAAATGTAATGCGATAAATATTATAGTATTGTAGTGCTGTATTAAGTAACTACTGTTGTACTAATTACCTTAAACCAATTGTTATTTAAAGTACCATGTGATCGGCCTGTACCCTGCTACCGACTCAATAGTAAAACGACGATGTAAGACGCAGTAAGTAATGACATTTGGCACCTGTAGACTTGCAAGTCCCACTGTAGCAAATAGCAAGGTGTAGGATAGTCAATCCAGTATAGATCTATATGCAAACTCATACGCTCCCCAATTAAGGAGATTCTTGATACAAGAACGGTCATGGCAGGTAGTGCCATGACCCGTTTAATGGCTCACATAACTGAATGTAGTGTATATGTAATGTATGTGCTAGCTGTATTGTGTGTTCTTCCTTTGTCTAGCATGTATGTTTGTTTCTCATCACTATGTATCATGTTTGTTTCTCATCATTATGTATTATGTTTGTTTCTCATCACTATGTATTATGTTTTTTTCTCATCACTATGTATAATGTTTTTTTCTCATCACTATGTATTATGTTTGTTTCTCATCACTATGTATAATGTTTGTTTCTCATCAGTATGTATTATGTTTGTTTCTCATCATTATGTATTATGTTTGTTTCTCATCACTATGTATTATGTTTGTTTCTCATCACTATGTATAATGTTTGTTTCTCATCATTATGTATTATGTTTGTTTCTCATCACTATGTATTATGACTCATGTATGAACTGGCTCTTTGTATGATTCATTGTTCTTGTATTAGTATTAGTGAAACCCTAAACTACGCCTATTGTAGTTTACTAGAATATAACTTGTACGTATGAGCATGGAAGTATACCCTTGCTACCCAAGGGTATTGAATTGATTGGAGGGACCTTTTATGACTATATATGTACACATGATATATAATTAGTATTTAAATGACCTTCAGACGGATACCCAATACCCCACCAGACCACATCTCAACGGCGAAAAGGAAATAAGGCGGATCGCTTTCCTGAGTCCTTTAAACATTGATTATATAACTATACATATATAGGCATGCAATTGATAATAAGTATAACGGAGATTAGGTAACTGTATTTGATAAGCAAAACAGTTTGAATAGTAAGGAAATCATTGGTTTTGTAGTTATTAATCACATGTGATTGATGTAATAACTATAAGTATTCATCTTGTATCCCCCCACACATAAAAGCAGTTAAAAACATTTAAACCATTGATTAGGGGTATGAACTCACCTGTAGTGAGTGGTACAGATGTACTGAAGATGTAGGATTGCTAGGTGTCAAGTGAAGTCCTGAACACACTCTATGATCCTAGTTAACATATAATCACACATATATGTACAAAATTAGTCTTAAACTACTAATTGATAATGATAAGACCTCCTAGAACATGCTAAACACCTTACATAAGTGTTATTAGCCCTAAGGATGGCATCTAAGTTGTTGTAGGTCAAGGCTAGAGTGTTTGGGGTTCAAGGGTAAACTCCTTTGGAGTTTTTGGTTTTCATGATCATTACCCAAGGAGTTTACGGCAGTAAACTCAAGGGTTTATGGTCGTAAACTCTACACTTTATGACCATAAGTTGTTTTGAGGTTTTATAAATCCTTTGAAGCATTTCTACTTGGTGGTTAGGCTTGTTGGAAGGGATTAGGGCATTATTACACTCCTTGGAGGAGTTTACGGCCCAAGGCCATTTCCTTTTGGGTTTACCATCGTAAACCCATATGGAAAGGGGTATTGTTATGTTTTCAAGTCCTTAGCTCAACAAGGTAAAAGTCTAGGTTAGATTTTAGGCCTAAGGAAGGAATATGGTCCATTTATACCCACATTGGGGTGTCTATGGTTTTAGGAGATCCAGAAACCGTAAACACATATAAATGATGGACTTTGGTGTTTTTCATGGCTTAAACACATCAAGGAAGGATTTAAACATCAACCTAGGGCTAGATAAAAGACTTAGGCACACTTTTGTGCCTTACTTGGTGTTTACGGTCTAAGAACATTCTTAGACCGTGAACACCTTTCACTTTGTGTTCTAGGGACATTTTCCTAACGTAAACATGTATAGCAAGCTTTAAATGACTATAGGATAGAAGTACTTACTTTGTGTAAGCTTGAAATGAACTTAAAGTCCAAGAACACTAGTGTGTGTTCTTGGTGTTTTGGAAATATAATCAAAACATGAAATTTGATGGATTAAAGGATGTATAATCACTAGATGTTGTGATATAACAATTAATTTAGCCAAGAAGTACTTACGTTTTCGGGAAATCAGGCGAAAATCGGGATGATATTTGAGAGTGTTTTGAGTTTACTCTTTTAGGGTGTAAATGAAAAGTGATCTACTTTGGGGAGTAAACTCATGTTTAAGGCATGAGTTTACGGTTTTTAAGGGAGTTTACGGCCCAAACATAAAAGTTTGGCCGTGAACTTCGAAGCTACGTGGTATTCGCGGTTTAGAAATTTCAAGACCCGAGACGGCCCATCCGTTCACCCGGTCGTTGAAGGATTAATTATTAAAATAATCAAACGAACTTTAATCTCCTAAAAGTGAACTTGACTTATAATATGAAGTGATTGATTTTTATGGTTTGACCGAATGAAAATTCCGGGTTGTCACATCATCCCCCTGTTAAAGGGAATTTCGTCCCGAAATTAAGGTCTAAACAAAATAAAGTAGTTACAAATGACTAAGCAAAAAGATGAGAATATTTCAGTTTCATCTGATCGTCATGCTCCCAAGTGAATTCCGATCCTCGCTTGGCGTTCCAGCGAACCTTCACTATCGGGATACGACTTTGCTTCGTTTGCTTAACATCTCGGTCCATGATCTCTACTGTTTCCTCCACGAAGTTGAGGCTCTCGTTGATCTCGATCTCCTCGAGTGGAATAACAAGAGTCTTGTCGGACAGACACTTTTTCAAGCTCGATACGCGGAAGGTAGAGTGTACGTTACTCAATTCGCGCGGTAAGTTAAGTTTGTAAGCTACAGGGCCGATTCTTGCGAGAATCTCGAAAGGCCCAATGTACCTTGGATTTAGCTTTCCACGCTTTCCAAAGCGTATCAAGCCCTTCCAGGGTAAGACCTTCAATAGAACTCGGTCACCCACCTGGAATTCCAACGGTTTCCTACGTTTATTAGCGTAGCTTTTCTATCGGTCTTTGGAGGCTTTCAATCGTTCGCGGATCTGGACAATCTTCTTCGTTGTTTCCCGTATGATCTCCGGGCCTATGAGAGTTCTTTCGGGAACTCGTCCCTTAGCTAACTGGGTATCACCCACCCCAGCCCAGCACAGAGGGGATCTGCACTTTCGGCCATAGAGGGCCTCGAATGGAGCAGCCTTTATGCTCGTGTGATAACTGTTGTTGTAGGAAAATTCGAGAATGGGTAAATGAGTATCCCATGCTTTCCCAAAGTATATCACACAGGCTCGCAACATATCTTCCAAGGTTTTGATAGTTCTCTCACTTTTCCCGTCTGTCTGTGGATGGTAGGCTGTACTCATGTCCAGCCTAGTTCCTAAGGAACTTTTTAGCGACTGCCAAAACCTCGAAGTGAATCTACTATCTTTGTCCGAGATAATAGATAAGGGAACACCGTGCAGTCGTACAATCTCCCTAATGTAAGTTCTTGTAAGCTTCTCCATCTTGTCTATTTCTTTAATCGGCAAAAACTGTGCAAACTTGGTCAATTGATCGACGATGACCCATATGGTATCAAGTCCACCCGTCGTCTTGGGCAACTTGGTTATGAAATCCATAGTTATCCGCTCCCACTTCCATTCTGGTATCTCAGGCTGTTTGAATAGACTTGAGGGTTTCTGGTATTCGACCTTGACCTTGGTGCAAGTAAGGCATTTACCCACGAAGGTAGCAATATCTTCTTTCATGTTAGGCCACCAGTATAACCTTTTGAGGTCCATATACATCTTATCTGATCCCGGATGCACAGAATAACAAGTGTTGTGTGCCTCATTCATGACCAAGTCTCTGAAACCACTGAGTTTCGGGGTCCAGATCCGGTCCATGAAATAATAAGCTCCGCCACCCTTAACCTCCCAGTTCTTATCCATTCCTCTTAGGGATTCACCCGCCACATTTTCAGGCTTCAAAGCGTCAAGCTGAGCCACCTTAATTTGTGTGGTTTAGTGTGAATGGATAGTCATAGCCAATGATTTGACTCTACGACCAGAGTATTCCTTCCGACTCAGGGTGTCAGCTACTACGTTGGCTTTACCCAGATGATAACGAATTTCGCATTCGTAGTCATTGAGTAGCTCGACCCACCGTCGTTGCCTCATGTTGAGCTCCTTCTGGTTGAAGATGTGTTGTAAGCTCTTGTGGTTTGTAAAGATAGTGCTCTTCGTTCCGTATAAGTAATGTCTCCAGATCTTCAAAGCAAACACAACTGCTCCTAGTTCAAGATCGTGGGTCGTGTAGTTGACCTCATGTGTCTTCAGCTGTCTCGAGGCATAGGCGATGACCTTACCTCGCTGCATCAGAACACATCCGAGCCCTTGATTCGATGCATCGCAATAGACTACGAACTCTTCTATCCCTTCAGGGAGGGATAGTATTGGTGCGGTGCACAAGCCCCGTTTGAGCGTTTGGAACGCTCTCTCCTGCTTCTCTTCCCAGTCAAAGGCCACACCCTTCTGGGTTAGTGTTGTAAGAGGTTTCGCTATGCGGGAGAAGTTCTAAATGAACCTGCGATAAAAGCCAGCGAGGCCTAGAAATTGACGAATTTCTGTAGGCGTCTTCGGTACTGACTAGTTCTCAATGGCTTTGATTTTGGAAGGGTCCATGTGTATTCCCTCTTTGCTAACCACATGCCCTAAGAATTCAAATTGTCGAATCCAAAATTTGCATTTCTAGAACATCACGTAGAGCTTCTCCGAACGCAATGTTTCGAGGACATGAGCCAGATGTTGACTATGCTCCTCCTTCCTGCGAGAGTAGATAAGTATGTCATCGATGAAGACGATGACGAACTGATCTAAGTAAGGACAACACACCCTATTCATTAAGTCCATGAATACTGCGGGCATGTTTGTCAATCCGAACGACATCGTTACGAATTTGTAGTGGCCATAATGAGTTTGAAAGGTTGTCTTTGGAAGATCCTCCCATAGCACTCGTAGTTGGTGATACCCGGATCTCAAGTTGATTTTTGAAAAGAAGTTCACCCCTTGAAGTTGGTCGAATAAATTGTTGATATGCGGCAACGGATAACGATTTTTTGTGACTGTTAGCTTGTTGATCTCCCCGTAGTCAATGCACATGCGAAACGATCCGTCTTTCTTCTTGATGAACAAGACTGGAGCTCCCCAGGGTGAGAAGCTTGGTCTTATAAAGCCCTTGCTGAGCAGTTCGTTAAGTTGACCAGAAAGTTCTTGCATCTCTGCAGGTGCTAGACGATAGGGCGATTTGGCTACTAGGGTAGCCCCTGGAACTAAGTTGATTCGGAACTCGACTTGACGTTGCGGAGGTAATCCTGGGAGTTCTTCTAGAAAGATGTCAGGAAAGTCGCGTACTACTAGAATGTTCTGAATGTCTTTCGTTTCTCGGCTCACATCGACAACATGAGCAAGGAATGCACGACACTCCTTTCACATGAATTTATGAGCTTGGATGCTCGGGATGATACGAAGGTTCGTGTCGGGTTTGTCGCCATATACTACTAAGGTTTCGGCAGACAGTAGATTAAGGTGAACAACCTTTTCATAACACATGATATCGGCACGATGAAGAATCAACCAATCCATGCCGATAATGACGTCGAAACTTTTAATATAGATCGGCATGAGATCGATAGAGAATGAATGGCTATCTAATGTTAGGGTACACCCTATGAATATGATGCTAGTGCTCTCTGTCTTTCCATTAGCCATTTTTACAGTGAACAGTTCATCATGTGTTCGTGATTTTTGCTTAAGTAAATGAGCAAATTTTTGGTTTACGAAACTCCTCTTCGCTCCACTATCAAATAGAATGCATGCGTAAGAGTTATCGAGGAGGAACGTACCGGTGACAACTGTGGGGTCGGCAACCGCTTCCTCATGGCCTATGGCTAGACCTCTTCGCTCCACTATCAAATAGTTATTCTTTTGATCTCTTAATTAATTCTAAATTAATTCTTGAACAAAACTAATTAAATAATATTATTAATACATTAAAACTTATAATATATTAATAAACCATATGTGTTATTTCTCTCATTTAGTTTATCCAATTGCATGGTGCCATGCAACCCAAATGGACCATGCCGGGTCGGGTCAAATATTTACCAGAAATAGTTATGGACTTAGACACCTTAGCCAACAATCTCCCACTTGGATAAGTGTAATAACTATAATTGCAATACTTCGGGAACCGATCGGCAGTCGTAGCTCTTTCAAGGTCTCTCGAAACTGAGAAGATGTTGATACGCCATTTAAGATAAGTGATCATATAATCCTCTGTTCTAGATATCAGCCGGACAAATACATGGAACAAAGTCTTACTTATTTTCCAACAGATTGTTTCCCGGTTTCCGATTTGTTTGACAAAGAACTTAACTGAACACATCAATTTAGTTCTGACCAGGCCCGATACATAGGTCAAAACAAAATCATCGAGGGGCACAGATATCAGCTTCGAATCCAAGAAGGAACAGATAAACTTCGACTCATATGTTTGTTCTACCACTCATTGAATTACACACAAAAGCACGTTTTATAACATCGAGTTACCAATGCGTTTTCGTACAATCAATACATAACCAACTTGTAAGTAACAAATCATATCTCTAGGTTTGAAGACTTATATGATGTTACCGTCTCACGATCACTCAAGATAAGTTCCATGAAGTGATTCCGGTGAGCGTGGGTTGTGTCCAATGCTCAGAAATTATGAGCACTCATGATTGTTGTAGCCATGTCCAACACCTTAGACCTCTGCAACCAATCATGACAGTCTTGATTCATACCTACTTCCGACATAGGACCGACTGTGGAGGTTTGAATAATATGATATACCAAACATAATTATTCTGGAAGTCAAAACATGCAAAAGAAATTATAGTAAACGATTGACAAAAGATAGTAACACTTTACTCATAATTAAACACTACTTTTATTCATCATGAAATGTTAATTACACTTTACAAATTTCATGATTTATCTAACTACTAAAACTTATATCATCCTTCAGCCCTATGCTCCGAGCATGCTGGAGATGCTTAACCCTACTCAGTCCCTTCGTGAGGGGATCTGCTGGGTACGCATACGATGATACCCTCATTGCCACGAGGATTCCTTCTTCTATGCAATGTTTGATAAAATGATATTTTCTGTCGATGTGTCTAGATCTTCCGTGATCCCTTGGTTCCTTGGCTAAGGCAACAACACTATCACTATCACAGAAAATTTCCATGGGCTCCTTTATAGATGGTACAACTCCAAGGTCTCCAATGAAGTTCTTTAGCCATATTGCCTCCTTTGCTGCCTCGCTCGCTGCTATATACTATGGTTCACAAGTGGAATAAGCCACTGTCTCCTGCTTGGAACTCTTCCACGTGATTGCTCCTCCGTTTAAGGTAAAGATCCAGCCCGACTGAGAGCGGAAATTATCCCTATCAGTTTGGAAGCTAGCATCACAATACCCTACAAGTCTTAATTCATCACTCCCACCGAGGGTAAGGACCCAGTCCTTAGTCCTTCGTAGGTACTTGATGATATTCTTTACCGCAGTCCAGTGAGCCTTGCCAGGGTTCCCCTGATACCTGCTAACCATGCTCAAGGCAAAGGCTATATTAGGTCGAGTACACATCATAGCATACATGATCGAGCCTACTGCTAAAGCATAAGGTACTTGACTCATTTATGCTATCACAGCCTCAGTACTTGGGCTTTGTGTCTTACTCAATATGGTGTTACTCTGGATGGGTAACTCTCCTTTCTTGGAGTTCTGCATGCTGAATCTGTTCAACACCTTGTCCAAATATGTACTTTGACTAAGTCCAATTAGTCTTTTACTCCGGATTCTCAAAATCCTTATCCCTAGAATATAGGCAGCTTCTCCTAGGTCCTTCATAGAGAAACACTTCCCAAGCCAGGACTTAACTTCTTGCAGAGTTGGGATGTCATTTCCTATGAGTAGTATGTCATCCACATACAATACCAATAATCTAAATATACTCCCACTAGCCTTGACATAAACACAAGATTCATCTTTACACCTAGAAAAGCCAAATTCCTTGACTTTTTCATCAAAGCAAAGATTCCATCTGCGAGGTGCTTGCTTTAGTCCATAAATGGATTTCTCAAGCTTACACACTCTATTAGGGTACTCGTTGCTGACAAAACCTTCTGGCTGACTCATGTAAACATCTTCAGTCAACTTTCCATTAAGGAAAGTGGTTTTAACATCCATTTGCCAAATTTCATAGTCATGAAATGCAGCTATGGCTAACATAGCTCTAATAGACTTAATTTTGGCTATTGGAGAAAAGGTCTCATCATAGTCCACTCTAGGAATCTGAGAGAATCCCTTTGAAACCAGTCGAGCCTTATAAGTGTGTACATTACCATCCATGTCGGTCTTCTTCTTGAAGATCCATTTGCACCCTACAGTCTTACGACCTGGTACATTCTCAACCAAGTTCCCAACTTGATTATCATACATGGATTGTATCTCGCTATCCATAGCCTCTTTCCATTTAGTAGACTCAGGGCCTCTATGGCTTCCGTGTAGCTGTTAGGTTCATCCAGACCTACTAGTGTCTCATCACTAATAAGTGTCTCACCTTCCGTAGTAATATGGAAACCATAGTAATGCTCAGGTGCATTACTAACTCTTGTGGAACGCCTCAGAGGTACAGACTTGTCAATTGGCTCAACAGGAGTTTCCTCCTCAAGTTGAGGGCTAGGGTTTGATGTTCCTTCACCACTTCACTCTTGAAGTTCTTCAAGGTCAATTTGCCTCCCACTATCTCCTTGGCTTATAAATTCTCTCTCTCGAAAGACTCCTCTTCCTGCTACAAAGACCACATTATCACTAGGTCTGTAGAAGAGGTAACCAAAGGATCTTTGAGGGTAGCCGATGAAACTACACCTCTCGCTTTGGGGTTCTAGCTTTTCATGAGACTCGCGCCTCACAAAAGCCTCGCAACCCCAAATCTTGATGTGGTCTAGTTTAGATACTTTACCAGTCCACGTCTCGTGAGTTTTGGCAACTTTCTTTGTAGGAACTAGGTTAAGAATATGGGCGGCAATCTCTAAGGCATACCCCCAGAATGAAATTGGTAGCGAAGCTCGACTCATCATGGAACGAACCATATCCAACAAGGTTCGATTATGCCTCTCAGCCACACCATTCAACTGCGGTGTCCTGGGAGGTGTCAATTGTGAGACAATCCCACATTCCCTAAGATAGTCGAGGAACTCTAAACTAAGATACTCACCACCTCGATCGGATCGAAGCATCTTAATGTTCTTGCCCAATTGATTCTCGACTTCCTATTTAAATTCCTTAAACCTTTCGAAAGTCTCTGACTTATGCTTGATTAAGTAGACATATCCATATCTACTATAATCGTCAGTAAAAGTCAAATAATAATGATTAGCATCCCTTGTGGCATGTTTGAATGGTCCACACACATCCGTGTGTACAAGGTCCAACAAACCTTCACCACTCTCACAAGAACCTGTGAAGGGTGACCTTTTCATTTTTCCAAGTAAGCATGATTCGCAACTATCATCTGACTTTAGGTCAAATGACTCCAAGACTCCATCGTTTTAGAGTTGGCCTATGCGTTTCTTGCTTATATGTCCAAGACGACAATGCCATAGTGATGCTTTATCCAAGTTATTATTATTAACAGAATCAACACACAATACATTATTTCCTAAGTTATCAACCACAGATACAGTTTCATACACGCCATCGCAAGGTACTGCTTTAAAATAAATAACATTATTAAAGAAAGCATTAATCGAACCAACTTCATTATCAAATGAAAAGGTGAAACCTTGTTTATACAATGCATGAAAGGAAATAATATTTCTTGGCATTTCTGGCGAATAACAACATTTATTCAAATCTAAACTAAACCCACTACTTAGCGATAAAGTATAAACTCCAATCTTGGTGACAGGTGAAGCTTTCCTGTTTCCCATGATTATTCTTCCTTGCTCTACATTCTCACTTCTTCTTAATCCCCGCAAATCATAAGAGATATGAATACCACAACCGGTATCAAGGACCCATGAGTTAGAATGAGGTGAGTTATTAGATTAGATAATGTAAATACCTACATGGTTGGGTTTAAGTTTCCCATCCTTCACATCTTGCTGGTACTTTGGGTAGTTTCGCTTCCAATGTGCCTTTTCATGGCAATAGAAGCATTCAGCCTCCTTTGGGTCAGAAGAAGGAGTGATGAATCCTTTCTTGGTTCCACTTGAAGAAGAGCCATCAAGGGTCCTAACCTTGGTTCCCTTTGAAGAACTCTTTCTCTTCTTCCCTCGTCCTTTCCCGATTGCCAAGACAGGGGTGGAGTTGGTAGGAGTAGGAGTAGTAACAACCGCTTTACCCTTAAGACCACTTTCTGTGGTCTTTAAGAGTCCTTGAAGTTTGCTGAGAGTGACCTCTTCCTTATTCATGTGGTATGTCATGCGGAATTGATCATAACATGATGGTAAGGGGTGCAAAATAATATCTATTGCTAGCTCCTCGGGGAAGTTCACATTAAGCTTCAGCAAGCGGTCCACAAATCTTTCGATTTTCTGCATGTGGCCCATGATGGATTCTCCATCCTTCATTCGGGTTGTTATCATTGAGGAGATGATTTCATACCTCTCTTGTCGTGCACTCTGATGGTATCTTTCCATCAAATCTTGGTGCAGTTCAAAAGGGTAGTAGTGCTCGTAGGATTTTTGGAGATCGGCTGTCATAGTGGCCATCATGATGCATGCCACCTTGGTGGCATCCCTTTCATGTGCCCTAAAGTCAGTGATCTCTTGAGGAGTAGCAACTGTCTCATCAATCTCCTTAAGCTCCTTATCGAGGACATATTCTTTGTCCTCGTAGCGGGTAATCATTCGGATGTTTCTGATCCATTAAGTAAAGTTGGATCCATCAAAAGTGACTTTCCCACACAAGTTCATTAGAGAAAAGGAGCCATTAGGATTAGAGCCAGAAGCAGCAGTGTTTGCAGACATCTGAAAAGAAGAAAAGTTTAGTTTAGAAATAGAAATAGTCCTTAATAAAACACCCAAATGTAGTATTAAGGCTAGGACCCAATCACAATATATTATACTTGGAAGAGGTATGCCGTAATCTAAGTAATAACATATTTTAAAGGTAGGTGAATGACGATTCACCAATTTCCACCAAAGTCGAAATATTTAAAATATTTAATTTGGTTCTTAGAAACTCCTAGATTCTTTTGATATTCAATGAACTTTTCAAAGGCATGTTTCAATCTCGAGTGTGCCCTCCAAGTTTTGTGACTGGGATGCCAAGGTTCACAAAACGAGGTGTGAAGTAACCATGAAAATTACTTGGTACCCTTCATAAATTACCCCTCAATCGATGTGCTGGTTAACCACACACGCTCCATCGATACTATGATAAAAATTAAGTCACCCTTTACCTACCTTGTCAAGTACAAGTTAGTGTGTCGGTTAACCACACACGCTCCACTAATGACCTAGACAAAGTGTAAAGTGTAATTTCAAGGATTAGCACCTTATTCACATTTTTCCTAAAGTAACTAAGATTGGGAATTTAATAAAACATTTAGTTACTTTATAATATTTATCATACTTTTAATGAGAATTTATAAGTCCTTGTCTTACCCGTTCAGCTAACGACCCTCCACCAGTCAAGCAAGCGGTGGGCGAGAGTGGACACCCATTAAATTGCCATTTTATAGGCAACAACCTTATACCCACCTTATAGACCGGCTTCGTGAATGAGGCGTACTAGCGGTAAGACGAATTTAATCTTATACATATATATATATATATATATATATATTATTATTATTATTATTATTATTATTATTATTAACTTATAATATTATAAGTATGAGGGTTGAATTTTAACTTTTAAAATTCTAAGGGTTGGAACTAAAGTTTTAATCAAGACTTTACTTGTTCCAAAACTTGAGGGAAAGTTTTGTAAACTTTCAAAACTTTTCATTTCTTGTATCTTATGAGTTTATTAGGGTATTAAAAATGAAGACTCTTCATTTTTATAACCCATGTGTTCTTTTAATGGTGTTTAAACTAAGTGACTTTTGGTTCTCCATAACTTGAGGACAAGTTATGGACTCCATTAAAACACATAATGATCATGAATTAATCTACCACATATGTTACAAATAATTCCTATGATCATCTAAACATCATAAGATCAAGAACATGAATATGAACAGTTTCATGAATCAAAAATTACATTTAGAACTTTGTAATTTTGATAACTAGTTGTTGTAAATGGATTAGCAAAGACATTACTCCATCTAAAACAAGTTTTCAAGTACCAAAACAGTTTAGGGTAATGTTTCTAGTCCATTTCCAGCAAGTAAAGTCGAAAATCTGCAATCTGAGAGTCCTACTCGCCGAGTGCATAAAGCTACTCGACGATTAGGTTGAAGATTCACATGAACTCGACGAGTCCCCCCATGGACTCGGCCAGTTCATCAGGCAGAATGCAAAATATCGACTTTTTCAACTATTTAGCACAAATAACAAACAAACAAGCCTAGGCTCAGATACCACTGAAGGGTTTTGAGCATTCTAACACTTTATAAGTGTACATGCAACCCTAATAACCTTGGATCTATGTTTGTCTAATTATCATGCAAAGTTCATTTCCAAGGCTATGATCCTATCTTGCATACACGGGGAACACTTTTAAATTGAATAACAGATATAACTACATACCTTGTTGTTGTAAGTGTTCCTTGAAACCTTGTGAGCCTAGAACCTCAAGTGTGATGCCTCAAATGCTTCACACAACACCAAATGCAAAGTATAAACTTGAGAGAATACTCTAACACACTCAAAATCGACCAAGCCCTCTTGTTTCTGTAGTGTAGCTGATTTTGGGGAGAGACATGGTCCTTATATAGTGTGTTGCATTAGGTAAAACCCTAATGTAACATGACTCTTTATTTCTCAATCCATGGGTTAACTCCATGGAGCATCCTATGGGTGGAACCCAACTTGATAATCCATGGAGCCTTTTAGCCCACTATATAAGATATGGAAGATTTACATAATCTACCCATATATTTAATTAGTTATTCTTTTGATCTCTTAATTAATTCTAAATTAATTCTTGATGAAAACTAATTAAATAATATTATTAATATATTAGAACTTATAATATATTAATAAACCATATTTGTTATTTCTCTCATTTAGTTTATCCAACTGCATGGTGCCATGCAACCCAAATGGACCATGCCGGGTTGGGTCATGTATTTACCAGAAATAGTTATGGACTTAGACACCTTATCCAATAGTTCATACACTGCATTTCCCGGTAGGCACCGACGTGATTGAAGTTGCATTTGTTGCACGTTGGCAAACTTCCAGAATACTGCTTTACCGGAGCAGCAGCGGCAAACTTCCAGAATACTGCTTTACCGGACGACCTACTGCTTTTTGGCAACCTTAGCTTTCTTCTTGTTATCCCAAAATTTCCGCTTGGAGTCAGCGGTTCTTGCAGGTTCTGAGATGGCGAGGGTAGTTGTTGTTGCAGCCGGGGTACGAACCCCATGGTCTATGGCTCGCTATGTCAATCGCTTGGCACTATCAAATGTAGTGGGGTGTGATGCCAAGACATTTCCCTGGTATGGTGGCACTAGTCCCCATATGTAACACTCAATCTTCTTTCCCTCTGTATGAACCATGTTGGGACTGAGAGCCACCAGTTCGCAGAATCTAGCGGTATAAGCGGTTACGTTGGATCCCTTCATGGTTAGGCTCCATAGCTCTTCCTCCAGCTTTTGGATCTTGCCCCTCGGGTAGTACTCCTCAATCATGAGGTCTTTCAAAGTATCCCAGCCCATATCATTAGTCACTATAAGAGATAGTGACTTAACATGGTCGTTCCACCATGTTAGGGCTTTAGTTTCAAAGGTGCAAGTAGCGAACTTCACCTTCATCTCCTCGGAACAAGAGCAGATTTCGAAAACTGATTTGGTTTTCTCGAACCATTGTGAGAGGGAAATGACTCCGCCAGTCCCATTGAAGGATAAAGGCTTACAGTTCGTGAAGTCCTTATAGGAGCACTCTCTCGAGCGCACAGGAGCTTCAACCTGAACAGACTGAACAGGGGTTCCTCCTTTAACGGAACCAGATGATTGATACTGAGCCATGGCTGTAGACACAGCTGTAGCTACAACAATATTTAAGGTTGCAGTGTCGAACTGAGAAGTATGTGGTTGAGGAGGCAGAGGAGATGGTGTTTCGTTATTGAGGTTTCTCCGCGGATTTCTGCGAGTTGGCATCTTTGATCTATAGTTTATGAAGATGAAAATATTGATAATATTTCAATGGAAGAATTGATGGGAATGAATCATGGACTAACTCTTCATAGCCCAACGATACGATTGAGTGGAAACCTTAGTACTAATAGATGATCACATTTGGATAATAATTCCCATAATCTTAGGTAGCTGCCAATATTACTGGAATTACAGATGTAACAAGATCAGGAAAACGGCCAACAGAAATAGGCCTTACATCAACCAAAATGGGAAAATTTTGACAGAATTACAACCCACTAAGACCTAACAGGCCTACGATTTACAAAGATAAGGAATTAGACCTGAGTTTTACATAACTAGTTTATATCCAAAAGAGAGAAGTTTATGAGAATCTATCGGTGACGAGAACTACCAGAGTGAGTTCTTGATCCTGACAGAAGACGTTCTATGTCCCACATGCGCCTGTCAGCTTTAGCTTGCTGAGCTTGAAGTTCTCTGACTTCAGCTCGCGTTTCAGTGAGTTCTCTCTAAAGAGCTGCATTCTGAACCAGAGCCCTTTCATGAGCAGACTCTAGTTGGTGAATGTGGACAGTATTAACACCAGTGTTGGCATCAATCTCCAAGATTCGATTGATAGATGATTGAACCAATATCGTGTTTCGAGACATCCTACTAACCATGATGGGTAGGACTCTGTTAGCAGAACCCCCATCAGTGAGGTTGTAGAAACTTATGTCTCTATTGCAGGGAATGGATTGGCCATATTCATGGCTCCAGGTATTCAGGTTTGTTACCCACAGAGGTATGGGTCCTTGAAATACGGGTCGAGGGTTGTTATTCGGAGCCTGACCTACTTGATGATCATCCAAAGGGATTCGATGCTCATCATCGGACTTTGCTTTAAGCCATCCAACATTGTCATTGGGTGGAAAGTACGGGTTGTCATGATGATGAAATCCAGCCATTATATCTATGCGAGAAAAGGGGTAAGGAAATAATTAATAGACGGTTTAACTAGGTAATTATAAGGTGATCTCTATCAGTTACCCCAATGCATGACTTGGGCTTACTAATAAAGACCTTTAGTTCTTAGGTAAATAATCATAGTAACACTGAATACTCCTATAGTATTTTAAGTTTAATGTGATGCTCTACTACTTTTATTATGGTAGTGTTGGTAAGTTTTTAGACTTGTTGCAACCTCACAACCATCCTTAGGCACATGCTAGTCACTCCTCGGATAATGTAGTTGATCAGGCTACATCTTCCCAGGGTTGACCATATGTCTCTAAGTCTACTTGTGTTGCCCTACAATCGTAATACTTTTGTACTGTCTTAGTGACATTGATTTTAGTATGAATGTAGGTATGTATACTTAATTAAATATTTTTAATATTTAAAGTATAAACTCTTAGTCAGAGTACTTTAGTCCCAATGTATTTATAGTTAGTATATCTTTTATGGGTTGATATACTCAATTCACTATAAACAATGCTCTGATACCAATCTGTCACACCCTAAAACCATGAATGGCGGAAACATTCTGGGGCGGAGGACGTCATGTATAGTATCACAACAATGAATAGTAGTAAACAAGCAACAACATCATCCATTACATTAATAATATAATTTCATACATGTGTGTTATGTCAATGTTATAGACACCAAAAATATACATATCAAAATAAAAGATGAGTCTTGAACGAACTCCATCTTCTCGAAAGCATAACACCTGTACCTGTCTAGTGGTGACCTGAGAATACAAGTAATTTTGAAAGCGAGTATCAGCTTAATGCTGGTGAGATCGTAAGTATATTAATGTCTGTGTTTGTATGAAAGAAATTGTAATTTGTTTGTAAGATGCAATGTATAAGTTTTGTAAAGCCTGGCACCTATGTTTCGTACTAAGAGTAGCCTTCTACCAAGACATCTAGTAAATGTGTGTGTGTCTCTTGTAAGAGTGTGTATTTTCCCAAATCCAACTATCATTAACCAAAATATAGTTTTTACATTACCGTGCATCGTGTGAATGTTCACGAAGTGTTGTACTAAGTAACTACTGCTGTACTAATTACCTTAAACAAATTGTTATTTAAAGTACCATGTGATCGGCCTGTACCCTGCTACCGACTCAGTAGTAAAATGACGATGAAAGACGCCGTAAGTAATGACATTTGGCACCCGTATACTTGCAAGTCCCACTGTAGCGAACAACAAGGTGTAGGATAGTCAATCCAGTATAGATCTATATGCAAGCTCATACGCTCCACAATTAAGGAGATTCTGGATACAAAAATAGTCATGGAAGGTAGTTTCATGTCTCGTTTAATGGCTCACATAACTGAATGTAATGTATATGTAATGTATGTGCTAGCTGTATTGTGTGTTCTTCCTTTGTCTAGCCTGTATGTTTGTTTCTCATCACTATGTATTATGTTTGTTTCTCATCATTATGTATTATGTTTGTTTCTCATCACTATGTATTATGTTTGTTTCTCATCACTATGTATAATATTTGTTTCTCATCACTATGTATTATGTTTGTTTCTCGTCACTATGTATAATGTTTGTCTCTCATCACTATGTATTATGTTTGTTTCTCATCATTATGTATTATGTTTGTTTCTCATCACTATGTATTATGTTTGTTTCTCACTATGTATAATGTTTGTTTCTCATCATTATGTACTATGTATGTTTCTCATCACTACGTATTATGACTCATGTATGAACTGACTCTTTGTATGATTCATTGTTCTTGTATTAGTATTAGTGAAACCCTAAACTACGCCTATTGTAGTTTACTAGAATATAACTTGTACGTATGAACATGGAAGTATACCGTTGCTACCCAAGGGTATTGAATTGATTGGAAGGACCTTTTATGACTATATATGTACACATGATATATAACTAATATTTAAACGACCTTCGGACGGATACCCGATACCCCACCAGACCACATCTCAACCGCGAAAGGGAAATAAGGCGGATAGGTTTCCTGATTCCTTTAAACATTGCTTATATAACTATACCTATATAGGCATGCAATTGATAATAAGTATAACGGAGATTAGGTAAATGTATTTGATAAGCAAAACAGTTTGATAAGCAATTTGAACAGTAAGGAAATCACTGGTTTTGTAGTTATTAATCACATGTGATTGATGTAATAACTATAAGTATTCATCTTGAATTCCTCCCCCCCCCCCCCCCCCCATAAAAGCATTTAAAAAAATTTAAACCATTGATTAAGGGTATGAACTCACCTGTAGTGAGTGGTACGGATGTACTGAAGATGTAGGATTGATAGGTGTCAAGTGAAGTCCTGAACAGACTCTATGATCCTAGTTAACATATAATCACACATATATGTACCCAAATAGTCTTAAACTACTAATTGATAATGATAAGACCTCCTAGAACATGCTAAACACCTTATATAAGTGTTATTATCCCTAAGGATGGCATCTAAGTTGTTGTAGGTCAAGGCTAGAGTGTTTGGGGTTCAAGGGTAAACTCCTTTGGAGTTGACGGTTTTCTTGATCATTACCCAAGGAGTTTATGGCAGTAAACTCAAGTGTTTACGGTCGTAAACTCTACAGTTTATGACCATAAGTTGTTTTGAGGTTTTACAAATCCTTTGAAGCATTTCTACTTGGTGGTTAGGCCTTTGGAAGGGATTAGGGCGTTATTACACTCCTTGGAGGAGTTTATGGCCCCAAGGCCATTTCCTTTTGGGTTTACTACTATAAACCCATATGGAAAGTGGTATTGTTATGTTTTCAAGTCCTCAGCTCAACAAGGTAAAAGTCTAGGTTAGATTTTAGGCCTAAGGAAGGAATATGGTCCATTTATACCCACATTGGGGTGTTTATGGTTTTGGGAGATCCCCAAACCATAAACACATATTGATGATGGACTTTGGTGTTTTTCATGGCTTAAACACATCAAGGAAGGATTTAAACATCAATATAGGGCTAGATAAAAGACTTAGGCACATTTTTCTGCCTTACTTGGTGTTTACGGCCCAAGAACATTCTTGGACCGTAAACACCTTTCACTTTGTGTTCTTGGGACATTTTCCTGATGTAAACATGTATAGCAAGCTTTAAATGACTCTATGATAGAAGTACTTACTTTGTGGAAGCTTGAAATGAACTTAAAGTCCAAGAACACTAGTGTGTGTTCTTGGTGTTTTGGAAATCTAATCAAAACATGAAATTCGATGGATTAAAGGATGTATAATCACTAAATGTTGTGATATAACAACTAATTAAGCCAAGAAGTACTTACGTTTTCGGGAAATCGGGCGAAAATCGGGATGATATTTGAGAGTGTTTTGAGGTTACTCTTTTAGGGTGTAAATGAAAAGTGTCTACTTTGGGGAGTAAACTCATGCTTAAGGCATGAGTTTACGGCTTTTGAGGGAGTTTACGGCCCAAACATAAAATTTTATCCGTGAATTTCTAAGCTACGTGGTATTCACGGTTTAGAAATTTCAAGACCCGAGATGGCCCATCCGTTCACCCATTCGTTTAAGGATTAATTATTAAAATAATAAAACGAAGTGTAATTTCCTAAAAATAAATAAAAGTGAACTTGAGTTATAATATGAAGTGATTGATTTTTAGGTTTGACCGAATGAAAATTCCGGGTTGTCACAATACATGACTCAGTTACGGGATGCAATTATTGAGCCTTCGGGTGCTCATGGGCTTTCTTCTAGTGCTAGGGAAGTTTCCTAGGCTTGGGGTTGTTTGGGAGATTTAGAAAGAGAGTAGAGTGAAGAAGAATGGGTTTTTGGTGTGAAAAATGAGTACACTCTTGGTTGGTATTTATAGGTTAGAAATGACACCAAATCTTCAAGTTTGTCCTCTAACTCGTGGATTTTGTCCTCCAACTCGTCGATTTGGTGCCACTTGTCAGCATTTGGTGGCAAGGCATGGGGAGAAAGCAAGGGTTGAGATTTTTCCATGTCACCCACTTCGCAAAGCACCCTTTTGATTTCTAAATTTCGTCACTTTCGCACACGAGCTCCATTTTCGAGGTTATTGTTGGATTATGAGCATTCTAACACTCCTAAGTGTACATGCAACCCTAAATACCTTGGAGCTATGTTTTCTCTATTATACATGCAAATATGAATATTCCAAGGTATTACCCTAACTAGCATATAATCTTTTCATACTTGGGGTAATAAAATAGATAGAATACATACCTTGTTGATGTAGCTTGACTCCATGAAGCTCAAGAGCCTAGTGCCCCAAGTGTGACACCTCAAATGGTTTACACAACATCACCAACACATGGAATAACCATGAGAAGAAGACACTTCATGCTCAAATTGGCTAGCCCTCATATATGTATCACTAGTGCCAATTTCTTGAGATAAAGGGGTCTTTATATAGTGTAGCTATTAGGGTTACACCATGTAACTCATGACTTTACCCATGCCTTATGCTCCATGGGTTTTAACCTCCTTGGAGTATCCATGGGTCACTACATGGGTTAAAGCCAACATAAGGAATCTTGGATCATAAGCCGACATATATAAGAATTAATGATTTACACAATCAATCCCCATATATTTAATTAGTCTTTTTTATCACTTAATTAAGTCCAAATTAATTCTTAATCAATACTAATTAAATAACATGATTTCATATTAATATATTAGAACTTATAATATATTAATATGTCACAAATGTCCTCTTCTCACAAATGGTCTATCTAAATGTTCCGATGCCATTCAACCCAAATGGGCCACGCCGAGTCGAGTCAAGTACATACCAATTATAGTTATGGACATAGACACTAATCCAATAGTGTCCAACTTGGATAACTCTAAAACTATTATTGTGTACGATTTCAAAACCTAGCTGGAAATTGTAGCTCTCAAAAGCCGTTGTCGAACTCTGACCTTGTCGATGAACTCTTACCTTTGTTAATGGCTTGTCCACTAGATAAGGGATCATATATTCCTCCATTCAAGATATCTTATGGACGGAGACATCGACTATAAATCAATCTCTCTGTCCATTTGTTGTTTCCCGATTTCCAATTCATGATGACCGACTAATTGAATAAATCACATTAGTCATGGCTTGGTCAAGCACTTTGGGGTGTCATCACTAAATCATCGAGGGGCCCACAAATATCGCTTTTATCCCAAAGGTAAAAGGAATGGATAAACTTTGACTCATATGGCTTGTTCTACTACTTGTTGAATCATACACAAAGGCACGTTTTATAACATCGAGTTACCAATGCGTTTTCATGCGATCAATGTATAATCTACTCATAGTAACAACTCATATTTCTAGGTTTGAATAATATAAGATAATATCATCTCATGATCATCCGTGATAAAATCCATGAAGTGATTCCAATGAGCATGGGTTGAATCCAATACTCAGAACTTATGAGCACTCCTGAGTGTTGTAGCACCACTTTGTCCAACAAGTTAGACCTCTACAAGCCAACCCATGACAGTCTTGATTCATATCTACTTCCAACATATGACCGACTGTGGACGGTTTGAATAACTTAGTCATTCAGGAAGAATGACCTAGTTATTCTGGTAGTCAAAACATGCAAAGTGAAACACAAGAATAATCAAATCCAATATGGTCTAAGAACTTATGAATATAAATAAAACATCTTTAATTAATCACCATATTGATTACCCATCATTCATTGCATACTGTTTCAAACTATTAACTTTATACTAGAATTAAAACAATAGTTGTCCCATGCTCCAAGCATGTACACTATGTTTTTCTACACACTAGTCATGCCATACACCAAGTATCCATACTACGTTTGTCTATGATCTTTACTTTGTGAAAGAGATCGATTAAACGTAGTTCCAATGATTATCATTTCACACCCCCAATTCCTTACAGCAAATGCAAGAATTCCAAATTCATGCCATTTATTGAAATCTGTTAGATTCTAAACTTATATGTATTGATACTCTTGTAATGATTATGCAAAAACTCACAAATACTTGACAACAAATATTACAGAGCATTCCAAAGGAGATCAACTCCTTGGAAACATCCTTCTTACATTAAGTTTCAGTGACAATAGTCAAATTCGGGTCAAGTCTAAGTCGAACAAAGTCATCAAGTCAAACCGGTCAACTCAATTAATCCTTGTATATTAAGGTTTGTGTTATGTAATTACTATATAACTCACTATTTTAATAAGAAAACATCACTTGGAAAATTTGTGTGTTTAATTTTCCTTAGCCTTAGTGCTAAACAATGAACAAAAACGATAAAACAATGTTGCATACTCGTCGGGAGTGTGTAAGATCCTAAAACTTGGCTTAACGGGGTTCATGAACCTTGCGTTGCAGAGCCAAACACTCACAATTGTCACACATGAAACCTTTCTCAATTTTTTTCACTCTATCTCTCTCTATTTTGAAATCTCTCCCAAATCTCTCTTTGTATGTGACATCTCTCCCAAAGCTCTCTTTGTATGAGAAATCCCTCCAAGAATGTGAATTCTCTCCCAAATCTCTCTTTGTATGAGAAATCCCTCCAAGAATGTGAATTCTCTCCCAAATATCTCTTTGGATGAGAAATCTCTCCAAGAATGTGAAATCTCTCCCAAATCACTCTCAAAAGTTCCTTAAACTTTTTGTAGTATTTCGGGCCATCCCGACCCTTAACCGGGTCAAAAACCACTTAAAACGGGGCAAAAACGGTCAAAAAGGGCTTAAGGACCCGAAACCCCTCTTAAGGAGCCGATCCTTCTTAAGGACCCAAAACCCCTCTTAGGAAACGAACTTGTCAGAAGCGAAGGCATCAAAAGCGAACCTTCCCTTCGGACCGAGCCTCGCATAAGGACCGAACCCTCCCCTCGGACCGAACCTTCGGTCTATTTCACTCCATTTCGCGTCTTACACCTTCGCCCCATTTTGCCTTTGGCCCTTGATCAGAAGGGACCGAACCTCAGCCAGGACCGAGAGGTCTCGTAGGGAAGCTTATTTTCTCTCGGTTTTCGAATAGTTTTGCGTTTTAGGTCCGTTTTTAATTATTTTAACGCAGGATTTTCACCCAAAACTTTATTTTAACTTATAAGACCCCATATTTACTAATTATCCACGTTTTTTTGGGATAAACCTTATCCAAGAAGAGTGGGTGAAGTACAAGAGGTGGAGTGTTGACTTATCTTTGCATTATAACACAAGCAACCCTCATACCCACTCCATGCCTAACCCACACTCCTGCCCACCATACCTTGTAACTTCCTTGTACTTTATACCTCTCTCACAAGTCATCCCCACATTTTTAGAGCTGGTCACTCAAACTCTCTCCTCATTTCCTTTCACTTTCTCTAATTTCACCAAAAATCAAACACAACTTTTCTCTCTATCTCAAGACTCCAAGGCTGATATTCAAGCTTTATTCTTCTCTTGGTAAGTATAATTCATCCTCCTTGTGATTATTGTAATTCCTTCTACTCAAATCATTGATTGCTTACACAAACTCCATCACTTCGATGTTAGATTCTCGAAAATCTTCAAGGCATCTTCAAGTGTTCTTGAGTTGATCACTTCCATTCATCAACAATCATCTACTGAAATCACTCAAGGTGAGTTCATACCACTACATTTTCATGCTTTCTTAAGTTTTTAGGGGGGAATACAAGTTAAAACAACAAGAACATAACTAAAATTTTCTAACAACTTTCGTCAGAAAAGTTGGACTCCATTCACGGACTGTTTTGGACAACTTTAACATTTTAGTTTTCAAAAATGTTTTAGGTGCAAGCAGTTCTAGTTCTTATCTTTAAAATGATGACTTGCACATCTCCATTCAATTTTTCTACAATTTATGGTGATATTTACAAAACTTCCTATCAATTGAAACACCCATCCGGACCAGTCTGTGATTATGGACTATTTCATTCAGGTTAGAAGTCATTAAAAATCATGATAAAAATTATGAGTAAACTAGACACATTCTAGGGACTCTCAGAATTTACGGATTTATTTTTGGATTTGTTATGGTTTTTCTATGACTTCTCTAAAATGATGCAGAAAGGTTAAAAACTTGTTAACAACTTATAACTTTCATAACACTTTGTATTATGTTGAGCAAAGTGTATAAAAATAAGTTCTAAATATTGAATGTGTTTCCGTGTTAGTTTATCATCATAAACTGAAACTTAGTCATTCATGATAATATTATACATTCATTTAGAACACATATATTAAGTTATAATAAGCATAAATTATGGGTTATAACACTAATGTGTTTTCATAAAAGAGTACTTATACATTACAAACATTTCGGATAAACTATAATAGGTATAGTCTATGTATCATTTACTTCTCAAACTTATTATTCAAAGGTCTTCAGTTTAGTTCACGCAAATCTGTTAATGAATAAATTTATGAGTCATTCACTTCGGGTTACTTCCAAAGTAACAAAGTCAAAGAGTCTTGTAAATTGTAACGAGAGTCTCTTGTAGGGAGAACGTGATAGTTGTGTATAGATTTATATTGGGTTTGACAAACCCACACCTGAGTTGCTTGCAACAGCTAGACCGGCAGGTCTGTGGTGACAAGTGTCATTTAACAACGACGTCTGAAGAACGTCGTATTACGAGCCCGTCTATGTCAAGTATGGTTATGATATCTCACATGTGGTATTAACAAATAATAAGATTTAAGGGTTCTAACTTCAAATTAGCGAGTTATGTCGATTTAGCTCACAAAAATTACTTTAAGTACGGGAAAATACTTGTACGCTTTCATATCAAAAGGGTTCTATGCCGATTTAAAACCACAGTTATACCATTAAGTATGGAAAATACTTGTTCATTCTTGGTTATGGGATTTACGACCTCGTAACTTTTTAAAGGAAAGTATTGGATTTTTCTTGGTGACACACAACACATTACAAAGAACGGTTTCCAAACTCTTTATCTCAAAAACTTATGAACTCACCAACCTTTGTGTTGACACTTTTTCAAACTACTTGTATTCTCAAGAAACCACTAAACAGGAAATCAAGCGCATTTTGAGGATGGGACATTAAGGCGTCAAACATTTCATATTTTGTCAGCATATTGTAATTGATTTTGAAACATGTAATTTCTACAATGATGTAAGTCTTTCAATTATATATATGTTGGTTGTGTTTTCTTAAATTGCTATTGCAATTGTTGTTATGATACCATACATGAAGTCCTCCACCCCCGGACGTTTCCGCCATCCTTGATTTGGGGGTGTGACAGATTGGTATCACAACACAGTTTATAGTGAATTAAGTATATCAAACAACGTAGGATATACAAACTATAAACACATTTGGGACTAATAGCCTCTGATTTTAACATTTTAACGGGTTTTACTTTTAGAAAATGAATAGTTTCTTGTTTAAAAGTATACCTACATGCATTACATACTTGCGTAGTGTCATAACTAGAAGAACATAAACTAAAAGAAGAGGAGTTGAACGCTATGAGTATGCCTTGGTATGAGTAATCAGTTCTGGTAAGGATATAGCCTAATCGACTATATTTGTCCGAGAGGTGACTTACTCATACTGGGGGATAGTCGTAGGGGCAAAAAATCTAATAACCTAACTTCACCCTACAAACAATGCTCTAAAAACCAAATCTAAACATTTAAGCTACTATAGGAGTATTTTTATGTTGCTATATCGCAACATTATTATTATTAACCTCTATCTGCTTCTTACACCCCTATTCTCGCGCAGACAACATGGCAAGATTCCACTTACTAGGAGACCCATACTTTCCCAATCAGGGAAATGCTGGATGGATAGAAGAAGAACCCGAAGAGCTGATTGAAGAGGACCCTGAAGAGGATCCCGAAGAGGATCTCGAAGAAGAACCCGAAGAAGAAGAAGAAGAAGAAGAAGAAGAGGCAGACAAAGAAGAAGAAGTGGAAGACGACGAGGTAGACATGGATGGGGATGAAAGTGAAGAAGAACCAGAGGAGGAAGTGTTCAACCCTCCTTACATCTCCAGGGTGCCTGCGAACCGCTTTTGCCATAACGGGCCTGAGCCCCGTTGGGCAACCATGATCGAAAGGTGGAGCCGGCAACAATGCCAGCAGTCACCATATGGAGACCAACGAGGTTACTATGACCTCAGTCATGGGGGAACGGCTGACAGAGCCCTCCCCGTTATGGTCCAAAACATCACGAACTTGAGGAACCAGAGTAGGGAAATGGCAGACCAGGTTCGAAATGTCAGCGCTATTACGGCAGCCACTGATGCACGCACCCGGGATTTGGAGAGGGACTTCTATCCAGTGTACCAACTCATTGAGGACTTTACCACGGCTCGAGCGGAGGTAAGGGAGTACCAGGAGAGGCACGCAGCTCTCGAGGAGAGAGTGATTGCGGCCGAACGCCGGATTGCGGAGCTTCAGGGAGCCTCAACCTCATCTCAGAACCACCATGGTCCAGATGCCACCCGCTGCGAGTAGTGTTTGCACTGCTCATGTTTTGTTATAAATCTAGGGTTTCGAGTATGCGTTGGTGCTACTCTTTATTGCGAAAGGTTGACCCCGCAACTAAGTGATCATACTAGTCAAAGGGGCTTTTGTACTGCCAACACTTTATTTTTTATTATGATGTAATGTAGACCCTTGTGAAGTCAAATTTCTCAAAATAATATGTACTAACAAGTTATCAATGAATTTGGCATGTATTTTACTTCCTTGAATGTTGACATGAACTAAACACATGACTCTGCTTGGGTCAACACTATTTAATTCATAAATTTAATTGCATAAAATTTTTGATGAATAAACTTCTAAAGTAATAAACTCGGGATAAAATACAATTGAGATGAAACCAGTAACACTCGACTCGTTATTACTATTGAAGTCTTACCGACTTGTCATTTAAAATTATGACAGAACTATGCCACTAAGGAAAAGACCAAGACCTTCTGGTAGCACAGCACCACCTCCTCCTCCGCCGCCACCACAAATTGATCCAGCAATGTTCCAGGCTACAGTAACAACAACTGTGGCAGCAACTATGTCACAAATCAGCCCTAACGGTAATGGTGGATCTGGATCTGGTGCTACACCCTCTAATCAGGGTGACAGTTCGGGGCGCACAAAGGAATGCACTTACAAGGACTTCACAAATGGCAAACCCGATTCTTTCAATGGAAGCGGGGGCATCATCGCACTAATGCAATGGTTTGAGAGAACCGAAGCAATCTTCGAAATTTGTGCTTGCCCCAAAGCGAGCAAAGTCAAGTATGCGGCATTCACTTTCATTGGAAGTGCTCTAACTTGGTGGAACGGCAGAGTTGAGTCGCTTACTCCTGCAGTGGCTAACTCTATAAGCTGGGAGGATTTAAAAGCTTTGATGTTGAAGGAATATTGCCCAAGAGGCGAAGTGCAAAAACTGGAAGAGGAACTCTGGAACCTCAAGATGTCGGGGACGGATCTCGAAGCTTATACCACCCGATTTACTGATTTAGCACTCCTCTGCCCCGCAATGGTCACTCCAGAGGAGAAAAAGGTAGAGCGATACCTTTGGGGGCTATCATCCCAGATTCATGATAGTATACTGGCCTCGAAACCTACTACCTTTGAGAGTGCCAAGGAATTGGCACAACAACTTATCGACCATAAGGCCAGCCATGGTACCGTAACCACCACCCCCGGTCAAACAAAAGGAGGTAACAATAAAAGAAAGTTTTGGAGTAACAAAAAGAAACAGTCAGCATCAGAATCCACCAAGAAACAACAAAGTGTCACCATTCATGCTACCACTACTCCATCCACTCCGGCCCCACAGAAGCAATATGCGGGAACTCTTCCCAAGTGAAACTTCCACCACACCGGTGCTTGTCGGGAAATGCACTGCAGTAATTGCAACCAGAAGGGGCACACTGCTTGATTATGTAAAATTCCAGCCCAACCCGCCCCTCAAGTCGCCCCGACTGCCAACACAGGAGCAAGTCAAACCTGCTACGGATGTGGAGAGACAGGGCACTTCAAAAGAAACTGCCTAAAAACACGAAACACTAATGTTGGGGGTACAGGAAGAGTCCTAACTTTAGGGCATGGAGAAGCAGTCAAAGAGCCCTCGGTGGTTACTGGTACGTTCCTCCTCAATAACTCTTATGCATGCGTACTTTTTGATAGTGGGGCAGAAAGAAGTTTCGTAAGTCACCAATTCAAACATATACTTAAACGAAATCCCCATTCATTTAAAGATTCATACGTCGTAGAAATGGAAAACAGAAAGGCTGAGCGCACTAATGATATTTACTTAGGGTGTACTCTCACTCTAGAGAACCACTCGTTCAAAATCGATCTAATGCCAGTCAAAATAAAAAGTTTCGACGTCATCATTGGTATGGATTGGTTGGGTCCTAATTGTGCCGACATTTTATGTTACGAAAGGGTCGTCCACCTCATGCTTCCAAATGACAACACACTCATCGTTTATGGCGACAAACCTAGTGCGAACCTACAAATCATCTCTTGTGTCAAAGCACAAAAGTATCTCCGAAAGGAATACCATGCTTTCTTAGCCCACGTTGTAGACAAGAATCAAGGGGTAAAGGACATCAAAGACATTCCGGAAGTGTGCAACTTCCCCGACGTATTCCCAGAAGATCTGGCAGGTGTACCGCTCGCACGACAAGTTGAATTCCGAATCGACTTACTTCCCGGTGCTACCCTCGTAGCTAAAGCACCATATCGCCTCGTACTAGCAGAAATGTAGAGCTGTCTAGTCAATTGAGGGAACTATTAAGCAAGGGATTCATCAGACCGATCTTTTCACCCTGGGGAGCACCAGTACTATTTTTGAAAAAGAAGGATGGATCCTTTCGCATGTGCATCGATTATGGGGAGTTAAATAAACTTACCATCAAAAATCGATATCCCCTACCCCGAATCGACGACCTTTTCGACCAACTTCAGGGAGCGAGCTACTTTTCAAAAATCGACTTGAGGTCGGGTTACCATTAATTGCGAGTTCAAGAAGAAGAAATCCCCAAGACGGCATTCTAAACTCTCTATGGACACTACGAATTTCTAGTGATGCCATTTGGATTAACAAGCGTGCCTGCGTTATTCATGGATCTGATGAATCGAGTGTGTCGACCATTCTTAGATAAATTCATGATTGTGTTCATCGATGATATCTTGGTCTATTTAAGGAGCGAAGAAGAGCACATGCAACACCTGCGACTAATACTGGAGACACTAAGATCCGAGAAGCTTTACGCCAAGTTTTCAAAGTGCGAATTTTGGCTCTGAGAAGTGGGATTCCTTGGCCACATGGTAAGCAAGAAAGGAATACATGTGGATCCCTCAGAGATCAAGGCGATTGAAAATTGGTCAGCACCTACAACGCCAACTAAAATCCGAAAATTTTTGGGATTCGCGAGTTACTACCAAAGATTCATACAAAACTTCTCCAAGATTGCTAAGCCCCTCACCACCCTGACTCAGAAAGGCGTGATGATCAAATGGGAAGATAAACAAGAAGCCGCCTTCCAGACACTAAAGCAAGCTCTATGCAGCGCACCAATCTTGTCTCTTCCAGAAGGAAGTGATGACTTCGTGGTATATTGTGATGCTTCAAATCAAGGCCTCGGATGCGTGCTCTTGCAGAGAGGGAAAGTCATCGCCTATGCGTTAAGACAACTTAAGACACATGAAGTTAATTACACTACCCATGACCTTGAACTGGGAGCGGTAGTGTTCGCCTTAAAGATCTGGAGGCACTACATCTACGACACAAAATGCACTATCTTCACCGATCATAAAAGTCTTCAGCATATCCTCAATCAAAAAGAGCTCAACATGCGGCAACGAAGATGGATTGAACCGCTTAACGACTATGAGTGTGAAATTCGCTACCACCCGGGCAAGGCCAATGTAGTGGTTGATGTCCTAAGCAGGAAGGAATATTCGCGCCGCCGAGTAAGATCCTTAACCATGACCATCCATTCCCACCTGGCCACGCAAATCAAGGAAGCTCAACTAGTAGCCTTGAAACCAGAGAATGTGGCGGGTGAGGCATTAAGGGGAATGGATAAGAACTTAGAAGTCAAGGATGATGGAACTCGTTATCTCATGAACCGAATCTGGACACCAAAGTTCAGTGGGTTCCGAGACGTGGTCATGAATGAAGCACACAAGACTCGATACTCCATCCATCCAGGGTCAAATAATATGTATCTAGACCTCAAAAAGTTATACTGGTGGCCGAACATGAAATCTGAGATTGCTACTTATGTGGGCAAGTGTCTGACTCGCGCCAAGGTCAAGGTGGAATACCAGAAAACCTTAGGACTACTACAACAGCCTGATATACCGGAATGGAAGTGGGAACGGATAACCATGGACTTCATAACCAAGCTGCCTAAGACTTCAAGCGGGTTTGACACCATATGGGTAATCGTAGACAGATTGACCAAGTATGCGCACTTCCTGCCAATAAAGGAAACCGACAAGATGGAGAAGTTAACCAGGACGTACATCAAGGAGATTGTGTGATTGCATGGTATACCAATATCCATTATCTCCGACCGAGATAGTAAATTCACTTCGCGATTTTGGCAGTCCCTACAGAAATCCTTGGGAACTAGGCTAGACATGAGTACGGCCTACCATCCACAAACCGACGGGCAAAACGAGCGCACCATACAAACATTAGAAGACATGTTGAGAGCCTGTGTGATAGAATTGGGTATGGCATGGGATACCCATTTTCTGCTGATTGAATTCTCCTACAATAACAACTTTCACACTAGCATTAAAGTCGCTCCATTCGAAGCTCTCTACGGTCGCAAGTGCAGATCACTCGTGTGTTGGGCCGAAGTGGGGGACACCCAGCTAGCTAGGGGGAAAGTCCCTAATAGCACACTTACTGGTCCTGAAATCATAAGGGAGACCACAGAAAAGATTGTTCAAATTCAGGAAAGACTGAAGGCGTCTTGTGATCGACAAAAGAGTTACGCAGACAAGCGACGCAAACCCTTAGAATTCCAGGTCGGAGATCGGGTACTACTAAAAGTTTCCCCTTGGAAAGGAATAATACATTCGGTAAACGTGGGAAACTAAAGCCAAGGTACATCGGACCGTTTGAAATCCTTGTCAGGATTGGACCTGTGGCGTACAAACTCCGATTACCACAAGAATTTAATAACATACACCCCACATTTCACGTATCCGACTTAAAGAAGTGTCTGTCTGACGAGACACTTGTAATACCTCTCGACAACATCGAAGTTAACGAAAATCTCCACTTCGTGGAAGAACCAATTGAGATTATGGATCGGGAGGTCAAAAGAACGAAACAAAGTCGTATTCACATCGTGAAGGTCCGATGGAACGCTAAACGCGGACCTGAGTTCACCTGGGAACGTGAAGACCAAACGAAACATAAATACCCGCATCTTTTCCCAAACTCATGAAGTCCCAGCCAAAACGTAAATTTCGGGACGAAATTCCCTCTAACGGGGGGGGGGGGGGGTGATGTGACAATAGTCTAATTCGGGTCAAGTCTAAGTCGAACAAAGTCATCGAGTCAAACCGGTCAACTCAATTAAACCTTATATATTAAGGTTTGTGTTATGTAATTACTGTATAACTCACTATTTTAATAAGAAAACATCACTTGGAAAATTTGTGTGTTTAATTTTCCTTAGCCTTAGTGCTAAACAATGAACAAAAACGGTAAAACAATGTTGCATACTCATTAGGAGTGTGTAAGATCCTAAAACCTGGTTTAACGTGGTTCAAAGTCCTTGCGTTGCGGAGCCAAACACTCACAATTGTCACACATGAAAGCTCTCTCTATCGTTTTCACTCTATCTCTCTCTATTTTGAAGTCTCTCTTTGTATGTAAAATCTCTCCCAAATCTCTCTTTGTATGAGAAATCTCTCCAAGAATGTGAAATCTCTCCCAAATCTCTCTTTGTATGAGAAATCTCTCCATGAATGTGAAATCTCTCCCAAATCTCTCTCAAAAGTTCCTTAAACTTTTTGTAGTCTTTCAGGCCATCCCGACCCTTAACCAGGTCAAAAACCGCTTAAAATGGGGCAAAAACGGTCAAAAGGGACTTAAGGACCTGAAACCCCTCTTAAGGAGCCGAACCCTCTTAAGGACCCGAAACCCCTCTTAGGAACCGAACTTGTCAGAAGCGAAGGCATCAGAAGCGAACCTTCCCTTTGGACCGAGCCTCGCATAAGGACCGAACCCTCCCCTCAGACCGAACCTTCGGTCCATTTCGGTATATTTCACTCCATTTCGCGTCTTACACCTTTGCCCCATTTCGCCTTCGGCCCTTAATCAGAAGGGATCGAACCTCAGCCAGGACCGAGTGGTCTCGCAGGGAAGCTTATTTTCTCCCGGTTTTCAACTAGTTTTGCGTTTTAGGTCCGTTTTTAATTATTTTAACGCGGGATTTTCACCCAAATCTTTATTTTAACTTATAAGACCCCATATTTACTAATTATCCACGTTTTTTGGGATAAACCTTATCCAAGAAGAGTGGGTGAAGTAAAAGAGGTGGAGTGTTGACTTATCTTTGCATTATGTCACAAGCAACCCCCATACCCACTCCATGCCTAACCCACACTCCTCCCCACCATACCTTGTCACTTCCTTGTACTTTTTACCTCTCTCACAAGTCATCCCCACGTTTTTAGAGCTGGTCACTCAACCTCTCTCCTCATTTCCTTTCACTTGCTCTCATTTCACCAAAACTCAAACACAACTTTTCTCTAAAACTTTTTCTCTCTATCTCAAGACTCCAAGGCTGATCTTCAAGCTTTATTCTTCTCTTGGTAAGTATAATTCATCCTCCTTGTGATTATTGTACTTCATTCTACTCAAATCATTGATTGCTTACAGAAACTCCATCACTTCGATGTTAGATTCTCGAAAATCTTCAAGGCATCTTCAAGTGTTCTTGAGTTGATCACTTCCATTCTTCAACAATCATCTACTGAAATCACTCAAGGTGAATTCATACCCTTACATTTTCATGCTTTCTTAAGTTTTTAGGGGGGAAAACAATTTAAAACACCAAGAACATAACTAAACTTTTCTAAAAACTTTCGTCAAAAAAGTTGGACTCCATTCACGGACTATTTTGGACAACTTTAACATTTTAGTTTTCAAAATTGTTTTAGTTGCAAGTAGTTCTAGTTCTTAGCTGTAAAATTACTACTTGCACATCTCCATACAATTTTTCTACAATTTATGGTGATATTTACAAAACTGCCTATCAATTCAAACATCCATTCGGACCAGTCTATGATTATGGACTTTTTCATTCAGGTTGGAAGACATTAATTATCATAATAAAAATTATGAGTAAACTAGACACATTCTAGGGACTCTCAGAATGTACGGATTTAGTTTTCAACTTGGTATGGTTTTTCTATGACTTTTCTAAAACGATGCAGAAAGGTTAAAAACTTGTTAACAACTTATAACTTTCATAACACTTTGTATTATGTTGAGCAAAGTGTAAAACAATAAGTTCTAAATGCTGAATGTTTTTCCTTGTTATTTTATCATCATAAACTGAAACTTAGTCATTCATGATAAGATTATACATTCATTTATAACACATTTATTAATTTATAATAAGCATAAATTATGGGTTATAACACTAATGTGTTTTCATAAACGAGTACTTATACATTAAAAACATTTCGGATAAACTATAATAGGTATAGTTTATGTGGCATTTACTTCTCAAACTTATTATTCAAAGGTCTTTAGTTTAGTTAACGTAAATCTGTTAATGAATAAATTTGTGAGTCATTCACTTCGGGTTACTTCTAAAGTAACAAAGTCAAAGAGTCCTGTAAATTGTAACGAGAGTCTCTTGTAGGGAGAACGTGATAGTTGTGTATAGATTTATATTGGGTTTGACAAACCCACACCTGAGTTGCTTGCAACAGCTAGACCGGAAGGTCTGTGGTGACAAGTGTCATTTAACAACGACGCCTGAAGAACGTCGTATTACGAGGCTGTCTATGTCAAGTATGGTTATGATAGCTCACATGTGGTATTAACAAATAATAAGATTTACGAGTTCTAACTTCAAATTAGCGAGTTATGTCGATTTAGCTCACAGAAATTACTTTAAGTATGGAAGAATACTTGTACGCTTTCATATCAAAAAGGGTTCTATGCCGATTTAAAACCACAGTTATACCATTAAGTATGGAAAATATTTGTTCATTCTTGGTTCTGGGATTGAGGACCTCGTAACTTTTTATTGGAAAATATTGGATTTTTCTTGGTGACACACAACACATTACAAAGAACGGTTTCCAAACTCTTTATCTCAAAAAATTATGAACACCAACATTTGTGTTGACACTTTTTCAAACAACTTGTATTCTTAGGAAATCAAGCGCATTTTGAGGATGGGACGTTAAGGCGTCAAACATTTCATATTTTGTCAACATATTTTAATTGATTTTGAAACAAGTAATTTCAACAATGATGTAACTCTTTCAATTATATATATATATATATATATATATATATATATATATATATATATATATATATATATATATGTTGGTTGTGTTTGCTTAAATCGCTATTGCAATTGTTGTTATGATACCATACATGAAGTCCTCCACCCCCGGACATTTCCACCATCCTTGGTTTGGGGGTGTGATTGTTTCCTAATCTTACACATATTTATTAAACAACTTCCACCTTCCCATATTCCAATTTTGACTATCACTTCTGAACAAGAGTTGCCTCTTTTCAAAATATGTCAATATGGTCCTTCCAAAAATTAACATTATACTTCGAACTGTCCTTGAGCAACCAATCTTTGGGAAACCTTAGATTATCATCGAAAATTGCTTAATCATTTTAGTCATATCCAATTCTAGACCTTTTCCCTTCTTAATGCCCTAGGCATTTGGAAAATTTTAGAAAGGATGAATATTATAGCACATGTAATCGATCCTATATCTGAAGCATATAGGACATGATTCATGATGTTTTACATAAGGACATGATACTAGAACAGTCCTTTTGTTATAATATTTCTAGTTGCCAAGTTCTCATAATTCAGATTATGAAAAGGGATGTCGTAATCATAATCGAATTTTAGAACGTAAATAATAGACCCATATATAGAATTTCGTCATGTTGAGTCAAACCAACATAAAATATATATATATATATATATATATATATATATATATATTCATGACTAAAGATGATTAAAATCTCAATCTAAGCTTTTAGAATTGAACTGAAGTATAATTTCCTCTCCCTTAATTATAGCAAAACAACTTTTCAGCCCCTGCAACTTCACGAATTGATACTCTTTATTTCTAGAATTAACATTGCTAACTTGCAAACTTTATCATAATTATCATGATCCCACTAACATGATGATTATTAGCATAACACTTATGCTCCCACAAGTTTTGAATGTACTCAGAAATCAACTGGACATCTAAAAATAATACTTTATTGACTTTCATACCAAAGTTCAGACTTCTGATACGAGATGCTTTGATAAAAAACTTTATCAAGATCACACACCTTTCCTTAGGTAGCATGTGTGTGTGTGTAAACAATTTTAGAACTATGAAAAGGGATGTCGTAATCATAGTATCAATTGTTTAGACCTTTTGCCATCTGGTTCAAATCTACTCTGTAGAAGTGTTTCCTCACCATCATTTTCATGAATCAGAGATAAACCTTATGACACTTAGATTTTATGGTGTATGTGTTCTTATCGATGTGAATTGTCAAAAACATAGTCACAAGACAAGGATAATGACAAATCTAAACTCATATGGACTGAACTTAATCTTAATTTCATGCCACCTAGCAGCTCAAGGGCCTGTCATTGTTTCCAAGTTGTTATGAAACCAATTAAGAACTCTAAGAACTCATATGCAAATCCAACTTTAACTGGAATGGGCACAAAAATAAAAATATTCCAAAACGATACATTATAAACCTCACGTCGTGTGCTAGTGTTAAACTACAGGTTTTTATTCTTGATTAGATCTTGAAATTCTTCCAGGATCTTAAGACTCCCGCTGTCCTCTTGACATATAAGACTATCTTGCCAAATACTAAAGAGATAGTACAGATTCTTTATCAAGACAAACACTTCACACAATTGGTCTTAGTTGGTCTTTGTTTTATCCAAAACATCACAACTTACCAATTTCAAATGTACAAGAGTAAGATACTTTTATTCTTACATTCGACTAGTGTTAAGAAACCTTCCTTTATGATATGTCACTTAAGTTACAATCTTTGAGTATGACTCTAAGAATTGTTTTTGGAACGAGGTATGAATCATCTGCTTGATTTTGCCACTTCAACAATTCATAGCTCCTCTTCTTAGCTATCAGAATGCACTTAGAGGATGAATTGTGATAAGGTCTCTTAATCATTAATGATTATATAACATGATACTAAAGTACTCTCCCATCTTTTCAAATTTGAGAAACTTTTATCCTTCTATCTAATTTGATTCTACTCATTCATTCTGGCATACATCAATATTTTTCCAATGTCTTAGAATTACACTTAAACTTGTAAGTGCAACCATATTTACTAAACTTTAGTAAATCATGACAAATAGTCTGATAGATCTTTTGTGGTGGACTTGATCAGTGCACAAGAATATGTACTCGATCCCTTAACCCTTAACTTGACTCACACATACATATAAACAAGGAATTAGTCATAATTTTCCAAAGCTGAGAGTTCTCATTCATCATATTGTACAACTTGTATGATTCCAAGTTTCTATCCAACTGAAAACTTGGATGATGAGAAGCTTTCCTTATTTGGTAAATTTAAACACTACCACAAATGAAGGAGTCAAATTCATATTTTCAATATTTCTAGAAACATACAAACATCAAGTTTTCATAAATGTCATTGAAAGGAGATATAAAATAAAGTAAAACTAACTTTTATTTATTTATAAACTGCGGAAAAAACTTTTTTTTACAATGCAAATTTAAATGAAAACTATGTTATTACGTGTTTCCTAGAAATCTATCATAACTCCTAAGAGTAGCTCAAGAATCCTATCTTCAATCAAGCGATAGAAATCCATCTTCGCGATTAGATTCAACATACTCTTTCATTAAGTTTCCATCACTTTTCCTTTGATTCTTAAAACATCAACATGTGACCCAGTCACATCATGTAACAAGAATCTCAGAATAGAAACTTAATCGAGTTAGATAGTGGACTTTACCTAAAGTAGAGTCAAACTTATTGACTTTACCAGCCTTATGATCTTTTAGGTAAATTTGGCAGCTTCGCAACCAATGCCCTTTCCTTTTTGGAAATAGAAGCATATGGACCCTTTAGAATGGGACAATCTCAAACTTATCCTTTCTCTTTACCATATGGGCAACCTAGTTGACTATGGCCAATCCCTTTCCATTGGGAATAGAAAGCTTTTACTGGGTATCCAATGCAACCATTGTCAATGTCCATTGAAGGCTTGGAAAGTTGATCTACTAATCAAATTCGCTTTACTATTCCTCAAATCATTTCTGATTCAGCAGCACCAAGCAAATAAATAAGATCATTAAGGGTCATGTCATAGTTTGTTTCATAGTAGTCCCAAAGGAACTCACCATGTGACTTAGAAAGTGATTGAACATCCAACTTTCTTAAGACTTTGACACCCAACTCTCCCGGCTTGTCAATATGTGACTTCATCTCCAAGATGTGAGCACACATAGACCTTGCTTTCCATTAGGGCTTGAGTGACCTTGAACTTATGGGTAAGGGAGAATAATTGGAGGAGGTGGAGGAGGTGAAGTTTTAATAGACTTGGGAAGATCATAGATGTCTGAACCAAACATCTTTTTGGGAGATATATTCAAGATAGTTGATTTAAAGTCCTTAATATAACACCCAATATGAAATATTAAGGCTAGGACCCAACACGATATTTTATAAATTGGAAGAGTGATGTCGTAATCCAAGTTATACAATATTTGAAGGTAGGTGAATGATGATTCACCAATTTCCACTAAGAAAAACAAAATAAATTATTAGGTTTTTAATTGGATTTGAAACTACTAGATCTTTTGAGATTCATTGAGTTTTTCAATAGCATGTTTTAATCTCAAGTGTGCCCTTCAGGTTTTGTGACTGGGATGCCAAGGATCACAAAACGAGGTGTGAAGTAACCATGCAAATCACTTGGTACCCTTAATATTTACCCCTTAATCAATGTGTCGGTTAACCATACGCGCTCCACCGATACTATGATAAATATTACGTTAACCTTTTCCTACCTTGTTAAATCAAGCTAGTGTGCCGGTTAACCACACGCGCTCCACTAACTGACTTAAGCAAAGTGCAAAGTGTAATTTCATGGATTAGCACCTTATTCACATTTTCCAAAAGTAACTAAGATTTGGAATTATAAAAAACATTTAGTTACTTTATATTTATCATTAATACTTTTAATGAAGGGAGAATTATAGTCCTTGTCCTACACGTTCGGCTAACGAGCCTCCACCAGTCAAGGAAGCGGTGGGTGAGAGTGGACACCAATTAAACTGGCATTTTATAGGCAGTAACCTTATACCCCCTTATAGATTGGCTTTGTGAATGAGGCCTACTAATGGTAAAACGACTTGCTCTTATACATACATATATATATATATATATATATATATATATATATATATATATATATATATATATATTATTAACTTATAATATTATAAAGTATAAGGGTTGAATTTTAACTTTTAAAATTCTAAGGGGTTAACTTGGAATTAAAGTATTCATAAGGGAAAACTTTTCAAATTCCAAAACTTGAGGTCAAGTTTTGAAACTATTCAAAACTATTCAATTTCCATAACTTATGTGTTTAAAGTAGTTTTAATCCAAAAACTCTTCAAGTTCCATAACTTGAGGACAAGTTATGGAAGACTTTAAACTATTAAAAGAATGTGACTTTTCTTTATTCATAACCTATGGAAATATTTATGAGTTTTATGAATCTTAAATCTTACTTTTCATATAACTTGAGGACAAGTTACAAAAACACATTTTCAGAATCATACATGACTGCATACAACTCCTAGGGAACTCCACTGGACGATTATCGACGTAGTGGTATTCTAACCAACATATCACCACTCCTATATCCTTGCAAACAAGGATATACACTTTAACAAAAACCATAGTGAGGAAACTCACCTGAATCAAAGACCCAAGGAAGAACAACAACACCTTACTCCTTGCACCGATCACTCCCACGAACCAACTAGCACCAAACAAAGATCAATCCTTTATCAACAACCCAAATCTTTAAAGTTTGACCCAAAGTAAAAGTTGTCAAAAGTCAACATTCCGGGGTCAAAAAAAGTCAACGATCAACCAGGTCAATACTAACCACAATGTGGGGACTTCTTGGCTATGTCGTCGGCATGTCAAGACAACATACTCGACATACAACATGCCACCACATCATAGAAAAGACTAGGCCACATTGTGGTTCCTTGCAGAATGTCATAATTAAGTGCTTAATCCATACAGATCTAAACCCATAACTTTAGATCTGGTCATTTTCAATGACTTAATGAGTAAAGTTTCCAAATTTATCCATTAGGATTACAACATAAGGCTAGATCTACAAACCTAAGTCCATTAAGTCCTTAATGAGACAAAAATTTAAGCATGCTACATGGTAGATCCAAACATAACTCCTTTCATATTTCTCAAAAACTTAATGACCATTAGAGAGCCATTAACAAGCTCTAGAGTTGCTTAAACTCATATAGCATCCAAGAAAGGGACAAAATCATTTAAAATGAACTCAAACTTGAAAAAGGAAGAATAAGGGCCAAGGTATGAAACTCATACCACAATTAGCTTAGAAATCATAATCGAATGATGTATCCAAACCAGCTCCTTGCTCCCTTGCAGCAATTTGAACTTCTTTCTTCCTCAAGCTTCACCAAAATCCAAAACATAAGCTTTAAATTTACAAACAAACTTTCAAATATGTGTGGAGGCTATTTGTGTTGGAGGGTTGGAGGATGAAGAGGATGCCCTAATCATTGAGTTATAACCTTTAAATTTGGATAAAACCCTAAAAACCATGGGTTTGGGTTGCATCACTTACCATGTCTAGGCACCTCTTTCACTACATCGTGGCGAACATCAGATGAACATTCTTCATTAACCATGCACCACGTTGTGGCTATCATCCTTCCATGTTGTGGTGCACTTGCGCCAACACTCTAAAATTCAGTTTAAGCCGAATGCCTCTTAAAGCCTAAATTCTTGGCACCAATCATAATAACCTTATTCCTTGAGGTGCAAAATTATTCCTTTGAGATCCATTATGCTCACAATGTTAATTACCACTCAATTCTCCAAGTCAATATTATATCGACATGGTATGTTACAATATCAAACAAGTTTCCTAATATTTTTTAAATTAAAGTGTGAAAGTTGTGAACGCCAAAGCCAACTAAGATCTGATGAAGCATTGGATAGCAAACAAATTGAAGGAAACACACCAATAAGTTTCATGTCTAAGGTAGACATATCTCCTTTTCTCTTCGACATTAAAAATACTTCTTTTGAAATGTTGTTAGATATAACACTCTCCTCTTCATCAAAGATAACTTGATTGCCCATTCCTACAACCAATTTAGAGAAACTGATTAAATTTTGTTCTAATACTTCAACATAAGCAACGCATTTAATTGTAAAGTTTCATTTTTTTATTTTGTTGTATCCTTTAACTTTGAACTGATTATTATTCTCGAACTTTACAACTCTATCATTTCCACGCTTTCTAAAATCTCGTAGACACTCCTTCTTTCCAGTCATGGGATGTTAGCAACCACTATCTATAACATCTTGATTTCCAATTATTTTATTTTTACCATTGATATGAGAATAATTTGCGTTTTGGTCCCAAATGGCATTTTTTGTAATTTTTAGGAGTGGCTTGTGTACGTTGGGCGTACCGAACCATACGTTAGGCATACGTGGCTTGAACCAAAACCCTAATATTTAGGGTTTACACCCAATTTAAACATCATAATAGCCTTAAATCCCTTTCATTTATCAACCTCCATCCTCCAACTCAACCCTAGCTAACCCTAATCCCTTGAGAGAAGCAATCTTAACCTTGAGTGTGCATCTTGGTATTCTTGAAAGAGAAAGAAGGAAGAGGAAAGCATCTTAGAAAAGTGTAGCGCTTTGGATCCAGAATCACATCACCATTTGACACCATTTGGAGGTAAAAAGCTTTGATCTTGATGAATTTTTACTTAGATCTTGTTTAGCCATGGATTTGTGTTCTTTGGGTCCCTTAAGCTTGGTATTATGAGTATGGGTTACTCTAATTCTTATGAGTTATCCTTTTATATGTTTTGGAGTGTTTAGAAGAATAAAAATGTGATCTTGGCTGTTAGTTTCTTTCCATGCATATGTTAGAATGTCTTAAGCGGTTAATAAAATAGGATTTTTGTTGTTGGGCACCTTATAGACATGTTAAGTCATAAAGTTGGAAACTTTATGACTTAGGACATAACTTGAGGACTAAATATGGATTTTAGACAAAAGATGTAACACTTGAATTGGATATGTTCCTTTTTAGCCCTTCATATTTAATTATTTCATTTTTGGTCCTTATGGCTAGTACGAGCGGCATACCATAATGTACACTTAACGTACTAGCAAGGGCTGATTACGTGTCCAAAGCCTCGTACACTGGGAGTATGAGGGTTACGCTAGGCATATGAGGGGTTTAATGAAATCCTAATTTTAGGGTGTTACCCCCTAGATAATATCCTTAAGTCCATAGGGATGGCCTGTTTATCAGCCTTCATTATCCTCAAACCTTAATCTCGATCCATAATAGCATCTTTGAGTGTTTTGATCCTTGGTTTTGATTTTTTGTGGTTTGTACTCCGTAAAGTGTTACAATAAGAAGTTGGAAGACTCATTCATTGGAATGAAGCCTAGAGATCCAGATTTAGCTACATCTTTTGGTGAATTTTGAGGTATATAGTTCATACCTAGTCTATTGTTTGCTTAGATCTCTTCATGTTATGGTTTTATGCTTCTTACTCCCCTTTTTCTTGGTCTTGACGAGTTAAGGTTGTTTTAGAAGCTAAATCTTGTAGATCTGGATGTTTGGAGAGTTCCTCAAGCTTAAACGTTCAAACTTTATAGTGTTTATGGTCTCATGCATGTATTAAGCCATTTATTAAGCTCTTTTGAGCTCTAGAGTCTCATTAATCCTTGCATGCATGTAAAGTTGGAAACTTTACGTGATAAACCATCTTAAGCAAGTCAGATATGGATTTGCGTTGAGGTCTTAATCGATTAAGAGTTGGAAATGGAAAGTTGGCCAAAAAGGGGTGTACGTTGGACATACAAGCTCGTACATGTTGCGTACAATACCTAAAGCGAGTACACTTACCGTACAAGTTGAGTACGCCCTACACACTCATCAGCGGGCTACACAAGTTAGGCTTTTCGGATTTAGGCTTCATTTTGGACTTTAGGAGTCTAGCGCTTTATTTTAGGCCATCAGAATATTGTTTTGGGGCTATGAATATAGTTGGACCTTGGTTTAAGGGTCGTGAAGGGTTTGGCCCCAATTTGAAAAATTGGGCCATAGTGGGCCTTGGGTCATATTTTAGAATAATGGGCATTTGGACAAATTGGATTGAGCCTAGGCCTTAGGCCAAGTTAGGTAAAGGCTAAAAAGATCTTTTACCCTCGTATCTACTCTTTGTATGAGTTGGGGTCTAATTATTAATTAGATGTTAATGGTATTGATAGCTCGAGGATTTGTCAGACAAGTAGTCAAAGATTTATTAGTGTGATTTAGCAGTTCGAGGTGAGTTTCGTCACCATGTTTAGCAAGTCGAAGGCAACAATGTCAACTCATGATTTGTTATGTAAGAATACTTGATGTATATGCGACTCTTGTATGTGTATGTGGTTGTATGATTAATGGGTGGGGCCCGATGGTTATTTTGTAACATATTACATTTTATCCTTATATGAATTGTATGTGGGAGGGGCTCGATATGTGAGTTTGGACGGGGCACGTTACACTTAATAGGCGATTGTAGAGCACACACCACTGCGTTCCGCATTTTGTGATTTACTGTTATCTGATATGTTGATTGATATATTTGTTTTATCTGGATTTTTATGATGACATATTTGGGATATTGGTAGGCGTGGTGCATGAAATTGACCGTGCTCAAGTAAGTTTTTCCAAAATACCCATACATGTTATCTGATATGATTTGATATGTGATTCTGTGAGTTGCATGCTAGGTAGGGCTAAGGATCTGCTCAATATTTTCATGATAGAATGCTAGGGGAGATGCCTTTCTATGCCTATTATACGAGCTTGTAGACTTGCATGCTAGTACTGATGAGTCAGTGATAGGAAGGCTTGATTAGGTGATGTTTCGTTTTGATTATTTGATGCTCGAATGCTCCTTGCTTTGTGCTTTCTAGGAGTTCTCACTAGCTTCAGTTAACTAGTAAGTGGATATGCTAATTTGCATATTATGGGAACTAAATAATTTTAGAAGATTAGGTTTTAACTCTATTGCACAGCTCTTGTCTTAGTCCAACCGTTGTAGTGTGAGACCTTTCATTCAAAGAATTATCTGATTTTAGTTATATGTAATGGTATTTGTGAGCTAGTTAGAGGAAGTTGGTGGGAGTTCCTTTTACATCTGATGGCAGAAAAGTGGTTTCAAGTTTTCCCTAGGAAAATCTAGGATGCGATCTAGTGTTGGGAGCCTTACTTTGATGATGGATAATTGTATAGATATAGGGTTACTTGGCAGATTTAAGTCAATCCTTGAGGAAAGTATGTATAGATGTGGAAGGTAGTATGGAGCCGTACTACTAGAAGTAGAGAATCCATACTCAATTCAAGGAGGACTATGATTAAACTAGGACGCCTGTAGAGATTATGATCCCTCGATGTATTATGATGCTTATTCTGTTGATTTATATGGTCTATTTTCAGTATGGTGACTCCACAGGGCAAACCTTGTGGTAGTTATGGTGCTGGTGAGGGTTTGGGCCCTACTACTGGTGTTAGAATGCTAGATAATCAGAGTAGGGAGTTTATCTCGTCTAAGATTACGTGTTATATTCTTAACCAGACTCTTGTGATCTTTGGTATGATCAAGGAGAGCATTCTGGAGATTCTGAATAAGAGGTTGAGTGGCTTTCGATATGAGACGGTGGCCTTGGTAGCAGCGCGTTCATTGATCTTCAAGGATTTCTAGGCATGTGGAGCTCCAGCCTATCATGGGGCGAAGGACCCGATAGCGAGCATGAGGTAGTTAGCGGATGTTGCTAATGCATTCTGCACCAGCAGTTTCCCAAGGGGGAAAAGGTCATACTTGCCTCCTCTTGTCTGAAGGATAGGGAATGGGATTGGTGGGAGGAGATCTAATGCTCATTTGGTGATGTTGCGGTTGATTCGATGACCTAGGACGATTATGTGGCCTGGTTCAGGGCTAAGTTCGCACCAGTGATTGAGGTGCAACAGTTGGCATGAGAGTTTTAGGATCTCCGCCAGACTACTGCAATGGTGGTAGAGATCGCCACGATGTTCCGAGAGAGAGAACTTTAGGTTCCGTAGTATGTATTGGATGGGGAGATGAAGAAGGCTATGTATCACGAGATTTTGAGGAGTGACATTTGGCAGTTTGTGAGCCGATCCATCTACAAGACACTGGAGGATATGATAACGAGGGATATATATATATATATATATATATATATATATAGAGAGAGAGAGAGAGAGATTGACCTTGAGATAGGGAGGAAGAGGAAGTCGGATGAGGTACAAGTATATTGGGTTCCGGCAAGCGACCCAATGTTGTTGATACAAGAGGGAAGGGCCAGCAAGGTTGGGGCCACCATGGCAAGTGCGGCAGGATACACGATGGGGCATGCATGGTGGGTGGGTCTGGTTGCTTCAAGTATGGCCATACTGGTCATATTAGCAAGGATTGCACTGCTTCTACCACCACTACCTTGATATCTTTTTTAATATGCTTTCATTGCAATCAGAGGGGCCACAAGAAGGCCCATTATCTGAGTTTGGCTACAGCAGGACCAGTGTGAGCACCCGCTCTTGCAACTCTTCGGATTCCTAACGGCCGCCAGGGCCGGGCAGATGCACCTATGGTGAAGAGCAAGGCTTTTCAGCAGACATCCGAGTAGGCTCGTGCAGCTCTTGACGTGGTGATGGGTATGTATCTTCTCCCTATCTCTTTATTTATATAAAATTGTTTCTTATATTTATGTGTTTTATTTTAGGGTCGTTCCTTGTAAACGGTATTTATGCATTGGTATTGTTTGATTCGGGGGCTAAAAGATCTTTTGTATCGCTTGTGCTTAGCAAGGGGTTTGTTGGAGCTCCGGGGGAGCTAGATTGTCCCTTAGAGGTACAGATAGTACATGATAGATCTGTTCGGGTTGCGAGGGTTCATTGGGGTTGTACTCTTCAGTTATTCAGCAGGCAGTATATGGTAGACTTGGTTCCCATTCATTTGCGTGGGAACAAGGTTATTGGGTTATGGATTGGTTGAGCGCCAATGGGTAGTGATCGATAATGAGGAGCAGTTAGTTTGCGTTCGGACCCCAAGTGGGAGAGAGTTAGTGGATTATGGGGAGAGATCTCAGTGTGGGATGATTTTGTGTTCAACAGTGGTGGCCAAATGCTATATTCAGCAGGGTTGTTCTAGATTCGTTGCCTATGTTATGTATACACGAGATATGGTTAAGGCGACCGTGGATGATGTGCCTATTGTACGGGATTACCTGGATGTGTTTCTGGAGGGATTATCTGTTGTGCCTCTGTGTAGATGTTGAATATTCCTTTGAGGTGTCGAAGGTCATGAATACTTTCGTTAGTTTGTTATTTTTTTATAAGGACACTCTATGTATCGAAGTTTTCAATGTTTAGTCCCTTGTATTTTTTATGTGCTTTCATGATGCCTATATATATATATATATATATATATATATATATATATATATATATATATATATATATATATATATATATATATATATACTAGAGATAGATAAGAACTTTTGTTATTTTTTCAAAATACTATCTGTACTTTTGAATGCATAGCCAAACAAACTTTATTTAGATCCCGTGTTCATCATTCTTACTTTACTCTGATCTCGTAATTGATACTTAATTCTATTACAACTACATTTGGTATCAGAGCAGGATTCATACAAAATTGTTCTGATTTTCTGAGTTTTTGCAAAAGTTTTGAGTCTCGTTCCATATTTCAATTTTCCGTTATTTTTCTTTAGAAAATCATTTTAGATCTTTTGTTGTGAGTCGATTTTGCGTTCTAGTAGTAAAATCGAGTGTTCAATTGTTGAATTCTTAGTGTTTTTTCTGTTTGATTTCAATTTGATTTGAGTTTTTCTTAAAATTTCCCGTACAACAATGACGAACTTTAACATGAACACAATGACTTCTTACTCTCATCTCCTTGGTTCATCGACGAAGATTCTGATGCTGATTCCTGAGTACTATAATTAGTGGGCTGATCAAATGGAGGATTACTTGAATGGAATTGATGAAGAACTTTGGAAGTGTATGCTCGGTGATGTTTGTCCTCCTGTTGTTGTTCGGAGTATTGGAACTGCTTATAACAATCAAAATGTCAATGAACACACTGAAAGATTGTAGAAGAATGAAAAGAAGTGTATGAGAGAACTCAGAAGTGCTCTTCCCCCGGTTGTCTACTATTACGTGCGTAGCTGTAAGACTGCAAAAAGAGATTTGGGATACTTTGATGGAAAAGTATCAAGGAAGTGAAAAAACAAAGATCAGTTCAGTCAAACAATGTATGTTTGAATTAAGAGAATTCAAGCAGATGGGAGGAGAGACCATTGAATCTTATTATGATCGTATGAATGAGCTAATATTCAAATGTAACCGATATAGAGGCATCCGATCAACAATGGAGTTCAATCTCACATTCATCATGGGTCTTCGGAAGGAATGGAAAAATGTAAGCCTCATGATAAAGACACAACAAAGTTTTGATTAATTCTCTCTTAATGATCTTTACAATGTGATGAAAGCACATGAATCTGAAGTGCATGAACTTATTAAGGAATCAAATATCAGTATAGGTGGTCCACTTGCACTTGTTTTGAAAGTTACTGGAAGGGAAGCTGACAAGGAGAATTCGGAAGATGAAGGTCTGATCGTCAACTCTGATGACAAAGCTGTTGCATTTTACTCTAACAATCGAGTAAAGAAATTTTCAAGAGGCCTTTCAATATAAAGTTGAAAACAAGTGAAGTGAAGGGAAGTTTTGCTGGAAAGTACGGGAATGAAGAAAAGAAAGTTGAGAAAAAGGAGGTTCGTGCTGAGGAAGAAAAGAAAGAAAAAAAAGCTGAAAGGTGATTCTGGATTCGACTGCCATTACTGCAATTGGGTGAATCATATGTCCAATGACTATATGCTGCGAAAGTGAGATGAAAAGAAGAACAAGGTAAAAAACAAAGCTTATTACGTTGAGAGATTGGAAGAATTTTGTGCAAAGTCGAAGGGATTGTCTCTGGTGGCTAAAGGTGTGGATGAAGAAGATGGAACATACCAGATTTGGTCATTGGGTTTTGATGACGACAAGATACGAAACCCTACACATGGGGATATGTTCGCGATCCATGAGGAAGAGGAGGAAGAGAAAATTACTGGGAAGTGCTTTGTTTCGACATCTTCACACAAATCACTAACGACTTCTCAGGTACATTCCCTTTTACAATCTTTTAATATTCCCTCACGTGCATATGATTCGATTCTATCTGAGTTTGATGTAGCAATTACTTATGTTAATGATCTACTTATTTCTGTTAGTAATGATGCTAAGAAGTCGAAAACACAACTCTTAGAAACTGATAAGATGTTGGAATTGAAGAAAGTGAAAATTGAATACTTAGATATGCAAATAACGAATCTGGTGTGTGATAGGGATAGTTTAAGTGTTGATGTTAAATTATTGTTAAAACAAACAAATATCTACTGTAATCAACCAAACATTTATGTGGTAAATTGACAACATTGCATCATTCATCGGATAAAGGAAACTTTTTTCCCTTTTAGCATTCGAAAGGGAGAAAATTGAATATACATCCTATGATTGTGAAATGAAAATTTTTGAATTCAATAGGGTTCCAGATGATAGATATGCATATGGAATAGTGAAAATTGATGAATGTGTGGATGCTAATGAATTAGTTGATATTGTAAATGACACCTTGACCAAAAATGAACAAATAAACATTTTGAAAAGAACTGAGAGTTTGAAAACTGACCCTCAGACTAATTTTGCTGATATCGAAGATGATTATGATGATATAAGTGAAATTGAAGAGGAGGAAGTCATTGATTATTCTCAGTTGTCTGTCATTAATGCCACATCAATGGCTAAACAAAAAGAAAAATGTAATTATTCTTCAGTTAAAGTTGACACTACTCTACCCTCAACTTCGAAAGTTAATGATCGTGACCATGTGACTGTCGAAGATAGTAAAACTGCTAGTGATGATGAAAATGAAGATGTTCTGAAAGAAACAAAAATTCCAAGAGTTGTAGTTGATCAGTTTTTTGACAAAACTGAGAAATTCGACACAATTATGAAGGAAAAAGGTTCACATTACCTTGAAACAAATACAGTTGTGTATCTGAATTTCAAATGCTCAGGTGAGGTAATATTTCTGAATCAGGTTTTTGTCAAAATGTAAATAGTGATAATATTAAACTTGAATGAATCTTCGAATGAAAGTATCTGAATGAAAAGTAGTATGAAAAGTATCTGAATGAAAGCTCTTCATCCAAGGAATCGAATCCTTCATTCAAACAATGGAGAGCTATTTCGAAAGCAAAGGTTAATGAGAAGCAAAAGGCAAAAGTTAATGAAAACTTGAAACCTCTGGTTGATTACATTTTTTTGCCTTTAACTAACGGAGTTTACTTAATTAATAGTATCAAATATAAAGTTTGTAATTGGATCATATGATCTTCTTTTCACAATGCTTTTCAATCTAATAACCAAGGACCCAAACAACCTTGGGGACCTATATTCTTTCGTTGATTGCAGGTTTTGAGTGACGATCAATATGTTGACAAATGGTATATTGATAGTGGTTGCTCTTGTCACATGACTGAAAAGAAGGAAAACTTGTGTGATTATTGAAGTCTAGATAATGCTAGAATGGTGACGTTTGGCAATAATCACAAATGTTATGTGAAAGGTTATGGAAAATTAAAAAATGGGTAATTCACAGTGAACAAGGTAGCTTATGTTGAAGGTCTTCAACATAACTTGATAAGTGTTTCGCAACTTGTTGTGGGCACTGGCAATCAAGTGGTGTTTAATGAAGAAGGAAGTGTGATTTCGATCATAGACACAAATGCAGTATTGCTCAAATCAAAAAACAAAGGCGATATGTTTACTCTCGACATTAAACCAATTGTTGGGATTCCATCGGTGTGCTTACTTTTGAAATCTTCATGTGATGCTAGTTGGCTTTGGTATCGAAGACTTTCTCATTTGAATTTTCAAAATCTGAATAAATTGGTGGTAAATGATCTTGTTTGAGGTTTACCTGCATTAAAATTTGATAATGATACTTTGTGTGCAACTTGAAAACAAGGAAAGAAACACAAATAAGGTCGTCTAATTGTTGTTAATTCAAAGATTGTTGAACCTTTGGAACTTCTGCACATTGATCTGTGTGGACCCTCGATTGTTGAGAGTCTTAACAAGAAGAGATACATATTGGTCATTATTGATGACTTTTCAAGGTTTACTTGGGTATATTTTCTAAGACTGGAATCCAAAACTTCTTAATCAATGATCGACTTCATCAAGCATATTGAACTATGTTTGAAGAAAAAGGTTCGAAAGATCAAGAGTGACAATGGATCAGAATTTAATAGCAATGTTCTTGATTCTTTCTTAACAAAAAAAGGAATTTCGCATAATTTATCTTCACCTTACACTCCTCAACAAAATGGTGTTGTAGAAAGGAGAAATCGCTCACTTTGCGAAGCAACAAGAACAATGCTCACATATGTGAATCTTCCTCAATATCTATGGGCCGAAGCAGTTTCCATTGCACGTTTTACTTAAATTGATCTTTTATTCATCGTCGTTTTAACATTAGTCCCTATAAAATTATCAACAACCGAAAACCAAATGTTAAATTCTTCCATGTTTTTGGATGCATGTGCTTCATTATGAATCTCAAGGATAATTTTTCGAAATTTCAGTCAAAAAGTGATGAAGGGATATTCGTGAGATATTCTCATAATTCGGTTGCTTACAGGGTGTTACACAAATGAACGAGGAAAATCAAATAAACATTTAATCTTACTTTTGATGATTATTATGTTAAACACATTACAAAGACCTTTAAACAACAACCAATAATGAATTAATCAAATAATGAATCTCAAACTTTGAATTCATTAGATTTTGATTATGATTTGAGTTTTGGTGTTCTAGATCGAGCTATTGATGCATAAGTTAATGTTGATGACATTTAAGTGCCTTCATCATCGAAACATTCTGATGATTCCATTCTTAATCAGGATAACAATGACTTGCTTTCATCAACAAATTCTTCCAGAATTAAGGAAAGTCTGCCAGTTGAATCGAATGTTCAAGTGGAAGGGGAGCACTTGAATTCGTCTAGTCCGGTTATGGGGGAGCATATTTTAGAGGGGGAGATAGAAACAATGATTGTTGATGTCGAGGGGGATCATCTTGATAGTAATCCAATTATCGAAGGGGAGAAAGTTGGAAATAATTTAAATATTTCAAATGATCAAAATGATGAATTTCTTGACATTAATAATAATTTGTCAAATGTAGGAGAAGGATTTGAAACTGAAGAAATGTTCGAAGATGCACATTTGGACTTTGATCCTACATATCCTCTAATGGATAGATGGACTCGTAGTCATCCAAAAGAACAAGTTCTTGGTGATCCTTATGACAGAGTGTTAACACGAGCTCAACTTCGTGCAAAGATTGAGGTACGTAATTCACATCAAGAATTTTGTATGTTTAATGCCTTTATTTCGGAAATGATACCTAAATCAGTCAAGGTTGCTATGAAACATCCTTATTCGATTGTTTCTATGCAATCGGAGCTTATTGAATTTGAGAGAAACAAAGTTTGGAGACTAATTCCCAAACCAAATGATGTTTTAATTGTGAGTTTAAAATGGATTTCTAAAAACAAAAATGGTAAAGATGGTAATGTTGTTCGAAACAAAGCTAGGCTTGTTGTTAAAGGTTATTCGCAACAATAAGGTATAGACTATGAGGAAACCTTCGTGCCTATCACAAAACTCGAGGTGTTTGAATATTTTTAGTCTATGCAGCACACAAGGATTTTGATGTCTATCAGATGGATGTCAAGTGTGCGTTTCTCAATGTTGAACTTGATCATTGCTATATTTTAGATAAAGCTGTTTATGGGTTAAAACAAGCACCAAGAGCCTGGTATGCAACTCTTACCAATTTCTTAAAGCAATCAAAATTTAAACAAGGATCAGTTGATCCCACTCTCTTTCGAAAGAAAGTTGGGAATCATCTCATGCTTGTTCAAATTTATGTTAATGATATTATTTTTGGCTCTATTGACCGTGCTTTATCAATAGAATTCGAAAATTTAATGAAAAGCCAGTTTGACATGAGCTTGATGGGGAAAATCAGCATTTTTCTAGGATTAAATATTCGTCAAAGCAGAGAAGGAATATTTATCAATATAGAGAAGCATACAAGAAATATGCTTGAAAAGTTCAGAATGACGAATAATTAAAAGTTACAACTACCGATGGTAGTTGGAACAAGACTAAGTCCATCCTTGGATACACCAACTATTGATCTCACATTGTATCGAAGCATGATAGGTCCGTTACTATACCTCACAGCTAGTTGACCCGATATTATGTTTTCTGTGTGCAAGTGTCCTAGGTACCAATCGAATCCTAGAGAACCTCATCTTAATGTTGTGAAGAATATTTTTCGCTATCTCAAATAAACAATTTCGTTAGGATTATGGTATCCTTCGAAAACATGGTTTATCATTCAAGCATTATTAGATGTTGATTTGGGTGGTTGTCAACTTGATCGAAAAAGCACAAATGGCTGATGTCATCTTCTGGATGGGAACCTCGTGAGCTGGCAATCGAAGAAACAAACATGTGTTTCGATTTCCACAGCAGAAGTTGAAAATGTTGTTGTTGCAGCTTACACTTCTCAAATCATATTGATACAAAGTCAACTGCGTGATTATGCAATCAATATGAAAAAAAATGTTGTATTGTGACTGACAAAGTGTCATTCGCATCTACCATAACCCTGTGCAGCATTCGAAAACCAAACACATTGCTCTTCGTTATCATTTTATCAAAGATCACGTTGAAGATGGAAACATAGAAGTTCATTTTTTAAAGACAACTTATTAGCTTTTTGATATCTTTACAAAATCATTCGATAAAAATGTTGGATAAAGTGTCTAAGTCCATAACTATTTCTGGTATGTACTTGACCCGACCCGGCATGGTCTATTTGGGTTGCATGGCACCATGCAATTGGATAGACTAAATGAGAGAAATAACACTTGGAGATTATTAATATATTATAAGTTCTAATATATTAATAATATTATTTGATTAGTTTGATCAAGAATTAATTTAGAATTAATTATATGATCAAAAGATAACTAATTAAATACATGGGTTGATTATGTAAATCATCCATATCTTGTATAGTGGGCTAAAAGGCTCCATGGACTATCAAGTTGGGTTCCACCCATAGGATGCTCCATGGATGCTCCATGGGAGTTACAAACCCATGGGTCATGTAAATGAAGAGTCATGACACATTAGAGTTTAACCCTAGATGTGTCAACACTATATAAGTAACATGTTCTCCACCTAAAATCGCCTACACTAAGAAACAAGAGGGCTTGGCCGATTTTGAGAAGTGTGTGTTCTCTCATAAGTTCTTCCAAGAGCATTTGGTGTTGTGTGAAGCATTTGAGGCATCACACTTGGGGTGCTAGGCTCACAAGGTTTCAAGGAACACAAACAACAACAAGGTAAGTTATTCTATCTATACTTTAAGTTAAAATTGTTCCCCATGTATGCTAGATAGGAATATAACCTTGGAATTCAACTTTGCATGATAATTAGACAAACATAGATCCAAGGTTATTAGGGTTGCATGTACACTTAGGATGTGTTAGAATGCTCAAAACCCATCAGTGGTATCAGAGCCTAGGCTTGTTTGCTCTTATTTGTGCTTAAAAGTTGAAAAAGAATCGAAAATCTTGCTGTCTGCGAATGGACTCGTCGAGTCTATAGGGGGGACTCGTCGAGTTCATGAGTATCTTCAACCAACTCGGCGACTGAGTTCATGCACTCGGCGAGTAGGGTCGACTGATTGAAGAATTTCGATTTAGTTGCTGGAAATGAATTAGAAACATTAACCTAAACTGTTTTGGTAATTGAAAACTTGTTTTTGGTGGTGTAATGTCTTTGCTAATTCATTTACAACAACTAGTTATCAAAATTACAAAGTTTTAAATGTAATTTTTGATTGTGTTCATATTCATGTTCTTGTTCTTATGATGTTTTAGATGATCATAGGAATTATTTGTAACCTATGTGGTAGATTAATTCTTGATCATAATGTGTTTTAATGGAGTCCATAACTTGTCCTCAAGTTATGGAAAACCAAGAGTCACACTTGAGTTAAAACCATTAAAACAAATACAAGAGTTAGAAAAATGAAGAGTCTTCATTTTATTACTCTATTAAACTCATAAGTTACAAGAAATGAAAAGTTTTGAAAGTTACAAAACTTGCCCTCAAGTTTTGGAACAAGTAAAGTTAAGTTAAAACTTTAAGTTCCAACCCCTAGAATTTTAAAAGTTAAAATTCAACCGTTATACTTATATTATGATGATCTAATAATTATATATATATGTATAAGAATAAAGTCGTCTTACCGCTAGTACGCCTCATTCACGAAGCCGGTCTATAAGGTGGGTATAAGGTTGTTGCCTATAAAATGGTGACTTAATGGGTGTTTACTCTCACCCACCGCTTGCTTGACTGGTGGAGGGTCGTTAGCCGAACGGGTAAGACAAGGACTTATAAATTCTCATTCAAAGTATGATGAATATTATAAAGTAACTAAAATATTTTATTAAATTCCCAATCTTAGTTACTTTAGGAAAATGTGAATAAGGTGCTAATCCATGAAATTACACTTTACACTTTGTCTAAGTCGTTGGTGGAGCGTGTGTGGTTAACCGGCACACTAACTTGGACTTAACAAGCTAGGTAAAGTGTGACTTAAGGTTTATTATTGTATCGGTGGAGCGTGTGTGGTTTACCGGCACATCGATTGAGTGATAAACTTTAAGGGTACCAAGTGATTTGCATGGTTACTTCACACCTCGTTTTGTGATCCTCGGTATCCCAGTCACAAAACTTGGAGGGCACTCTCGAGATTGAAACATGCCTTTGAAAAGTTCATTGAATCTCAAAGAATCTAGGAATTTCTAAAAAATCCAATAAAACCTAATATCTAATATTTCGGTTTTCGTGGTGGAAATTGGTGAATCGTCATTCACCTACCTTTCAAATATAGTATAGCTTAGATTACGGCATACCTCTTCTAAGTTATATTATATTGTGATTGGATCCTAGCCTTAATATTACATTTGGGTGTTTTATTAAGGACTCTCTTAAATCTATACTAAACTTGTTCTTCTCTTTCAGATGTCTTCAAATAATGCTTCTGGCTCGAATCCTAATGGCTCCTTTACTCTTATGAGTTTGTGTGGGAAAGTCACCTTTGATGGATCCAACTTCAATAAATGGATCAGAAACATCAGGATGATTACTCGCTACGAGGACAAAGAATATGTCCTTGACAAGGAGCTTAAGGAAATTGATGAGTCCACTGCAACTCCCCAGGAGATCGCTGACTTTCATACTCATGAAAGTGATGCAACCAAGGTGGCTTGCATCATGTTGGCCACAATGACAGCTGAACTCCAAAAGTATTATGAGGATTTCTACCCTTATGAAATGCACCAAGATTTGATGGAAAGATACCATCAAAGTGCACGACAAGAGAGGTACGAAGTCATCTGCTCCATGATAACAACCATGATGAAGGACGGAGATTCCGTCACGAGCCACATGCAGAAAATACAAAGGTATGTGGATCGTTTGCTGAAGCTTAATGTGAACTTCCCTGAGGAGCTTGCAATAGATATCATTTTGCACTCCTTACCATCGTGCTATGATCAATTCTGCATGACATATCACATGAACAAGGAAGAGGTCACCCTCAGCAAACTTCAGGGACTTCTCAAGACCGCAGAAACAGGTCTTAAGGGGAAGTCGGTTGCTATCACTCCTACTCCAAACCCAACTCCGGTCTTGGCAATCGGGAAAAGTCGAGGGAGGAAGAGAAAGAGATCTTCGAAGGGTACCAAGGCTCGGACCCTTGATGGCTCTTCTTCAAGTGGAACCAAGAAAGGTTTCATTACTCCTTCTTCTGACCCAAAAGAGGCTGAATGCTTCTATTGCCATGAAAAAGCTCATTGGAAGCGGAACTGCCCAAAGTACCAGCAGGATGTGAAGGATGGGAAAGTCAAACCCAACCATGCAGGTATTTACACTATCATTTCTAATAACTCACCCCATTCGAAATCTTGGGTCCTTGATACCGGTTGTGGTATTCATATTTGTTGTGACTTGCAGGGACTAGGAAGAAGTGAGAATGTGGAGCAAGGAAGAATAAACTTAATCATGGGGAATAGGAAAGTTATCACCAAGATTGGAGTTTATACTTTATCGCTAAGTAGTGGGTTAAATTTAGATTTGAATAAATGTTGTTATTCGCCAGAAATAGCAAGAAATATTATTTCCTTTCATGCTTTGTACAAACAAGGGTTTACCTTTTCATTTAATAATGAAGTTGGTTCTATTGATGCTTTCTTTAATAATGTTCTTTATTTTAAAGCATTACCTTGTGATGGTGTGTATGAAGCTGTATCTGTTGTAGATAACTTAGGAAATAATGTTTTGTGTATTGATTCTACTAATAATAATAACTTGGATAAAGCATCATTATGGCATTGTCGTCTTGGACATATAAGCAAGAAACGCATAGGCCAACTCCAAAAGGATGGAGTCTTGGAGTCGTTTGACCTAAAGTCAAATGATAGTTGCGAATCATGCTTACTTGGAAAAATGACAAAGTCACCCTTCACAGGCTCGTGTGGAAGGGGTGAAGGTTTGTTGGACCTTATACACACGGATGTGTGTGGGCCATTCAAACATGCCACAAGGGATGCTAATTGTTATTATTTGACTTTTACTGATGATTACAGTAGATATGGATATGTCTACTTAATCAAGCATAAGTCAGAGACTTTTGAGAAGTTTAAGGAATTTAAACAGGAAGTCGAGAATCAATTGGGCAGGAACATTAAGATGCTTCGATCCGATCGGGGTGGTGAGTATCTTAGTTCAGAGTTCCTCGACTATCTAAGGGAATGTGGGATTGTCTCACAATTGACACCTCCCAGGACACCGCAGTTGAATGGTGTGGCTGATAGGCGTAATCGAACCTTGTTGGACATGGTTCGTTCCATGATGAGTCGAGCTTCGCTACCAATCTCATTCTGGGGGTATGCTTTAGAGACTGCCGCCCATATCCTTAATCTAGTCCCTACAAAGAAAGTTGCCAAAACTCCCACGAGATGTGGACTGGTAAAGTACCTAAACTAGACCACATCAAGATTTGGGGTTGCGAGGCTTTCGTGAGACGCGAGACTCATGATAAGCTCGAACCCCGAAGCGAGAGGTGTATTTTCATCGGCTACCCACAACAATCCTTTGGTTACCTCTTCTACAGACCTAGTGACAATGTGGTCTTTGTAGCAAGAAGAGGAGTCTTTCGAGAAAGAGAGTTTATAAGCCAAGAAGACAGTGGGAGGCAAGTTGATCTTGAAGAAATTCAAGAGTCAAGTGGTGAAGGAACTTCAAACTCTAGCCCTCAACTTGAGGAGGAAACTCCTGCTGAGCCAATTGACGAATCTGTACCTCTGAGGCATTCCACGAAAGTTAGGAGTGCACCTGAGCATTACTATGGATTCCATATTACTGCAGAAGGTGAGACACTTATTAGTGATGGGACACTAGTAAGTCAAGATGACCCTAACAGCTACGAGGAAGCCATGGCAGGCCCCGAGTCTGCTAAATGGAAAGAGGCTATGGATAGCGAGATACAATCCATGTATGACAATCAAGTTTGGAACTTGGTTGAGAATGTACCAGGTCGAAAGACTGTAGGGTGCAAATGGGTCTTCAAGAAGAACACCGACATGGATGGTAAAGTACACACTTATAAGGCTAGACTGGTTGCAAAGGGCTTCTCTCAAATTCCTGGAGTGGATTATGATGAGACCTTTTCTCCGGTAGCCAAGATTAAGTCTATTCGGGTTCTGTTAGCCATAGCCGCATTTCATGACTATGAAATTTGGCAAATGGATGTCAAAACCGCTTTCCTTAATGGAAAGTTGGTTGAAGATGTTTACATGAGTCAGTCAGAGGGTTTTGTCAGCAACGAGTACCCTAATAGAGTGTGTAAGCTTGAGAAATCCATCTATGGATTAAAGCAAGCACCTCGCAGATGGAATCTTTACTTTGATGAAAAGGTCAAGGAATTTGGCTTTTCTAGGAGTGAAGATGAATCTTGTGTATATGTCAAGGCTAGTGGGAGTATAGTTAGCTTTTTGGTATTGTATGTGGATGACATACTACTCATAGGAAACGGCATTCCAACCCTGCAGGAAGTAAAGTCCTGGCTTGGAAAGTGTTTCGCTATGAAGGACCTTGGTGAAGCTGCCTATATTTTGGGGATAAGGATCTTGAGAGATCGGAGTAAAAGACTAATTGGACTTAGTCAAAGTACCTACTTGGATAAGGTGCTGAAGAGATTCAGCATGCAAGACTCCAAGAAAGGAGAGTTGCCCATCCAGAGTAACGCCAAACTGAGTAAGACACAAAGCCCTAGCACTGAGGCTGAGATAGCACAAATGAGTCGAGTACCTTATGCTTCGGCTGTAGGATTGATCATGTATGCTATGACGTGTACTCGACCTGATGTAGCTTTTGCCCTGAGCATGGTTAGCAGGTTTCAGGGGAACCCTGGCAAGGCACACTGGACTGCGGTAAAGAATATTCTCAAGTACCTACGAAGGACTAAGGACTGGGTCCTTACCCTCGATGGGATTGATGACTTGAGAGTTGTAGGGTATAGTGATGCTAGCTTCCAGACTGATAGGGATAACTTCCGCTCTCAGTCAGGCTGGGTCTTTACCCTAAATGGAGGAGCAATTTCTTGGAAGAGTTCCAAGCAAGAGACAGTGGCAGATTCTACTTGTGAATCAGAGTATATTGCAGCTAGCGAGGCGGCAAAGGAGGCGTTATGGCTGAGGAACTTCATTGGAGACCTTGGAGTTGTACCAACTATTAAAGAGACAATGGAGATATTCTGTGATAGTGAAAGTGCTGTTGCCTTAGCTAAGGAACCAAGGGATCACGGGAGATCCAGACACATCGACAGAAAATACCATTTCATCAGACATCGGATCGAAGAAGGACTCCTCGTGGCAAAGAGGGTATCATCAGATGAGAATCCGGCAGATCCCCTCACGAAGGGACTGACTCGGGTTAACCATCTCCAGCATGCTCGGAGCATAGGGCTGAAGGATGATATTAGATTTAGTAGTTAGATAACCTCGAAATTTGTAAAGTGTAATTGACATTTGATGATGAATAAAAGTGTTTTATTTATGAGTAAAGTGTTGCTATCTCTTGTCGATCGTTTACTATATTTCTTTTGCATGTTTTGACTTCCAGAATAATTTTGTTTGGTATAACATATTATTCAAACCTCCACAGTCGGTCATATGTCGGAAGTAGATATGAATCAAGACTGTCATGTTTGGTTGTAGAGGTCTTGGACAAGGCTACAACAATCATGAGTGCTCATAAGTTCTGAGCATTGGACTCAACCCACGCTCACTGGAATCACTTCATGGAATTCTATCTCGAGTGATCGTGAGACGGTAATATCATATAAGTCTTTAAACGTAGAGATATGATTTGTTACTTACAAGTTGGTTATGCATTGATTGTACGAAAAACGCATTGGTAACTCGATGTTATAAATCGCGCTCTTGTGTGTAATTCAATGAGTAGTAGAACAAACATATGAGTTGAAGTTTATCTGTTCCTTTTTGGATTAGAAGCTGATATCTGGGCCCCTCGATGATTTTGTTTTGACCTATGTACCGGGCCCGGTCAGAACTAAGTTGATGTGTTCAATTAAGTTCTTTGTCAAACAAATCGGAAATCGGGAAACAAACTGTTGGACAATAAGTAAGACATTGTTCCATGTATTTGTCCGACTGATATCTAGAACAGAGGATTATATGATTACTTATCTTAAATGGCGTACCATCATCTTCTCAGTTCCGAGAAACCTTGAAAAGAGCTACGACTGCCGATCGGTTCCTGAAGTCATACTTGCAGTAATAGTTATTAGACTTATCCAAGTGGGAGACTGTTGGATAAAGTGTCTAAGTCCATAACTATTTCTGGTATGTACTTGACCCGACCCGGCATGGTCCATTTGGGTTGCATGGCACCATGCAATTTGATAGACTAAATGAGAGAAATAACACTTGGAGATTATTAATATATTATAAGTTCTAATATATTAATAATATTATTTGATTAGTTTGATCAAGAATTAATTTAGAATTAATTATATGATCAAAAGATAACTAATTAAATACATGGGTTGATTATGTAAATCATCCATATCTTGTATAGTGGGCTAAAAGGCTCCATGGACTATCAAGTTGGGTTCCACCCATAGGATGCTCCATGGGAGTAACAAACCCATGGGTCATGGAAATGAAGAGTCATGACACATTAGAGTTTAACCCTAGATGTGTCAACACTATATAAGTAACATGTTCTCCACCTAAAATCGCCTACACTAAGAAACAAGAGGGCTTGGCCGATTTTGAGAAGTGTGTGTTCTCTCATAAGTTCTTCCAAGAGCATTTGGTGTTGTGTGAAGCATTTGAGGCATCACACTTGGGGTGCTAGGCTCACAAGGTTTCAAGGAACACAAAAAACAACAAGGTAAGTTATTCTATCTATACTTTAAGTTAAAATTGTTCCCCATGTATGCTAGATAGGAATATAACCTTGGAATTCAACTTTGCATGATAATTAGATAAATATAGATCCAATGTTATTAGGGTTGCATGTACACTTAGGAAGTGTTAGAATGCTCAAAACCCATCAAAAAAATCTTTCATGAGAATACTGAATGGCTTAGGAATGATAAGTGCAAATTTAGTTCCTGGACAAAGTTCGTTAGAATGACAAGACAAAGTGGTGGAAAGATGTCGATTCAGTGGTTACTGTTCATTATTAAGCGGTTACTATTCACAGTCAATGCTTCGACATGGTTCGCTTTCGACATCATGCACAATGGTTTGACAAAAATCTTTGCTACTTTTGTTATTTTCCTATTTCACTAATCAGGTACATTTCTTTTTTTGTTTGCTATTTTTCTTTAAAAATCAAAAACAACAAAAGGATTTTTCATTTTTGTCTTTATTCTTCAAATTTCAAAAATATCAAAACGATTTTCTTATTTTTTTTAATTTTCTTTCATAAAAACAAAAATCAAAAAATATTTGTTGTCTTCATTTAATTTTTATTGTGTAGCTTTTAGCAAAGATTCTTGTTGACTCATGCCTGATGCTTTAGGGAAAGGTATCTTTTCGACACTTTGTCCTACTTAGGATGTCCCTAGAAGCATGTTGTTGCATGTCGACCAAAGCCTCCATAACTCAATGTATTTTGAAGCCTTAATGGATCTCTCATCACGAGGATTCCTACCCAGTCATGCTATATTCACATTAGTTCCTGAGCTACCTTACTCTTCTCACAAAAGTTAAGAGCTAACTATTTGGTCCAATCATAGAAGAGGTACTTTCGATTCATGAACCAATCTTTTTTGTGACAACCGTCAAATTTCGATCAAGTCAAAGTCAACTAAAGTCAGCAAGTCAAACCGTTTGACTCAATTTGCCCATGAGTACTAAACTTCACATTATGAAACTTCTACATAACTTCTATTCTAATGAGAAATCATAAAGCAAAAAGTGCGAACATCTAGATCTCCTTAACCTAAAACTGTAGTACGTGGCGAGCCAAACCGATAAAACAATGATGCATACTCATCGGGAGTGTGTAAGATCCTTAAACAAGGCTTAACAGGGTTTACGAACCATGCATTGCGATGCCGAACACTCACAATTGTCACACATGGATCCTCTCTCAATCGTTTTCACTCTATCTCTCTCTATGTCAAATCTCTCCCAAATCTCTCCAAGTATGTGAAATCTCTCTCAAATATCTCTCTGTATTAGAAATCTCTCCAAGAATGTCGAATCTCTCCCAAATCCCTCTAAGTATGTGAAATCTCTCTCAAATATCTCTCTGTATGAGAAATATCTCCAAGAATGTCAAATCTCTCCCAAATCTCTCCAAGTATGTGAAAACTCTTGCAAATATCTCTGTGTATTAGAAATCTCTCCAAGAATGTCAAATCTCTCCCAAATCCCTCTAAGTATGTGAAATCTCTCTCAAATATCTCTTTGTATGAGAAATCTCTCCAAGAATGTCAAATCTCTTCCAAATCTCTCCAAGTATGTGAAATCTCTCTCAAATATCTCTCTGTATGAGAAATCTCTCCAAGAATGTCAAATATCTCCCAAATCTCTCCAAGTATGTGAAAACTCTCGCAAATATCTCTTTGTATGAGAAATCTCTCCAAGAATGTCAAATCTCTCCCAAATCTCTCCAAGTGTGAGAAATCTCTCCCAAATCTCTCTCAAAAGTTTCCCGTAACTTTTTGGAATCATTCGGGTCATTCTGACCCTTAACCGGGTCAAAAACGGCTTAAAACGGGGTAAAAACGAGAAAACGGGACCTTAGGAACCGAAACCCTTCTTAAGGAGTCGAAGCTCCTTAAGGCCGAGACTAACAACCAAAAAGGCCCTAGGACCGAAGACCGAGCCTCTGTTGGCTAAGACACTGAAGACCGAGCCTCTGTTGGCTAAGACGCGAGGACCGAGCCTCTGTTGGCTAATGCACGCGAGGACCGAGCCTCGGTCTCTGTCGCTTCTCACTCTCTGTTCGCTTCCTCTGTCGCTTCTCACTCTCTGTTCGCTTCTCGCTCTGCTTCTTCTCTCCCCTCTGTCTCTACTCCGCCGCTCTGTCTCTTCTCTCCTCTCTGTCTCTTCGCGCCCCTCTGTTCTCTCCTCCCCCCACTCGGTTCCTTCCCTCTCTCTTCTCCCCTCTCGGTTTCTGCCTCCCTCCTCTCGGTTTCAGCATCAGAAGGCCGAACCTCGGCCAGAATTCGGAAATTTGTCACTTTTAGCCCATTTTTGATATTTTTAACATTTTAAGCCCGTTTTTCATGATTTTAAAGCGGAATTTTCTCCAGAAATTATATTTTAACATAATAAACTCTAAATATTCATAATTTAAACATATTTTGATGAAAATCATTATTTAAATAATAAAAATCAAATGGGTGAATTATTAAAGGTGGAGTGTTGACTTTGCCTTATCCAATGTCACAAGCAACCACCCCACACCCACTATTTGACTAACCACACCTCCCCACCTTACCTAAGTCACTTCAATGTCCCTTACACTCAATTTACACTCATTCCCACGTTTTTAGAGCTAGAACAAACATCCTCTCTCCTCATTTCTCTCATTTGCCCTCATTTCACTAAGTATCAAACACCACTTTTCTCTCAAACTTTTCCCACTCCAATTTCGAGATTCAAGGCTGATTTTCAAGTGTTCTTCCACTCTTAGTAAGTATAATTCATCCTCCTTATGATTATTTCACTTCATTCTACTCAAATCATGAATATCTTACACAAACTCCATCATATTAGCGTTAGAGCTTCGAATCTTCAAGTGATTCTTCAAGTGTTCTTGGGTTGAACACTTCTCTTCTTCAACACTTATCTACTGAAATCACCAACCTTTGTGTTGACACTTTTCAAAACTACTTGTATTCTCAGGAATTCAGTGAAAACAGGAAATCAACAACGTTTTGAGGATGGGACAATAAATCGTCAAACAGTTCATTTTGTATTATAACGTAATTGATGTGAATCATGTAAACATGTGCTTTGATGTAACGTTTTCAATTATATTTGTGTTGGTTGTATGTACTTTGAGCACTATTATACTCATTGTTGTGATACTCTACATGAAGTCCTCGACCCCCGGACGTTTCCGCCATCCTTGGTTTGGGGGTGCGACATTTTTCATCCTAAAGTTCTTTCACGATCACACACAAAGACACATACCCAAGACATCTCTGGTCGAAACCTATCAGGTTATAGGTATGTAAACATTTTCTGTTTATGAGTTGGATTCATGAAACCGTGATGACAGTGAAGCCTAATTTTTTGAATCATTCAAAGAGTTTATGGGGAACTTTGTTCCAGATTTTAACGAAACATTTGTTTCAGTACCACTTTTCGATACTCCAACTCATATTCTTTCGTTTTGCGTGGTCTTGCTAAAATGTTCGAAACCCACTACATTTTTGCCCAACAAGATCCAGGAATAATTTTGTTTTGGGGAATATGATTTCAATGTGAGTACCAATCTGATTCTTTATTACTTCATAAATTTTTCCAAAGCATACTTGTCTATTACTACACTGGTCAAACATGTAATATTGTTTACAATTTATCATTCTTATGTTTAGATTTGATAAGTAACGAAAATTTTAGCCACCTTTGAAGCCTTATAAAAAGATGACCTTCGATACTTCTTTATAAGTATTCGATTGTAATTCACGGGAAACCACACAAGCTATTTGTCGTCTCTCTTGTTGAATAACGAAGTGATCTTTGCCTGGGATCTTACTGCATTTGTGTCGAAATATTTTTGACATTACAGAACCAAAAATTTCTAATTTTGCTTCTTATCTTTTTCTTTGGAACACTTTGCACTCATGAAATCCTTGAGGTTGTGATTAATACCAACTCAGGATGATGATTTCGAAAGTCTAACACATGATTTCTCTTTTCAACCCAAAAGTGAGAGCCCAACCTCCATGCTAAAGGTTTCTGACAGTTCTTATCCTCTTAGTACAATCGAACAGACTCATGGATGTGACGTTCTAGTTACTCTGCGGGTTTCAAGGAAAAGTGATCATCACTTTTTCAGACATGGTTATCTTTATGGCTATAAGCTTGACTTTCAAGGAGAAACGAGGCATGATCTTAATTGCAATCGTTTTAAATTAATTGGGTCTATGCATAAAAAGTGCATTTGGGGATTCTATTCCAATTTTATGCTCACTTAAAATTCTCAAACAATTTGTGCCCTTTTTCTCTCTGATATTCTTCAAGTTTTTCAAAACCTAACCATGGCGGATAAGCAAGGTCAACCATCTTAAACCACTGATGATGTCTATTCTCAACCCATCATGAAGATTCGAAGCACCAACTTCGAACTTCATGTCGATGTTAATGCTTACCCAGAGGTATTGCAGATGTTAATCATTGCTCTTCAAAATTCGGTGTTATCAACAGCGATGTTCAACTCTTTTTTCAAACCAATTTCTTAGTTATCCCATGTGGATTCTATGGCCACTTACAGCAAGCCAATGAAGATTGTGATATTCCAGATGATGAATGATAAGAAGTTCAGATTATCAAAGAAGATTTTTCCTCAGATTCTCAATATCCCCAATGCTGAACATTTTTACAAGGTATCTAATGAGTAAGTCATTCATATGTTTGACGAGATGGGTTATCAACCTATTCTTACCAAGATCAGTGAATTTAAGAAGTCCAGACTTCCTTGTACATGGAATTTCTTATTTGGTATATACCTTCGATTCTTGATGGGTTGAAGTGTGGGGTTGGGATAAAGTCTGATTGGAGGTTTATCCTATGGTGGCAGGGATTTATTATGATTTATCGGTGGACTATGCAACACAAGTTTGGAATGAGTTTTTGAAGAGTATCGGGAATACTAATGCAGTCGATTGGATTTCTTATGCTCGCTACTGGAATCTAATTCTGCAATTTACCTATGAGAAGGAAGGCATTATGGTTCCTAATAATGAAGAAACGGTTGATATCTCGGTGTATCATTATCCCAAAACTATCAAAGATAATCCATATGTGTTTCCAACTGTTGCTCGTATCCCAGATGCGGTTCTTCGAAAAGTTGATCCAGCGAATCCCATATTGGTAGCTTATTTGCAAAATATCAATCCATCAATTGAGATTGGGGTGTTATTATTAAAAAATATTAGAGGTCCTTCGAAGAAGCAAAGAGGATCAAAGAAGGATGATTAGGCTAGTCCCTCCAAACCTGGTCATGTACTAGTTGAAAATTTGGCTAAGTCTCCTAAGAAAGCTGATAAAGGAGAAAAATCCCAAGCATGTTGTTGACGAAACCGCAATACCTTCGACGGAGGTGGTCCCTTCGAAATCAGGTATGTTGAAACGGTTAAAGAAAATGGCTCATAAACCACACCATTCACATGAACGATCAACATGTTTTTCCACCAAAAATTACATACAAGCCTCAAGTTAATATAAAGGGGGTTGTCCTTCATGAAATTCCAACACCCACGTTGTCACACGCCCAAACCGGAACGACGGAAATGTTCGGGGGTAGATAACGTCATTTGTAGTATCACAAAAATTGCATCATAGTAATCAAAGTAACACAACAATTATATTGAATATATAAAAAGGTATTTACATCTATTTGACTCATATGTATATACATCAAAAGTAGCAAAATAAAGACGTGACTCTATATGCTCCGTCTTCTCAAAAGTCTATTGAGGTACATGTCTACTGATTTCTTGAGAATACAAGAGGTTTTGAAAAGAATATTAGCGTTAAGCTGGTGAGTTCATAAGCATGTTTTTGGTAATGAAAACCTATCATTGAATCTGTAAAATGTATGTATGCTTCACAAGAAAATCCAATATTTTCTAACATATATGATTATTACTGTGTTCTGTAGTAGAGTATAATGTATTAGTTTGTATGTCTAGTTACCACCAGCTGTATTGTATCACGTTGTTTTGAATGAAAAATATCTTTGTATGAAAACCCTCGCTATCACCAGTAATGTATAGAATGATCTGTTTGAAAATCCTAGTTACCACCAATATGTATACTAGTTTCATTACTTAAAATAAAACTATGAGTTGAAATCCCTGGAATCCTGCATTTGAATTATCAAATATTTTTATTAATGAAAATAATACTTAAGAAGAACGAAATCCCGTAAACAATAACGTTATTTTATACTACTGTGAGTCGTATAACCATGCTTGATATGACCTAGTGACCTTTATGATGTTCTTCAAGTGGCGGATAAATGACATTTTTCACCCCAAGCATCCCTGCCTAACTATACCTAGTAGTTCAGATGTGGGATTGTCAGTCACGAATAGATCTATTCATAAATCTCACACCCTGCCTCCATGAGACTCTGGTTATACTATGATAGGATTTAACCTCCACCCCGAAACGTACAACTAAAGAGTTGTCTCACAATCCTGCATTAACTAGATTACGTGTGGTTATGTATTGTTCTCTTGTATTTGAATCCGTTGTATACTTGTAGTGTAACAATAATTATACTTCAATAATTATCTAATGTAGTACTCCCAAATTTCGAAAGTAGTAGTGTGTATCATAAACTAGGTCTGTCATAGTTTATATGTGTTTTAATGTATAAGCTCTGAAATTGTGAAATTGTGTATTGAAATCCCAAAGTATACCTATTATAGTTTGCATGTATGTTATGTACTTAATTCGTGTATTGATCTGAAAACTATGCAATTATGGTTGTCCGTTGAAATCATCCCTTATGCTCAGCATGTTACAAAAGGGATCAAATATCTAAATGTTTTATAAAACATGGAAATATTTTGGATGTATCAATTGCATAAGTTTTAAACTTGTTGAAATTCTTTTGTATAAGTTGACAAAATCATTTGTGTTTAGATTGTATTCCCCCTCCCACCCACAAAAGGGATAAAATATCTAAATATTTTATAAAACATGGAAATATTTTGGTTGTATCAATTGCATAAGTTTTAAACTAGTTGAAATTCTTTTGTATAAGTTGACAAAATCATTTGTGTTTAGATTGTATTCCCCCACCCACCAACCTACCCCCCCCCCCCCCATAAAAACATTAAAACTAGTAAAAGCATAAGGGTATGAACTCACTATGGGTCGTGTGATTAGTCAGATAGCGAGACTGGGAGTGAAAACCCTTGGTTGGATCCACGCGGTACTTAACGCGATCCTAATCCTAAATTAAATACATACTTGTATTTTATTAGCGAAACCATTATTTATAGAGATCGAAAAATACTTGTTTTTTGTTTTGGAATGTTACCGGGACTCGATTGAATTGTGGAAAGAAGGTTTTCAGCCAAATTCACCACATAAGAAGGGTTTGTGGCCGTGAAAGGGATTCCGGACGTAAACGGTTCTCGGCCGTGAAAGGTGTTCTTGAAGGAACTTTGAAGATTTGAAGGATGTACAGCCATAAACGGTTTCCAGCCCTTGAAGATTTGAAGTGTGTACGACGTAAAATCAAGGACAATGATGTTGGATTCGATGAAAAACGCATTTTAGATGCTCCAAAACAACCTCCAAAGATGATTCTTGATGATTTCGGAAGAAAAGAGCGTTTTTGGTGTTTACGGTTGAGATGTTAGAGAGAGGGAGAGAGAGAGTGAGAGAGTTTTCAACTAGAAAAGTGTAAATGAGGGGTAGATGCTCATATTTATAGGGGGGTTCCATGGTCGGTGGTGGGGGCCACCTATCGTTGGCCGTAAATGGGTGTACGGTCGTAAACAGGTTTACGGCCGTGAACATCACTCTAGCCGAAAACTATTGATTTTACAAAGGAAACTCGGATTTTTCGTGTGATTTTTAGTTCCGACTCATATATATATATATATATATATATATATATATATATATATATATATATATATATATATATATAATTCAATTATATAACTAAATGATTTTCCAAACCAAAGGAATTTGACGGAACTCAATAAAATTCAAATTTTATTAACGGAAATTGGCTAACGTTAATGGTAAAAGGTTCTAGTTGTCACATCATCCCCTTGCTAGAGGGAATATCATCTCGAAATTCAGAAACAAAATACAAATCATGGACTCGGAAAAAGATGAGGGTATTTCTATTTCCTGGAATCTTCTAACTCCCAAGTGAATTCAGGTCCCCACTTGGCATTCCAACAGACATTTACTATCGGTATGCAACTTTGTTTTATTCTTTTGACTTCCCTATCCATGATTTCTACTAGTTCTTCCACGAAATTGAGGTTCTCGTTGATCTGAATCTCATCAAGACGGGTCACAAGGGTTTCATCGGATAGATACATTTTAAGGTTTGAGACATCGAAGATGGGATGGATATTGCTTTGCTTTTGGGGTAAACGAAGTTTGTATGCTACGGGACCAATCCTAGCAAGGATCTCGAATGGTCATATGTATCTTGGATTCAGCTTTACACGCTTTCCAAAGCGTATCATGCCTTTCCAGGATGAGACCCTCAAAAGAACACGGTCACCAACCTGGAACTCCAATGGTTTTCGTCTCTTATCAGCGTAGCTCTTTTTTCTATCTCTTGTAGCTTTTAGTCGTTCCCAGATTTGTATGATCTTTTTTGTAACTTCTTGGATGATTTCTGGGTATGTGAGAGTGCTATCGGGGACTTGACCTTTAACTAGCTACGTGTCACACACCTTAACCCTACACAGAGGGGATCTGCACTTACGGCCATAAAGGATTTCAAATGGTGCAGCCTTGATGCTGGTATGGTAGCTGTTGTTGTAGGAGAACTCGACCAAGGGTAAATGGGTGTCCCACGACTTACCAAAGTCTATGACACATGCTCTCAACATGTCTTCCAATTTTTGAATAGTCCTCTCACTCTACGCGTCTGTCTGTGGATGGTAAGTTGTGCTCATATCCAGCTTTGTTCAAAGAGCCTTCTGCAGTGACTGCCAAAATCTTGAGGTGAATCTTCTATCCTGATCAGAGATGAAGGACACATGTACACTCTGCAGTTGAATTATCTCTTGGATATAGATTCATGTAAGTCTCTCCATCTTGAATGTCTCTTTGGTTGGTAGGAAGTGGGCGGATTTATTCAGTCGATCGACAATTACCCAGATGGTATCGTACCCACTCGGAGACTTGGGCAACTTAGTGATGAAATCAATTGTGATCCTTTCCTACTTCCACTCAGGTATTTCTGGCTACTGAAGTAGACCTGAGGGCTTTTGATATTCCACTTTCTCCTTGGCGCAAGTCAAGCACTTGCCCATGAAAGCAGTTGTCTATGCTTTCATGTTTGGCCACCAATAAAGTTTTTTGAGATCCAGATACATCTTATCTAAACCTAGGTTAACGGAGTATCTAGTCTTGTGAGCTTACTTCATTACAACCTCCCTGTAACAGCCAAAATTTGGGGTCCAGATCCGGTTCATGAAATAGTAAACTCTATCTCCTCTAATCTCCAAGATCTTTTCCATTCCCATCAAGGCTTCACTCGACATGTTCTGTTGTTTTAAGGCTTCCAGCAGATCCTCTCTGATTGAGCGGACAGATGGGAATGGATGGTGATTGTCAGTGCCTTCACTCTATGACCTGAATACTCTTTCCGGCTGAGGGCGTCCGCTACCACATTGGCCTTGCCGTGATGGTAGCATATTTCGCACTCGTAATCACTGAGTAGCTCCACCCATCGTCGTTGCCTCATGTTCAACTCTTTCTGATCGAAGATATCTTGTAGGCTCTTATGGTCGGTGAAAACACTACACTTGGTTCCGTACAGATAATGTCTCCAAATCTTTAACGCAAATACCAATGCTCCCACCTCCAAATCGCGAGTTTCATAATTTACTTTGTTTGGTTTTAGTTGTCTTGAGGCATAGGCAATAACCTTTCCTCGCTGCATGAGCACACAGCCAATGCCCTGATTGGATGCATCACAGTACACCACGAAGTCCTCCGTCCCTTCAGGTAGAGACAAGATAGGTGCGCTGCATAGACCCTTCTTTAATATTTGAAATGCAGTGACTTGCTTTTCTCCCCAACAAAAGGTTATACCTTTCTAAGTAAGGGTGCTTAAAGGCTTAGCAATCCTGGAGAAATTTTGGATAAATCTGCGATTGTAGCCAGCGAGACCCAAGAATTGATAGATTTTTGTGGCGTCTTCAGTGTTGACCAATTCTCAATCGCTTTGATTTTTGGAAGAGTCCACTTGTATTCCTTCTTCGCTAACCACTTGACCAAGAAAAGTTACTTTTTTGACCCAGAATTCGCACTTTGAAAACTTTGCATAAAGATTCTCCACCCTTAGTGTTCCTAACACTATCCTCAAGTGTTGTCTATGATCTTTCTCACTCCGATAGTAGACAAGTATATCATCAATGAACACGATTAAAAACTTGTCTAGGAAAGGGCGGCACACCCGATTCATCAGATCCATGAATATCGCTAGTGTGTTGGTTAGACCAAAGGGCAATACTACGAACTCGTAGTGACCATACTGAGTCTGAAATGTTGTCTTAGGAACATCACTCTCATGGACTCGTAGTTGATGGTACCCTGATCATAGGTCTATCTTTTCCGGCGCTAGACGGTATGGGGATTTAGCTAAGGACGTAGCTCCGAAAATTAAATCAATACGGAACTCAACTTGGCTCTCGAGAGGGATTCTGGGAAGATCTTTGGGGAAGACATCCGGAAAGTTGCAGACTTTAGGGATGCTCTCGAGGTATTTAACTTTTTGCTTGTCATCAATGACATGGGCTAGGAATGCATTGCACTCCTTTTGCAGATATTTTTAGGCATGGATACATGAAATGATACGAAGGATTGAGCTGAGTTTATCACTGTAGACTAGAGCGCTTCGCCCGAGAGAAGATTGAGATGGATGGTTTTTTCGTAGCAAAGGATATCAGCAGAATTGGGCCTCAACCAATCCATGCCAATGAGGACGTCGAAGCTTTTTATGGAAATTGGCATAAGGTCAACTGGAAAGGAATGGTCGTGTAAGGTAAGGGTACAACCTATGAATATGTCGTTAGTGCTCTCTTTCTTTCCGTTAGCCATCTTAATGGTAAATATTTTGGTTAAAGGTTGGGGTTTATGCTAGAGTAGATGCTTAAATGCATGACTAACAAAAGTTCTCTCCTCACCAGAATCGAAAATAATGCATGCATAAGAATTGTCGAGGAGGAACGTACCCGTAACAACGGTGGGATCAGCAACTACCTCCTCTTGGTCCATCACTAGCATTCTCCCTGTGTTGCCAGCTGTTTTTTCCTTGGGGAAATTCCTCTTGAAGAGCCCAATCTCCCCACAGCCATAACAGGCTTGACTAATGCCTACTCCAAGAGCCTTATTGGTTGGATGGGCTGGTGTCTTGCAAAATCAAGTTGTGTGCCCCTTCTTGCCATAGTTGTTGCATAACATCTCGCGGCACTGCCCATGATGATGAAAGTTGCACTTGTCACACCTTAGAAGGGTACCAACATATCTACTAGCAGGTGCTTGAGTTGTAGGAACAACAACAGGAGTGGTAGTAGCATGAACTGCCATAACATGTTTCTTGGAGGACTCCTACAAAGACTAACCCTTTCTCTTGTTCCAAAACTTTTTCTTCCCACCACTCGCCTTTGTGGTTCGGGAGCGGCTGCCATTTCATCAAGATCAACCTCGTGATCTATCAGGGTCTGTGCTAAACACTTGGCGCTATCGAAAGTGGAGGGTTTAGCAGCCAAAACATTCCCCTGATTTGGGGGTGTCAATCCTCAAATGTACCTCTCTATTTTCTTGCTTTACGGGGTGACCATCCCCAGACAGAGAAGAGTCTAATCGTAGAATCTAGTTGTATAAGTGGTAATGTCGGAACCCTTCATCTTTAGATTCCAGATCTCATCCTCTAACTTCTGCACCTCGCCCCTTGGGCAGTACTCAGCAAGCATAAGCTCTTTTAAGCTTTCCCAACCCATGGAATTTGCTACCGGTAGAGTTATGGATTTTACCCGACCATTACACCAAGTCAATGTTGTATCAGTGAAAGTGTAGGCTGCAAACTTCACCTTGTTTGCCTCAAAACATGTGCAAATCTCGAAAATGGATTTGATCTTCTCGAACCATCGGGTTAGGGCAATGACTCGTCCCTTACCCTCGAAAGATTTAGGTATAGCATTCATGAAGTTTTTATAGGAACACTCCTTCGGGTGTCCTAATTTCTATCAAGATTCTAGGAATGGGTACCACTTCCTCATCCTCTTGGACCACCATGGTTTATTTGTGCCATCGCGGCAGCCACAACGGTTGTAACTGCTGCCTGGAACATGGGAGGATCGAACTGAGGAGGTGGTGGCGGCGGAGGGTCGTCGTTCTTCCTGTTTGGTCTCTTTCTGGGATGCATCTTTTTCTAAAAGATACAAGGGGAAAATGATGATAAGCCTCCTATATGATTTTGAATTGATTACTTTCGAGCAAGATATATGGTAATAAAGACCTATAATTATAGCTACTAACAATAACAAAGAATTCCAGGTCTTTCGTTTATAAGAATGTGTACTACTAGTGATGACTTTGTGCAGTGTTATAGAACACTAAAAATAGTCCTATAGTATTTTAACTTTGCTTCATTTGTATATGATTTGGTGAGTCTTAGACTTGTCGCAACACCAGTAATGTATAGAATGTTCTATTTGAAAATCCTGGTTACCACCAATAGGTATACTAGTTTAGACTTGTCGCAACTCCAGTTGTATTATGAACTAGTTTTATTAATGAAAATAAAACTTAAGAAGAATGAAATCCCATAAACAATAAGGTTAGTTTATACTACTGTGTGTAACACTCATAAAAATTGCACCAATTTTAAACATTTTAATTCATCCAAAACCCATTAAGTTATTACAATTTGTTTTCAAAAGACTTTAAATATCAGAGTATCCCTAGAACCAGATCACAAAATCATGAAGTATGAGGAGCGGTACGATCACGCATTCGCCTTGCCACAGTCTACTGAATTACCTGAAACAAAACACTAAACTGTAAGCTCCAGAGCTTAGTAAGTTACCCCTAAAATACCAACCACACATAACCCTACTCATAACATATCATAAAACAAAACAGCCATGCATATCGGGTCTACAATGTGATTAGTCAGCCCACATTGGGCCTTCAGTCCACCTGGTGCACCCTCCGAGTCTAGCCATGTACATCGAGCCTACTGTGTGATTGGTACGCCTACACCGGACCTTCAATCCACCTGGTCCACTCTCTGAGTCTACATTATGACTAGTCCGCCCACACCGGGCCTTCCACGGCCTGGTCCACTCTCCGAGCCTTGACACGTCTGGTCCGCCCTATTGGGGCCTTCAGCCTATTCGGACCACTCGCTGGGCCTTCGGGATATCCAGTATGCCTTGGGTATGTTGGCATACAGCACAAAGCAGGACCCGCCTCAACCCAACCCCAGTTAAATAACCATGTGCACATAATACAATTAATCACATAACAATCCTTAACCAGACAGACAGTCTAATAAATCACATAGCATATCAACATCCTAACCAGGATTTCGACCTAACTGGTCACTAGCACAACATTACCCTATATATCGGGGTACCGACCTTAACCAGGTCACTAACATAATACCATCCTAAATACTAGGATGCGGATCTAGCTAATCAATAATATAACAAATAATACCTGGATTTTCATCCAATAAAGGGCTGGCCTTGGTGTCGTAGACCCTGTCAATATAGTGAGGATAACTCACCTTGCACCTGCCAAATCGAACCATGAAAACAGTGAACAAAAGAACTACTCCAAACACCAACACCTGATCCCATCAATGGACCAAGACATAAATACTCAAAATACCATAACACCCCTGCAGGTCAAACATGTCAAAGTCAAAGTCCTAGCCAAAGTCAACCTTCCTGATTGACTCTACTCGCCGAGTCAACACGTCGACTCACCGAGTTCCCATACTAAGAAAACTCTCACAGCACGACTTAACTCGCCGAGTCTTCCCAAGACTCGTCGAGTCCAATGATCTCTAAGTCCCATCCTGCCCAACTCACTGAGTCACCAACCGACTCACTAATCCAAAACTGTAACCAAAAGAGGTTGGGGTTCTGCGTCATGACTCACCGAGTCCAAGAATAGACTCGCCGAGTCGACGACAATCTTCATCAAACTCGCTGAGTTGTTCTTTAACTTCTTGAGTCCAAGCTCATCAGCATATGACTTGCCGAGTCACCCATGCGACACACCGAGTTACTACGCGACTCAAAGTCTGATCCCTAGCCCGACTCGCCGATTCCATACGTGCATTCCCATAATCTCGAGTCACAGAGCTACTCCTTTGCTCCAAACAATAGATCTGGGTCTCTAGAGTCCATTGGCAACATAAGGTTGCTACCTTTACGTGCTCCATGTCCCATAATACCAAAAACCAAGGTAGAAAGGAACTTAATTCTTGGGGAATGGCTTTTGCATAACAACAAAAAGGGCTTTCTGCATATTTGATCCAAATAGAGCTCAGATCTATAGTTTCAACTCCAGATCTAACTTATACACCAAGATCTTATCATAACATCTCCAAACAAACTCTAATACTCCATGAAAGATGGATCTAGAAAGGAGAAGGCCAAGGATAACGATTCATTACCTCAAAAACGACCTCCTTCTGAAGAGTAATCTGAATCTCCACAAATCCCCTTGATCTAAGCTTCTTGATCTTTAAAATCTCTTCACAAAACACTTATCTAAGCTCCAAATTGCTTCCAAGGGCTCTCACCCACGATTCTAGGGTTTTAGATCACAAAGGGGGCTAAGGGAGCTGAGGGGAGGACATTAAGTCCTTTAAATAGGGTGCAACCCTAAAGATTAGGGTTTTTCCTCGTCCAGCACTGACTTGTCGAGTCCAACCGCCGACTCGTCGAGTCACGCAACTTATCCCCGTGCTCGGCACCCAATTCGACTCGCGAGTCAAGGGACCTACTCGCCGAGTCCCTTCCTTTATTTTCACTTAGCACCCTTCAACTTCATTCTTCTGAACTTGGGATGTTACAATTCTCACCCACTTAAATTAGGCTTCGTCCTCGAAGCCTACTGCAACACACCATTTCGGATGATACTCCCATAATGCATCTACTGATCTCACACCAGCCCAGATTCCTCCAAACGCTACTATCGAATCCCTATAAAAAACCATCTCTTCCCCTGCAGGGTCCTGTCAACTACTTCAAGCCGACCACCGACTTCTTTTCTCTGATGACAACACTCATCAACTAAGTGCCACCCGATGATACTACCATATCCACAACTTACGCATTCATTCGCCGACTACGAAAACTGGACACCATAATAAACCACCGGGTCCTAACCCAGTGCTAACCTTCTAACCCTTACCATATCCACAACTCATCCCATTTCCTCCCTAAATTAAATCCATTACCGTGCTAACATGATAATACATTCCACAGCTTCCGAGCAACTCTCATGAACACCCATCTATAACACATATACACATTGGTCCTGGTCCAAACAGCCTCGGTTTGGAAACCAGGCACACTTACGCTGGGTCTAGCCATCACCTAGGATGGAACACCACCACATACATAACTCAAGACTACACCCCTAAGTGGACCCCAAGTGTCTACCCTTGCATCACTTCCGAACGCTCTGACTCGACATCAGCGCTAACCATTCCACAACCTCAACGAACATCCAACCCGGATGTGCTCCTATACAACTGGTACCATCTCAGTGCTCACTAACAAAACTGCAATACTTTGGATCATCCAATTACACTACTGCTTTCCCTTTAGATGTCCAATACTCTAACCCGGAGCTACATACCTTTCCCTTCAATTATTCCAGGAAGTCTACTTAACAACCTTTACCACATCCGTAAGTGCCATGGTGCTAAAACTCCACTCTACACTTCCCATGTAGAGCAACTGCTATTCTCTAACTCACATAAACCCCGAATCTGATCACATAACTAACAATCCCACACACAGCCTTTAGCTAACTCCATCATCAAGATCAATACTTGGGGCCAGACCTTATCGATTGCTATTTCATGGCGACAAACTCACTCATTACCCGTATACAGGTCTACTGACACATATAGAGTCTTCAACATGATTGGACCGCTCACTAGGCCTTCAGCCTATCTGGACCACCCTTAAAACCTTCAGCATGTCTGGAATGCCCTTCTGGGCCTTCAGTATGTCTAGACCGTTCTTCGAACCTTTGGCCTGACTGGTACGCCCACCGGCATTCAATCTATCCGGACCGCTCAAAATTGTTGTACATCACCCAGAACATTCTTCCCGGGAATCTCCCCCATGCAGTATGTTCTATCCCTCTAAGGGTTCTGAACTCCAGATCCGTTCTATGAATTTCACCCCGGCCTAAACCCAGGCCTCGCGTCGATCAACAACCTTACGTGAAACCATGGTCTGTTCCCTGCCCCATGAGTCTATCACCTACTCTAACCATACCGCACTCTCAGCTAATAACACTGTTGAAATCCAAACAACTAACCATCCTTGGATGTATGTCGTTTTGCCAGAGAATTTTCCAATTCTCCCCCACTTAATGCACCGACTACTAACCACCGATGCCCAAAACCGATATAGCTCAATCGCCCTTACTCCATATATTCCCTCTTATCCATGAACTGACTCTCTCGGGAGTGAGTAACCTCCATCGAACAACTCTCCTGTGACTGCACGTCCCGAACTCTAAGAAAGTTCGAATCTCAACTGAACACTTGTCACATCGCAAGTGCCTTACCCAGCAAATATATCATATACCCTACCTTCCGATCATCTATCCTCTTGGATGCTAACAAACTATAACTCCTAACTACTAAGATCCTCAATCATACTATGAATCATGCGAAAAATAAGACGAATAGATTTACAATACCACACAATCAACAAGATAAACAAGATACCAAAATGGAAACATACCTGCAGCTGCATCCGACTCTGCTCTGACCTCCTCTGTTGTAATCTGGAATGCGCGTCCCTGAACCCTCGGAGGCTCCACTCCACCCTGACCCCCGCCAGTAATCCTCAAATTGGCCGGTGCTGGAGCTTGCACCGGTATTGCAACAAGCTGTGTACAGTTGACCCTCAAGTGTCCAACCTGATGGCAATGATAACAAATCCTCATATCCTGAACCGAGGCTGACTGACGGCAATCCCTAGAATAATGCCACTCTCTCCCGCACTTACGGCATGCACCACCGGACCTATGAACTCCGATATAACCCTTCCCACACTTCTCACAAGTGCGGCTGCTCTGACCTCCCAACCTAGAATCAATGGTCTTGGACCGTTTCGGTGCCAGCTGCGACTGCACCGGGGCTTGCCTCTGCTCTCGCAACTACATCTCAATCTCCAACTCATGCCGCCTGGCGGCCTCCTGTAACTCTAACAAGGTATCACATATCTACGTGGACACAAACTACTGGATATCCCTCTTGAGCATACTCCGATATCGGGACATTTGAGCCTGCTCCGAAGCAAACTCTGGGCAAAACATCGCCCTCTCAGTGAACATCCTGGTAATCTCCATCACCGACTCTGAATCCTGCTTCAGCTCCAAGAACTCCTGAGCCAACCTCTCTCTTTCAACCCGTGGAACATAACGAGTACTAAACATCTCCCGGAACTGATCCCAAGTAACCGCAGCCCGCTCCGCATCAGAATAAGATCCCGTAGTCAACCTGCACCAATCCTTTTCTCTGAGTCTCAAAAGGTTCAGAGCACACCTCAGCCTCTGATCCGCAGGGCATGAACACGTGAAGAAAAAACCCTCCACATCTAACAACCATCTCATAGCAATGATAGGATCCTGAACTCCATCAATGGTACGGGTCTTCGTATTATTGAAGTCCCGATACTGAAAACCCCGCCGGTTCCTCCTCTTGTCGTTGCTACAGCCAATGTAGCTGCTGCGGCAGACGTTCGCAAGATCTGCAAAACGCTAATCAAAGCACTTAACCATGGCGGTCTTGATCGACCCAAACATCTCCGGCAACTCAGCCCGAAACATAGCAGCAACCTCATCATGCAGTATCTCACAAATCCTGGCATCCAACTCATTCGTACTCTTCTGGCCAATGACCTCGGGTGGTACTGATCCATCCTGATCACCCTCTCTTGATCCCGATCCCGAACCGGATCCTGCCCTGAAACATCTCGTTATGACTTCCTTGATACGCCTATGGGTCATGTGCTTTCAGTAGTACGGGCCCATACTACCTTCCACACCTACCTATATTTGTATCAAGTATCACCACAACACCCTGACAATAACATATACATAATGAACACTCCATCCTCACTCCTAGAGGAGCAAAACTATCTCATAACCGACCTACTGGTCCCACACAACCCACCCATTCATGAAACTTCCACCAACCCTGCAACTCTAGTGTATGCTAGTCATACATAACGCTGGACCCTATAGACTTCCGAATATCCAATCCTACCTTAAGCTCCCAATCATACAAGAACAAAACATAAGGCCAAATCAAACATTCTTAGGCTATAAGATCTTAATTATGTGTAACCGTAATGCATACACTAAATAACTACAGTAATGATGTCAATTTCATACAAAGGAAACCCTAGGCTAGCAGGCATCACGTATTCAGTAAATTCTATCATGCAATTCCTGAAGATCCCTAGCCTAGTACTAGCATGTTGTTCCAACATATCACATAATCAAATAACTTGTATGGTATTTGGGGTCTACTTATTGGCTCTGGCTGATCGTACCCTCTACATCCTCCTTTACTTATTTCGAAAAACCTTTTGAAAACTATTTTGAAAATCCCTCCTTGAGTTGAGACTGGATTCACACGAATGTTCCTCCAGTTCACTCAAACAAAGGCTCTGATACCAACTTGTAACACTCATAAAAATTGCACCAATTTTAAACATTTTAATTCATCCAAAAGCCATTAAGTTATTACGATTTGTTTTCTGAAGAGTTTAAACATTAGAGTATCCCCAGAACCATATCACAAAATATGAAGTATGAGGAGTGGTACGATCACGCCTTCACCTTGCCACGGTCTCCTGAAGTACCTGAACCAAAACCCTGAACTATAAGCCCGAAAGCTTAGTGAGTTACCCCCAAAATACCAACCACACATAACGCTACTAATAACATATCATAAAACAAAACAACCATGAATATCGGGTCTATAGTGCGACTGGTCCCCCCGCATCGGGCATTCAGTCCACCTAGTCCACCCTTCGAGTCTAGCCATGTACATCGAGTCTACAATGTAATTGGTCCGCCCGCACCGGGCCTTCAATCCACCTGGTCCACTCTCTGAGTCTACAGTATGAATGGTTCGCCCGCACCGGGCCTTCAGTCGGCCTGGTCCACTCTCCGAGCATCCGCACGTTTGGTTCGCCCTCTTGGGGCCTTCAGCCTATTCGGACCGCTCGTTGGGCCTTCGGGATATCCAGTCCGCCTTGGATATTTTGGCCTACAGCACAAAGCAGGACCCGCCTCAACCCAACCCAAGTTAAACAACCATGTGAATATAATACAATTAATCACATAACAATCCTTAACCAGACAGACAGTCTAATAAATCACATGGCATATCAACATCCTAACCAGGATTCCGACCTAACCGGTCACTAGCATAACATTACCCTATATATTGGGGTACCGACCTTAACCAGGTCACTAACATAATACCATCCTAAATACTAGGATGCGGATCTATCAAATCAATAACATAACAAATAATACCCGGATTTCCATCCAATAAAGGGTTGGCCTTGGTGTCGTAGACCCTGTCGATATAGTGAGGATAACTCACCTTGCAACTCCCGAATCGAACCACGAAAACAGTGACCCAAAGCACTACTCCAAACTCCAACACCTAATGCCATCAATGGACCAAGACATAAATACTCAAAATACCATAACACCCCTGAAGGTCAAATAGGTCAAACTCAAAGTCCTATCGAAATTCAACCTTCCAGATTGACTCTACTTGCCGAGTCAACCCGTCGACTCACCGAGTTCTCATACTCAAAAAACTCTCACAGCATGACTTAACTCATCGGGTCACCCCAAGACTCATCGATTCCAACGATCTCTGAGTCCCATCCTGCCCAAATCGCTGAGTCGCCAACCGACTCACTAATCTAAAATTGCAACCAAAAGAGGTTGGGGTTTTGCGTCATGACTCGCCGAGTCCAAGAACAGACTTGCCGAGTCCACGACAATCTCCATCAGTCTCGCTGAGTTGTTCTTCAGCTCGTCGAGTCCAAGCTCATCATCTTATGAATCGCCGAGTTACTACGCAACTCAAAGTCTAATCCCTAGCCCGACTCACCGAGTCATCTCCCAGACTTGCCGATTCCATACGTGAATTCCCATAATCTCGAGTCACAGAGATACTCCTTTTCTCCAAACAATAAATTTGGGTCTCTAGAGTCCATTGGAAACATAAAGTTGCTACCTTTACGTGCTATATGTGCCATAATACCAAAAGCCAAGCTAGAAAGGAACTTAACTCTTCGGGAATGGATTTTGCATAACAACCAAAAGGGCTTTCTGCATCTTTGATCCAAATAGAGCTCAGATCTGGAGTTTCAACTCCAGATCTAACTTATACACCAAGATCTTATCATAACATCTCTAAACAAACTCTAAACCTCCATGAAAGATGGATCTAGAAAGGAGAAGGCTAAGGATAATGATTCATTACCTCCAAAATGACCTGCTTCTGAAGACCAATCTGAATCTCCACAAATCCCCTTGATCTATGCTTCTTGATCTTCAAGATATCTTCACAAAACACTCTTTTAAGCTCCAAATTGCTTCCAAGGGCTCTTACTCACGATTCTGGGGTTTCTGGATCTCAAAGGGGGCTAAGGGAGCTAAGGGGAGGAAATTAAGTCCTTTAAATAGAGTGCAACCCCGAAGATTAGGGTTTTTCCTCGTCTAACACTGACTCGTCGAGTCCAACTTCCGACTCGCCGAATCAGGCCACTTATCCCGGTGCCCGGCACCCGATTCGACTCGACGAGTCAAGGGACCTACTTGTCAAGTCCCTTCCTTTATTTTCACTTAGCACCCTTCAACTTCTTGCTTCTGAACTTGAGATGTTACATTGTGAATCGTATAACCATGCTTGATATGACCTAGTGACCTTTACGACGTTCTTCAAATGTCGGGTAAATGACATTTGTCACCCCAGACATGTCTGCCTAACTATAGCTAGTAGTTCAGGTGTAGGATTGTCAGTCCTGAATAGATCTATTCACAAATCTCACGCTCTCCCTCCAGGAGACTCTGCTTATACTAGGATAGGATTTAACCTATACCCCGAAAGGTACAATTGAAAAGTTGTCTCACAATCCTATATTAACTAGTTTACGTGTGGTTCTGTATTGTTCTCTTGTATTTGAATCCGTTGTATACTTGTAGTGTAACAATAATTATAATTAAATAATTGTCTAATGTAGTACTCATGAATTTCGAAAGTAGTTGTGTATATCATAAACTAAGTCTATCATGGTTTATATGTGTTTTAATGTATAATCTTTGAATTTGTAAAATTGTGTATAGAAATCCCAAACTATACCTATTATAGTTTGCATGTATGTTGTGTACTTAATTCGTGTATTGATCTGAAAACTATGCAATTATGGTTGTATGTTGAAAACGTCCATTATGTTCAGCATGTTACAAAAAGGATAAAATATCTTAATATTTTATAAAACATGGAAATATTTTGCTTGTATCAATTGCATAAGTTTTAAACTTGTTGAAATTCTTTTGTATAAGTTTACAAAATCATTTGTGTTTAGCTTGTATCCCCCCCCCCCCCAAAAAAAAAAAAATTAAAAATAGTAGAGCATAGGGGTATGAACTCACTGTTGGTCGTGTGATTAGTCTGATAGCAATATTGGGAGTGAAAACCCTTGGTTGGATGCACCCGGTACTTAACGGGATCCTAATCAACAATTAAATACATAATTGTATTTTATTAGTGAAATCATTATTTATAGTGTTAGAAAAACACTTTTTTCGGTTTAGGAATGTTACCGAGACTCGATTGAATCGAGGAAAGCGGGTTTTCATCCAAATTCACCACTTAAGAAGGGTTTGTGGCTGTGGAGGGATTACGGTCGTAAATGGTTCTCGGCCGTGACCAGCCACTTGAATGGTTTATGTCTGTGAACGGTATTCATGATGGAACTCTGAATATTTGAAGGGTGTACGACCGTAAACAGTTTGTGGCCCTTGAAGATTTTAAGATTTGAAGTGTGTACGGTCGTAAACTCAAGAACAATGATGTTGGATTCGATGAAAAAAGAGTTTTAGATGCTCCAAAACAACCTCTAAAGATGATTCTTGATGATTTTCCGAAGAAAAGAGGGTGTTTTGGTGTTTACGGTTGAGAGGTTAGAGAGAGTGTGTCACACCCCAAAACCGGAACGGCGGAAACGTTCGGGGGTGGAGGACGTCATGTCAAGTATCACGAGATATGTATATGGTAAGCAAGTAATGAAAAACCATTTCATTTAGAAAGAAAGTGTTTACAATGTGTATGATCACAAAACATAGAAGTCATAAACAAATAACAAAACAAGACTTGAAGCTGTAATGCTCCATCTTCTAAATTCCCAGCATGAGCACATGTCGAATAGTCCCCTGAGAATACAAGTTATTTGAAAGAGTTGATCAGCAATTAAGCTAGTGAGTTGATAAGATTTTAATGATGTGAGTAAGCTGTAAAAATGTGGTTGAAAATGTATAAGCACAAGTGATGTAAGCTGTAAGTTCTGTTTTGAAATGATCGCCTGTTCCTCTAGAAAATCCTATATTTCCTACTTTAATGGAAGTTAAGTAAAATGACACTACAAGCCTTTCTATGCGTACTAAGTGGGTACAAGTTATATATACTTAAATAAATAAATAATCGATTGTGCGCATCTTCCCTAAACTCACAACCCAACGGGCAACAGCAAGTAAGGCGGATAGCACACATTCCACTAGTTGTTAGATCGTTGTCATATATAACCTTGGTGTATTCACTTGTTACTCATGGAGTTATTTGTAATGGTTCCTTTATATCTAATGGAGAGTTCTTTTAAGAAAACCCATATTTCTTATAGTAAAATATTGACTACGCTGATCACTTTTATAATAGCTTTGTGTATACTGCAATATATAATCTGATATCGGGTAGATAGTTCATTGGGGGAATCTGCCCTAAGCCCACATCCAACGGGAACAGGATGTCAGGGGAAAACACACATTTAACTATCTATCGGATATTATGGTGTGTAAACTAAGGTATTATAGAGTTAACTCAATTGAAGTCTCTAAAACTGTACTGGCTTAATAAAATGGATTAAGCCCTTAATTGGGAAATCTCTAGTTTTGTATACCAAAAGTATTGACTTTGATAAGTAAGTTTTGTACTAGAAAAACTGTGCTTCGACTGTGTGTCCTATAACCTGATCCATACTTGTTACCCTTATGATGACTTAATGTATACTAAGCATATATATATATATATATATATATATATATATATATATATATATATATATATTCGGGTAGATAATAGATTGGGGGACTCGGTTCAAGAACATAATCCAACGAGAACTGGAAATGAAGCGAAGGCACACATCCTATTAGTTGTCGGAATCTATTAGCATATATGTATTCTATAGTGTATACATTAAGGAATCAAGAAACTAGCACTATGATCCTAACCTTTAATCGTAACCTTATACCAAGGCATCTTCTTATCTGAGTTAAACCCGACTGTTCCTTTGCCAAATGTAAAGTATATTCTCCCTAGTTTATAACTATCTTGACTAGAAAATAGATCAACTTTCAAGTGTTACTGACACCTTATGAAAGTAATGGGAGAAGTAAGTACATAGATGTCGTTTATAATGACATGTGGATGTACTAATAACCTAAAAACATATTTTTTTTATTACGGTCATAATGTGAAAGCTAGAACCCCTACTAAACGCTCTCAATGTAAAGAGATTAAGGGAACCGAACGCAACCCCAACAATTTCTTGCAAGCCGTGTAATTCACATTAAAGTTATATGATCATGTATACCCAATATAACTATCACTAATGCGTTAGTGATTCATTGGTATAAATAGATCATGTCTGTGTGTTATCATGCTATAGCAACCTAACTTCTTTGTTATGTTATGTTCTTGTATTGTTTGATTCTCTTCACTGTTTGTTGTGTTCTGGTATTGTTTGATTCTCTTCACTGTTTGTTCTGTTCTGGTATTGATTCCTTGTGTGCTTCATTGTACTAGAAGTAATGAATAGCATTCTCCTAAACTATACCAATAATAGTTTACTAATGCTCTACTTGGACTGTTACTGAAATGACTCATCTCTCTACTAAGTTATGCTTTTAATTTAATAATGGAGCTTTGTATAACTATAAAGTAACATAACTTTAAAAGAAGTTTGAAATGTGTTGACAACTTATAAATAACATAAGTAACATTTTGAAGGATGTTTAACAACAAATATTTACACAATTATCATTGTGTTCAACCTGTATTCCCCCCTTAAAACAGTTAAAATAGTTAAATGATTCATTACGAGGTATGAACTCACCTGATGTGGGTGATTCAAAAGGGTATGCGTGTAAGGATGAGAAGCTACACGAATGAAGTCCCGAGACACAATAAGTCCTAAGTTACAGATAAGGACACATATTGACATGAATATAGTGTTTACAACAACTATATGAAAGGAAACACCTTCCGGGACTAGGAAACACCTAGACCAAGTGTCGGAATCACATGTGATTCAACATAAGAAGGTATAAAAGAACCCACATGAGTTTACTACCATGAGTTCACGTACCAAGGGATTTTATGGCCGTAAACTCATGGCTACTCATGTGTAAGTGCAAGTTTTGAAGGCTAGGGTTGATTTAGGGACATTAACTCTACCGTAGGATGAGAAAGACCACCTTCTTTGAAGTTTTGAGGAGTTCACAGACCAAATGAGTTTACTAACGTAAACGCATGGCCATTTATGCTTATGAGGGTCCTAAAGGTCATAAGGAAGCATCCTAAATTCAAGCCTAAGTGTTTGTGGCATCAAAACACCCCTAACTTGAGTTTACGGCCCATGGACCATTTGGTCATGTGCTTGCGGTCGTAAACACCTATGGGTGTTGGTATTTTGGTTACTTTGAGTCCTAAACACATCATGGTAAAGTGCTAGGCTAGTTTCTTGGCTTATGGAAGGCATTTAGGGCATTTTGGCACCCTAAAATGGAGTTCACGGCCCAAGAACATCCTTGGCCGTGAACTCACTTCTATCCTTGATTGTTAATGTTTTTGAGGTTCAAACAAGTCATGGGTAGTCTTTAGGTTCATTTCCAAGGTTTGGAGGGACATTGGGCACAATTTGGCCATAAATTTAGTGTTCACGGTCCAAGAAGATCTTGGGTTGTGAACACCATTTCCTTGGTGTTTTGGTTGATTTTTCATGTTATCAATGCATATAACACACTTAAATACACTCTAGATTGAAGTACTTACAATCCGGGGTGATCAGGCGAAGATCCTTGAGAGAGAAATCGGCTTTTCTCTAGTTGGAAATGTAATTAACGAATAAATATGGTCAAGAACCATATATATACTCCTAGGGTTTTTGGCAGAAAATTTTTTATTCAAGCATTGAATTCTAATATCAACGAGTTTTGGAAAATCGGAGTTGCACAATACCCTAGTGAATCCTCTCTCCTGATATCTCTTTAAGTGTAAATCCTGAAATGCTCAAACTTATCCCAAAAATTTGAAACTTAGCAGAACGGATTTGACTTCGCTTGTTGTGGATGGTTTTACATAATGGAAACTCTTGGGTTGTCACATCATCCCCCCGTTAGAATGAATTTCATCCCGAAATTAGCTCTCTTAACGTTACTATTGGGGTTGAGTCTTCTGCTTTGTAGAATACACACTCGTAGACCTGGCAACTTTGCCCTGGTGTTCTTGATAGGATTCATACTTGGTCCATCTATCATTACCTCGTGTATACAAGTCATATATGATTAAGATTAGTAGGACTGTCGGATGTGTGACTCTTCCCCAGGTCCACAACCCAACGAGGACATGAGATAGAGCGGAAACACACATACTAGATCTGTGTAATCATACTCATATACCACCCTCGCGTATATACTAAATAATAATAGGCGGGTTGTATTCATCCATAGCCTCTGTGCTCGAACTTGGTCTGTTGGACGAGTGGTATTTCGTGACAGTCTGCGGACATCTGACGATAAGGCTTCGGAGGATAAAGTACTCTTTCGATACGAATGACAAAAGTTTCGAGAACTTGCCGATCAAGGCGATAGAAACATAAGAACTCAGTATGGTGAGGACCACGCCCACTCATGACGAAAGATAACAAAGGACTCGATACCGAACAAACTTTTGGTCCAATGAAGGAAACATCTGATAACGATGATGTATCCCTGGTATACTTGGTACTGTACTCCTAGTATGTTCAACAATGTACTCCTTGTAATTGTTCTCGAGTTTCCTGATTTCTATTTTGAAATTAAGACTCCTATGTATCGTACCGCTATGTGTGCATACATACAAATAAAAGTGCTTTACTTACTGAAGGGATACTTTTATACCATGGTCCCCCATGGTACCACTACTATTGCCTGTCATATACAAGTTGTGAATACTTAAGATGAGCCAGGCAGTCGACTGAGCATCTTAGCCTCAAATTCTCAACCAATTAAGGAAAGGGGACCTAAGCGGAGTCACTCACTCTAAGTTTGCAACATCTCAGTTGTGTACAACCCTGATGTATATTGTGAGTCATAATAGCTTCTCTAAGGGATATTTTATTTCTCTTGAATATTACGACCTATTTCAACATGTGAGTTGTTATAGTTACTTTTAAGTGTCATCCCCAAATTTTAACCTTATATGAATATAAATTAATTTTAAAAGTAAATACTTTTTTGAAAACGTACCAATACTTATTGACGACTCCGGGGTAGATTCTCCTGCGGTGATCACCAGAATACGTCCATTTGCGCCTGAGTTCTTGATTATCAGGCAGTCCCTCTGATTGTGTCCAGACTCACCACAGCCATATCAGGCTTGGTTTTGCTTCAGCTCCGAGGACTTGGGAGATCGGCTGAGCTGGTGCCCTGCAATAACGGACTGTGTGTCCTTTTCTGTGGCAGTTCAGACACGACATTTCCCGGCACACTCCAGTGTGGTGAAAGTTGCATTTCCCACACTTCGGAAGGTTTCCAGCATAACGACTGGTAGGTGTTGAAACAGTCGGCATCGTTGCGGCGTACATAGTACTCGCTTGTTGCTCCTGCTGGGTGTCTTGTGTTGTTTGTTTCTTCCTCCTCTTATTCTCCGACTCTTGGTTATAGTCCTCTTCCCTCGATGACTCAGGAATAGGGACTTTTACGTTGTGTCGGACTCCATGATCGATGAGTCACTGAGCCAAGCGTTTAGCACTAGCGAACGTGGCTGGGTTAGAAGATAACACACTTCCTTGGGTCGGAGCAGTTAGACCCCAAATGTATCTTTCTATCTTCTTGCTCTCCGAGGTAATCATCTCGGGGCATAGAGCTGCTAGTTCGTTGAACTGGTCCGTGTAGGTCACTATGTCTGAGCCGACCATAGTGAGATCCCACAGATCTTGTTCCAGCTTTTGAATCTCGCCTAACGGGCAATATTATTCCCGCATTAACTCTTTTAGGTTTTCCCAACCTATTGAGTTTGCCGATGATAGGGTCAGTGACTTAACATGGCTGTTCCACCATGTTAAGGCCTTGTCATCGAAGGTGCAGGCAGCAAACTTCACTTTGCTTCCTTCGGGGCATAAACAGATTTCAAAAACCGACTCTCTTTTCTCGAACCATTGCAGGAGGGCAATGACTCCATCAGTCCCTTTAAAGGACAACGGTTAGCATCTGGTGAAGTCCTTGTAGGAGAACTTTCCCTAGCGCACAGGGACTTCACTTTGAGTAAAATCAGTAGGCGTTTCACCACCACCTGTACTGATGGGGTGATATTGTGCCATGGCTATTGCCACAGCCACGGCCACTGCAGTATTCAGAGTTGCTGCATCGATTTGCGGAGAAGGTGTGGGAGTTATCGGAGTAGCGTGTCTGGGTGATATGAAAGGAGGCATTTTGCTAAAAGAAAACAAAGATGAGACAGAATAAGTCTATAGCAACGGACACAAGCCGAAAGCTAAAAAGACAAGCTTATCCTAATTCTGGAGATATCGGGTCCTGACTTCCACAGGGTTCTAGGGACAATTCATGAATGAGTCTACACCAAATAAACTCTATGAATTTGAAATAACTATCCTTGAATGAATATATGTTTCCTAAATAACTGTTACCAGCTGCATGTAAGAAAATAATTCTAACACATGTAATGTGAGCAGTGTTTCCACTCGCTCGATTATTTAACCTAGTTAATATTTATTAGTGTGAAGCGTAAGATGTTTTGGTTACTTCGGCTGATCTTTCCTTGAAAAACTTCTCATGAACTTGTCCTTGTTCCTCCTGAGCTCTTCTGTTGTCTACTATGAGGAAGTGGTTACGTTTATCTGGGCTTGTCGTGCGAGAATGAAAGTGACTAAAGAACCTATGAACTTTAAGGTAACTTTATGGGGTGATCATTACGAAATCCTCCTATAATTGTACAAGGTACACCATTTTGTATTGTATATAATTGAAGATCAAATAGACCTTCGAATAATTGATCCCACCTCAACACTACTTCCTTAAATGGAATGGATAGCGAAGCGTCGGTCACAGATTCTATGTCTATAAGATCTTAATTATATATAAAACGTTATTAATATACCCTGTAAGATTATAGACCTATCCGCAAGGGTCTTTTAAGTTATCACATAAGTTATGTATCTGGACTAAAATACTCCTATAGTATTCTAACGTAATGTACTTGGTATGTTCTAAACTTGTTATCGTGCTATCGTATTATAGAATACTCCCACAGTACTCTAACTCTAACTGTACTTGTTCTGGCGTTCTCTTGACTAGTGTTCTGGTAAGTTTTAACTCTGTTGCAACACTACATCATCCCCAAACACATGTTGGTCACATCTCGAATGAATATATTTAATCAAGCTATTTTGATCGTAGCTATGATTACATAACTGTTCGAGTTGACGATAGTGCCCAACCTTTAAATACTTTCAGTTTTGTTCTCCTCGTGACCCTAGTTCTATTATGTACATGTATGAGCAAGTAGGTATATTTTTATAACTTGTAGTTGTACTCTAAAATATATCATTATCCAGAGCACTTAAGCCCCATTGTATTTATAGACGTATATCTTTTATCGGTTGATATACTTAGTTCACTATAAACAATGCTCTGATACCAATCTGTCACACCCTAAAACCGGAACAGCGGAAACGTTCGGGGGTGGAGGACGTCATGTCAAGTATCACGATATATGTATATGGTAAGCAAGTAATGAACAACCATTTCATATAGAAAGAAAGTTTTTACAATGTGTGTGATCACAAAACATAGAAGTCATAAACAAATAACAAAACAAGACTTGAAGCTGTAATGCTCCATCATCTAAATTCCCAGCACGAGCACCTGTCTAATAGTCCCCTATGAATACAAGTTATTTGAAAGAGTTGATTAGCAATTAAGTTGGTGAGTTCATAAGATTTTAGTGATGTGAGTAAGTTGTAAAAATGTGGTTGAAAATGTATTAGCACAAGTGATGTAAGCTGTAAGTTCTGTTTTGAAATGATCGCCTGTTCCTCTAGAAAATCCTATATATCCTACTTTAATGGAAGTTAAGTAAAATGACACTACAAGCCTTTCTACGCGTACTAAGTGGGTACAAGTTATATATACTTAGAGTAAATAAACAATCGATTGTGCGCATCTGCCCTAAACTCACAACCCAACGGGGAACAGCAAGTAAGGCGGATAGCACACATTCAACTAGTTGTTAGATCGTTGTCATATATAACCTTGGTGTATTCACTTGTTACTCATGGCGTTATTTGTAATGGTTCCTTCATATCTAATGAAGAGTTCTTTTAAGAAAACCCATATTTCTTATAGTAAAATATTGACTACGGTGATCACTTTTATAATAGCTTTGTTTATACTGATATATATAATCTGATATCAGGTAGATAGTTAATTGGGGGAATCTGCCCTAAGCCCACATCCAACGGGAACAGGACGTCGGGGGAAAACACACATTTAACTATTTATCGGATATTATGGTGTATAAACTAAGGTATTATAGAGTTAACTCACTTGAAGTCTCTAAAACTGTATTGGCTTAATAAAATGGATTAAGCCCTTAATTGGGAAATCTCTAGTTTTGTATACCAAAAGTACTGACTTTGATAAGTAAGTTTTGTACTAGAAAAACTGTGCTTCGACTCTGTGTCCTATAACCTGATCCATACTTGTTACCCTTATGATGACTTAATGTATACTAAGCATATATATATATATATATATATATATATATATATATATATATATATATATATATATTCGGGTAGATAATAGATTTGGGGAACTCGGTTCAAGACCACAATCCAACGAGAACAGGAAATGAAGCGAAGGCACACATCCTATTAGCTGTCGGAATCTATTGGCATATATGTATTCCATAGTGTATACATTAAGGAATCATAAAGCTAGCACTATGAGCCTAACCTTTAATCGTAGCCTTCTACCAAGGCATCTTTTGATCTGAGTTAAACCCGACTGTTCCTTTGCCAAATGTAAAGTATATTCTCCCTAGTTTATAACTATCTCGAGTAGAAAATAGATCAACTTTCAAGTGTTACCGACACCTTATGAAGGTAATGGGAGAAGTAAGTACACAGATGTCGTTTATAATGACCTGCGGATGTACTAATAACCTAAAAACATATTTGTTTGATTACGGTCATAATGTGAAAGCTAGAACCCCTACTAAACGCTCTCAATATAAAGAGATTAAGGGAACCGAAACCCCATCAATTTCTTGCAAGCCATGTAATTCACATTAAAGTTATATGATCATGTATACCCAATATAACTATCACTAATGCGTTAGTGATTCATTGGTATAAATAGATCTTGTCTGTGTGTTATCATGCTATAGCAACCTAACTTGTTTGTTATGTTCTTTTCTGGTATTGTTTGATTCTCTTCACCGTTTGTTCTGTTCATGTATTGTTTGATTCTCTTCACTGTTTGTTCTGTTCTGGTATTGATTCCTTGTGTACTTCATTCAAATAGAAGTAATGAATAGCATTCTCCTAAACTATACCAATAATAGTTTACTAATGCTCTACTTGGACTGTTACTGAAATGACTCATCTCTCTACTAAGTTATGCTTTTACTTTAATAACGGAGCTTTGTATAACTATAAAGTAACATAACTTTAAAACGAGTTTGAAATGTGTTGACAACTTATAAATAACATAAGTAACATTTTGAAGGATTTTTAACAACAAATATTTACACAATTATCATTGTGTCCAACCTATATCCCCCCCCCCCCCCTAGAAAAGTTAAAATAGTTAAATGATTCATTACGGGGAATGAACTCACCTGATGTGGGTGATTCAAACGGGTATGCGTGTAAGGATGAGAAGTTCCACGAATGAAGTCCCGAGACACAATAAGTCCTAAATGACATATAAGGACACATATTGACATGAATATAGTGTTTAGAAGAACTATCTGAAAGGAAACACCTTCCGAGACTAGGAAACACCTTGAACAAGTGTCGGAATCACATGTGATTCAACATAGGAAGGTATAAAAGCACCAACAGGAGTTTACTACCATGAGTTCACAGCCCAAGGGAGTTTACGGCCCTAAACTCATGGCTACTCATTTGTAACTGCAAGTTTTGAAGGCTATGGAAGATTTAGGGACATTAGCTCTACCTTAGGATGAGAAAGACCACCTTCTTTGGAGTTTTTGAGGAGTTCACGGACCAAATGAGTTTACTACCATAAACGCATGGCCATTTATGCTTATGAGCGTCCTAAAGGTCATAAGGAAGCATCCTAAATTCAAGCCTAAGTGTTTGTGGCATCAAAACGCCCCTAACTTGAGTTTACAGCCCATGGACCATTTGGTCGTGTGCATGCATCCGTAAACACCTATGGGTGTTGGTATTTTGGTTGCTTTGAGTCCTAAACACATCATGGTAAAGTGCTAGGCTAGTCTCTTGGCTTAAGGAAGGCATTTAGGGCATTTTGGCACCCTAAAATGGACTTCACGGCCCAAGAACATCCTTGGCCGTGAACTCACTTCTAGCCTTGATTCTTAATGTTTTTGAGGTTTAAACAAGTCATGGGTAGTCTCCAGGTTCATTTCCAAGGTTTGGAGGGACATTGGGCACACTTTGGCCCTAAATTTAGTGTTCACGGTCCAAGAAGATCTTGGGCCGTGAACACCATTTCCTTGGTGTTTTGGCTTATTTTTCATGTTATCAATGCATATAACACACTTAAATACACTCTAGATTGAAGTACTTACAATCCGGGGTGATCGGGAGAAGATCCTTGAGAGAGAAATCGGCTTTTCTCTAGTTGGAAATGTAACTAATGAATAAATATGGTCAAGAACCAAATATATACTCCTAGGGTTTTGGCAGAAAATATTTTATTCAAGCATTGAATTCTAATATCAATGAGTTTTGGAATGGGAGTTGCACAATACCCTAGTGCATCCTCTCTCCTGATATCTCTTTAAGTTTAAATCTCGAAATGCTCAAAGTTATTCTAAAAATTTGTAAGTTAGCAAAACGGATTTGACTTCGCTTGCTGTGGATGGATTTACAGAATGGAAACTATTGGGTTGTCATAGAGTGTGGGAGAGGTTTTGGCCAGAAAAGTGTAAATGAGGTGTAGATGCGCATATTTATAGGGGGTTCCATGGTCGGTGGTGGGGGCCACCTGTCGCTGGCCGTAAACGGGTGTATGGCCGTTAACGGGTTTATGACTGTGAACATCACTCAGGCCGAAATCAATTGTTTTTTCAAAGGAAACTCGGGTTTTTCGTGTGATTTTGGTTCCGACATATATACATATACATATATATATATATATATATATATATAAATGATTTTCCAAACCAAATGAATTTGACGGGACTCAATAAAATTCAAATTTTATTAACGGAAATCGGCTAACGGTAACGAAAAAAGGTTTGTGTTTTCACAAACATCTCTAGCATCGAAAAGTAGGCGTGCTGAAAACATGGTCAAAAAAATTTCAAAGAAGAAAAAGAAACAGAGGAAGTTGCTACTCGCTAAAGACTCTATGGATGAGGTAGTAGTTCCTGAATCTCCATTTAGAATTAATACAATGAGCAATTCTTCACCTGTGAGGGGTTCTTCAGTCAAGTCGAATCTCGAGGCTATTCGAAATCCTGGTGGCAATGTGGAAGCTTCTAAAATCGACACAACCATCAATCAAGGTGAACAACCGAAGAATTATACTCCTGAGAAGACAATTTTCATACCACTTAGAGTGTAGACTACCGAATCAATTTTTAAGGAGGTTCACACTTCAGAAATTACTGCGAACTTATCTAATATGAATGCAAATGTTAATAAGGATGAAGGAGTATCGAACAAAGAAGCCCAAGGTAATCCTAATCTTATTGTCTCTTCTACTTTCAAAACTTCTGTTGTTGATACCACCATTTCTTATTACTACTTCATCTCAAATACCTTCATCGACTGACTCACCTACCTTCGAAAACATCATACTACAACCAATCACTTCTTTATTCCCATCCCAATCCACAGAAACTCCAAAACCAGTTAACGATGATGAATCTGATGATGGTGAGTTCATGGGTTCGTTTGTTGAAATAAAGTTCAATTCTGAAGAAGAGAACATTCCTGATCACATGCTAATGTACGAGAAGCTATTTAAGATTCTGAATAGGAAACTTAATACATTACTAAAATTACAAGCAGATGGAGAGGGTAAACATTCGATGTCTGGAATAGAGGTTGATGTGATGCTAAAAGCTCAAGAGCATCGAATTTAGGGTAAACCTGATCAGATGGACAAGAAAAATGAGTTAAGAGTCAAAGCTCAATCTAAGTCCTTTAATGGATAACTTAAAGAGTTGAAGGTGGTTGTGAAGGAAAGGCAATTTCTTTTTGTTAAAGATGTCAAGACTGTTCGAGAAGATGTGAATAGAAAAATTGAAGATTTACGAGCTGATATGGAAAAGGAGATTACTGATTTGACTCACAGTTATTCTTTTCTTTTCGTGAAGTTTGATATAATTGTTGATGCTTTAATGAAAGTGGTTCAGTGGTATAACTCCATGGCTATGAAACTTGATAAGAAGGCTGAGGTTGATGCTATAAGTTTTGGGAATGTTGATAAGTTGCTGAGTGAATTAAAGGATCTCATGTCAAAGTCTGAATCTTTGATGTCTTCATTACACACTCCTGATTTTTTCACTCAGAGGTTTCGCTTGTTAGAGTCAACAATTCACAACAAATTGGCTCCACTTGCAAAGCTTGCAAATTTTATGCCAACAGATGCCCCGCCTGTTGTCACAGGGGTGCAAGGGGGAGAAAGGAGGAATGTTGGAATAAGTAAAGGTGAAGGATGTTCTGGAAATACAGGTGGTGATGTGAAAGTTGTTGGAAAAGTTTTAACTACTCAAATTCCAACTTCTTTACCAAAAACATCCAATATAACATCAACAACAAGAACAACAACAACAACGCCAATAACAAAAGGCATTGTGATTGGATCTTGTGGTGGTGATTCAAGTTCTTCAAAACCCAAGCCTACTGAAGCAGATAAAGAGAAAGGAAAAGGTGTAAGTTTTGAGCTTTCAAAAGAGGAGATGAAAGTTGCTTTTTAGCAAGAGATAGAGAAACAAAAGCAAATACAGGGTATTCTTCATCAATAATCAAATGATCCTCCTAGTCTCAACAAAGGTGATCCTACAAAGCTTTATTCTTATGAGAATATCAAATCTTTAAGTATTACAGGAGAGATACATGACTTCGAAAAGGCTCCTAAGAAAAGCTACGACACAGAGAACACAAATTTGAATCAGGTTGACTTTCCGGTCAACAAGACGATGTTCTTAGATGAGCAGTTCGAGATTACCGATAAGTACAAAGACAAAGTTGAATACAAGCATTTGATGCTTAAATTCCATGTTGTGCTTGGAAAAAGGGAGGAGGAGATACGGTCTCTAGTCAAGATAGTTCGTGTTCTCGGCATATCTAAAGATGTTCTATTTGAGGGAATATTGCAGAATTATCGATATTATGCAGTCTTAGCCAACAACGTTGCATTCGATTTCTTGGTTGTAGACATCCCTTTAATGAATCTTCATAATTTTTGTTAGTTGTCGCAAAGATTATAATGAATGTTGATATTTCAAAACTACAAGTGACGAACAAAGAAGATTTTATGGATGGTCATGCTCACTTCAAGGTGTTCACTGATGAATACTATGGTGCTTTAGCTTTAACTGATGTCGAACTGGCAAAAGCATTGGACAAAGAGATCACAGTTCCTCAAACTATGCTAATGAGTAATGCTAGTTTGAAATAATTTGAAGATGGTGAGATTTGCTTGAAACCTCTAGGAATTGTGTTTTTTTAGCAAAAACAAGAAGGGAAACAACTCAAAATTTCTATTTCAAGTGTGAGATGTTGAAAGTTATACCACGCCTCATTACACAAATCTCATGGTTCGAATGAACAGTTGTGCCAAGAACAAAAAAAAGGAAAAGGCTGAAATTCGAAAGATTGTCAATTGGTATGCTGAAATTCGAAGAGTTATTCACTAAGCTGCAAAGATGTTGATAACCTGATTCGTCACTTCTCACAAAGGGGAGAATGTAGATGTTGAATATTGTTGTGAGGTGTCGAAGGTCATGAATAGTTTTGTTAGTTTGTTATTTTATTATAATGGCACTTTATGAATCGAAGTTTCAAGTTTTAGTTTCTTGTATTTTTTGTGTGCTTTCATGATCCCTATATATATGGGATGTGTACTAGATATAGATAAGAACTTTCATGAATTTGTCTAAATACTCTCTATACTTCTGAAAGCATAATTGAGCCAAACAGATTTTATTTAGATCTCATGTTCATCATTCCTACTTTACACTGAACTCATAATTCATACTTGATTCAATTACAACTACACTCCGGAGAAGCAAATTGAGTTCAAGATTTATCTGATTCCAAGTGCGGCTCTGATAGCCAAGGCATCGTATCAGTGGGCTCATCCCGAGATGTAGGAGTTGTCTACACAGCTGCAACAGCTGTTAGACAAGGATTCATTAGATTGAGCAGTTCGCCTTGGGGAGCATCGGTCTTGTTTGTGAAGAAGAAGGATGGGTCTCATCGTATATTGACTATCAAGAGCTGAATAAGGTAACGGTGAAGAATCGTTATCCCCTCCCGAGGATTGATGATCTTTTCAACTAACTTCAAGGTGCTTCTTGATTTTCCAAGATTGATTTGCGATCGGGTTATCATCAGATGAGGGTTGGGGATGAGGATGCACAGAATACAACTTTATGGACTTGTTATGGTCATCATGAGTTCGTGGTGATGCCTTTTAGGCTCACCAATGCCCTAGTCGCGTTCATGGATCTCATGAACCGTGTGGGCAGGCCGATGTTGGACTGGACTGTGATTGTATTCATCGATGATATCTTTGTTTATTCCACGACTCAGGAGCAGGACGAGGAGCACCTGAGGGAAGTGCTAGAGACTTTGAGGAGGGAGATAATTTTCGCAAAGTTCTCCAAGTGTGAAATCTGGTTGTGCGAGGTGTAGTTTCTTGGGCACCTTTTCAACCAGAATGGTATTTTGGTCGATCCGTCCAAATTCGAGGTCATGATGTAGTAGGAGGTTCTAAGGTCTCCATCCAAGATTCAGACTTTCCTTCGTTAGGCGGGTTATTATCTGAGATTCATCTAGGATTTCTCCAAGATAGTTGTTCCTTTGACTCGTTTGACAAAGAAGATGGTTACATTTTGTTGGGGGCCTGAGCAGCAGGCAGCTTTTGAGACCTTGAGGAAGTGGTTGTACGAGGAACCGATTCTGACCCTACCAGAGGGTGTCGAGGATTTTGTGGTTTATTGTGATGTGTCGATCACATGTTTCGGGACAGTGTTGATGTATAGGTTTCGTGTGATCGCTTATGCTTCAAGGCAGTTGAAGCCTCATGAGGCGAATTATCCAACACATGATCTGGAGCTGGGGGTTGTGGTTTTCGCCCTAAAGATTTGGCGGAATTACCTCTATAGGGTCCTTTGTAATTTTTACATGGATTACAAGACCCTGAGATATTTGATAGATCAGCCAAATCTAAATATGATGCAGCGACGATGGTTGGATGTGGTGAAGGATTATGAACATGAAATCCTTTATCACCCAGGGAAGGCCAATGTGGTTCCTGATGCTCTCAACCGCAAGGCGATCGCTGCTTTGATCAGAGACATATTTTTAAGGATGACCGTGATTACTCCACTGTTGAATCAGATTCATGAGACTCGGGTTAAGGCTATGAAGGAAGAGCACTGAAAGAGTGAGCATATTCTGGGTTAGGTGGCTTCCTTCGATTATGATAGTCATGGGTTGTTGACTCTACATCGGCGGGTTTGGGTTCTGTATTGGGGTGGTGTATCCCAAGTTTTGATGGAGGAGGCACACAAATATAGGTTCTCCATTAATCATGGGGTGACGAAGATGTATAGGAATCTTCGTCTTGATTATTGGTTGCCCTACATGAAGCAGAATGTAGCCTGGTATGTGGAGTTATGCTTGACTTGCAAGAAAGTCAAGGATGAGCATCAAAGACCTCACAAAAAGATGCATCCATTGGAGATTCCCATATGGAAATGGGAGGATATTACTATGGATTTCATCATGAAGTTACCCCGGACTGTGCGTGGAGGGGATTTGATATGAATCATCATGGATCGGTTGACCAAGAGTGTGCATTTCATTCTAATTTAGGAGAGTATTTCTGCAAAGAAATTTACTAATATTTATATTAGGGTGGTTGTAGCACGTCATGGGGTGCCGGTTTTGGTGGTTTATGATAGAGATGTCCAGTTTACTTCCAGGTTTTGGAAAAGGTTCCATGATGAGTTGGGCACTTGTCTCTATTTCAGCACAACATTCCATCCGCAGACCAATGGTCAGAGTAAGCAAACTATTCAGACCCTAGAAGATATGTTACGGCCATGTGTTTTGGACTTTGGTGGGAGTTGGGATATGTACCTTCCGTTAGTGGAATTTTCGTATAACAACAGCTATCACGCCAACATTGATCGACCTCCTTTCGAGATGCTCTACGAGAGGAAGTTTAGGACCCCGATTTGTTAGGGTAAGGTTGGTCATCAGGTTATAGGGAGGATCGTGGAGCAACTCAAGACCACTAAATTGTTTCAGTCGGTTCGAAGTAGGCTCCAGATAGCTCATAATCGACAAAAGAGTTATGCCACTGACTCCAATCGGATTTAGAGTTCCAAGTGGGGGATATGGCTCTCCTGAAGTTGTCACCATGGAAAGGTGTCATCTGATTCCGGAAGCACGACAACTTGGGCCCCATGTATATTGGTCCTTTTAGGATTTTGGACCGGGTGGGTTGGGTTGCTTATCGCTTGGACCTTCCAGATGAATTTAGTCAGATTCATAGCACGTTCCACGTCTCTCAGTTGCGGAAGTGCTTAGTGGATGATTCCACTGTAATACCATTGGAAGATATTCAGGTGTATGACCGCCTGAACTATTATTGAGAGACTGGTGGCAATCCTAGACCGAAGAACGAAAACCTTGAGGAACAAGGTTTTTGAGTTGGTGAAGGTGCAATGTTAGCACTATAAGGGTTCAGAGTGGACTTAGGAGCCAGAAGTTGAGATGAGGGATCACTATCCATAGTTATTCAGGACAGTGGATTTCAAGGACGAAGTCTGATTCAAGTGGGGGAGAATTGTAACACTTAAATTAAATATGTTCCTTTTTAGCCCTTCATACTTAAGTATTTCATATTTGGTCCTTGTGGCTAGTACGACGGACTTACCATAGTCTATGCTTAGCGTACTAACAAGGGGTGATCGCGGGTCTAAAGCCTCGTACGCTAGGTGTATGAGGGTTACGCTGGGCGTACAAGGGCTTTAATGAAACCCTAATTTTAGGGTGTTTCACCTTATATAAGCTCCTTAAGTCCTAAAACCCTAATCTCGAACCCTAATAGCATCTTTGATTGTTTTGAGCCTTGGTCTTGATTTTTGGTGGTTTGTACTCCTTGAAGTGTTAGAAGAAGTATTTGGAAGACTCATTCATTGGAAGGAAGCCTAGAGATCCAGATTTTGGCTCCTTCTTTTGGTGACTTTTGAGGTATAAAGTTCATGCCTTTTCGGTTTTTTGCTTCTTTGTCCCTTTTTGGTTGGTCTTGACGGGTTAAGGCCATTTTAGAAGCTAAATCTTGTAGATCTAGATCTTTGGAGAGTTCCTCATGCTTAAAGGTGAAAACTTTATGGTGTTTATGGTTTCATACATGTATTAAGCCATTTATTAATCTTTTTGGAGCTCTACAGTCTTATTAAGCCATGCATGCATGTAAATTTGGCAACTTTACATGAGAAACCATATTAAGGAAGTCAGATATGGTTTGGGTTGAGGTCTTAATCGGTTAATAGTTGAAAATGAAAAGTTGGCCAAACAAGGGTGTACATTGGGTGTACAAGTACGTACATGTCGCGTACAAGCCCTAAAGCGAGTACGCTTAGCGTACAAGATGAATACGCCCCGTGCACTCAGTAGTGGGCTGCGCAAGTTGGGCTTTTAGGTTTTGGGTTTCATTTTGTACTTTAGGAGTCTAGGGCTTTACTTTGGCTGTCATAATATTTTTTGGGGCTAAGAATATTTTTGGACATTGGTTCAAGGCCCATGAAGGGTTTGGGCCCAATTTGGTGTTGAGAGAAGAACTTTGGGAAACACTTGAACAACTATTAGTACAAGATGATAATTGTGCAATAAGTTTCAAAGGATCATGAAAGCTCAACAATAATAAATTGGATTTGTTAGATTGTTAGTTGTGGAAATATAAAGTTCTAAAATGTAAAGGAAATGAAAATGACAAGTTATATCAATTTAACACCAAACTGATACGAAACACGTTTTGCATCCACACACGAGTTAGTGAGTGAGATCATTTTAAAGTTAAGAGGATCTTCGATGATGATCAGTAAGATATAGATATGAGAAAATGATCTTTATATTTCAAAGAGAAGGATCAAAAGATCGTAGTAAATAAGTGGTAAGAAGTGAGAAGTGTTTTATTCAAAACATGAGCACTCTATTTATAGAGCCTCGAAAACTTACATCCAGAATAAATAAATGATAAAATATCGACTAATATGGCCATGCAAGATCCATTGGATAAACATATGCTATCACACTACGTCAGTACGTAACATAATTCTTCATTGCGGTTCACTTCTTTGATTGCGGTAGTAGAAGAATAATTGCGGTAGGGAAAAGAGTTGCGGTAGCTAGAGAACAAGTTGCGGTAGACTAAGATGATTGTGGATGACCTAAGTCTAAGAGGCTCACTTTTTGCTTTAACATTTTCCTCCATAGTGACCTCTTTAACTTCTCCTTCATTAGTTATTGAGCTTCTGAAATTCGATAAGGAGCCACCAAAACTTCCTTACTTTTACTAGCCAAGTAATTCTCTTTTTGATCTCGAACTTCACTTCATCAATTGCGTATTTGGATTGGTGAACCACAGTCAAGGTTACTTCTAGTTGTCTGCGGGTCAATCTATGCATTGAAGTGACAGAGATGAAGTACTTCACATTATTGTTGGCTCTTTTGTAGACAACCCTAACCTTGGGAAGTTGGTATCACCAAGTGACATCTCTCGGTAGGCTTCGGTGAAGCTTGGAGCTGGCTCAAAATCTGGAAAGTTGAATTTACCTTCTAGAACGCGATAAACTTCAACATCCATCTTCCCAAAATCACAAACCAAGGGTCTAAGGAAGTTGCACGCTTTTTCAAAAGGAATCTTCATTTTTGGGTGCTTCTCAATATTGAGTTGGAAAAATCTTGCAATTAGAAAATTTTCTTTTGGGTTCATGCAAGGGAAGTATGTTTGTATTCTGATGTACTCCATTCCTCTCCTGGTGAGTGTGTACTGAAGAAAGTCAGTTTTCATGAATTTCCTTACCTAATAGTTTTTTACATCTTCGGGTCTGTCATTAGACCAGATCTTTTCAATAGAAGTTCCGTGCTTAGTGTGAAATTGATTTAAACGCTCAAACTCAAGAGGAAGTCTCTTTTCATCAGGAAGAATGAGGCCGAAAGGCTCAAATACGGGAAAGAACTTTGAATTAGGCGAGATTGGAATATCCTAATAGCCATAAAATGGAGGCTCAATGAAAGTCATCCATGGTTTGTAGTCATCGTCAAGGAGTCTTCGCATAGGATTGATCCAGGAGTTGATCTGGGTCTCATCAATGGTTGTGTCCAAACCATGTTCTCTCCAAATTAGTTCGGAGAATTTTGGTGCCTTCCAGTCTTTCATCCTTTGACAAGTTGCGGGAGAGTCATTGGAGTGCTCTGAATACATTGTTGGTGCCATATTCTTGAATTGACGAGGAGTTTATTGATGAGGAGATTGAATAGGTTGCACCGGAGTTAATGCTTTAGGATATGGTTGCGATGAGGGTTGAGGAGTTGGAGGCTTGTTTTCATCCGTAACAGGTTAAGTTTGCTGATTTGATTGGGTTTGGAAAGGATCCTATTGATTGAACGGACTGGGACCACATCACCCTTTTGAGGAATCAACCACAAGTTGATCCTCAAACCACTGCTAAAGTCCGTCTATTTTTGCAAACATTTCAGTAAACTGATTTTTATCAACTCGGAGACTTAGAGATTGTTGGGGATCTCAAATTTGAACAACAGTTGGTGGATTTCTTTGGTGAGTTTGAGAATTTGGTTGACATGGGGATGAGCAGAGAAAGATCGTTGTAGGTTGTTGATGGTGGATTAAAGGACCGTAATAGCTGATTCATATGCGTTATAAGTTTCCTCTACCGGTTTCTTAGAGTGAGCAGCTTGATTTTCAAGGGTGGTCTTGACTTCTTCTTTGAGTTTTGTCACCTCTTTGATGAGGTTCTCAGCATTCAATAAGAACTACTTGTGATCAGCAGAACGGTTGTTATCTAGGGCTCAAATACACATTTCAACTATTATAAGGATGCGTTTTACGGTTAGACGTTCTCTAGTTTCCAACCTCTCTACTCTCTCAGCTAGAGATTGTGGGGAAGGAAAGTCTTGGTTCTGCGGTTGGCTTGTGGTAATTGTGGCCAAAATTTAAACGACTTTAGATTGTAATGAGAGAAATTCCATGCGGGTGATACCCAATTTCTTCTTCTTCTCCTCCTTTGGTTTTGAAGTGGATTGTTGAGATCCACTTGATTCATCGTCATCGAAGACCATCAAAAAATCATCAGAATGAGGAGGTTGTTGAACAAAGTTCTATGTCATCCAAACCAAACATAGGACCGGTGCTGATCTCGATTGTGGAACCATCAACATTAGAGTCATGTGGTTCATGAGTTTGAGGGGGATTTGATGGACCAACACCACCGGTTTGACCTTGAGCCTGTTGCACTGTAGCTTCCATTTTTGACACCCAATATTGAATTGTCAAGATATCATGAACTGTCTTTGCATTGTTCAACATTTCGGCCCAGTACTTAGCTACGGTTTGAAGATATTTTTCCCGTTGTTGAAGTTGTTGAGTTTATTAAGTCTTGCGTGCCTGAAAACCCTGCAAAAAGCTTCATGTTTTCTGACTCCGGATTAAGTACTTGGTTGATACTGAGTCCAGGAATCGTCAAAACGGTATTCGTCAAATCCTTGGGTTCGTGGATCCTGGCACACCGGTGCTCACCAGGCCTAAACCACTCGAATGTAATGGTGGCGGAGTAGGATTTCCCACGATTCCTTGGTCTCCTTGACCTGTAGTCAAGTGTGGCCTCGACTCGGTTCTGGCAAGGGCTAAAGAAGTGCTCTACAATGGGTCAGGTGTTTAGAGTTTGTGTAACAAAAAGAAGGATTGAGCGCAACTCATCAGGCTCAAAAACGTGTAATTGTGCTGCCCTAGAGACCTTAGGGCGTGATGTACCAATGGGATCCTCTTGGGATCCAACTGGGGGTGTGTCTCCATGTTCAGATGAAACAAATACACTTGTTGTATCTGAGTAGCTAAATAGGGTAGAACCAAATAAGCCTGTGGGGGCTACAAGGACTACCAAAGTCTTTCAAGAGACTGCGATATGAGTCCGGTAACGTATTTGGCTATGACTATGAGTAAGTTTGAGCTTCTTACGTCTGAAAAGATCATTGGAGTCAGGATCAGAGTCTTCTATGACATTGACCGGTATGTCATGGGATTTAAAGGGAGGATGAGGAGTTTCATCTGAAGATTCAATAGTCCTGGACATGTGTTTCTTGGAGGGATTTTCACCCTTTTTGACTACGTTGAGGGAAGCTTTCTTAGAGGAAACAACTTGCTTGCGGTGCTTGGGTTTAGGAAGGCTAGACTGTTCTTCCGTACGAGGTACTAAAGTGGAGATAGGAGTTGCAGTACTAGAAGGACCTTGGGTTGTGATAGGGACTAGGTTAGACTGACTAGGATGAGGCGGGGAAGAATAGTGTGGGTCAATAACATCTGTAGCCTCAATATGATCTGTGACTTCACGAAAATTGGGTCCAATAGACTACAAGATGTGTCCAGGTAGTCTCCTAAGATGTCTAAAAATTGATTGATCTTTGGAAGGGGTGTACCTTTTCAAGTTGCGGGTGATAAAGAGTACGGAATCATCACCCATGTCTAGCTTCGCCTCCTTGTGAAGATTCAAAACACAAAGAGACAAAAAAAACAAGCAAAAGTAAGCTCAGTAGCATCTTGTTGAGGAGTCTCCTTTGGATTGTACTATAGGAAGTCATCCCACAAGATTTGACTAAAATTGACTGTATTACCGGTGAATATGCTCCATACAAGCTCGAGAAGATTGATCCCAATGTTGTCCATGCCACCTATTCTGCCGGACAAACTTATGATGACAAAGTAACAAATGAATGACCACACCGCTAGGAATTGATTTTTCTCAAATTCTCTAATCCTTTTCGGTTTCTTTTGGTCTTTGTGAGCACGACCAGTGACTCGTCGATCAAGTGCAGACGCACTTCTTGAAGGTTATGAAGTGGACGATATGCTGAAAAAGCACATTTGAACAGAGTTGTAACAGCCCGGATTCCCAGGTATTATTCATTCTTATATTTTCAGTATTTTGTGAGGGGACTCGGCGAGTTGGAGCTCAAACTCACCGAGTAGGATCGTGATTTGGACGAGGATTCATGTCTGCACTAGGCGAGTCCAAGGAGTGGACTCGGTAAGTCCACGCTGTTTAATGAAACCCTAATTCCCCGGGTTTGGAGCCTATTTAAGGGCACTTATAGCCTCCCATTGCAGCTACCAGTCCCTTGAGAGAACCCTAAGAGAGCTAATTCGTTTTGGGAGAGAGGAAGTCACTTTTAGGCCTTTGTATTCTTTGTTTAGCAACAGGAAGGTGGCAAGAGCAAGGAGGAGGTGAGATTACATCAAATCAAGAGTCCAGAGGATTCATTTTGAGGTAAGGGTTCAAATCTCCTTTAATTATAGGGTTGATCTTTAGAGTTAGGGTTTTATAACCCCTTTGGAGAGTGATTATGTGAAGCAAATGGTCCCTCTTCGAGTTTGTGCTTTGGATCTGGACTCAAAGAGGTCCAGAGACCTTAACCATGGGAGCTTTTTGGGTTATTACGGAGTCATTGGACCCAGGCAGTTATTTTTGGGACCAAATCACCTTTTGATGCCTTGTAAGGGTTATACAAGCATCAAGTTTCGAACTTTACGTGACATTCATGCTTGCGAAGGCCAAATCTATGGTTTAGGAAAACAGATCTGACCTCAGAAGGTCAATAAAAGTGTGTGCATGGCATGAACTCGCCGAGTTGTTCTTGGGACTCGGCGAGTAGGGTTGGGGTTTCACGTAATGTGTTCAGCGAGTGGACTCGCCGGGTTGGGGGATAACCCAGTGAGTCAGGAAGAGTCAATATGGGGTTGAGTCAAGCCGGAACTCGTCGAGTTGTTCTTGAGACTCGGCAAGTTGAGTCGTGGTTGCCCTGCGATTCAGGCCAAGTGGAACTCGTCAAGTTAGGGGAGTGCTCGACGTGCCAAGAAAAGATCTGAGGGAGTCAGTAAATTCGTTAGACTCGCCGAGTTGCTTTGGTGCACTCGCCGAGTCCGGTCAAATTTGACCGTTGACCAGTGTTGACTTGATAAGGATAGTCAACCTTACTTGTAAAAGTGTTAATTAGAGATATGTTTTATTATAGGAAGATTATAGTTCGGGGGATCGAGCACGAGTGATTCCAGATATTTGCGAGTTATCGAGATACACGAGGTGAGTCTTCTCACTATACTTTACCTTGAGTAGGTAACTAGAGTTATGTGATACAGTGCTTGTATGCTATATATATATATATATATATATATATATATATATATATATATATATATATATATATATATGTTATGTGTTGCGCTGCATTATTCTATGTGATTTATGTTGTGCATGTTTACAGAGTTAGAACCTGAGGGTTCACAGAGTTTGGGTGCACGGACCCACATAGTTATAGCCTCGAGTGGCTAATATGTGTTATATGTGTATTTTGGGGAACTCACAAAGCTTTGTGCTTACAGTGTTTGGTGTTATTTGTTTCAGGTACTAGTGACAACCATGGGAAGGCGTCGGCTTGATCAGTACACACACACGGGATTTTATGTTATGAGATCTTGGGATTTTTGTATGACATGAATTGCATTTCAAACATGGGTGTTTTTACGAATATTAAATGAATTATGTTTCTATAAAATGCGAAAAATTGTTTTGAAATTTACGGTGTTACAAGTTGGTATCAGAGCTTTGGTTTGAGGGATTCGGGTACACCTTCAGGAGTATTTGAACTCAAACTGAGGATTTGGAAAATATTTTCAAAAGAGAACCAAATTTTCTTAACAAAGTAAAAGATTTTTAGAGGAACTCAGAGTAGAAACGCGTGTACGATCAGTCAGCGCCCGAACGGTGATTTCCCAAAATACCCTTATATTATATGTTTATGAGATTGATATGATGTATTCTCTTGCTAGAGTAGGCTAGGTATTCCTATTAGGACTAGAGTGCCCTAATTAGTGATGCCTTAGCCTAAGGAGAGGTGAGCTGCTATGAGATGCTTGAGAGTAAATAGGTAGCAGTGAGGAGCTTATGAGAGATCTGTTAGAGAGTGATAGAGTACTTGGAATTTGGGATCCGAAGAGGAGGATTTGGGGTGTACACTGAAACGGTGTGGATAGTAGTATTGGGTCCGTACTACTGAAAGCACCGGGGCGGTGTACAGTTCAAGTAAGAACCTTCGGAATGCCAAGAATCAAGGAGGGAAGAGTTAATCGAGTGTGAATATGATCGAATGGATTCTAATTTATCGTATGTTGTATTTCAGAGGTAGATCATGGTGAGGACACATCTTATGCCAGAGAGTAGTGGGGCTAGTGATGAGGAGATCCGCCGGATCATCGACGAGGAGGTGGCTGCGGCCATCAGGGCAGAGATACCAGAGATGTTCAGGTCTATTAAGACCACGCTGATTGAGACTTTCGACGAGCGCTATGCTGCTCTTTCTGAGGTTGTTGTTGCGGTGGCCACTGCAGTTGTTGCTTCTGCGAGGCCGCAAGGTGGTGATGCGTTGCTATTTCGAGAGTTCAGCAACACGAAACCGCCAGAGTTTGACGGGACCCAGGACCCGGTGGCGGCTATGAGGTGGATTTCAGATATAGAGGGGTGTTTCTTCACTTGCTCGTCTCCTGAGCATTTGAGAGTTCAGTTCGCGCTGAACCAGCTTCGCTTGGGAGCGAAGGACTGGTGGAAGTTTGTGACAACGCACTTTTCGCCTGCTGAGCTTGTGGCAGTGACCTGGGAGAGGTTCACTGCCATGTTCCGAGATGAGTACGTCCCCCAGATGGAGAGGGAGCGTTTGGCCAAGGAGTTTCTGACCCTCAAGCAGGGTACTGAGTCTGTTACGGTGATTACCAGGATGTTCCACGAGAGGGCGATGTTCTGCCTTGAGCACATGTCCACTGAGCAGGCACACATGAGCCGATATTTGAGTATCTTGAGGTGAGACATTCGGGAGTTCATGAAAAAATCCTCGTACCGTATATTTGTCGAGCTTCAGGGAAATGCCCGGAAGAGGGAGATTGAGCTAGAGACTCATGCCAGGGAGGAAGCGGAGTATCAGGGGAGGGATCGGCGACCGATACAGTCCCAGCCGACAGCCAAGTGGGCCAAGCCCGCTGATCCCAAATCTGGAAGCCAGAAGGGCCGCACTTGTGGAAAGTTCGGCAAGGGTCATGATGGGGTATGTAGAGCTGGATCTTGCTACAAATGTGGCAATGAGGGGCATATGGCCAAGGACTGCCCAAGGGGTTTGCAGTATGTTTTCACTGCAATCAGACTGGACACCAGAAGGTGGAGTGTCCGCAGTTGCGGGGATCAGCTCAGGGAACACCTCAAGGATCTTCCCCCATCGCTATCAGAGTTACCAACAGTCGGTCAGTGAAGGCTGAGGCGCCGAGAGCACGGGGGAGAGCCTTTCAATTGACTGTGGAGGAGGTCCACGCAGCGCCCAATGGCGTGGCTGGTATGTATTCTTTCGTGTATTTATTTTGATGATTGAGATATTATGCTTATATTATGTTATGTGTAGGTACTTTTCTTATGAATTATGTACCTGCCTTGGTGTTATTTAACTCGGGTGCGAGTCGGTCTTTTGTATCTTTGGCATTTAGTCAGCATATTAGTGTTAGTCGTGAGGCGCTGAGTCGGCCTCTGAGAGTTTCCATAGCTGACGAGAGGGTGATATATGCCACAGAGGTGATCCGCGGGTGCGTATTCGAGATTTTCGGTGTTGAGTTCCCAATTGACTTGGTTCCTGTTGCGATGGGTGATGTCTGTGTCATTGTGGGCATGGACTGGTTGAGCAGATTCGGTGCGGTTATCGACTGCGAGCGACAGCTGGTGACCATACGAGACCCTAGTGGGGGAGTTCTTACGGTGTACGGCGAGGGTACCCGTTCTGGATCAGCGTTTTGTTCGGCCGCTAGGGTGAGGCAGTGTCTATAGCATGGCTGTAAGGGTTTTGTGGCGTACGTGATGGATACGCGGGTTGATTCCGAGAGACCGTGGTCAGTGGAGGAGGTTCCGATAGTGTGTGAGTTCCCAGATGTCTTTCCAGAGGAGTTGTTGGGTGTGCCTCCCATGAGGCAAGTGGAGTTCAGTATTGATTTGGTTCCGGGAGCCGCACCTATTGCCAAGGTGCCTTATCGCCTTGCACCTTCAGAGATGCAAGAGTTGTCCTCGCAGCTTCAGGAGCTGTTGGGAAAGGGGTTTATTCGGCCGAGCAGCTCGCCGTGGGGAGCGCCTATCCTTTTAGTTAAGAAGAAGAATGGCTCACACCGGATGTGCATTGATTACTGAGAGTTGAACAAGCTGACGGTCAAGAACCGTTACCCGTTGTCGAGGATTGACGATTTGTTTGATCAGTTACAAGGAGCATCTTGGTTCTCCAAGATCGATTTGAGGTCTGGATACCATCAGGTGAGGGTGCGAGATGAGGACATCCAGAAGACAGCATTCAGGATGCGTTATGGGCATTAAGAGTTTGTGGTGATGCCTTTCGGGCTCACCAATGCCCTGGCAGTGTTCATGGATCTCATGAACTGAGTGTGTAGGCCGATGCTGGATCGTTCAGTGATTGTATTCATCGATGACGTCTTGGTATATTCGATATCTAGAGAGAAGCATGAGGAGCATTTGAGGGAGATCCTCGGAGTTCTGAGATCAAAGAGGCTTTATGCCAAATTCTCCAAGTGTGATTTCTGGTTGCGAGAGGTCCCGTTCCTGGGACATCTCGTTAAACAGAAAGGGATATTGGTCGACCCAGCCAAAGTTGAGGCAGTGATGAGATGGGAGGTGCTGAGGTCACCCTCCGAGATCAGGAGCTTTCTATGGTTGGCCGGTTATTATCGGAGATTTATCAAGGACTTCTCTAAGATCGCGGTGCCACTCACCAGATTGACCCGGAAGGGTGTCGCTTTTTCATGGGGCCCCGAGCAGCAGGCCTCCTTTGAGACGCTTCGCCAAAGGTTATGCGAGGCCCCAGTGTTATCCCTCTCGGAGGGAATGGAGGACTTTGTGGTATACTGTGATGCATCGATCTTGGGGATGGGAGTGGTGCTGATGCAGAGAGGGCATGTGATAGCATACGCATCGAGGCAGCTGAAGCCACATGAGACGAGGTATCCCACCCATGACCTAGAGTTAGGGGTAGTGGTGTTCACCCTCAAGATTTGGCGTCATTATCTGTATGGGGTTCGGTGTACGATATACACGGACCATAAGAGCCTGAAATATTTGATCAATCAGCCCAACCTAAATATGAGGGAGAGGAGGTGGTTGGATGTGGTTAAGGACTATGATTGTGAGAACCGGTACCATCCGGGAAAGGCTAATGTTGTAGCCGACGCCCTGAGTCTCAGGGCGGAGACCGCCCCGTTGCGAGGTGTATGTTTGCGTTTGACCGTGATGGCTCCGGTGTTGGACACCATTCGTGGAGCACATGCTGAGGCCGTGAGGTCGGAGAACCAGAAGAAGGAGCGAGTGGTAGGGTTGGTATCGGAGTTCGTTACCGATGGTCGGGGGCTTATGACATTTCAGGGGTGGATTTGGGTGTCGTTTGTAGGAGGGGCGCGTACCATTTTGATGGAAGAAGCTCATCGGTCGAAATTCTCGATCCATCCTGGGGCCACTAAGATGTATTTGGATCTGAGGAGGGAGTATTGGTGGCCCTGTATGAAGAGGGATGTTGTGTGGTTTTTTGAGAGGTGCTTAACCTATCGTAGGGTTAAGGCCGAGCAACAAAGACCGCATGGTAGGTTTCAGCTGTTGGAGGTTCCCGAATGGAAGTGGGAACAGATTACCATGGATTTTATCACCAAGTTGCCAAGGACTGCAAAGGGAGTTGATGCAATTTGGGTGATTGTGGACAGGTTGACGAAGAGCACCCACTTCCTTGCTATTAGTGAGAGCTCCTCCGCAGAGAAGTTAGCAAATATGTACGTGAGGGAAGTGGTATCTCGGCATGGGGTGTCGATCTCCATTGTCTCTGACCAGGATGTACGTTTCACTTCCAAATTCTAGAAGAAGTTTCATGAGGAGTTGGGTACTAGGATGCATTTTAGTACCGCATATCACCCCCAGATAGACGGACAGAGTGAGTAGACGATTCAGACGCTCGAGGACATGCTCCGTGCATGTGTGATGGATTTCGGGGGGGAGTTGGGATACGTACTTGCCGTTGATAGAGTTTTCTTACAACAACAGCCAACATTCAAGCATTTGTATGCCACCCTTTGAGCTGATGTATGGGAGGAGGTGTCGGACCCCCATTTGCTGGGGAGAAGTCGGACAGCGTGTTATGGGCAGTACTGAGATCGTACTTCAGACGAAAGAGCAAATCCAACAGGTCAGACAGAGGTTGTTGACCGCTCAGAGTCGTCAGAAGAGTTATGCAGACAAACGCCGGTCCGAGCTTGAGTTTCAGGTTGGCGACTTTGTGCTCCTAAAGGACTCTCCTTGGAAAGGAGTGATTCGATTCAGGAAAAGGGGAAAGTTGGGGCCCCGATATATTGGTCCATTTCGGGTGGTCGCGAGGGTAGGCAGGGTAGCCTATCGTTTGGAATTACCAGCAGAGTTGGGGGAGATTCACGACACTTTCCATGTGTCGCAATTGCGGAAGTGTATAGCCGATGAGTCGGCAGTGGTTCCATTAGAGGATATTCAGGTGGATGTGAGCCTGAATTATGCTGAGAGACCATTGCCAATCAGAGATCGGAAAATCAAGGTTCTGAGGAACAAGGAGGTACCCTTGGTTTTGGTTCAGTGGCAGCATCGGAAGGGTCCGATATGACTTGGGAGTCGGAGTGTGAGATGCGCGAGCAGCATCCAGAGATATTTGCAGAGCAAGACTTCGAGGGCGAAGTCTAGTTCTAGTAGGGGAGAATTTTAACAGCCCGGATTCCCAGATATTATTCATTCTTATATTTTCAGTATTTTGTGAGGGGACTCGGCGAGTTGGACCTGAAACTCGTCGAGTAGGATCACGATTTGGACGAGGATTCGCGCCTGGACTCGGCGAGTCCACATTGTTTAATGAAACCCTAATTCCATGGGTTTGGAGCCTATTTAAGGGCACTTATAGCCTCCCATTGCGGCTACCAGTCCCCTGAGAGAACCCTAAGAGAGCTAATTCGTTTTAGGTGAGAGGAAGTCACTTTTGGGCCTTTGTATTCTTTGTTTAGCAAGAGGAAGGTGGCAAGAGCAAGGAGGAGGTGAGATTACATCAAATCCAGAGTCCAGAGGCTTCATTTTGAGGTAAGGGTTCGAATCTCCTTCAATTATAGGGTTGATCTTTAGAGTTAGGGTTTTATAACCCCTTTGGAGAGTGATTATGTGAAACAAATGGTCCCTCTTCGAGTTTTTGCTTTGGATCTGGACTCAAAGAGGTCCAGAGACCTTAACCATTGGAGCTTTTTGGGTTATTATGGAGTCATTGGACCTAGGTGGTTATTTTTGGGACCAAATCACCTTTTGATGCCTTGTGGGGGTTATACAAGCATCAAGTTTCGAACTTTACCTGACATTCATGCTTGGGAAGGCCAAATCTATGGTTTAGGAAAGTAGATCTGACCTCAGAAGGTCAATAAAAGTGTATGCATGGCATGAACTCGCCGAGTTGTTCTTCGGACTCAGCGAGTAGGGTTGGGGTTTCACGTAATGTGTTCAGCAAGTGGACTTGCCGGGTTGGGGGATAACCCAGTGAGTCAGGAAGAGTCAATATGGGGTTGAGTCAAGCCGGAACTCGTCGAGTTGTTCTTGAGACTCGGCGAGTTGAGTCGTGGTTGCCCTGCAATTCAAGCCAGGTGGAACTCGTCGAGTTAGGGGAGTGCTCGACATGCCAAGAAAATATCTGAGGGAGTCAGTGAATGTGTTAGACTCACCGAGTTGCTTTGGTGCACTCGCCGAGTTCGGTCAAAGTTGACCGTTAACCAGAGTTGACCAGTGTTGACTTGATAGGGATAGTCAACCTTACTTGTAAAAGTGTTAATTAGAGATATGTTTTATTATAAGAAGATTATAGTTCGGGGGATCGAGCACGAGTGATTCCAGAGATTTGCGAGTTATCGAGATACACGAGGTGAGTCTTTTCACTATACTTTACCTTGAGTAGGTAACTAGAGTTATGTGATACAGTGCTTGTATGCTATATATAAGTTATGTGTTGCGCTGCATTATTCTATGTGATTTATGTTGTGCATGTTTACAGAGTTAGAACCTGAGGGTTCATAAAGTGTGGGTGCACGTACCCACAGAGTTATAGCCTCGAGTGGCTAATATGTGTTATATGTGTATTTTGGGGAACTCACTAAGCTTTGTGCTTATAGTGTTTGGTGTTATTTGTTTCAGGTACTAGTGACGATCGTGGGAAGGTGTCGGCTTGATCCGTACACACACACACGGGTTTTATGTTATGAGATCTTGGGATTTTTGTATGACATGAATTGTATTTCAAACATGGGTGTTTTTAAGAATATTAAATGAGTTATGTTTTTATAACATGCGAAAAATTGTTTTGAAATTTACGGTGTTACAAGAGTGGGGACTGGGACGACATCAGTGAATGAGTCAAATGCACCAAATAGTGGATAGGATGGAATGAACTGGATCATCAAGCGGATTGCATCATTGTAGAGAGGTTGTTCTTCAAACACGGCCCTAAAATTTCTTGAAGCATTGGCTGGGGACTGAACCTTGATGGTTGTATCAGAACCAGTTAGTTTCATAGGCCCTGAGGCCTTAGATTGCTTCTTGGAAACGCTGGATTTCACCATCGTTAAAAGGAAGGTTTTGAAGAACTTGCGAGAAAACTGATTTGTGCAAGAGGGAAGAAGATGAAGTTTGTCGATTAGAGATTCAGAAAGCATAAAGCTTTCTTAGGAGGAAATGGGGGTTTTTATACCTTCGAATTTAAAATTTTATTAGAATTAACTCATTTACTGTTGTTAATGGTAGGATCAGCAGAGATCTTATATCCAAAGGCCATTGGAACTTTGGCTGAGGAGCAATTGTCCATCGAGTATTTCTTCAGCAACTCTGAGGTGTATTTTTCCTGATGGATGAAAATCCCTTGAGGGACTTTTTTTACTTGAAGACCTAGAAAGAAATTGATCTCTCTCTTCATGCCCATTTGAAATTTGCTTGCATGAGCTTTGCGAAGTCATCCACCATATTTTGGTCAGTTGAAACAAATATGTTATCATCCACATATATTTGGATGAGAATTAAGTGGTTAACATTATCCCATCTACTTAAAGTGGGGTCAATCACACCTCTTTTCTACCCAAACATGATGAGAAACTCTGAAAGAGTCTCGTACCATGCCCTTGGTGCTTGTTTGAGACCGTAAACTGCCTTTTCAATCTTGTAGCAATGGTTTGGAAATTCTTGACATTCGAAGCCCGGAGGTTGTTTTAAGTAAGCCTCCTCTTTCAGTTCACCATTGAGAAATGCACTTTTTACATCCATTTGGTGAACCTTGATGTTCTTATGTGCGGCATACACCAAGAAGATGTGTATCGCTTCTATTTGGGCAACAGGGGCATAAGTTTCATCATAGTCAACGCCTTCCAGTTGACTATACCCCTTAGCAACAAGTCTTACTATATTTCTCACCACATCACCATATTCGTCAAGCTTGTTCTTGTAAAACCTTGTTTGTGTGACCTTTCGGCTTTGGTGCCAGCTTCCACACCTTGTTTGTTTCAAACTCAGCTAGTTCTTTTGAATTGCAGTGATCCAGTCGAGATCCATGAGTGCTTCTTTGATGGATCGAGGCTTGACTGCAGACATGAAGGCTGTCTAATGGAAATGGTTTGTTATATCACTAGAAGATCAATTTTTTATGCCTACGGTTGGGTTACCAATGATTTGACCCGGTGGATGATCCTTTGTCCAAATATGAAGGGGAGATTATTGGTGATCAACGGTTGTGGTAGAAGGAATATCTTTAATGTCATAGCATTCTTCGGTTAGAGAAGGTAGTTCTCCCTCGATGTGAGAGCAGCCCGCAGAAGTATCTTGGACTGTAGGAGCTTGAACTGCAGTTGTGAAAGGAGGTTCCCCCAGAACTGCAGATGGGAGCTATATCTTCTAGTGCTGGAACCTCGATGGTTGTCTTCTAGAACGGAGTTTAACTTTCCCCTTCAACCGGCAAGGTGGAAGTGTTGAGTGACAATTCTTCGAAGAGAGACAGACTAGATACTTCAACATGCTATTATTGAGCTACCGAAGACACTAGGATTTCAGAAAGATGTGTCATTTCGATAGGTTCAAAAAGATCATCATAGTTAACTTCAACTATGTTGAAGGGACCGGAAGAGTCTAGGATATCACTCTCCAGGATGAATTTGGTTTCAGTTGAAGAATCAGTGTTGCGGACATAATAGTCATCAAATTTAACATCGAAGCTTTCGACTATCAGCCTTGTTCGTCTGATGGGAACCCGATAGGACACTTTATTGGGTGAGTAGCCAAGAAAAATGCCTTCATCTAACTTGGGTGCAAATTTGCTAAGATGATCCTTATTGTTGATCAAAAAACATCTGCAACAAAAAATGTGGAAGAATCTGACATTTGGTTTTCGGTTGTTCAGGTTCTCAAATGGAGTTTTGTTTAGAGGCTTGAAAATGATGCTTCGATTTTGAAAAAAGCATGCAGTTGCCACTGCTTCAGCCCAGAAGTATAGAGGAAGGTTGTCAAAATTTAACATTGATCTAGCTGCTTCAACCAATGTATGATTCATTCACTCTACAACTCCATTTTTCCGCGGTGTGTATGGAGCTGAAAAGTAGTGACTTATGCCCTTTGAAACCAAGAAACTATACAAGATCTGATTAATGAATTCGGTTCCATTGTCATTTCTGATTCTTATTACTGGTAGCTTGATTTGGAACTTGATTTCTTTGATGAAGTTAATCAAGACCTGTGGTGTATCTGATTTGAGTCTCAAGAGGAAGACCCAAGTGAAACGAGTATAGTCATCAACAATAACCAGTATGTATTTCTTAGGATGAATTTTGGCTACTGTAGATGGACCACAAAGGTCAATATGAAGTAACTCCAATGGATCTATAATTGAAGAATCGATAATCAGTGGTGGCTTCCCTTTGTTTGCTTTCCACACTTACACGCTGGGTAGAGAGCGTCATTGTTGTATTTCAGAATACGAAGACCACAGACAAGTTCTTCGGTGACCAAGTTGTTGATAAATCGGAAGTTGAGATGATCTAGCTTGCAATGCCACAGCCAACTGACTTCAGATACGGCTGTGGATAGAAAACACAATTGCGGTTTCCCAAAGATCAATGGGACATCCAAATGATACATTGTACCTTCGGATTTAGACTTAGTCAAGCAAGTGCTTCTATCACTCGTCAAAATGTGGCAATACTCACTATCAAACTCAAATTTGTAACCAGCTTTGCACAATTGACCCACACTGATCAAATTATGCTTGAGACCTTCAACATAAGCAACCTTTTGAATTGAGAAGTTACTCGTTGTCAGAACACCATAACCTCAGATGATTCCATTTGCATTGTTACTGAATGTGACATGTCCACCATTATATATAGGGTTGAAATCGCGAAGGTACTCTAACCTTACTGTCATGTGCAAGGAGCAGGCACTATTAATTAACCACTCCTCTTCTTGCTCCTCCTTGCACATTGCCTACAAAATTAATGGGTTAGTTTGGGCTCCCACACGAATTTGGAGCCTGGGGACAAATTGTAATTTTTATGACTTGAAGCATGCATATGAGTTATAGGGATAGGTTTCGTGTTAGAGTTTAGACCTAGTCGTGGGTACTTGGAAAATTTGGGAATGTTACGAGGTTGAGTTGGACATGATGTTTTCAAAAGAAAAAGTCCAGAAGAAAGAGGCTTTATCCAGGCACCATATTTGCTCAACAGTCCGGAAGGTGTAGTTTGAGTCTTTTTTCTAGTCCATGAATGACTTTTGGCTACAGAAAGCTTGGTACTTGAAAAAGTGTTTACATGTGAATTTTTCTTAGGTGTTGACTTAAGATGTAACTGAGATGACTTTGCGGACTTAGGAGTTGGCAAAAGACCTTCCATTTTGGATTTTTTAAGGAATAATTTTGAAAAATATACCTTTAAAAAGATGTGACTTTCTTTTGGGATTTTGCAGGAGAGTTTGAAAAAGTTTTTGTTACTGGACACTCATTTTTGTCTGATTTTTTGACTGCAGTGATTTTTGAAAGATTTTTGGCATTGATGGGTTTTTCTAAATTCTTTTGTTTTGAAAACTTGGGATGCTTGAAATTGTTTTTGTATGTATCATCCCGCTTTTTGCTTCGAGACTTGAGATGCTCCTTGAAAGACAATTTTGCATGAGTTCTTGGAGAACCGCAATCAGAAATGTTCAACTGCGGTTTCTTGAAACATTTTGACTGTTTTGGAAAACGAGGACTAGAATCATCTAAACTAGAGAGTTCAGGGTTTTGTGAACATTGACCATGCTCAAAATTTTCAATTGGTAATTCATGATGAATGGTTGAATGGTCACTGTACTTTTGACTACGGTCTGCGGTAAGAATGACTGGACTACCGTTGAATAAGTCAATAATGGATTTTTTCAGTACACTTTACGGAAGGTAAATATGGACAATCATTGGCTAAGTCGAGTCCTTCCAAAACAATTTCTTTGACTACATTAGAGGATGACTGAGAGTTGGGACAATTTGTGTTAGTGACTATTATGGAATCTAAGGATTCGGGGAGAATTTCTTCATTAACACAATTTTTACTCAGTTCATGAAGCCTACCGAAGTGACATCTTATGTCTTCGGGGAATGTTTTTTCATTAACATGGAAATGAAACTATCGATCCGGAGGGACATATGGACGGTCCTTGTTAAATCGGGGTGATGAGTCCTTTGTGGTTGGAAACCCAATGGACCAACCCCAATTGTATGTGTTATCTGTAGTCCCAATATTCACAAGATTTTCAATAGCCTCACTTTCATTAAAAAAAACTTTTCGATTAAAAGATTTAAGCGTACATTTTCCTTTTGGGCTAAATCCCTTTGATGAAAGGCTATCCCTAACTGAGTTTCACACAACATCCTAGCATCTTTTTCTAACACTAAGTCCTTCTCTAACATGGTATCTTTAAGTCTCTTATCTTCTAGTTGTCCTCTCACATGAAACATTTCTTGGGACGCTATGTTTTTCTCATCTAATGCCTTGTTATAGTCTAAAAGGACGGCAACACAAGTTTCATTAATTTTGTCCAAGAAGGGTTAACAATCATGCATGTTGTAATTATTAGATTGGATCATGATTTTTACATGTTCGATATTGCTTAGAGTTCCATCTTTCGCCATGAAGAAATCGTTTTTCTCTAGCTTTGTTGATCCATCCTCATCAGTAGTTGCCACCATGCAGATTTTATCCTTTTCACTTGATGTTGTTATGATCTTCATCTTCATCTCCGGAAGACCAAACTTGATGATCACTCTTTACTTGGGCTACGTATTCCCTTTCGTTTTCTTTCTCTTCCATCTCCTAAGCCATTATCAGATAGAAAGCCTTATCTTTAACAACATTGGATTTGCAGTCTTTAGCAAAGTTGTTTTCATTTTTGCATTTGTGAAAGATAATAACATCATTTTTATCTTCAGTTGAGGTACCGGAGTCAGTTGCATTGATGAGTTGCAGTGCCTCTTTGGGTTGATGAGTGTTTTGTGGTTGTGAAGACTAGTGAGGGTTTCTAGGATAACGAGAATTATTGTTCTACGGATTTAAGTTATGGTTGAAGGATGCTTTGGTAAACTATTGATTTTTACGAAAAGAGGTTGTTGGTAGCCTATTGAATTGTTGGCTAACTAGGGCGATGGCATTTTGAAATTCTTCTTCATCATCATATTCTGTTTTGGCTTCATAGGATTGCGGTGGGTTGTCATATGAGAGAGGGTAAGCTTCATATGATTGGATGGTTTTACTTTGAAGGCCTTGAGTTATGAGGGCAAGTGGACCTCCGAAGTCAGCACAATCTTTTAGCATTGTTGATTCTTGTGCCTGGAGTTCACCATACAACTTGAAGAGAGACAGTGTGTGAATTTTCCTATCTCCTTGGACTATCATCTTTACTATAGTCCAGTGCTTACCCAAGCCATTGAGAAGCTGAAGGTTTGTTTCATAATTGCTTCGGACGGTGCCAGCATTTGACAACTTTGTGACAATATTATTGAATCTTTTGAATGAGTCTTCAAGACTTTCACTTGGATGATCTTTGAAGTTGTTGAACTCGTTAAGGGTAGTGGTGAGTTTCTTATCTTGAGCTTGCTCGGAAACTTCATATAAGTTTTTGAGAACATCCAAGATTTCTTTGGCTAATTTGCAATTGATGATGATTTCAAAGTTGTCTGGGGCCACTCCACATGATATTTCATAGAAAGCTACAACATCACTTTCCATCTTATCAAGATCATCTTTAATGGGACGATTCATTACAACTTGACCTCGACCTAGTCTACCTTGAGCACCATCAGCTTGGACAAGAGTCAGAATTGGAACATGAGGTCCTTCTTCTACATATCTCCATACATATCTACCAAGTTTATTTCCAGATACCTCCCCATTCTTTGAGACCAATGGTGATATTTGCTTGCAACGAGTATTGGGGCTCAATTAGAACCACCAACACTGTTAGAAACGTTAAGTGATAAAGCTTGTGCCATTTCCTTTGTTATTTTTTAATGATTTTTTAAGAAAAAAATTAGTTTCAGTAGTATAGAAGGCTTTTCAAAATCAAAGTTTTGTTTAAAAAGCAACCACTTTGGCTCTGACACCAATTGTTGAGAGAAGAACTTTGGGATATATTCAAAAAACGTTAGTACAAGATGATAATTACGCAATAAGTTTCAAAGGATCATGAAATCTCAACAATAATAAGTTAGATTTGTTAGATTGTTAGTTGTGGAAATGTAAACGAAATGTAAATGACAAGTTATATCAAGTAAACACCAAACTTATATGAAACACGGTTTGCATCCAAATACGAGTTAGTAAGTAAGATCAGTTTAAAATGAAGAGGATCTTCGATGATGATCAGTAAGATAGAGATATGAGAAAATGATATTTATATTTCAAAGAGAAGGATCAAAAGATCGTAGTAGAGAAGTGGTAAGAAGTGAGAAGTGTTTGATTCAAAACATGAGCACTCTATTTATGGAGCCTTGAAAACTTACATCCATAATAAATAAATGATAAACTGTTGACTAATATAACCATGCAAGGTCTATTGGGTAAACATATGCTATCATGCTAAGTCGGTACATAACATAAGTCTTCATTGCGGTTCACTTCTTTGATTACGGTAGTAGAAGAATAATTGCGATAGGGAAAAAAGTTGCGGTAACAAGAGAACAAGTTGTGGTAGAAAAAGTTTATTGCAGGTGACCTAAGTTTATGAGGGTCACCTTTTGCTTTAATATTTGGAATATTAGGATATATTGGGCCTTGGGTGATGATTTTAGAATATTGGGCCTTTGGACAAATTGGATTGGTCCTAGGCTTTGGACCAAGATGGGTAAAGGGTAAAAAGGTCTTTTACCCTACTATAGACCCTTTGTATGAGTTGGGATCCAATTATTAATTAGATGTTATTCATATTGATAGCTTGGGGATTTGTCGGACTAGCAGCCAAATATTTATCAGTGTGATTCAGCAGTTCGAGGTGAGTTTTCTCACCATGTTTAGCGGGTCGAAGGCCCCAATGCTAACCCATGATATGTTATGTTAGAATACTATGACTGTATGACTCTTGTATGTGTATGTGCTTGTATGCTTACTGGGCGGGGCCCGATGGTTATTCTGTATTCTATTATATGTTATGCTTATATGAATTATATGTGGGTGGGGCCCGTTATGCGAGTTTGGGTGGGGCCTATTATGCGAGTGTGGGCGGGGCCCGTTATGTGTTATGTATGTATGGTATGTGGTATGTTAGGGAAATCATGAAGCTTTGTGCTTACGGTTTTCAGTTTATGTTTATGGTACTTCTTATTCCAAAGGGAAGAGCTCGAGATGATTATAGAGCACACACCACCTTGTTCCGCATTTTGTAATTTACTATGATCTGATATGTTGATTGATACATTTGTTTTATCTAGATTTTTATGATGATGTATTTAGGATATTGGTTTTATTAAATTAAAAATGAAACTTTTGGGAGTTATTTTTGGTATGTTACAAAAGAGCTTAATGGAATAACTAGTTATTAGAAAAGGTGGCTAGCAGACGCATACGCTAGGTGTACCAAATGGTACGCTGTGCGTACATGGTTAACAACCCGCAATCTGGTCAAGGAGCTTGTACGCCCCACGTACGAGATGAGTATGCCCAGCATACTCAGCTATGTTGACTCAACTAATTTTCTTGGCTTTTGACTTTAGCTAGATGTTCACCAAGTTTGATGTAAGCGTATTATGGGTATATTGAATGGTAGTTGAGTTTGGGCATTTCTTCATGAATAGGTGAACGGTTGAGCTGATATTCGAACCAGTGTTGTAACACTCAGTTTCAGATTGCTTCATTATTTGATGTTGCGGCCCAATCATAAGTTATCATAACGCTTAGGGTCTTGGGGAAGAAAAGATTTGTCCCTTTATGGATATGAGTCCTACAATTTAAGTGATTTGAGCATTCTATGGCAGCTCGGAGCCCAAGGGTATAATCGTAATTTTCTAGTTCGGGCCTTTATGAATTTTGGGTTCTTGTTTGGATTTTTTTTAAGGCAATGGTGAGTTGTTAGAAGCATAGAGCTTCTCGTCACCTTTATGTGGATATAAAGTTCGTTGGAAACGGACTTAGGATGAAGGAGTTATGGTCGAGTGAAATTTGAGTGTTTTAGAGGGCCATCTAGTACGCGGGGTGTACTAGAAATGTACGCAGGACATACAAAGTAGAGTTGTCGTGGGTGGCCTTCGAGTACGGTGAGCGTACCAAGGAGTACACGAGGCGTACTCCCTTCATCCATGAAACTCCAAATTGTGACCCTTGACCCAATTTAAACTTCATTTCCTTCATGAGCCTCATCTTTTATCAACCTCTAAGCCTCCTAAGCCCTAGAAGTCGACCCTTAGCCTATATCTTGGATCTTTTAAGCCATTGTGAAGGATCTTGCAGTATTTTGTGCACTTTGAAGAGCTTGGAGCTTGTTGAAGAAGCACTACCTGGAAAGGAGCTTGTAGATCCAGAAGTTTGCCATCTTTTGCAATCTATTAAAGGTAAAAAAAAATTGATCTTGCTCACTCTTTGGTTAGATCTTTTTTTGGGTTTGTTCATAGTCCTTTTAGTCTCTTTTGGTGGTCCTTGTGAGCTATTGTTGTTCCAGAGGTTTGATCTTGTGAATTAGGACATTTTAGGTGTCCAAAAGGCATAAAAATGTGATATTTATGGTTTATTTGGACTCATGCATGTGTTAAGAAGACCTTTCATTTAGCTCTTTTGAGCTCTAAAGTCCCATTAAGCCATGTATGCAAGTAAAGTTGCCAACTTTACGTGATAAGTCATTCATGGGAAGCAGATCTAAGAATTTGAAGCAAGGACATAAGTGGTTAAGTGCTTAATAGAGAAGGTTGGGGTTTAGGGGAGTATGTTGGGCGTACCCATCTGGTACGCTGCGTGTACTGGCCCCAAAGGGTGTATGATGTGCATACCAGCTGAGTATGCGGGGCATATTCGGCCTATTAGGCTTTTCTTGTTTTGTTGACTTGTTGTCCATGGAGTGTTGACTAGAAGTATAACTAGGTTTAACCATTGGTTATTTTGAACCTTTTTGGATGTTAGGCCTCCTCGGGTTAGTCCTATGATGGGTTTGGGCCTAATTTGGATATTTGGGCCTTAATGAGTCTTATGGTGTCATTCCGAGTTTGGGATATCGTTCGGGCTTGGATCACTTAGGACTTTGTTGGGCCATCTGTAGACAAGTGTTGGGCTTAGGGATAATTAGTGGGCTTTAGGGTAAGACCCATGTAAGGGTTTAGGCCCAATTTGGAAAACTGGGTCATAAGTGGGCTTTGGAAGAGTATTTGGTTTGTGAGCCATTGATTGTGAGTTTGGGCCATAATCTTGGACCAAACTAGGTGAGGGGTAAAATGGATTCTTTTACCCCGTATATGGATGATTGGATTGGGTATTGGAACCCAAATTGTAATTGAATGTCTTCATGTTTATTAACGTGGGGATTCTATCGGATCTACAGCCAAAAATATATTTGTGGGTTCAACTATCAAGGCGATTCTCCCATCGTAGAATATGTGGGTCGAAGGCACCAAGGTCGGCCCACTAGTTATGTTATCGTATGATGATTATCTTTGTGATAATTTTCAATTGTGCATGTTTTGTTTGATGATTTCTATGTGATATTATGTGGTAGTGATAGGGGATGAAATAGAACTAGTAACCGGTTAAAATAGACCAAAGGGGTAGGTCGAGCACCCAGATATCCTCGACATTATCCGGTTGAAATAGACCGAAGAGGCGGGTCGAGCACCTAGATATGTTCAGCAATATCCGATTGAAAATAGACCGAAGGGGTAGGCCAGCACCCGGATACGCTTGGCAGTATGTTTTTTATGTTTGGTATGTCGTATTTGGGGAACTTACTAAGCTTAGTGATTATATTTTGTGGTTTATGGCTTCAAGTACTTTTGGTTCGAAAGGGAAGGGCTCAACTTGATCCCAGCGCATACACCTGTGTGTTTTCCGGAATTCGTGATTTTGGGATTCTACTCTGATAATTGTTTTACTCTGGAATACTTTTAAATGATTGAATAAAGATAAATGAATGTTTTAATATATATTAAAAATGAAATTTTTACCTTATGATTTCTGGGGCGTTACGTTGGTATCAGAGCCTTGGTTTAAGGGAATCAGGCATACTCTTGGGTATGCGTGGACTCAAACTGAGAGTTTGGTGAAAATTTTCATAGAATAAATGTTTTATCAAAAAGGATTTCTAATCAAAGAAAAGGGTGTGATACGTGCAAGCAACCGAGCTCAAGTAAGTGGTTCCCATAATACCAATACATGTTTATTATGATATATGATATGATTGTGAGAATTGCATGTTAGATTAGGGCTAAGGATCTGCTCAGTATTATATGATAAGAGAGATGCCTTTATATGTCTGATTGTATAAGCTTTAGAATTGCATTATAGTATGGATTCCAAATAAATGGATAGAATGGCTTGTTTAGTGTATGTTGGTTAGATTTTCGTTTCCTGAATGTTGCTTGCTTTGTGCTTTGTGGGGCTCTTAGTAGTGTGGATCAACTACTAAGTGAATATGCTAAGTCACATGTGACACAGGTTAAATAATCTCGGAGTGGTGGATCTAACCCTATTGTGCAGCTCTTGTTTGAGTCCAACTGTTCTAGGGTTGAGTCTTCTACTCGAAGGATTATCTGATCTCTGTTGCATGTGACTGTGTTCATGAGGTAGTTAGCTGACACTTGTGATATCTTTTCAGCAGCTAAGGGTAGGGTGAAGTCGGGAACCTAGGAGAGCCTAGGATATGTTATAGTGGGTTTAGTGGCGTTGTTTAGTGAGTTTGGTGCATCAATTTGAGAGGGTGGCTTAGAGGATTTGGGATGATTCCTGAGGAAATTATGGATAGGTATGGAAGGTAGTATTGGGTCCGTACTACTGAAATCATATGATCCATAACCTAATCGGCGAGAATCTTGGAGAATCTAAGAAGCTTATTGGAGGAGGTTCAAGTTCTAGTTCTGGCTTAGGTGTAAGTACTGAGCCGATTAGCGAGCAGATGCGGGAGTTCATCTCATCAGATATTTCTCGCAGTATTTTGGAGATCTTGGATGAGCGCTTGGGGGTGACCTATGTTGAGGTCATGGCTATCGTTGGATCTTGCAATCTTTCTTTCCGTAAGTTCCATGCTTTTGGAGCTCCTGTGTTCTTTGGGGAGAGGGACCCCATTGCCAGTAAGAGGTGGTAAGCAGATATGGATAACGCATTCAGAAATAGTTTCTACCCCGAGGAGGCGAAGGTCCGATATGCTTCCTACCATTTGAAGGACAGGGCACGGGATTGGTGGAAGGAGGTTGGTCGTGAGGTTGGTGATGATGCAGTTGATGCCATGTCTTGGGATGAATTTTTAGACCAGGTTCCGAGTTGAGTTTGCAACGGTGGTCGAGGTGCAGCAGTTGGCACGAGAGTTTCAGGATCTCTGCCGGACTACTGAGAATGTGGAAGAGATCACCACCAACTTTTGGGAGAGGGATTTATTGGTTCCGCAGTATGTAGAAAATAAGGAAATGAAGAAGGAGAGGTATCATGATATGATGTGAGATGATATCAGGGAGTTTATGAGTATTTAAGGGTGCAAGACCCTAAATGATATGATTTCTAGAGCCGAGAGCAGGAGATCGATTTAGAGCAACATGGTAAGAGAGCCAGATCAGGTTACATATAGTGGAGGGTTGCATGAAGAGACCCAAGACTCTGATCAACGTTTGAGAGGCCAACAGGGTCGGAGTCAGTGCAATACGTGCGGGATACTACACAATGGAGTTTTTGTTCCAAGGGTATGGGTTACTACAAGTGTGGCAGGGTTGGTCATGTCAGTAGGGATTGCCCTCAAGGGGCAAGCCCGTTATGTTTTCACTGCAAACAAGTGGGTCATAAGAAGGCCGACTGTCCGATGTTGAGGGGAGGAGCAATGAGTGCGCCTGCTCCAGCTACTTTGAGGATCACTAATGGTCGTGAGGGTAGGGCTGGAGCCCCAGCAGAGAGGAGTAGGGCATTGCAGTGTCAGCCATGAGAGGGCAGGACTCCAGTAGGCAATATTGCAAGTATGTTATCTTTTGCCTTCTTTTTGGTTATGATCAATATTTATGTGTTTTAGATTTTTGTATCGGTTTGGAAAGCTTACTTGGTTATTGATTGTGTTGTATCATTAAGAATTGTATATGCCATATGCATGCAATGGATCATTAGTGGGTGAGTGATGGGTTGTATCTCGTGAAGCGGATTCCGAAGTGTTTGGTTGTTGTTCTGGTTTTTGGTCGAGATCGGCTCAGGGGTTTAGTGTGGAAGGTCTCTAATCAGGATTCAGCGAGTAAGTTCCCCAGTATCATCCGGATTCAGTGGATTTATCAATTGTGCTTGGTTCGCCTCTCATCCTCCTCATCCGAAAAAGTGCCTCGTTGGAAAATCACCTCCTTCTCGTATCTTTTCCGATCTCGTTTTCTATCGGCCATCGGATTTGTTTTCATCGGTTGATCTAAAGAAGCAGCACCGAGATCTACTTTCCCGATCTTGTTACAACAGTCATCATCCTCGGAATAAAATGGTTTTCCGATTTCCTTTCACCGTCCATATTTAACCTGTATATCAAACACTCTTTGCCACTAGATCTGGTTTTCCGATCTACTTCCACCATCCACTGTCGCCGCAATCAAGTTTGTTATCTCCGATTTTGGATTCGGTTTTAACACATTTCTTATACACGATCAAAGAAATTCACTCAAAAGTTTCCTTCAACTTTTGATTAAAAGTATTAGACAACAATATGCTTCCATGTATATAATCGATGTGTTGGATGCAGTTCGAGGAGGTAAGATAAAAATCACAACCAATTTTATTGATTATATTAATATTTAGGTTGTAGATAGCTTGTTGGTATAACTCTATTTTACATCAACGGGAGCCATACGCCTAGAGCTACATTAATGTGATCTTAGACTCTAAAGTGTGAACAATAAATGCTTTGTCAGAGGTTTATATCCATCTTTATTTCCCATTGCTTTCTATTCGTCATTTCCTATAAATGTATTCTTCATTTTTACATAAAAGTCATTTATGGAGTTTTTTGGAAGTAATATAGGTTTACATTTACAGCACAAGTATACAACATGTTAATGGTTTCTTTGAAGTTAATGATGAAAAGACTATGAAAAGTTATTTAAATAATTTTAAAAGTTATTTACGTAGCCGAATAATGAAGTTATTATGTTAGTATAGATTTGAATTTACAAATATGTTAGTATAGATTTGAATTTACAAATACTTTAAGAACAAAACATAAATAAATTCAATTGTTCGAAACCTATTTAAATTTTGGGAAATGAATTAGACAATAAAATTATATAGATTAAATATGATATTTATTCATAAGGATGTATTTTATAAACTGAAAATAACTTTTCTACAACATTTTGTATATTTAAAATAGATATAATATAACTATAATTTCTATTTTTTAAAATACAAATAATCATACGTGATTAATACATATAATCATATGTGACTAAATACACGAGAATATGTAATGAATCAAGAACACAAAACAAATTTTGTCTACATAAATCACACGTGATTAAACTGCATATAGTCACATCTGATTAAATACTTTAGAAAAACTATTTAATCGATAACGTGAAAACAAATTTTGTCCAAATTAATGATATGTGATTATATACATGAGAAAAAAGAACATTGTCCATATAAATCATATGTGATTAGATACACATAATCACGTGTGATTAAATACATGACAATTATTAAATCGAGAAAACAAAAACAAATCTTCTCCACATAAATCATATAAAGAGAAATATTATTAAATCAAGAATGTGATTATATGTATATAATCACATATGTTTTATTTGGACAAGATTAATTACAACTTTCTCGATTAAATAATTTTTTTCGTGTATAAATCACATGTGATTATATGTATCTAATCACATGTAATTATATAACCGATAACAACTATTGAATCTAGAATGTGAAAACAAATCTTTGTCCATATTAATCATATGTGATTAAATAATAATAATCACATGTGATTAAATACATGAAAAAAGTTATTGAATCGAAAACGCAAAAATGAATAATGTATACATAAATGATATGTATAATCACTTGTGATTAAATACACGAGACCAATTATTAAATCAAAAATGCGAAAATAAATATTCTCCATATAAATCATATATGATTAAACACATGAAATCATATGTGGTTATATGTATCTAATCACATATGATTTATGTGGACAATATTCGTTTTCTCATTCTTGATTCACCAATTATTCTTTGTCCACTTTAATCATATGTTATTAAATATATTTTATCACACGTGATAATATGTATTAAATCACATATGATTTTATTTGGAAAAAACAAATATTGTGTATATAAATTATATGTGATTAGATAATATAATCACATGTGATTATATACACGAGAACTACTATTAAATCAAGGATATGAAAACAAATATTGCACACACAACTCATATGTGATTAATTACATATAATCGTGTATGGTTAAATACACAAGACTGATTATTGAATTGAAACCGCGAAAATAAATATTGTCCACATAAATCATATTTGATTAAATACATATAATCACATGTGATTATATGTATCCAATCACATATGATTTATGTGGACAAGATTCATTATCATGTTCTCGATTCAATTATTTTTTTTTTCAATTTTAATCATATGTGATTAAATATATCTAATCACATACGATTTATACGGATAAAAAAGAATATTTTACATATAAATCATATGTGATTAGATACATATAATCACATGTGATTGTATAGATATAATCACGGGTGATGGTGATGGGTGGTGGTGGTGTGTGGTGATGTTTGGTGGTGGTAGGTGGTGGTGAAGGGTGGTTAGGGTGACATGTAGGGTGGTGGGTGGTGGTAAGGGTGGTGATTATAGTAGGTGGTGGTGGTAGTGGGTGGGTGGTGGTTATGGTTAGTGGTGGGGGTGGTGGGGGTGGTGATGTATGATGGTTTTAGTGGGTGATGGGTGGTGTGGTGGTGATGGGTGGTGGTAATGGGTGGTGGTGATGGGTGGAGGTGGGTGATGGTGGTGTTGGTGGTCGGTGGTGATGGTGGTAGGTGGTGGTGGGTAGGGTAGTTATGGCGAGTAGTGGTGATGGGTGGTGGAGGTAGGTGGGTAGGGATGGTGGTGGTGGGTGGTAGTGATGGATAGTGGAGGTGAGTGGTGGTGACGGGTGGTGGTGATGGATGGTGGTTGGTTGTATTGGTGGGTGGTGGTTATAATGGTGGGTGATAGGCGGGTAGTAATTATGGGCGGTGAATGTGGGTGAGTGGGTGATAGTTGTGATGGGTGAGGGTAATGGTGGCGGGTGGTGGTGGTCGATGGTGATGGGTGGGGTGGTGATGAGTGGGGGTGGTGGTAGCGGCAAGCGGTGGTTATAATGGTAGGTAGTGGGTAGGTGGTAGTGAAGGGTAATGGAGGTGTATAGATGATGGATGTGGTAGGTGGCGGGGTTGGTGGTGGCGGGTGGTGGTGATGCTGATGGTGGTGTGTGATGTTTTTGGTGGGTGGTGGTGGCAACGACGACAGGTTGTGGTGGTGGTAGTGGTTGAGTGGTCATGGTGGTGGGTGGTGATGGTGGTGGCGGGTGGTGGTGGTGACAATAGTGGTAGTGGTGGGTGGTGGGTAGTGATAAATGGTGGGTGGTAGGTGGTGGTTGGTGGTGGTGGTTAGTGATGGGTGGTGGTGGATAGTGATGAGTGGTGGTGGTGGGTGGTGGTGGCGGGTGGTGGTGATGGGTGGTAGGTAATGGTTGTGGGTGGTGGTGGCAGGCGGTGATGATGGGTAGTGGAGGTGGGTGGTGGTGGCAAGTGGTAGTGGTGGGTGGCGATGGTGGTGGCGAGTGGTGGTTGGTGATGGTAGTGGTGGTGGTGGGTAGTGACGGGTGGTTAGTGATGGGTGGTAGTGGCGAGTTGTGGTGGTGTGTGGTGGTTGGTGATGATGGGTAGTGATGGGTGGTGGTGATGGGTGGAATGTAGTGGTTGTGAGTGGTGGTGATAGGCGGTGGTGTTGGGTGGTGGAGGGGGGTGGTGGCAGGTGGTGGTGGTTGGTTGGTGATGGTGGTGGTAGGTGGTGGTTGATGGAGGTGGTGGGTGGTGGTGGTTAGTGATATTAATAACTATTTTTTGATTTATATGAATATTATAATTTTAATTAAAAAAATTGTATGGTCCAAATTTGTTCTCAAATGTTCTCGCGATAAGAAATGTTCTCGATTAAACGCTCTCTCTCTCTCTCTCTCTCTCTCTATATATATATATATATATATATATATATATATATATATATATATATATATATATATATATATATATATATAAAGAGAGAGAGAGAGAGAGATGGGTTCAGGTATTCTAACTAATGATTGTGTTATTGTATGCATTAATGTGGGTCAATCAAAATTAAATAAAAATTTAATTAATTAATTAAATAAACAAGGGTATTTTGGTAATATGATAAATAGCTTCCACAAATAGTCATTGTAATCACGGTAACAGTCACTTTTAACCTTATTTCTTTTCTTATATACAGCAGGTCATAGTCTTCATCCCTCCTTTCTTTTGTCAATTGATATTTCCATGTAAGAAAAAGTGATTGGTACGAGAGTTAGTTCGATCGAAGTGACAACAACCCCTGGAAGATGTTCGGTGGCAGTCCAAGCCGAAAATGATGGTGCGATGGGCGAAAAAGGAAGGAGATTCAAGCCTTCGCGTCTTTTATTGCCCAAAAAACGCATCTTAGGCCCTCCATTCATTCTCCTTCCCACTCAATTCTCCTCTATCTCCAAATTCTGGTATTCACCACCCTCTAACTTGCACCGTCTCCGTCGCTGGCTTCCCCGCTACCCCCGACAACTTCTCCATTCACGCCTCCGCATCCGCCAGCTTATGCAGGTAAGGGTTTCACTTTCCCAACAAAAATCGTGAATCCTTATGTGAATTATGATTGTTTACATGTAGTCCATAACAATTTAGGTAGATTCAAGGGTTTTCAGATCGAAGATTTGGTGGGGCTATTCTTTGCTGCTCTTCTCCTAGTTCGATCGGAAATAAACACGAAAGAATTGGGAAATAGTTAGACTGAAGGGTAAGGACGAAGCAGCAACAGGTAATCCTTTTGATTCATTTATTTTTTTTTGCTTGATGTTTGATAGTGATCGATAAGGTTTTTTTTTGGTGTGTTTGGTTTCGATGTTTAACAGGGGGAGAGGGAAGGATGGGGTGTTGCTTCCGTTTGTTAACATGTTCTTTTCCCTTTTTGTTTTTGTTCGAATGTTTGATATAAATCAAAAGGAAGAATTTGTGTTTGGTTTGATCGTTTGATAGAAAACGTAGAAGAAGAAGAAGAAGAAGCACAGAAGTGATTCGATTTTTTTTGCTTTTTGTGTGTGGTTTTAATATTTTCTTTATGTGTAGTTTTAATATTTCCTTTGTGTGTGATTGGGTATAAGTTTTTTGTGTATAACTTTGGTTTTGGTTTAAGTGTTGAAAGCTAGAGATTTGATTTTTTTTATTTCTAATTCACAGATGATATCCTTTAGTGGTTTAATTTTATTTGGGACTAATATACATATCAGAATGAGCAGTTTTTTGGCTACATTTTATGAATTTATTCATATTTCAATTTATGTTTTTTTTTTCTGATTTAACATTTCATTTATGTGGACAGTGCATGATCTTGACAAGGTTGAATTATGAAAATATATCAAGTATGTTTATGTAGATGATTCAATGAATGATATTGGTGAGATTCCAATTTTATTGGAATGGAATCCCGAATTCTAATTCTATTGGAATCACAGAAGTTGATTCTTGAAGAACGAACCACAAAATTGAAACGGACCACATTATTCTTTTAGAATGTATTAGTCGTTGTTAAATTTGATGTTTTCTTTCCAGTTTTGAAAGTTTTTTTAGTTTTATTCTTTAACAATAAATGTAATTCTTAACAATTGTTATCTGTATTCTATAAGAAATAGTGTATTTTTTGTGTTTATTCTTCAATTGATTTTTCAAAAAAAATTTATTCTATAAGTTTTTAAATTCATGATCAAGAAATAGCTTCAAGAATATTTTTATTATTTATGGTTCAAGAATATTTTTTTAATATACTCATAAATATATTTTGTTAGAATGTCCGAATTAAAAGAATTATAATTCGTAAAATCAGATTTTTAAAATTAATAGAATCTATGATCTGTTAAAAAATACAATTTTCCTTTATTAAATCTATATTAATTAACTAAATTACTCTTGTAATTAATTAAGATGATATTTTTCAATTATATTTAACTCAATAATATATATTAATCACTTTCTTAAAATAAGTAAATTTGATTGGCCCACATTTATACATACAATAACACAATAATTACTTTGGATAGCATAACGTAAGCCTATTTATATATATATATATATATATATATATATATATATATATGTTGTAAATAATTGAATGACAAGATTTTCTAATATCAAATATGTAAGAGTTATTTTCAACTCTTATGACAAATATGTCAAATATGTGTAAGAACTCATTAATTATGCCTAGTGATTTAACTAGTATAAATAGCACCATCACATATGTAAAAGATACACTAATTTGAATACTTTATATAAGTTATCAAATTCTCTCCAAATCTCCTTTCTTCTTTCTTAAAGGTTCTTAGTTTAGTTTTACTAATCTTGTTTTAATTACATCAAATTCATAACACGTTATCAGCACAAAAACTCAAATCAAGGTTATTTAACAAGTGGAAATCACATCTATCTTAATCAATGTATGTATTACTAAGTAAAAACATTATTAATTATAATAACCTTCATCATATTAAAATAATAATAATACTAATGAATTACTAAAACTTATACATTATGAACATTATAGACTACTAACGATTTTTATTTCTTATACTAACATTTTTTTTATGTATTCTAATTATTATGCATACTAACATTTACATTATGCAACTAACTTTTATTTATGCATACTAACATTTAAATTATGCAACTAGTCTTCATTTATATCTACTAACATTTATTTATAAGTGTCAATGTTTATTCATATTTTTCATAATTTTATAAACATTTACTAATATTTATTTATGTTTCTAATTACTAAATATTACCTATTAATATATATATATATATATATATATATATATATATATATATATATATATATATATATATATATATATATATATGCAACAGTTATAAACAGCAAAAACAACTACTATATTTTTTACTATAAATAAACACCTTTACCCTGCTTATTTTTACCCACAACAAATATTTCTCTCTTCTATAAAAAAAAAAATCAATTTCAAGAAATCAAGCTTCAAGATGATTCATCCGTTTGTTATAATCATGACTATAATAGTCATATTAGTTTTCATCCTAATTCTTAACGTCGAAGATAATATGGAATTTCAACTACTTTTAGGCTTGTATGTAATGTTAGCTTTACCGCTTCTTTTTTGTGTAATATTTATTGAAATAAATGGATTTTAACTTTTATTTTGTCTAAAATTTATAGTTACAATATGTCCAACATTGCAAAGCTCGAGTTTGCAGCACTTGAACTTAGTGGGAAAAACTATGTGCCATGGATGATAGATGTAAAAATGCATCTTGAGTCCATGGGAATCTCAAATGCTATAAATGAATTTAATAATTGCTTGGCACAAGACAAAGCAAGAGTACAAGTTTTCCTTCGTAAGCATATTGATGAAATGTTGAGATTTGAATATCTTGATGTTACTGATCCAAGTATTCTCTGGAATCTTTTAAAAGAAAATTTTGATCATCAAAAGGAAGTTATACTTCCAAATGCTAGATAATATTACTTTTCATCCCAATTCTTAACGTCGAAGATAATATGGAATTTCAACTACTTTTAGGCTTGTATGTAATGTTAGCTTTACCGCTTCTTTTTTGTGTAATATTTATTGAAATAAATGGATTTTAACTTTTATTTTGTCTAAAATTTATAGTTACAATATGTCCAACATTGCAAAGCTCGAGTTTGCAGCACTTGAACTTAGTGGGAAAAACTATGTGCCATGGATGATAGATGTAAAAATGCATCTTGAGTCCATGGGAATCTCAAATGCTATAAATGAATTTAATAATTGTTTGGCACAAGACAAAGCAAGAGTACAAGTTTTCTTTCGTAAGCGTATTGATGAAATGTTGAGATTTGAATATCTTGATGTTACTGATCCAAGTATTCTCTGGAATCTTTTAAAAGAAAATTTTGATCATCAAAAGGAAGTTATACTTCCAAATGCTAGAGATGAATGGAGAACACTGAGGTTTCAAGACTTCAAGAAAGTAAATGAATACAACTCAACTTTGTTCAGAATATGTTCACAACTCAAGTATTGTGGACAAGAAGTTACTGATGAAGATATGTTGGAGAAAACTTACACCACATTTCATGCAAGAAACATTACCTTGATGCAACAATATCGGATGAAAAAGTTCACAAGATATTCTGAACTAAATGCATGTCTGCTTGTTGTAAAGCAAAACAATGAGCTCTTGATGAAAAACCATGAATCTCATCCAACAGGATCAGTAGCACTTCCTGAAGCAAATGCTACAAATATTGATGGTCATCGGAACAATACATGTGGACGAGGCCATGGTCGTGGTCGAGGACGAGGCCGTGGCTATTTTAATCGAAACCAAAGCCATAATTAGAACCAAAATTTTGGTCATGGACAAGGTAATAATCGTGGTCGTGGCCAGAAAAAGAATAATTACCAATCTTTACAAAGAAACAATGTCCATACACAAGATAAGGCCAAAGTGGTAAGGCATGATACTGGGACATCACAAAAATCTGATGGTTCATGTTATAGATGCGGTAGCACAGGCCATTGGTCAAGGACCTATCGCACACCTACACATCTTTGTCAACTTTATCAAGAGTCCATTAAAGGAAAAGGAAAAGAAGCAAACCTCGTTGATAATGTTGAATTCACTCCGCTAACTTTTGATGAATTCTACAATGAGATGGAAGACATAAACTAAAATTTTCTATTATTGTTCTAATAAACTTGTTTTTCCTTTATTTGTTTTTCATGTAATGTCTTTCCTACAATAAATGAACGTTCTTTATAATAATTATTATGATTATGTTTATTCGCTTATTATTTTTTTTTATATGTGAAGTTTAATATGAGTCCAACTGGAGCACAACACCAAGAAAAGGTTGGGAATCTTTGTATAGCAGATAGTGGTAGTACGCATACTATTCTGAAATCAAAAAAATATTTTTCAAAATTAGTACCAACAAAATCGGTCATATATACAATATCAGGTCCTGCAGACTCGATAGAGGGAACTGGGAAAGCCCATTTTATATTACCAAATGGTACAAGTTTTTCTGTTGAAAATGCCTTATTTTCTCCAAAGTCTAATAGAAACTTACTAAGTTTCAATGACATATATTTCAAAGGATATGACACAAAAACTGTGACCATTGAAAATAAGAAATATATGTATATTATAGACAAAAACCATGTGCTTGAAAAACTACCAACACTTGATTCCGATCTGCATTATACATATATACATATGATTGAATCAAATATGGTAATCAAAGGAAAGCATTGTGATCCTGGGACATTCAATTTATGGCATGATAGGTTAGGCTATCCAGGAATAACAATGATGCGAAGGATAATTGAAAATACGCATGGGCATCCATTGAAAGACCAAAAGTTCCCTCAATCCAACAACATAAAACCATGTGCATCTTGTTCCCTTGGAAAGTTAATTATAAAACATTCTCCAATGAAAGTTGGAAGGGAGTCACCTAGATTTCTAGAAAGAATTCAAGGTGATATATGTGGACCGATTCACCCACCATCTGGACCATTTAGATACTTTATGGTCTTAATAGATGCATCCAGTAAATGGTCTCACGTTTGCCTATTATCAACTTGTAATATGGCATTCGAAAAGTTTCTTGCCCAAATTATTAAATTAAGGTCACATTTCCCTGATTATACTATCAAAAGAGTGAGACTTGATAATGCTGGTGAATTTACTTCACAAGCATTTAATGACTATTGTATGTCTGTGGGAATTGTTGTTGAGCATCCAGTTGCTCATGTACACACACAAAATGGTTTAGCTGAATCACTGATTAAACGTCTCCAGCTAATAGCTAGACCATTGATAATGAGGACCAAACTTCCTGTGTATGTTTGGGGTCATGCAATCTTACATGTTGGATCATTGATACGTATGAGACCAACTTCATATCATGTATATTCTCCCTTACAACTTGCTTTTGGTCAAGAGCCAAATATATCCCATCTGAGAATTTTTGGGTGTGCAGTATATGTCCATGTTGCACCACCTCAACGGACAAAAATGGGTCCTCAAAGAAGGTTGGGAATCTATGTTGGTTATGAGTTAGTCTCTATTATAAGATATCTTGAACCATTAACAGGTGATGTTTTTACAGCACGCCTAGCAGATTGTCAATTTGATGAGGCAAAGTTCCCATCATTAGGGGGAGAAAAGAAGATTCTGGAAAAGGATGTGTCATGGCATGAGCCTTCTTTATCATATCTTGACCCCCGCACAAAGCAATGTGACATGGAAGTTCAAAAGATAATGCATTTCCAAGAAATGGCAAATCAATTGCCTGATGCATTTACTGACACAAAAAGGGTGACTAAATCAGATATACCAGTTGTCAATGTTCCAGCTCGAATTAAAATTCCACAGGGGCAATCTGATGATAAAATCACTCAAGATTCTAAAACATGCCTGAAGCGTGGAAGGCCATTTGGTTCCAAGGATAAGAACCCACAAAAAAGAAGAGGATCATAAAATGCACTAGATCATGAGGAAAGTGTTCCTGTAGAGACACAAATTATTCAAATTCCCCCAGGAAAGGAGGATGATGCACAAAATCATGGTCAAACAAAGATAATACGTGACCACAATGAAGCTGACAATATAAGTGCAATATTTTCTTATTCAGTTGCATGTAATATTATGAATGATGATCCCGAACCACAATTTGTCATTGAATGTCAAAAAATAAATGATTGGGCTAAATGGAAAGAAGCTATGCAAGTTGAGTTAAATTCTCTTAACAAGAGAAAGGTTTTTGGGACCATTATCCTCACACCTGGAGTTGTTAAACCATTAGGGTATAGATGGATCTTCGTACGAAAAAGAAATGAGAAAGACGAAATTGTAAGATACAAGGCTAGGCTTGTTGCTCAAGGTTTCTCTCAAAGACCTGGAATTGATTATGAGGAAACTTATTCACCTGTAATGGATGCAACTACCTTTAGATATTTAATCAGCTTGGCAGTCTCTAAAAATTTAGAGATGCATCTTATGGATGTTGTTACAGCTTACTTATATGGATCACTTGATAGTGACATCTATATGAAAATCCCTGAAGGATTTAAAATGCCTGAAGCATTAAGTGCAAAACCCAAAGAAATGTACTCTATAAAATTACAAAGATCTTTGTATGGGTTAAAGCAATCTGGACGCATGTGGTACAATCGTTTAAGTAATTATTTGACAAGAAAAGGTTATAAAAATAACACTATTTGTCCATGTGTATCTATTAAGAAAACAACATCTGGGTATGTGATCATAGCAGTCTATGTTGATGATCTAAACATCATTGGAACGAATAAACAAATCCTTGAAGTGATTGAACTTTTAAAGAAAGAATTTGAAATGAAAGATCTTGGAAAAACCAAATATTGCCTTGGTTTACAGATTGAGCATATGCCTAATGGAATACTTGTGCATCAATCAAATTACACAGAAAGAGTCTTGAGACGTTTCAATATGGACAATGCCCAATCCTTTAAGCACTTCAATGGTTGTTAGGTCATTAAATATTGATAAGGATCCATTTCGTCCATGCAAAGAAAATGAAGAAGTCCTTGGTCCAGAAGTACCATACCTTAATGCAATTGGAGCTCTTATGTATCTTACCAATTGTACTAGACCTGACATTTCTTTTGCTGTAAACTTGCTAGCAAGATTTAGTTCATCCCCAACAAAAAGACATTGGAATGGAATCAAACATATTTTTGATACCTTCGAGGAACTAGTGATTTAGGGTTATTTTATCCTAACAATTCAAAAGAAAGCTTGATTAGTTATGCAGATGCAGGTTATTTGTCTGATCCTCATAAAGCTAGATCTCAAACTGGATACGTATTCATGAATGGAGGTACCGCAATTTCCTAGCGTTCTTAAAAGCAAACACTTGTTGCCACATCCTCAAATCATGCTGAAGTAATTGCACTAAATGAAGCTAGCAGAGAATGTACATGGTTAAGATCAATGACACAACTAGTTTTAACTTCATGTGGACTTGAAAAAGATGTAGGTCCAACTTTAATATATGAAGATAACTCAGCATGTGTCACTCAAATGAAAGAAGGATATGTCAAGAGCGACAGGACAAAACATATACCTCCAAAGTTTTTTGAGTACACTCAAGAGCTTATAAAGAACCATCAAGTTGAAATCAAATATGTTCAATCCAGTAACAATGCAGCAGACCTTTTTACGAAGGCACTTCCTACTGCAATATTCAGGAAACATGTCCATGGCATCGGAATGCGACATGTGCATAGAATATAATGAGACAGATGTCTAAATAAGGGGAAGTCAACTATACACTGCACTCTTTTTCCCTTCGCTAAAGTTTTTTCTCACTGGGTTTTCTTTAGCAAGATTTTTAATGAGGCAGTACTTCAAGGTTGAACTCTAATTTGAAATGATGTCATCTAAGGGGGAGTGTTGTAAATAATTGAATGACAACATTTCCTAATGTCATATGTGTAAGAGTTATTTTCAACTCTTATGACAAATATGTCAAATAAGAACTCATTAACTATGTCTAGTGATTTAACTAGTATAAATAGCATCATCACATATGTAAAAGATACACCAATTTGAATACTTTATATAAGTTATCAAATTCTCTCCAAATCTCCTTTCTTCTTTCTTAAAGGTTCTTAGTTTAGTTTTACTAATCTTATTTTAATTACATCAAATTTATAACAATATATACATATATATATATATATATATATATATATATATATATATATATATATATATATATATATAGGGGAGGGTTCATGCGAAAATACAAATAATTTGCGAAAACGCGAAAACAATAAAACCATATGATATTATGTCACCTCAACATTATATTTTGGAAAATAATTCATCCAAACTTTGAAATACATGATGATAATCGATGATAGATGATAGACTATTTCATATTAGCAAAGTATGATTTTTAACATTTTTATTATGAAAACATGAATTTAAAAATGATTAAGGACGTGAAAAAAATATAATTATAAAAACCATCTTTAAATATATATTATCATAACACCATCTAATGTAAACTTACTATCTTTAATTTATTGCTAATAAAATTATTTTTTTATAGTACATGTATCTAATTTTCATAAGATAAAAGCTGTTTTCGCGTTTTCGCAGGATATTTATATTTTCGCATGAACCTACTTCTATATATATATATATATATATATATATATATATATATATATATATATATATATATATATATATAATACTAAGAGATTATAATACTAAAATATAAAACTTTTATGGAGTTTCTTTATATTAATTTACTATTATGTTTCTCTCCGGTATTTTAAGTCAACGAAGGAGATTCCATTATATATTCACACTGGTTTACATATTATTTTAAGTTCGACTAGATATTAAATTAAATACCTAAGTATAAATAAATATATGGATATACATATGCTGGATGAATAATATATAAACATATGATGAATATAAAATTTTATTAATCGGTTTGTATATCCCTTTTTAAAATAACACATCTTCACACATGTGAATAACTTCGCAGTAGTGGTCGGAGTAACCCAAACAAATTGGAGAAACTCATTTTTTGATTAGAAAAGAAAACGACGTTTGCTGCAGCGATTCATTGACCGGTGAGACTGTTACGTGGCAGATTAGGCCATCTCCCACGCGCGTGTATGTGGACTTATTTTCTCTTTTCGGCCGATAAAATCTTTGGCTGCCACTGACAGCGAAAAAAATTAATATTTTATCGGTAATTCTGTATTGTTTAAAAAGACGGTGCTTTTCGTATACAATTTTTTACAGAAAAATGCACTTCCACATGTTCTTAATCGGAAGCATTTCAAAATTTTAACAATTAATAGAAATTTATATTAGCTTCTCAAAGTCAAATATTGAGTGTGTGATATGAAGATTCTTATACGGCAAACATGGAACTAAAATAAACTTAAGAATCATGATGCGTTCTTGAATATTATTTTTTCTTGATTTATTCAATGGGTAGTAGAATATCAACTGCCTATATATATTATTAGGTTAAGATTTCAACTCGATTTTTATTCACATTTGTATCCCATGTGAGTATGTGAACCCATATGGCATATGTTAACGAAAACCATTGCCTAACAAAAAGTTATTTATTTCTTTAAATGTAGCATATTAGATCGTTTTGGACAGGCTACCTACACGACACCATGAGAGAGGTGAATTTGAACTCAACCCAATTTGTCGGTTTGGTTGGATGTTGAGATCCGTATCAAATTTATTACTCTTGTATGTGTATAGATGTAGCATCGACATATATTTATTATTTCATTGTTATGTATATATACATGTGTTTTTATGTAAATACGTGTTGGTGTCTTTAAATGTGCGCGTGTGTATATATATATATATATATATATATATATATATATATATATATATATGTATATATATATATATATATATATATATATATATATATATATATATATATATATATATATATATTAAAATGCTAAGTAATTAAAAAAATTTGAAATTTTTTTTAAATATATTTTCTTCATTTATATTTTCCAAAAAAATAATTAAAAAAATTATCGTTTTTTTACATATTCTAGTAAAATATTAAAATATTTTACATAACTGGAAAATCTAGTAGAATACTAAAATATTCTAGAGTAAATTACACGAATGGTCCCTATGGTTTGGGGTAATTTGCACGTTTGGTCCCTAACTTATTTTTTTAACTTGGAAGGTCCTTACGGTTTGTTTTTGTTACGTGCTTGGTCCCTACAGTTTGTTTTTGTTATGCACTTGGTCCCTATCTTACCTAAAACAACTATTATTTAAATAAGAAAAAATTGTGGGGTAGGTAAGGTAAGGTGAGTGGGGTGGGGTTGGGGTGTGTTTACTTAAATAAATTAAAATATCAAAGGAAAAATAGTATCTTTAGGTAAGACAGGGACCAAGCGTGTAACAAAAACAAACAGTATGGACCTTCCAAGTTAAAAAAAATAAGTTAGGGACCAAACACGTAAATTACCCTAAACCATAGGGACCATCCGTGTAATTTACTTAATATTCTAACATTCCAAAAGTCACATTAGAATATATTTACAGTTTAATATTCTATTAGATATTTCACGTATTTAAAAAAAATGTAATTTTTTATTATTATTTAAATTTTTTTAGGTAAATAAAATGATGAAAATAATAATTGAAAAATGAATTTTCGGATTTTTCCGTTTATTTTGCATTTTAAAATTATTTTTAGATTGTGTCTCAAAGTCTCACAAAATTAGCATGGTTTCAAATTAACCTATATATATATATATATATATATATATATATATATATATATATATATATATATATATATATAAGGAAAAGTGAATATGTGGCTGTCATGTATGTAGTATTAGGTATAGAACCATATAATTTTACTTCATCTTGATTAAAAAACACAATTTCTTTCATTGTTAGTTTCTTACTATTGCTTCTTAACTCATATTATTTTTTGTTTTGTAATTCATCCCTAACATGTATGTATTTCGAATGTATTTTTTTATTAGATCTCTAGTAGAAGCCTTATAACTTCCCCCGATACCTATCTTATGTACATTTGCATTGTTTTTTTTTTCATGTATTCTGGGAAAAGGTTTATCGGGTTTTTAATGAACAATTTCACTATTTCACTACAGTTTTCTATAATAAACTTTAATATATTGAGCTACATGTAGTTAGTAAAATATTCTTATACACGGTTTGTTGTATAAAATTAAACTTATAAAACTCCATATATATATATATATATATATATATATATATATATATATATATATATATATATATATATATATATATAGCCTAACATAAGCTCTATCAGAGGATACAAGAAATATGGTATGGATATTTGATTGAATTTTGTTAAAATTATGTAGTTATTGATGGTTCTATACCTAATATTATGTAGATAACAACCATATATACACTAAGCATATATATATATATATATATATATATATATATATATATGTTTCAACAATGAACTACTTTCACAGGTAGGAACCAACGAACCATTAATCGATTGTTTTTTATGATAAATATCTTTCGTTGCTCGCAATTAAAGGAAAGAACTAACAAATTAATTACTAAAATTTTCATTTGAAGTAAAATTTAAAAAAAGAAAATCTTATGCATTTGGTTGATGCATTTTTTTTTTATTTTAAAAAAAATAGGATCCATTAGGTGATACTATGTTGTTTTTTAGTTTTGTTAAGTTAAAAAAAAATGGATCCATAACACGTTATTATGTTGTTTTTTTAGTTTTGTTAAGAGGTATAATATTGACGCCAACAAAATTAGTCGTAAGATTCAATGACTAGTCGATTCTTAATATTTGGAAAGAGACAAATAAATGAATTTAGAATCTCCTTTCCGTTGGTGTACTTGATAGGATAGAACTCTTGTTTGTGCTTTTTACCTTGGTGTGCAAGCTCATGGTATGGTGGTATGCACGTGCATATCCTTTAATAGAAAAGTCTAGTGTAAGAAAAGTAATAAATAAAAATTATTATTCTACATCGTGTATAGACAATAGACTAATCTGTCATTACTGGTTTTTCCCTCTTGTGGGATCGAGTATGCTTAAAAGAGTTACACAAATGCTTTTATATTATTTAAGAAACAGATTGAAAAAGAATATAAAAAACATTAATTTATGTATACAAGATGTTGTGATCAAGTTGTTTGAATATTAAGAGTATCCGGATGATTTGATGATATTATTTAAACAAGAGGTAGCTATTATTTTCTAAAATGCATATAACACTTTTCAACAATGTGATTCTAAAATGCATATGCATATAATTTGATTGAATTTTGTTAAAATTATGTAGTTATTGATGGTTCTATACCTAATATTATGTACATGACAATCATATATACACTAAGCATATATATATATATATATATATATATATATATATATATATATATATATATATATATATATATATATATATATATATATATATATATATGTTTCAACAATGAACTACTTTCACAGGTAGGAACCAACGAACCATTAAATCGATTGTTTTTTATGATAAATATCTTTCGTTGCTTGCAATTAAAGGAAAGAACCAACAAATTAATTACTAAATTATTTTTCGATTACAGAGATTGAGAACTTTTCATTTGAAGTAAAATTAAAAAAAAGAAAATCTTATGCATTTGGTTGATGCATTTTTTTTTTAAAAAATAGGATCCATTAGGTGATACTATGTTGTTTTTTAGTTTTGTTAAGTTAAAAAAAATGGATCCATAACACGTTATTATGTTGTTTTTTTAGTTTTGTTAAGAGGTATAATATTGACGCAAACAAAATTAGTCGTAAGATTCAATGACTAGTCGATTCTTAATATTTGGAAAGAGACAAATAAATGAATTTAGAATCTCCTTTTCGTTGGTGTACCTGATAGGATAGAACTCTTGTTTGTGCTTTTTCTCCTTGGTGTGCAAGCTCATGGTATGGTGGTATGCACGTGCATATCCTTTAAAAGAAAAGTCTAGTGTAAGAAAAGTAATAAATAAAAAATTATTATTTTACACCGTGTATAGACAATAGACTAATCTGTCATTACTGGTTTTGCCCTCTTGTGGGATCGAGTATGCTTAAAAGAGTTACACAAATGCTTTTATATTATTTAAGAAACAGATTGAAAAAGAATATAAAAACATTAATTTATGTATACAAGATGTTGTGATCAAGTTGTTTGAATATAAGAGTATCCGGATGATTTGATGATATTATTTAAACAAGAGGTAGCTATTACTTTCTAAAATGCATATAACACTTTTCAACAATGTGATTCTAAAATGCATATAATTTTTAGTTTCCTCAAACAATGTACCAAATCAGCCATCATTTCTAAGTTGCATAATAGACAAGCTAATGTGATATACATCCCAATCAATGAAATAGGTTCATTGTGTTGGATAATTCGAATTTTAGGACAATTTTTAGTCAAGGGTAAAAAAAGAAAACTCGCCATTTAAATAAGATTTTGTATTAGAAAATGATTCCAATATTTTTAGTATTTGTAGGATAGTTGTTTAATGTTTTTAATTAATTCTATTATCTTTGAATAAACAAAAACCTTGCAGCCAAAGTAATTTCCCAGAAAAGTTCCTCCTCCCCTCTTACGTTGTTGCCTTATTTTCATCTATTTCATTTTTGCACAGTGAATTAAGCCATGTTCTGATTTCCTATTAATGTCCTTTTCTTAAGATATTCTAATAGAATCAAGTGAATTGATTCTTGTATAAAGTTCATTCTCATCTTGTTTTAGGAATTCCGTAATTTCTAATTAACTATTTTACAAGTAAATAGTATGTTAATAAAAGACTAAGTGTTTTGAAAAATTCAAACTACTTATTCACATCTGAATAACAAACAACTGTAATAAAATCTGATAAATGTGTTATTCATATATGAATATAACTTGTGATGAGAACTAATACACATTTTATTCATATGTGAATATAACATGTGACGAGAGCGGGTGTAAACAATATTTTAATTAATAAAAAACTTATTATATATTATATTCATATATGAATGATAATTAAACTGTAATAAAAATTAAGTGAATAACGAATGAACTATTTATTCATATATGAATGATATTTAAACGGTTTATTTATAAGTTACTAACAAATTTACAGTAATAAAATTTTGATACACTTTTATTTACATATGAATAAAAATGTATTTTAGGTATGAAAAAAAGTTTACTATACATTATATTCATATATTAATGATAATTCAAATGTAAAAAAAATTAAGCATATTTTTTAAATCATAAGCGAATAACGAATGTACTCTAATAAAAATTTTATATATTTTTATTCATTTAAGAATAATGAGAGCTGAAACTATAAAAAATAGAATATATATATATATATATATATATATATATATATATATATATATAGAGAGAGAGAGAGAGAGAGAGAGAGAGAGAATAAATAATTATGAGTTTTGATATATTAAAAATTGCTTTTCAATAAAAAAAATCCTCAAAAAAATTTTAAAAAAATATTTTTTTATATATTAAGGCAACGATTAACATAGTTTAAAAATACATAATAATACTTTGAAAACACATGTTTATACATTTGATTTTATTTTCTGCTTATAAAACGAAGTGTTTTATGACAAAATAAATATGAGACTGAGATTGATTCCTCTATTTTTAACTTTTTTTAATTGAACTTACACTTATCTCTTTCTTTCTTTCTTTGATTTCTCTCTCTCTCTCTCTCTCTCTCTCTATATATATATATATATATATATATATATATATATATATATATATATATATATATATATATATATATATATATATATATATATATATATATGTATGTATGTATGTATAACGTGACGTTATTGCGAAAACTTAAAGATTTGGGAAACTTAAGGACTCCTAATCCACTTTTTATTTTTCAAAACCAAGACCACCATTTGACTCGTTGAGTTGCATCTAAGAGAGTTATAAGTTCAAAAAAATATTTAACAAACCTTTTTTTTTAATGTGCATATATGCAAAAAAATATTTAACAAACCTTTTTTTTTAATGTGCATATATGCACATTTGAATGTTCATATATGTCAATGCATGTATGTGTGTGTGTGTATATATATATATATATATATATATATATATATATATATATATATATATATATATATATATATATATATATATAACATTACGTTATCTCAAAAACATAAAGAGTTGTATGAATTCGAGAACTCCTAATCCACTTTTTATTTTTCAAAACCAAGACTATCATTTAACTCCTAGAGTTGCGTTTAAGAGAGTGCTAAGTTAAAAAAAAAATCATTTCACAAACCTTTTTTTTAAATGTGCATATATGCACATTTGAATGTTCATATATGCGAAATTGCGAATGCATGTAGATTTAGTGTTTTTTTTTTCAAATTTTTTCAAGACTAATACAACAATAAGACTCTCAAACCAGCATTTAAGAGAATCTTAACCTGAAAGCATTAAAAAAAACACACAGAAAACATAAATGTGCATGTGTGTACATTTAGATGTGCATATATGAACATTTCTATGTACATATATGTACATTACCAAAAAAAAAAAAGTTAGTCAAAATCTTTTTTGGACCATGGATCTTAGACGCGGCTCTAGGTGTCCGATGGTGGTTTTTGTTTTGATTTTTGAAAATGATTGAAGGAATGCATATACAGTGATAAAACCATGAACTAAGTAATGTGTTTTGATTGTGCACACTCATGCACGTATGTATTTAAATCGTATAATAAAATTATCCAAAAGATAGAGTAAAACAAACTACATTTGACCATCAAATAATGAAAAACAAATACACATGGGTGATTAGCGACCAGTTTTCTACATAACAGTTACAAAAGAGATTTCCATCGAAAATTTCAAACAAATTTTCGAAGGAATATTCCCTGTTATTATCCATTGGTAGTCTTTTGGTAATTATCGACAAATTACCCACGGACCATATTCATTTTTTATGCTCGACCATTGTTTTTAACTTCGTAGTTTAAATAAATTTATTACACATTGAATAACTTTATTTCTTCAGATTGTGCCTACTATACACACATACATATAAGCAAAGACATACACACATACATATATACATACACATACATACTTGTATAGACATACACATAAACATACAAACATATACATACACGTACATATATGTAAGCATACATATATACATACAATAAATACCATTATTTTACACTGAAAATATGTGTATTATATAAAAACAACAACAACAACAACAACAACAACAACAACAACAACAACAACAACAACTGCAACAACAACAACAGCAACAACAAATAGGGGTAAGGGGAGATAGGATAGTCACCAAAATATGATAAACATTTTTGTAAAAGACAATAAAAAGAAATAATAAATAAATATAATAATAATGTAACATTTTTTGTATTTTCGCAACCCAATTAAAGTTTTCCATGCATAAGATTCTCCGTATAGATAGAAAATATAAGTATGTGAAGAATTATAAAATGGAATAAATTTTAGTAAATCAACTTACATATGAGAAAGAAACATTTACATGTGGTCCAAAACTAAAACAAGTCTAAATACTTATGGTCCAAAACTAAAACAAGTCTAAATACTTAAGTAGTGGAAGTAGATAAATAAAGTTGATAGAAGATACTAGATATACTTATTGGAATTAATATAGGCAAACAAGAAAAGAATGTGAAAGATAGCTCATTGTGCATTAAAAATGGTGGAAGCCAGACCCAAAACTATACTAGTACTACTCTGCTACACTGATTCTGATTCTAAGTATCCATACTTTTCTGTTTGAGATTATGTAGTAGGTAAAAGCTAAGTTCTTTAAATCTAATTTCATATTATCTCTTTATTTCCTTCTTGGTTGTCCTCTCCTCCTCATACTTGCGACTACAATCGACTTCCATCCTCTTAACAACAGTAGTGGTTATCGCCCAAACCATCCTAATCTTTATTCCCTTAATTTCTCAATGATCAACGCCACTCCTAACAGTTTTATAATAGTCGTGTTCAGTATCATGTACAACATTGTTCTACTACATAATAATAATAATAATAAAGTTATTATTATTATTATTATTATTATTATTATTATTATTATTATTGTTGTTGTTGTTATTATTATTATATTATAAACTTCTGATGAACTTAGGTATTTTGTGGCTAATCTGTCAATTATTTCCAACAAATTTCTAACACAATATTAATCTTTACAAAATAAAAACTAGAATTATTGTGCGACTGTATTCCAATGGTTTTGGTGGAATTTTCGATACTGTATTCCAATGGTTTTGCTGGAATTTTCGATAGATTTTTTGAGGAAAAAAATATGTACGAAAATCTGGTGTTAAAATTAATGAATTCCATTTGCCGTTTTTTGTCGAAAATTTACGACAAAAGCATTCTCTAGGAAATTTCCATTGTATCCCTCTCCCCTTTTCTAGTGTGATTTTAATTTGTTTTTCACTCTTAATTTGACAGATAAACTTATCACTTATAGTTAAATAAGAAATGATGATTTCATCTAGTGATTTTGATAACTTTTTGGATCATCTAATGTTTTAGAATAACAGATTATCTAAAAAATACAATGATAAAAAAAAAAAACTGTATATATTAATTTGATAGTATAATATTTTTGGATTTCTATCGTGATACTAAGTAAAAAACATTTAATGTAAATTATGAAACTTTATATATTAAGTTTTTAGCTAATTTCTTGATAATCAATGTTAGTAATAGTTGGTTGGTTGTTAAAAAGCGTAGAGTTCATTTTCAATATAGAATTAATGGTTTTTTTCAAAATTATATTTACCTATCATTATTATTAAAGAGTAAATTGTTTTTATTATATATAATTTAGGCATCCATAATATAATAAATTCTACATGAGTTTAGGATTCATACATTATCATTCAATTTTTCATATATATATATATATATATATATATATATATATATATATATATATTATGCATCAGGGATGAAATTTAACACCATAAAATAAGACTGCAATTGGACGGGAACCGAAACTGTTAGAACCGTAATATATAAAGTCGATACGGGTTCCAGGTTTAAAGAATAACTTTATTCGGGTTCCGAGTAATTCAAGTTTCGGGTAAACAAGCTTAAGAACAGGAACAATGTTAGGAATCGGGATCGGTTTTAGGAACCGGAACCAATTTCTATGAAAAGTTTAAAATATACATGTCACCTTCGTTTGAAGTCAGATTGACATATGATTTTTTCGAGAGTATAGTTTATAGTTTGTACATGATTTTAGATTATAATTTTGTCATTTTTGGTTTCCGATTCATTGACTTACAATCCCCCAAAGTTGAGATATCAAAGCTGGAAATTTTCTGTTTTTTAGCTTTCTTTGTATTTTGTAAAAGTTTTAAAACATGTATATCTAATTCGTTTCAAGTTGGATTTGCATGCGGCTTTTTCGAACGTGTAGTAAGAGTTTGTATGCAGTTTTATACTATAATTATTTCATATTAGTTGACTTACAGTCCCCCAAAGTAAGGGTGAACAGTTTGTACCTATCCTGATCACGTGTCGGTACCATACCACAACCAGTACTGAACCGTACTTAATTTAAAAATATGAGACGGTACTCATTACTCCAAAATCAAATTCGGGATTTGTTATAGTCGCTATTGGTACTAGTACTGAAAACTGGTACCTTTCCTAGTAATGATACTGATAATATTAATTTGGTTTAGTACTCGAGATTGACTTTTCGGTCAGATTCGGTTTTCGAGAAATCGAGAATGGTACCGGTCGGTATCAGTTCCGTCCGACGCCCATCCCTACCCCAAAGTCGGGATATCAAAACTAGAAATATTATATTTTTCATTTTTTTTGTATTCTATGAAATTGTAAAACATACACATCTTATTCGTTCGTAGTCGGATTATCATATGAAGTTTTTCCAACGTGTAACAGTATGTATATGATTTTAGACTATAATTTTCATTTTTTGTTTAACATTCAATAACTTACAGTCCTCCGAAATAGGGATATCAAAGCTAAAAAAATTCAAATTTCAACCTACAAAGTAATCACAAAAAATTTCCGATTTTTCAGGTTCTAGACCCACTTTACACGGTTCTACCCAACCCACTTTGATGTTTTTTGGTTTTATACCCACTTTACTCGGTACCTTACCCAGAACCAAACCAAAGTCGGTTCTTATATATCGGCCCTACCATTAGCCGGTTCCCAGGTTTTTCAGGTTTGGATCTATTCGGGCCAAGTTTAGAACCACTTTCATTCCAACTATACACACAAGTGAATAGAGCATATTTTAATAATTAATTTTTTTTTCATTGAAAAGTTCAGACATATTAAACTCTATATTCATTAAACATCAACATGAAATCCAATTAAAGTTGAGTTTAATCCATTAAAAACATTTCAAATTCATTTCTCAATTCCATTAAACTATGTAATATTGATGATATTATTTTAATAATATTATATAATTTATAAAAAATAATAGAATTATAGCGTTTAAATATAACTAGAGAAATAAAATAAAATATTATTAAATAAAAGAAATAGAAATACAAAACACAAAAACAAATAAGAGTTTTATTTTAAAATAAATAATTGATGAAAAATATAGAAAAACTTGTGTACTCTTTTGTAATAACCATTTTAAAGGTTACAACAAATCGTAAGAAACTATGAAGAAAACATTCATTAAAGATGGTTTGATAATAATGTTGATACTTGAATGTCTAAATAGAAATAAATATCTCTTAACAAACACAAAATTACTTTTCACTTGTTTAACATTTGATGATGAAAAGTTATACTGTATATAAATTAGAAATAAATTAATCACAAATTAGTGTCATAAAATAAAATTCAATGTGTGTATGTCTGCATATTATGCACAAATGGTAGTCTTGAAGATATTTGAATTTTCATTTATTAGTTATGATTTACAAAATATAATTAAGAAATAAAGATTTGGTAGTTATATCAATAATTAATTTGCTAATGAAATCATATCCCGTGTATAACTTTTTGGACGGAATGTTGGACGGAATGGCGGAAGGAGTAATTTTATATAAAATATTATGTGACCAACTTTCGAGAAAAGATTATTCAACCTATTCAAATTCCTTATTCAATATTCATCAGAGTGGTCTCTTTAGATATTCAATTCGGTCAAACTCTATGACAATTCCTACCTTCATCTCTCTATATATAAATACCCCAACACCATTCTCCATTTGTCAATACAATCGATCATATTTACACATACAGATCTAGTTACCTTGAGAGATAAAAATATGGAAAATCTTGAAGCAATTACATTCGCAATGGCTGCATTTTTCTCATTTCTGTTATGGAGGGTGTTATATTCGTGCTGGGTTTTGCCCATTAGGGCTTACAGAAAGCTCGTTGTTAATGGGTTTTCTGGTCCACCTCCAAGTTTTCCTCTAGGAAACACCACTGAGATGAAGAACACCAAGAGAGTCGAATCTTCTTCATCATCTTCAACGCTTTCTAATGATATTCATTCCAGTGTGTTTCCTTACTTTGCTCAATGGCAAAAAACCTATGGTAAAGATCAAAATCCAAAACCCTATAGCTCTGATAAGTTTGATACATAGGTCTTCTCCTTTCTTAAAAGTTTTCATTAAATTAGGGTTTCTCATGCATGTTTTTGCAGGGAAGGTGTTTATGTACTGGCTAGGAACTGAGCCATTTCTGTATATTGCTGATCCAGAATTCTTGAAGAAAATATCATCTGGGGTTATGGGGAAAAGCTGGGGGAAACCAACAGTGTTCAAAAACGACAGAAAACCCATGTTTGGTGATGGTTTGATTATGGTGGAAGGTGATGATTGGGTTCGACATCGTCATGTTATAACTCCTGCATTCTCCCCTGCTAACTTGAAGGTCATCATCTCTCATGAAAACTCTCTTTTTTCTCTTTGAAAATCCATCTCCGAAGTTGCTAATTATAGTAAAAACTATTCGGTCGGATCTGTGTACACATGCATACCCTAAAAGGAAACTTTTGTAGTTTTTCGAAATCTAAAAGAACATAAAGTGTACGGATGAAGTTCAAAGCTTTATTCTTGGATTCATCACTGATTTTTGTTGTATCATCGTATTACAGGCAATGACAAGCATGATGGTGGAGACTACGAAAAGCATGCTAGACAGATGGACGGAGTTGATTAACTCCGGCAATCCAGAGATCGAAGCAGAGGGAGAAATCATAACAACGGCAGGTGAAATCATAGCAAAAACAAGCTTTGGAATGAATTTCGAAAACGGGAGAGCAGTGTTCCAGAAACTAAGAGCCATGCAAGTGACACTATTCAAGTCGAATCGTTACGTAGGCGTACCTTTCAGCAAGTACTTATGCTTGGGACAAAATCTTGAAGCAGAAAGACTAGGGAAAGAGATAGACGCCCTACTGTTATCGATCATAGTAGATAGAAAGAAATCCATCGCTGAAAACGGAGGTGGTAAAGAACATGGGCAGAATCTTTTAGGAATTTTGCTGGAAGAAACTCATGTGGAGGGACAAAAAGGGAGGAAACTGAGTACGAGTGAACTGGTTGATGAGTGCAAGACGTTCTTTTTTGGTGGGCATGAGACCACGGCGTTGGCCATCACCTGGAGCTTACTGCTCTTAGCGGTGCACCCCATGTGGCAGCATGAGCTTAGAGAAGAAATCAAGCAGGTGATTGGAGATGGTGACATTGATGCAACAATGGTTGCTGGTCTAAAGAAGGTACGTAAGACACTTGCTTTACCCATCAACATGCTACCTTTCTTATTTCTTTTTGTTATCTCTTTGGTCCCAAAATCTATAAGAAGTTTTTATATATATATATATTTCAACCTAAGAAACATTTTTGCCAATTAATAATTATGGTTTTTGTCCAATGATTTGATTGATATTTTTGGTGATTAACAAAAAGTTATACATTTCATCATAGATAAACGTTTTAATCAAATTACGCATCAAAGCAGTGAAACCTTTTTTTATCGGGAGTTTCAATGACTTTGTGAATTTCAAATATTATTTTAAGTATATTATTAAATTACATTTTCAAACACCTCGAATTTTAACCGCAAATCAAATTATATTATCACTAATCTAGTAAATTTCATTTCTGGAATATTTCTCAAATTAGTAAATTTCATTTCTGCGATATATCTACAAAGCATACCTACAGTTTTTCTCGAAGCTAGTCCTCCATTTCTAACAGCAAATCAAATTACATTATTTAATTATTAATTAGTCGATTTTATTTCTACTAGTTGTATTTATTTTATCTTTGTCTTGGGGCTTACTTAATATCAAAAGTTTATTAACATGTGTATCGAATAATATATACCGATGTAGACGTTATTAGTGGCGCTTTAGTGAAACCTAATTCATAATTAAAGCAATCATTTATTATATGTAGATCTAAGTGGTGCAAAAAATGAACTGAATTATATAAGAGATATTGTTAGTGCCCATTTAAAACATGTCAATGGATAAACCCTTTTCGTTAAGCTCATAATCATGTAATAAAAACTAATATAATATCATATAAGTACTTTCATGTCTTTTTGATCCATTTATTATATTGGATTGTAATAATATATTAATCTTTATATATATTAATCATTTTATTTTGTGATGACAGATGAGTTGGGTGATGAAGGAAGTCTTACGGTTATACCCTTCCGCTCCAAATGTGCAAAGACAAACCCGAGGTGACCTTCGAGTGGACCAAGATTCCATAATCCCAGATGGAACCAACATTTGGATCGATGTAGTGGCAATGCACCATGATCGTGATTTTTGGGGCAATGATGTCAATGAATTCAAACCTGAGCGTTTTAAGGATGATTTGCATGGTGGGTGCCAACACAAAATGGGCTATTTGCCTTTTGGGTTCGGAGGTCGAATGTGTGTTGGTAGAAATTTGAGCGAAATGGAGTACAAGATTATGTTAAGCTTAATCTTAACTAGGTTTTCGTTTTCGTTGTCACCAAATTACGTTCATTTGCCGTCTATTATGCTTTCTCTTAGGCCTATGCAAGGGTTGCCTTTGATTATGAAACCCATGTAGATATGTAGGTCATCGACAATTTTAATGTTGACTCATGAAATTTTTTACTAGGGGTTGTGGTAGAGGTGGTTTAATGTAATTTTATTACAATATTCATCTATTGTTACATAAATAATAGATACGAAATAAGCAATATTTAAATATTATACGGCTAATTTACTTTTACATGTGTTATCAACGATTTGTCACAAATTAATATTGAAACTTGTTTTTGGATAGAGGGTCAAAAAGCACTCTAACATTCACGAGGAATATATACTCTACCACTCATCTATGAGTATAACATCACATATCCAAAAAAGTAAAGATTGGACATTTTAAGTTTTCATACGGGCATGTTAGTCACTAGATAGCTAGTATTAACCGAATATTGATCACCACACTACATTAACATTGTAAGAAGTTGAATTCTTTGTGAAAGTGTCAAAGAATTCAACTTTAAAATTAGATCCTTTTCCATAGAAACTTATTTTAGGAACGTAAGTTTCTATTCCCATCAGATGCAATATGATCTCCTTTGGTTTGAAAATTTGATCTTTTGCATATAATTTTCCTTCCACCGAAAGCAATAGGATCCTTTTATGCATGTAAGGAGGTGTTTGGGATTGCTTAAAAAAATGATTTTTTATCTTTTGATTTTTCTAAAAATTCGAAAACTTTAAAAGATGTTTGGTATTTGTAAAAAAACTTTTGAAAATAAGGACTTATGGTTTTCCAAAAGTTAAGAAATCATAATTTTTTTTATGACTTTTGTTTTCTAACAAGGTAAACTACTTTTAAAAGTCTAAAAATATTTGTCAAACACTTTTTAAAACTAACATTTGACTTTACTTCTTTAAAAGTTAAAATCAAAAAATTCTTTTGCAAGAATTTTTCATCTTGAAAAGCAATCCGAGACACCCCCTAAGTTCGAGTTCTATTAATTACAAGTAACCACATATCTTTAGTAAAAAAAATACTAAATTAAATTAAAATCCATTAGCAACATATTTACAATATTAATTCATAATAGCAATATACTTAAAATGGTTGTCTAGTAGTAACGTACTTATAGTTGTTGCCCATAATAGCAATACACTTAAAAACTTTACACATAACAATAATGTAAACAATATATAACACTAAACTAATAATTAAAAAATATTTTATTGTTACTCATGATAGAAACATTATGATATATCTTTATACATAATACATATAAATTTTTACAGATAGTATTATTGTAGACAATAATAACAACAAACTTGCCATATTACTTCAGTGCATGTAGTCAAAGCAAAACCATACATAAATTTATTAAGCATACATAGAAAATTGATATTATTCAAATTATCTAAATCTACCATATATCTTTTATTTTTAATTTTTTTATTAAGGCATTATATTTTTAAAAAGGTACCAAATGGAAACTACCTTATATTTGAATAACATTGTTATAAATGAACCATTTTTCGACGTGTAATGTTATAATAGAAGATTGTATGTATAATTGCTTACTATGATAAAGGGAAAAAATTGCTAAAATTGTTGTACTTTGGTGATACACTAGATTATAACCTGCGTTAAACGCGGGGAACATACAAAAAAGTATAAATCGTTGAATGCCATATATGTGGACAACTTTTTATATTAAAAAGAATTGGATGCAGTAATGGGTTAAAATGAATTTTTTCAATTCTTCAATACATATATTAAACAAACTTAATATCATAAAACAAAATAAGAGATGAGTTGACGATTAAAAAATTTACACTACATTTGATATCTTTTCCATCAACCACTAATTAGCATGGTGAATAACATCTTTAACATGATGGTCAATCAATACAAAAGAAGCAGACTCATATTCATATTGAACACGAATTACAACCATCGCCGTAAAATTATAAAATGACATTTTAATGGACAATGAAATAAAATTGAAAACATTCAAATATAAATTAATGGCACAAGAACTTTACAAACATAAAATTATGAACTTACTTGCTATAAACTTCAGAAACTCCACCACAACAGTCACAAGTAAATGGTTCAACATTAGTATCACCATCATTCTTACTTACTTTTTTTAAATAGTCACGACAATAAAAAGAATACCAACATTCGTCAAAATTAAAACTGATGACAGTAACAATGATGGACAAACCAATTTCATATTTCATAAATAAATAAATAAATAAATAATATATAAAAAAATTCATACATATATTCATTATCATACTATTTTGAATTCTTTGATTTCAAATTCTATAATTATGAAAGGTAAATACAAATTACTTGATTTAAAAAAGGAATGAATCATATTTATGTTTTGACAATTATTTTAACATTTATTTCACTTCAATACATCCCAATTAAAAATTTCAATCACTATTAATAAGTTTTCAACTTCCCAAACGTAGTCAACTTAATTTAGTTAATATTAATTTTATTTTATTTTATTATGGCATCATCAAAATGATTCAATGATTAAAATTAATTAAGCAAACAAAATTAATGGTCCTCATTGTTGAATGTGATGTCATCAAGTTTCTCTTTTAATATATATAGACACTAAACCCTTCGAGAAGGTACTCTATTTTTACTTTTTTTTTTTTCATTCAATCCAAACATATAATCCAATTCAATTAACACAGAACTAATTAAACTGAATTTTACTTCATCTAATCCAAACATAGAATCCAATCCAAACACACACAAGCACACAATCACAAACACACACACATACAGAGAGAGAGTGTGTGAGAATAGAAAATCCGTTTATCAAAAACTCACTAATAAGCCACTGATACATATATTGAACACATAAATTATAATCAAATGTAAGAAATTAATCAATAAATCAAAAAAAAATGTTAACCTTATGAAGCTGGTATTCGAACGTGATGCTGCAAAGTCCTGATTTCATGAAATTGTGATAACAACTAAATGAGATTATACTTATACATAATTTTGAACAACGATTTTGGAAAGGATATGAACAAATTAATATTATGATTCATATCATACTATTTTGAATTCTTTGATTTCAAATTCTATAATTATGAAAGATATATACAAATTACTTGATTTTAAAAAGGAAGGAACCATATTTATGTTTTGATAAATATGTTGACATTTATTTCACTTCAATACATTCCAATTAAAAATTTCAGTCACCATTAATAAGTTTTCAACTTTTCATAAAGTAGTCAGATTATTTTAGTTAATATTAATTTAATTTTAATTTTATGATGACATCATCAAAATGATCCAATTATTGAAATTAATCAATGAAACACAATGAATGGTCCTGATTGTTGAAGGTGATGTCACCAGGTTTCTCTTTTAATATATATTAGATTATAACATGCGTTAAACACGAGGGAACACATGAAAAAAGTATAACTCGTTGAAGAACATATTTGTAGACAAATTTTTATGTTAAAAAGAATTGGATGCATTAATGGGTTAAAATGAATTTATTCAATTCTTTAATACATATATTAAAAAAACTAATATCATAAAACAAAATAAGAGATGAGTTGACGATTAAAAAAATTAACGCTACCTTTGATATTTTTTCCATCAGCCACTTATTACCCTGGTGAATAACATTTTTAACATGACGATCAAACAATACAAAAGAAGCAGACTCAGTTTCATATTGAACACGAATTACGACTCCTACCCTAAAAATTATAAATTGACACTTTAATGGACAATGAAATAAAATTGGAAACATTCGAATATAGATTAATGACACAAGAATTTTACAAATGTAAAATTATGAACTTTCTTGCTGTAAACATCAGAAACTCCACCACAACCATCACAATTAAATGGTTCAGCATTGGTTTCATCATCATTCTTACTTAATTTTTTTGAACAGTCACAACAATAAAAAGAATACCAGTCTTCATTTAAATCAAAACCGATGATAGTAGCAATGATGGACAAACTAATTTCCTATTTTATAAAAAAATATATAAAAAAATCATATATATTCATTGTGTTATGCGCTGTAAATTTATAAAATTAATGGAAAAATATTAATACTGTTAAGTATACCTTATTGTAATCTGGAATATCATCAATGTTCTTGATTGGAAAATGGAGGTAGTAATCTTCTACCTTAGCCACAACAGTATTAGTGTTAAGTTGTGTAGTACTAATGGAAGACTTAGGGGGTATTTGGATAGGAAAAAAAGAGGTGCTTATTGTTTATTCCCACAATAAGCTAATTTTAGTGTTTGGATAAAATCCAGCTTATTAGGCTAAATAAACTAATTTTATTAAGCATTCCTCCCCATGCTTATTGCTTATTGCTTATTCCCACCACAAATAAGCTATAAGCAATAAGCTAAAAAACTAATCCAAACATCCCCTTAATATTCAAATCCATATCAACAATACTACATATAAGAAGAAAAAAAATGAAGAATTTAAACAATATAAATAATTAATGATTAAGAATAAGGAAAAACAAACATTAAAATATTAATTAATGATAAATGACGTATGTTTTTTTGAATTTTGAAATGTGAGACATGTCATCATTAATATGCAATCTTGACCGAAACAAACAGTTACCTACTTGAGGCTGACCTGTAAATAACAATTAAAGTTATAAATATAAATAAAATATTAATGTAATGACATGAACATGTATAATGAAAAAAAATATTCTTACCACCCCAAGTTTTGATATTTGCCATACGTAGGAGGATGATAACACCTGCATTATCATTTTAATGTAAACAAATCATTTTACAGCAAGTATGTATAATAAGACAATATCAAAAGTACATTGCCTTTTTTTTACCTTTGGACAAAAAACCATATGCTGATTGAGAAACACAAACACAAACATATATTAAAGAAATATATGAATCATTCCCAAAAAAGTAGTTTTTATTGCACGGGTAAATAAGTCATTTTGAAGAAATAATATATGTAGACACTAAACTTTTTGAGAAGGTACTCCACTTTTACTTTTCTTTATTTCTATTTTCATCCGATCCAAACACATAATCAAATCCAAACACATAACTAATTAAATTGAAATTTACATCATCTAATACAATCACATAATCTAATCCAAACACAAACACACATACACAAACACACACAACAAAGGTAAATAGGTCATTTTACAACAAGTATGTATAATATTGCAATATCAAAATTACATTTGCCTTTTTTTTACCTTTGGACAAAAATGCATATGCTGATTGAGAAACACATACACATATATATTAAAGAATATACAAATCATTCCAATTAAAAGTAGTTTTTACAGCAAGAATATACTGAACATATACTTTTTTTTACCTTTGGATTGTTTGTCAAAAACTCACTAATAAGTCATTGATACATATACTAAACACATAAACTATAATCAAATGTAAGAAATTAATCAGTAAATAAAAAAAATGCTAACCTTATGAAGCTGTTATTCGAATGTGATGCTGCAAAGTCCAGATTTCATGAAATTATGATAACAATTAACAATTGAATGAGATTATACTTATACATAATTTTGAACAACAATTTTCGAAAGGATATGAAGAAATTAATATTGTGATTCATATTATACTATTTTGAATTCTTTGATTTCAAATTCTATAATTATGAAAGGTATATACAAATTAGTTGATTTTAAAAAGGAAGGAACCATATTTATGTTTTGACAATTATGTTGACGTTTATTTCACTTCAATACATTCCAATTAAATTTTCCAGTCGCCATTAATAAGTTTTCAACTTTCCAAACATAGTCAGCTTAATTTAATTAATATTAATTTTATTTTATTTTATGATGACATCATCAAAATGATCCAATGGTTGAAATTAATCAAGGAAACACAATTAATGGTCCTGATTGTTGAAGGTGATGTCATCAAGTTTTTCTTTTAATATATAGACACTAAACCCTTCTGGAAGCTACTATATTTTTACTTTTCTTTATTTATTTTTTCATCCAATCCAAACACATAATCCAATCCAATTAACATATAATCAATTAAACTAAATTTTACTTAATCCAATCCAAACACACACATAGAGAGGGAGAGAGAGAGAGAGAGAGAGAGAGAATAGAAAATCCGTTTATCAAAAACCCATTAATATGTCACTGATATATATATATATATATATATATATATATATATATATATATATATATATATATATATATATATACACTGAACACATAAACTATAATCAAAAGTAAGAAATTAATAAGTAAATCAAAAAAATTGCTAACCTTATGAAGCTGGTATTCGAACGTGATGCTGTAAAGTCCAAATTTCACGAAATTGTGATAACAACTGAATGAGAATATATACTTAACATAATTTTGAACAACGATTTTGGAAAGGATATGAAGAAATAAATATTGTGATTCATATCACACTATTTTGAATTCTTTGATTTCAAATTCTATAATTATGAAAGGTATATACAAATTACTTGATTTTAAAAAGGAAGGAACCATATTTATGTTTTGATAATTATACTGACATTTATTTCACTTGTATAGATTCCAATTAAAAATTTCAGTCACCATTAATAAGTTTTCAACTTTCCAAACTTAGTCAACTTAATTTAGTTAATATTAATTTTATTTTATTTTATATGACATCATCAAAATAATCCAATGGTTGAAATTAATCAAGAAAATACAATGAATGGTCCTGATTGTTGAAGATTATGTCATCAAGTTTCTCTTTTAATATATATAAAGATACGTACGTAACATGTTTTTGAATCCATGACGATGATGATGGGAAAGTATCTATAAGGCCCACACAACTTTTGGAATGCGAAGCGGGACCCATGTAGTGGTAGTCTGGTAGATGCTGGGGTTATATTTTGGAATATACCTCTTAGACCACAACATACATATCACAATATACGTCGTAGACCACATAATACATATCACACTCTATGTTGGCATGTTGCATGTATGATTATGCACTACAAAAAATATGCAAATTAGTGACCAAAACGAAATGGTCACTAACAATAGAATGAGTCGTCACTAAACGATTTAGTGACCAAAATTTCAGTCGTCACTTTTCGTCACTATAGGTCCGTAATAAAACCAATATAGTCATCAGATATAAATATGGTTATTAAATAGTGACTAAAATATAGTCGTCTCTAAATCTGTGACGACCCGCTTCGTCACTAAATGTTATCACTAATCAATGAAAGTCGTTACTATTTTATCTGCTTAGTGACCAATAAAAATCGTCACTGTTTTATCCGATTAGTGACCATAGAAAGTGATCACTGGTTTATCTAATTAGTGACTATAACAGGTTGTCACTGATTTAGCGTTTTAGACAAAAAAAAAAGGTTCCATAATTAAGAAATTATTGAAATATTAAATGTTATTTTTAAAATGAAATATAATAGTATCCAATTAGACAAAAGAAAAGACAAAATGCTATAAATGTTTATAATACAATAACAATAACCAAATAAATCTTCATATAAAAACGGATGATTTCCCACCTAAATTATACATAAAATTATAGAGGTGCTAACACCACAAAAGCAAAATATAAGTAATCTAATGAAAAGTTCAATTTGTTGGGCATCCTTATGGAATACTTTTAGACTCGTGCAAAATACAATGATAAAAGGTCATTTACCAAATAGAATGGTCAAATAGTCATTCATTAAATAGAAGAGTAAAATAATCATGTACTCAAAGGAGAGTAGGATATTGTTTCTTTTATTGGTAAGGAATGTTTCCAAATAGAAGGGTAAAATGATCATTTGCTCAAACAAGAGTAAGATACTATTTCTTTTGTGAGTAAGCATTGTTTCTAAATAGAAGGGTTAAACGGTCATTTAATCTAACAAAAGTAAGATATTGTTTCCTTGTTAGCAAGAATTGTTTTTAAATAGAAGGGTAAAATGATCATTGACCAAAGATAAGGGTAAAATGACCATTTACTCAAGCAAGAGTTAAATACTTGTAACGACCCAAAAATCACTGCTAAAAATTTCTTTTAAAACATTATTAAAACCATATTTACAAAAAAACGTATCATAAGTCACAACATAATTTCCGAGTATTAATTCGAAACATAATCTTATTATCAGAGTAGAACATTCCCAGGCTAACTGACTATGGTGTGTGCACTGCAACCTCTCCGAGCTCTTCTTTTGAAAGTTGAGTACCTGAAACCAAAAACTGAAACCGTAAGCACGAAGCTTAGTAAGCTTCCCCAAACTACCACATACCATACAATAACATATAAAGCACATATTGGGCATTGCCCACTGCGTCCGACCGAAGTCCGGAACCAACCAGAGCCTTGCCCTCCACATTGGACCGAAGTTCGGAAACTGCATCGGACCGAAGTTCAGAACTGACTGGGACCTTGTCCCCTGCATCGGACCGAAGTCCGGAACTAACTGCATCAGACCAAAATCTGGAACTAACTGGGACTTTGTCCTCTGCATCGGACCGAAGTCCGGAAACTGACTGAGCATAACATAGCATAGCATACACATATCAACTAGCATAAGCACATTTACTGCATACTGCATCGAACCGAAGTCCGGAACACATAACACAAAACATGCTTGAATCACAAAGACATCAAGCAATCTAACTACTACATCGGACCGAGGTCCGGAACTACTGCTAACTAAACGGGCCGGCATTATGGTCATAGACCCGTTCCTACTGGAAGGAAAACTCACCTGAACTGTTGAGCTCTACTGATAACCATCTAGCTGCTAACCAACAACCCTCTGAGGTGCTGCTCCTCTAGCTCTCCGTGCTACCAATATCAATATAACACTTAGTCTGACAGTCCTCCAAAAGTTAACTAAGTTAACTCTTGTCAAAGTTGAAGTCCTGGTTAAAGTCAACCTTCCAGGTTGACCCTACTCGCCGAGTCAACCTACTGACTCCCCGAGTTCATCAGCTCAGAAACCCCTTTCATTCGTGAATCGACTCGCCGAGTCAAACCATGACTTGTCGAGTCTACTAATTTCCGAGTTCTGTCCTGTCCAACTCACTGAGTCTCCACTCAACTCACTGATCCGAGTCTTAACTAGAAGGGTTTGGGGTTTGGCGATCTGACTCACCGAGTCCAAGAACAGACTCATCGAGTTCCTGCCTATCTTCATCCAACTCGCTGAGTCCACCCATGTGATTCACCGTGTTACTACGCGATTTAAATTCTGGTATCTAGCCCGACTCGCCGAGTCCTTACGTGTATTCTCATAATCTTGAGTCACTAAGCTACTCCTTTGCTCCAAACAATAGATCTGGGTTCCTAGAGTCCATTAGCAACATAAAGTTGCTACCTTTACGTGCTTCTTGTCTCACAATACCAAAAACCAAGCTAGAAAGGAACCTAACTCATGGGGAATGGCTTTTGCATAGCAACTAACAGGGCTTTCTGCATCTTTGATCCAAATAGAGCTTAGATCTGGAGTTTCAACTCCAGATCTAACTTGTGCACCAATTTCTCAGCACATACTCTCAAAGAGACCCTAAAACTCCGTGAAAGATGGATCTAGAAGGGAGAAAGCCAAGGATAACGATTCATTATCTCCAAATGCTCTAAAAAGTTCCACCAACTCTGGATCCAAGGCCTCCTCTTGCACCACTATGAAACTCTTCTCTTCCAAGCTTCAAATTACTTCACCAAGGGTAGATCTTGCTCCAAAAACGGTTATGGTGGCTAGGGTTTAGGGTTCTGGACTATAAGGGCCGCAAATGAGCCCTAAGGAAGAGAATAAGATGCTTAAATAGGGTACCAAGTCTCGGAATTAGGGTTTCCCAACCCTGACTAGACTCGCCGAGTCCAAACCCTGACTCGTTGAGTCGGTCACTTAATCTGCGACACGGAACCCGCTCCGACTCGTCGAGTTCTTCCTTGGACTCGACGAGTCGACCCCTTAAACTTATGGTTTTCCTTTCTTTTCTTGGCCTTTCTGATTTCGGGTGTTACAATACTACTTTGTTAACAAGCATCATTTCTAACTAGATGGGTAAAATGGTCATTTATTCGGAATCAGATAGTTTATTTTGGTCCTGGATACCCATACACGACTTAATGGGAAAAAAAATCTGGTAAGCTATCTATATAGGTGTCTCTTTTTTACTTAATACAGAAAGTCAAGGAAAAGAAAAGGGTAAAATGGTCATATTATATGGTAGTAGGAATGGAGGGTTGCTACCTTCATATAAGGCAATGCCAGTTGGATATAACACAAGAAAGGTGCTATACCTACACTCACACAACCAAAAGTTATAACTTTTATAAAAGACAGTAGAAAAATAATGAGAAATAAATTCTTGAACCTAGTTGTCCAAAGAATGAAGGTCAAACCTGAGCCATAAAAGCCAGTATGGAGTACAACCAAATGCCTCTTTTGTCCTAAAGAAAGAGTATCTAATAATCTAATTATGAACACCATAAATATTATATTGTTACAAAATAATGAAATCATTTATTTTTTTCTTCCATTTCTTCAAGCTCAAATATTTTTTTACCTCAGTGATACTCTAACTAATGACCAGAGAGCTAGCAATAGTGTGACAACTCGAAATTTTCATTCGGTCAAACCCTAAAAGTCAATCACTTCATATTATAAGTCAGTTTCAGTTCTATTTGTTTTTAACAAATTCAAAGTTCGTTCGACTATTATAATAATTATTCTTTAAATGAACGGGTGAATGAATGTGTCATCTCAGGTCTTGAAATTTCTAAACCGCAAATACCACGTAGCTTAGAAGTTCACGGCCAAACTTTAATGTTTGGGCCATAAACTACCCCCAAAAATGTAAACTCATGCTTAAGCATGAGTTTACTCCCCAAAGTGCATCACTTCTCATTTTCACCCTAAAGAGTAAACTCCAAACTCTCTCAAGTATCATCCCGATTTTCGCCCGATTTTCCAAAAACGTAAGTGTTTCTCGACTTGATTAGTTGATATAACATAACATATAGTGATTATACATCCTTTAATCCATCCATTTATGTGTTTTGACTAGATTTCCAAAACACCAAGAATACACACTAGTGTTCTTGGACTTTTAGTTCATTTCAAGCTTCCATAAAGTAAGTACTTCTATCCTAGAGTCATTTAAAGCTTGCTATACATATTAATATCAAGGCAAAGTCCCAAGAACACCAAGAACAAGGTGTTCACGGTTTTGGGAGGCTCCTAAAACCGTTAACACCAAGTATAGTGTCAAAGGGTGCTTTAGGATGTCTAGATGTTTCACAATGCCTTAGGTATTTGTCTAGATCCATCCTTGATGTGTTTATCACCTAAAAGAACAAGAAAACAATCATTTATATGTGTTTATGGTTTGGGGATCTCCTAAAACCGTAAACAGCCCAAAAGGTGTTTAAATGTCCCATATTTACTCCTAATGCCTAGAATCTAACCTAGACTATTACCATGATGAGCTAAGGACTTGAAAACACCAAAATACCTAAGTCCATGAGAGTTTATGGTAGTAAACTCATGGAGAAATGGTCTATAGACCGTAAACTCCATTTAGGAGTGTTTTGATGCCACACAACACTTCCTAAGGCTTAAACATGAAGTAGGAATGCTTGGATTGGCTTAGAAAGCTTCAAACATCAAATGGTCACAAAGGGGGTGAGCTTACAACCGTAAAACCAAGGATTTATGACCGTAAACCCTTTTGCTAGTGACCATAAAACTGTAAACTCCTTAAAGGAGTGTTACTTGAACCCCAAACACACTAGCCTTTCCCTACAACACTTAGATGCAACCCTTGAGACTTATAACACTTGTATAAGGTGTTTAGCATGTACTAGGGTGTCTTAATGTCACACCCCAACATCGAGAACGGCGGAATACATTATGGGGTGGAGGACGTCATGTACAATATCATTACAATTGCATAATAGTAAAAACAAGAAACAACAACCATTTCATATATATAGTGATAATAATTACAATTGTGTTTTGAGCAGTTAATAGGCACCAAAAGTATAACCAAAATAAAAGATAAGTCTTGTATATGCTCCATCTTCTCCAAAAGCTGCACCTGTACCTGTCTATCTTTGACCTGAGGATACAAGTTATTTTGAAAACGAGTATCAGCATAAAGCTGGTGAGTTCATAAGAGTTTAGTGTCATTGTAGTATAAAAGTGTTTGCAAACTTATAGTATAAAACTGAAATTTGTATTAAGGAGTAGTAGAAATCCCTAGAAAATCCTATATTTTCCAGAAAATACATTTGTAAGTCAATCTTTTGAGTGTGTAAAAGTAATATTGTTGAAACGTTCAATTGTAAAAGTGTAATAATAAATCTCTTGTAAGTAATATGGCTGCAGAAAAGTATTACTTGTTAACAATAGTAGTGTTGTAACTTTGGTTAGTAATAGATCTTTAATCACTTCGGGATATTAGTTCAGACTTTAACTCTTAGTGTACTTGTTTGGATGTAAGTTTAACTTCTCATGTGACCAATTGTGAAGTAGTAGAGTACCGATGACCTTCCTGGTCATGCGTAGTGAAGTAATGTAGTTCCACCTCGGGGCCTAGTCGGCTCGGATTGTAGTTAACAGTCGGGATGTAATAGCGTCAACTCCATATAGATTTATACATGTAGTGTTGCTTTCTTTTTGGAAAGCCCTGGTCACATGGTGTAAGTGCAGTAGAGTGTCTCATAGATAGATAGTGTGATGTACTTTGTATTAGTGAATTCTCTTATGCTTTAGTATGATAGACTTTTAGTATAGTAAGTAGAGTGTTCTCTTATACTTGCATTATTTTGTAATATTAACAGCTTATGGTGAGTATAGTAGTAGTAGTAGAGGTAACTAGTAGTAGCCTTAACTATACGTATTATAGTTAAATAGAGCATGTGAATTCCTGCTTCAGATCAACAATAGTAATGAATAAGATGAAAACATTCATATCTAACACAAATATATATGATATATAATTAAGAATTCAATGACAGTCGGACGGACAACCAATACCCCATAACCACATCAAACAAGAACAAGAAATAAGGCCAGCTATCAGTCCTAAGTCCTTCAAGTCTTATTTATATAAATATATTAATGTAGATATATTTTTAAAAAGGAAAGTAGTTGAAACATAGTTTGGAAAATAGTTTGACAACAATTTAACCTTAAAAGCGCATGTGATAATTAGTTAAAACGGTTTTATTGATAAGTATCTAAAAGTGTAGAGAAATCCATTTTTGATGATAGATTGTAAATCACATATGATTTGATAATAAAACATGCAGTAATGTACTTGTATCCCCCCCCCCCCCCCCCTAAAACATGTAAAAACATTTAAAGGTTCATTAAGGGGTATGAACTCACCTGCAATGAGTGGATCGGGTGGAAGTGTCGGGTGAATGTTTGGTGTTAAGTAAAGACTTGTACACCCTTTATGACCCTAGTAACATATGAAGACATATGTTACAAATAATTAGTGATTTAAGCCCTAATTAAACACATATAGGCATCCAAATGTGATTAAAGGTCTTACGGTTGAGTGCTAGGAGGCTAAAGGGTTGCAAGGATAGAGTATATGACTTCACCATGGAGTTTACTCTTCTAAAACTCACCTTAAGTGAGTTTACGGTTAGGGGACCTCATCCCCCATGAGTTTACGGTCATAAACTCATGGGAGGAGTGTAAGTGAGTGGTTTCAAGCCTTTGGTGGTTCTAGAAGTGGTTCTAAGGTAGTATACAATGGTATAGGGGTGTTTAAGGGTCCAAGAGTGTACTCCCTTGGAGTTTACGGTCCAAAGACCACTCCTTGGGAGTTTACGGTAGTAAACTCTTGTACACCTCTAATCTTTGATTCTAAGGTTCTTGGTTCACTCCTAACATGTTCTAGTAAGGGTATAAGGATCTTTAGGGGACTTAAACTTTCATTTGACATGGTTTAGGGGAGTTTACGGTCTAAGCATATGCTTGGGCCGTAAACTCTATTTTATCCCTCAAATGTTGGTTTTTAAATGTTCCAAGTCCGAAATAGCAAGTCCCTTGGTCATATCTTAAGCTTAAATGAGTTTTGGAAGTGTTTTGGGCTTGGTTTGCATATTTAGAGGGTGTTTACGGCCTAATCATGTGCTTGGGCCGTAAACCCTCTTCCAAGCCCCTAAATTTGATGATTCAAGGCTCAAACACTTCTAGGTTTAACCCAAAACTAGTTTTTAAGTCTAAAGGGAGGAGTTTTTGGGCATTTTGGCACCATTTTAGGTGTTTACGGCCTAAGGGGGTTCTTAGGCCGTGAACTCCTTTTTGTTGGTTATTTTGAGTATTTTTGAACTATAGCAACAAGAAATGATGTTTGGAACAAGTTAGGGTAGAAGATCTTACGTTTTGGAGGCGGAAACTTGCGGTTTTGAGGCGAAAACGAGCGAGAGAGAGAGAGAGAGTAGAGAGAGAAAGTGTGTCTAGAGTGGTAAAAGGTTTCTATGGAGTGTCCACACTCCTTTATATAAGGCTTGGGTATTGTACCCGGTATACGATTACCTGATACTGACGTTTAACGAGGTTTAAACTTTTTACCCGGTTAAATGGTCGTAATTAAAAATAAACTTTTTCCAACTAAATGGAAATATAGATTATGTGTTTTTATTTATTTTATTACGACGGTAATAACATAAATTACTAATAACTAAAACATTTATTTGTTTTTCGACCCCAAATTAACGGAACTTTTATGAGACGGGATATTCCTTTAACGGTAACGTGGCATAATAACGGAATAAACTTTGGGGTTGTCACACTTAACTTTGTTTATTAGTTGTTTAAAGACTAATTTGATACATATATGTGATATTATATGTTAACTAGGATCATAGAGTGTGTTCAAGACTTCACTTGACACCTACCAATCCTACATCTTCAGTTCATCCGTACCACTCACTACAGGTGAGTTCATACCCCTTAATCAGTGTTTTAAATGTTTTTAAATGCTTTTATGGGGGGGGGGGTACAAGTAGAATCACGCTAGTTATTATATCAATCACATGTGATTAATAAGCAGCATTCAAATGATTTACTACACATTAACTGTTTTACCAAATAGTTTTCTTTAAATGATTTTCATAAACGTTTTATATGTTTAAAACTCCTTATTAAACTTTTATTTATATACTGTATGTTTCATTTCAAACTCATTTACAATTGTGTTTCAAACAAATGTTTTCGTTATACTTCAACTGTGTTTTCAAACAAATACTTTGAAACCATTTTTATAGGCTGACATCAAGTCGACCTTTACTTAGATAAGAATCATGTTCAAAAGTGTTACAAAACTTATTTTATGCTTTTATATTGTCAATTGCATGCCTATATATGTAGAATTATATAAGAAATGTTTAAAGGACTTAGGAAGGCTATCCGCCCTATTTCCTTTTCGCCGTTGAGATGTGGTCTGGTGGGGTATCGGGTACCCGTCCGAAGGTCGTTTAAATATTAGTTATATATCATGTGTACATATATAGTCATAAAGGTTCTTCCAGTTCATTCAGTACCCTTGGGTAGCAAGGGTATACTTCCATGTTCATACGTACCAGTTACATCACTAGTAAGTTACCATAGGGGTAGAACAGGAGGATACTAATACTATTACTAGAACAATGAAACATACAATGAGTCAGTTCATACAATGAGTCAGTTCATTCATGAGTCAGTTCGAGTAGTACACACAGTACATTACAATACTTGCTAGATAGAGAGAACACACAATACAACTAGTACACACAGAACATTACAATACTTGCTAGATAGAGAGAACACACAATACAGCTAGTACACACGGAACATTAAAATACTTGCTAGATAGAGAGAACACACAATAAAGCTAGTACACACAATACATTACAATACTATACAGAGAGAACACACAGGCTAGACAGAAGGAGAACATACAATACAGCTAGCATACATTACATATACATTACATTCAGTTATGTGAGCTATTAAACGGGTCATGGCACTACCTGTCATGACCGTTTTTGTATCCATAATTTCCTTAATTGGGGAGCGTATGAGTTTGCGTATAGATCTATACTGGATTGACTATCCTACACCTTGTTGCTCGCTACAGTGGGACTTGCAAGTCTACGGGTGCTAAATGTCATTTCTTACGGCATCTTACATCGTCGTTTTACTATTGAGTCGGTAGCAGGATACAGGCCGATCACATGTTACATTAAATTTCATTTGGTTTAAGTTAGTTAGTACAACAGTAGTCACTTATTATAAAACTATAGTACATTATTATTTCCCCATTACATTCACTTCGTGAACATTCACACGATGCACGGTAATGTAAATACAAAATTTTTGGTTAATGATAGTTAGATTTGGGAAAATACACACTCTTACAAGAGACACAGTCAGATACTAGATGCCTTGGTAGAAGGTTACTTTCAGTAGGAAGAATAGGGTTTTCTAGGTTATTCAAAACTTTTACATACTCATACATACAATTACAATCTTACAATTACATTCTTACAAATACATTATTACAAGTACAGACACTAAAATACTTATGATCCCACCAGCTTTAAAGCTAATACTCTCTTTCAAAATGACTTGTATCCTCAGGTCAACAGTAGACAGGTACCGATGCAAGGTTTAGAGAAGATGGAGCTTGTTCAAGATTCATCTTTCATTATTGATTCATACTTTAGTGTCTATTAAACATGTCAGAATACTTGTATTAAAATTATATTATTAATGCAATGGATGATGTTGTTGCTTGTTTAATACTATTCATTGTTGTGATACTGTACATGACGTCCTCTGCCCCAGAATGTTTCCGTCGTTCTCGGTTTTGGGGTGTGACAGATTGGTATCAGAGCATTGTTTATAGTGAATTGAGTATATCAATCCATAAAAGATATACAGATTATAAATAAAATGGGATTAAAAATACTCTGACCAAGAGTTTATACTTTAAATAATAAAATATTTAATTAAGTATACGTGTCTGCATTCATACTAAAATCAGTTTCACTAGGACAGTACAAAAGAATTATGATTGTTGGGCAACACAAGTGGACTTAGAGACATATAGTCAAAATTGGGAAGATATAGCCTGATCAACTATGTTATCCGAGGGTTGACTAGCATGTGCCTAAGTGTAGTTGTGTGGGTGCAACAAGTCTAAAATCTTACCAATAATACCACAATGAGAACAATAGAACATAAACCTAAAATACTATAGGGGTATTTGGTGTTACTATAAGTACTTTATACTTGAGAACTAAAAAGGATCTTCATTACTAAGTTGATAGTTGCTAAGTGGATACACTAAGGATATATGTAACTAGGATATTATAGACTTAGAATCTGTGAAAATTTTTGCTTTACCCCTATTCTTTGTGAATTTGGAGTTAAGGTCACTTATTCGAAGGTCTATCCTGTTGTGATTACATATAAATAGTATGCACTTCACAAATAGTGATGTAACTAATGAAGGTTTTCTAAATAATTATCTAGATAATTTGTCTAATAATTAGTTTCTTACCCCAACTCTCGCGTAGATAACATGGATGGACTCCATCCCCACGGCAACCCATACCTTCCGAATGAGGTCATTGTTGGATGGTTTGGGGAAGAACCAGAGAATGATCATCCAATCCCTTTGAATGATCACCATGGTGACCTTTCGGATGGTGCTAACTCCGAACTCGAAGTTGAGAACCTACCCCAGACAGCTCCCTTTCCAATTCCTGACCCTCGTCTGGCTTTTCATGGCCCGACGCCTCCTTGGGTCGAATGTTTGGAAACATGGAGCGAAGATCAAGATCAACCTATGTCATTTAATGGAGACCGAAGCTTCTACAACGTAAATGAAGGGAGCAAAACAGACATAGTTCTACCAATCCTGATCTGTAGAGTTGCTTGAAACGAAATTCAGGGCAGGACAACTCTACGTCGTATCGCGGAAGTTGACACCAATGGAGGGATGCGTATCCTTCGCACCAACCACCTTGAACATGCTCGAGAGAGATCTGAGAGAGACCACAAAACCCTGCTGCAAGCACTAGCTGAAACGCGAGCCGAAGTCATAGAGCTCCGAGTACGTCAGAGGGTATATGAAAGATACCTGCTTGATGTGGAATGCCAACTGGCTGAACTAAGAGTTCACCAGAGGGATGACCGTCACCAATAGTAGATGCCTTACATTATTTTCCTTGTTAAAAGGAATTGTTTTCTATCTATGCCTGATGTGGCATTTTCTATGAAACTATCTTGTACTGTAAGTACTTGTGGTTAGGTCTTTATGCTGTCAAGAACTATCTCCTCTGGATATGATGTAAGACCTGTTACGAGGTCATTTTCCCGAACTTTTACATCATGAATATCAAAGATATTGACAGTTGGCTAACTTCTGTGTCATTTTCTTTATTCAAATACTCTCATCATACTTACAATTGAGTATACCTGAAACATGTTTTAGTCAAGTCATTGGACTATAGCAATTTAGCTCCGGAGACATTTCCAAGTCTCTTTTAGTGGGTGGATCATGTTATGCACCAACCAACGATACCTCGGCTTGAACGACAAGCGTCTTGAGACCATTCTACGAACTTACTTCCACTCATTACTAGGACTGCATCATAGGGATGTAGGTCAACCCTTCATGAACACACTTCCACTCAGTACTAGGACTGCATCATGGGGATGTAGGTCAAACCTTCGTGAACATACTTCCAATCCATACTAGGACTGCATCATAGGGATGTAGGTCAAAACTTTCGAGAACATTCTCTTACTCTTTACTTGATCAATCAAAGTACAACTAGGGTCAACCAGAATCGCTCAAAAAATCCTTATCTTTCGTGTTACAGAATCATGTCGTCATCTGGAAACAATCAGTCGAGCAACGAAACCCCTATCCTCCATATCGACGCCGCTACGTTACAAGCAGTGGTAGCAGCTGCTGTGACAACCTTCCTTACTCACATCAACTCTGTCAACGCAAACAAGCCCGACGAAGGAGTCGACAGTTCCGATAGTAGTACCAAACCGAGAAACCAACAAATGACAACAGTCACGGACCTACAAAGCCGAAAAACTGAGAAGAATAAACGAAAGCGCCAAGCCCAAAAAGAGCGCAAGAGATCCCAAAAACTAGCCGTGGAACAGCAACAAGTGGCAGCCCCTACATTCGCAGTACCGATCAGGCCATACGAAGGAAAACTTTCGAAGTGTAACAAGTGCAGCTCTCATCATAATGGGACTTGCCATGAAATGCAATGTTGCAATTGCCTAGAAATAGGGCACCATGCTCGTAACTGAGGAGCACCAACACGACCCATCACTCAAGTCCCTGTCATCGGACCAACCCTACAAACAAAAGTTGTGATAAAGCCAAACTCTTTAAAAGGAAATTTTCGAAGTGGAGTAACGAGGAAGGCACTCGTGTCCATGTAACTCTGGCTAAAAATCTCACTCCCACCACCAATGCTACTGCTAGCCAGTCATGCCACCAATGCGGTGAGATAGGGCACTTCAAGAAGGATTGTCCTATAACAAAGAACTCTGGAATAGACGGCAGGATTCTAAGGATCACTGCCGCAAGGAAGACTACTCCGGACCCATGTTAATGTAATTAAGGCGTTTCGTTGTAACAGTCTTATAAACCATCCAAAACTAGTGCAACTAGAGTCTTATCTTTTGCAAGATCCCGTTAGTAATGGGATGTTGGTGCTGTGTATACTTGTCTTTTGTAGTATACCTTATTCGCAGCAATAGCCTTGTAGTAAGTCTAAAGTACTATAACTCTGTTGATGGTTGCACGATTGTGTTTTGTCTATAACGCCTTGTGTTCAAATCTAATGTCTTTAATTTTTCTTATGATTCCGACATTATCATTCAACTAGAATCAATTTGATCCGCACAAAACCAGCTTCATACGTACATCTCTTTCTTCGAAATTGCCTTCCAGTGAAGCCGTCATATCAGAACACCAAAGTACTCATGCATGGAGTACCTCATAGTTCTTTTCCTTTCCGAAGAAATCCCCGAAGTACCACTCGTACAGTACTTCAAGTTTAATCCAAATATCCATACGGTTGATCTGTCACTGAAGAATGTATACATAGGGGTGATATATAATCAAGGTTCTACAGGTTTAGAATTGATGCTTCCACTTTAACTTCATTTTTGCTCGATGGGATGTGAGCTTAAAGAAGAATAATTTATTCGACTATCTTTTCAATCTTAATTATATACGACTCGTATACACGAGATGGTGATCGTTGAACCATGTATGAATTCTAATATGAACTTCAGGATGGAGAACTGCCCAAGACTACGAGTAATCGCATTGTCATGCGAACAAACTTAGAACCCAGTATGACTCCTGTAACCAGATCGCCCTACAGTCTAAACACCTACGGAGATACAAGAACAGTTCGGGCAACTTAGCAAACTACTCATCAATAGAATTGGGAAACCAGTCTTCTCACCCTGGAGAGCTCTGGTCTTATTCTTCCAGAAGTTGACGGATTGCATCATATGTACCTCGGCTATCGAGGACTCCATCAAGATTTCCATTAGAAACCATTACCACTGCCTCACATAGATGAATCGGTTGAGAAAACGCAAGGAACGAGTTACCTTTCAGAAATGGACCGAGATCCGAATATCAGCAGTTTCAAGTGTTAGGGAAGGATGTCCTGAAGACTACCCTCCGAACTCGATGCGGACACTTTAAGTCCGTAGTGATACCCCTCGGATAGGACCAATATGCCCATAATATTCATGAGCTTAATGAATAGGGTACGTCATTCTTACTTAGATCAGTTCGTCATTCTCCTTGTAATGAATTACTTATCTACCTCGTAGTAAGAAGGAATCCATGGAAACATTACCCATAGAGAAACTTTCGTGAAGTTCTCTAAACACGAGTTTTGGAATTGAAGAGTCAGATTCCTAAGACACACTATTAGTGATGTGGGAACTCTTGAGTACTCTTTATATTTACCAAAACCGTTGAGGATTTGTCGAGACCGAAGACGCCGACAGAAATTCGCCAAATTCTAGGTCTTGCAAACCTACTATCGTAGTCCATTCAGAACTCCTTGCAAATTACAGAAACCCTTACGACTTTGACCCAGCAGGGGGTGGCCCTTAACTGGGAAGTTAAGCAAGAGAAAGAACCTTTGGAATTCCAAGTGAGAGACCAAATTCTTTAGGAAGTCTCACTCTAGGAATGGCTTAATACGCTTCGTAAAGCGTGGAAAACTAAATCCAAGATAGTTAGGACCTTCGAGATTCTTAACATAATCGGTCCTGTATCTCACAAACTAGACCTACTCCGTGAACTCAGTAACGTACATTTTACCCTTCGCATCTCGATCTTGAAATCGTACCTTTCCATTAGGACTCTCGTAGGTCCACTCGACGAGATCGAAATTCACGAGACCCTCGCCTTTGTAGAAGAACCATAGTGACCCCCGACCGAGAGGTCAAGCGGACGAACTAGCGCCGCCTCCTATTAGTGAAGGTTCGCTGGGATACCAACAAAGCAACCGAATTCACAAATAAGCGCGATAATCGATCGATTAGGAAGCATCCCCACTTCTTGGCTTGATAATTCATGCCTACTTCCTTACCTAAATCCTAATTTCGGGACGAAATTCCCTTTAACAGGGGGATGATGTGACAACTCAAAATTTTCATTCGATCAAACGATAAAGTCAATCACTTCAGATTATAAGTCAATTTCAGTTCTATTTGTTTTTAACAAATTTAAAGTTCGTTTGACTATTATAATAATTATTCTTTAAATGAACGGGTGAAAGAATGTGCTGTCTCGGGTCTTGAAATTTCTAAACCGTGAATACCACGTAGCTTAGAAGTTCACGGCCAAACTTTACATTTTCACCCTAATGAGTAAACTCCAAACTCTCTCAAGTATCATCCCGGTTTTCGCCCGATTTCCCGAAAACGTAAGTGTTTCTCGACTTGATTAGTTGATATAACATAACATCTAGTGATTATACATCCTTTAATCCATCCATTTATGCGTTTTGACTAGATTTCCAAAACACCAAGAACACACACTAGTGTTCTTGGACTTTTAGTTCATTTCAAGCTTCCACAAAGTAAGTACTTCTATCCTAGAGTCATTTAAAGCTTGCTATACATATTAATATCAAGGAAAAGTCCCAAGAACACCAAGAACAAGGTGTTCAGGGTTTTGGGAGGCTCCCAAAACCGTAAACACCAAGTATAGTGCCAAAGGGTTCGTTGGTAGAAGGCTACTTTCAGTAGAAAGCATAGGGTTTTCTAGGTTATTTAAAACTTTTACATACTCATACTTACAATTACAGTCTTACAATTACATTCTTACAAATACATTATTACAAATATAGACACTAAAATAATTATGATCTCACCAGCTTTAAAGCTGATACTCTCTTTCAAAATAACTTGTATCCTCAGGTCAACAGTAGATAGGTACCGATGCAAGGTTTAGAGAAGATGGAGCTTGTTTAAGACTCATCTTTCATTATAGATTCGTACTTTAGTGTCTATTAAACATGTCAGAACACTTGTATTAAAATTATATTATTAATGCAATGGATGATGATGTTGCTTGTTTACTACTATTCATTGTTGTGATACTGTACATGATGTCCTCCGCCCCAAACTTTTCCGTTGTTCTCGGTTTTGGGGTGTGACAAATAGGATGTGTTTGAACCTATCACAATCAAGTTTTTTTTATCTCAGTAAAACTTTAATAAAAATAAAAATTATTAACTAAAAGGAAGTAACCTCTAACCTTAAGAAAACTATAAAGGATTCCCCACACTACATACAATTTTGAACTTATTTGAGACAATGTTGTTGAAATTGGGGATCTTACTAAGCTTTTTTCATGTCAAAAACAACATAAAAACAAGAAATTTATACTATCTTGAAATTTAAATTGTGGAAATGAAATATAAAGTCATAGATTACCAATGAGATAGAAGTGTAGAACTTACCTATGACACCATGTAGTATCTGTTTCGAAAAGTAAGCAAACAAGAAAATAAAGAAATACAAGTTAAAATATATCAAAAAGATGAAGGCAAAAGAGTTCTACTTTTGTAGTATTTCTTCCTTCTTACTTGCAGTTTCACAAAGACTCAGTAGCAGCTCAAACACCATTGGGTCTAAGGAATCTGAATCAGCTTCTTCAAGTCTTGTAAACTCTCCACTTATAGCCATTGAAATTGTTTGAATGAACATGTCGTCATCATCTTTAAACAAATTGTTTTTGCTAAGCTCTTGTATCATTTTCTCAGCATCACTTGGAATGTTTTGTTTGCAATATACCTTCACAACTGCTTTAAGAAGTACCTTATCAAAATTTACTTTTCTTTTCCATATCTGGGTGATGAAGTGTTTCACCTTCTCAGTAAGTCCAAGTTTCATATAGAAAGTCAGCATGCTGTTACAAGAAGAACAATCTGGAAAACCTATCTCTGAAAGTGACTGTAATGTAACTTCAGCAATTCTCAATCTAATTTTGCTGATATTGAAGATAATTCTGACAATATTAGTGAAAATAGTGAGCTTGAAGATGTTGATTGTTCTCAGTTGTCTATTGTTAATGTTGCTTCGAATTCTAAAGGGAAAGAAAAATTTAAGGATTTGATGGTTGAGAATGAAACTTATATACCCTCAATTTCGAAAGTTAGTGAAATGAACTTTATGGATCTCAAAAATTACCAAACTGATGAGAGTGATGATGAAGAGGTTGAGAAAGTTTCGAAAGCAAAGGCATCCTCAAAGGAAGAAGAAATTCCACGAATAGTTGTTGATCAAGTGTTTGGTGATACACAAAAGTTTGAAAAGTAATGAATGAAAAAGTCGAACATTATCTTGAAACTAACACGATGGTTTATCCAAATTTCAAATGCACAGATGATATCATTTTTCCAAATCAAGTTTTTGTAACTACAGGAAATGTTGAGAACATTAAACCAGAGTTAAAGAAGATGGTTGAGGAGGATAATTCAAAAACAACTGAGGAAGGTTTTTTCGCAAATCAAAACAAAGTTGAAAACAACTTAACAAAGAATTCGTATGTTTTTCAAAGACAAAAACTACAAAAACAATGGGTTGAAAAATCAAAAGTTGAAAAAGAGAAAATAATACGTGTTGAAAAGGAAAAGGAAAAAGTCGTCAAATTAAACTCTAAGGAATTTAAAGATCAAATTGACAAATTATCGAAGGAAAAAAACATTTCAAAAAGACAAGCAAGAAAGAAATGTTTTGGCAAAATATTGAGTCTCAAAAGATGTCTGAATTACAATCAACCAAAAATATTTTCAAAACTAAAAATGCTTCTTTTTCAAAAACCCAACAATCATCTCAATCAAAACAAACAATGTCTGAAGTAAATAAGCAACCAAGGTTTTTGAAAGTTACTAAAACGAACAAATCAAGAGATTTTTCAAAAAGATCTAACTCAAATCAAAAAGTTTTTCAATGTCAACATTTTAAATCAAAAATTGATTCATCCTATGCTTACTTTTATGTTACAAAACCCAAAGTTGATTTTGTACCTCAAAAGCCAAATTTTCCTAATTACACAAAGAAAGAAACTATGAGGACGTCTCAGGAAAAAGGAATGACTTCAAGAAAAAACATTGATCATTGTTTTGAAGGAAAAGGAAAAATGTATCAGTCGAATACATACTCAAAAGAGCAAATTCATGAAGCATACGAAAAGTATGTCAATACTTCTTCCAATGGTAGCTCATCATCTACGGATTCGAATATCTCAATCAAAGCTTGGAGACCAGTCACAAAAGCAAAGCCTGTTCAGTCCCAAACTCAAAAAGCAAAGGGTAATGTCAGAGAACATTTGAAACTATCAAACACTTATGTTTCAGTTCCTTTAAATGATGAAGTAAAATTAATTGATAGTCTCAAAACCAAAGTTTGTGATTGGGTTAAAAGTTCTTCATTTCATTCGAAATTGAAATATAATTTCCAAGGACCCAAAAAGCCTTGGGTACCTAAAATTTTCCATTGAATGCAGGTATTATGTGACGAGCAACATGATAACAAGTGGTACATTGATAGTGGTTGCTCTCGTCACATGACTGGGAATAAGGAGAATTTAAGAGATTTTCGAAGTCTCAAAAATGTTGGAGTAGTAAAGTTTGGGAACAATCAGAAGTGTCAAGTCAAGGGATATGGGAAAATCACAAATTCACAATTCACAGTGAATCGTGTTGCATATGTTGAAGGTCTTCAACATAAACTGATTAGTGTTTCTCAACTTGTGGTGGTCATTGGCAATCAAGTTCTCTTTAACGAAGAAGGAAGTGTTATTTCAAATGTTAATACAAAATAACTATTACTGAAATCTAAAAGAAAAGGTGACATGCTCACTCTGGACATCAATCCAATTGTAGGCAAACCAGCAGTATGCATTCTTTCAAAAGCTACATCCGATTTAAGCTGGTTATGGCATCGAAGACTTTCACATCTCAACTTTCGAAACATCAATAAACTTGTGGTACAATATCTAGTAAGAGGTTTACCTGTACTTAAATTTGACAATGATTCTTTATGTGTAGCTTGTGAAGTTGGCAAGCAACATAAATAAGGTCATCAAATCACAATTGATTCAAAAATTGTTGCACCACTGGAGTTGTTACATATTGATTTGTGTGGTCCTTCAACTGTTTCAACTCTCAACAATAAACGGTACATTTTAGTTATTGTTGACGATTTTTCCAGATTTACGTGGGTTTATTTTCTCAATCTCAAATCTAAAGTTGCACAAATCATGATTGACTTCATCAAAAAGATGGAAACCACGTTGAAGAAAACTGTTCGAAAAATAAAAAATGATCATGGAACTGAATTTAAGAGCAATGTTCTTGATTCATTTTTGGTAGATAAAGGGATTTCGCATAATTTTTCATTTCCATACACACCAGAACAAAATGGTGTTGTAGAACGAAAGAATCGCTTATTATGCGAAGCAGCAAGAACCATGTTGGCATATGTGAATTTACCTCAAAATCTATGGGCTGAAGCTGTTTTAACTGCATGTTTTACTCAAAATAGATTGTTTATTCATCGTCGGTTTAATATTACACCATACGAAATTCTGCATAATCGTAAAACTAATGTGAAGTTCTTTCATGTTTTTGGATGTAGGTGCTTTATTATGAATCCCAAGGATCATCTTTCAAAATTTCAAGCAAAAGCTGATGAAGGGATTTTTTTTGGATATTCGCACAATTCTGTTGCATATGGAGTATTAAATAAGCGAACACGAAAAGTGGAAGAAACTTTCAATATCACATTCGATGATTACTATATTAAAAAAATGAGCATAAATTGGCAAATCATCCAATTTTGCAAGAAACTCAAATTGAAACTGAAACTATACAAATGGATGATACTGATTATGATTTGATTTTTGGTATTGCGGATCATGCAGTTGACGCTAAAGTTCATGCTCCTGATAATCACATACCAGAATTTGCAAAGTTAACTGATGAATCTACATCAACTTCTCAACAAAGCAAAAGTATACAAAATAGTCCAGTGGAGGGGGAACAATTGGATTCGAATACTTTAAATGATGAAGAGCATTCTTTCGAGGGGGAGAACGATCAAATGAATGCTGAAGTTGAGGGGGAACATGTTGTTGAGGGGGAGCATAATGTTGATGATGCTTGTTCGAATGCAGGCTCAGAAAATGATGAATTATACAAAGATGCACCTTTGGAATTTGATCCAACATATCCACCAATGGAAACATGGATAAGAGATCATCCGAAGGATCAAGTAATTGGGAATCCACAAGAGGGAGTTATGACAAGAGCTCAAATTCGTGCAAAGAATGAGGTATTGAGTACTCATCAAGAATTTTGCATGTTTAATGTTTTCATATCTAAAATTGAACCAAAAATAGTTAAGAATGCAATGGAACACTCAGATTGGGTTGTTGCAATGCAATCTGAATTGTCAGAATTTGAACGAAACAAGGTTTGGAGATTAATTCCTAAACCTGAAAATATTTCAATTTTCGGGTTAGAATGGATTTTCAAAAATAAAATCAACAAAGATGGAAACATTGTTCAAAACAAAGCCAGACTTGCTGTAAAAGGATATTCACAACAAGAAGAAATCAACTATGAATAAACTTTTGCCCCTGTCGCAAGACTTGAGGCGGTTCGAATATTTTTGGCTTATGCAGCTCATAAAGATTTTGATGTTTATCAAATGGATGTGAAGTGTGCATTTTTAAATGGAGAGCTTGAAGAAACTGTCTATGTGGAACAACGTCCAGGTTTTATTAACGAAGAATATCCTAATCATGTTTATATTTTAGATAAGGCAGTTTATGGTCTGAAACAAGCACCACGAGCATGGTATGCAACTCTTACATCATTTTTGAAACAATCTAAATTTAAACAAGGATCTGTTGATCCCACTTTATTTCGAAAGAAAGTGGGGAATCATTTTATGCTTGTTCAAATTTATGTTGATAATATTATTTTTGGCTCGACTGACCCTGCTTTGTCTAGAGAATTCGTAGATTTTATGAAAAGTAAGTTTGAAATGAGCAAGATGGGAAAAATCAATAATTTTCTTGGCTTGAATATTCGTCAAAACAGAGAAGGGATTTTCATTAATCAGGAAAAATATATGAAAAATATGCTAGAAAGTTTGGATTGACGAATAGCACAAAACTTCGTGTACCAATGGTAACGGGCATAAAGCTAACACCATCATTAGACAAACCTGCTGTTGATATAACGTTGTATAGGAGCATGACTGGTTCATTACTTTATCTTACAGCAAGTAGACCTGATATCATGTTTTCTGTGTGTAATTGTGTCAGGTATTAGTCTAATCCACGCGAACCACATCTAACTGTTGTGAAGAATATTTTTCGTTATCTTAAAGGAACAATTTCGTTAGAATTGTGGTATCCTTCGAAAATCGAATTCTTTGTTCAAGCATACTCAGATGCAGACTTGGGTGGCTGCAATCTTGATCGAAAAATCACAAGTGGAGGATGTCAATTTCTTGATGACAAATTAGTCAGTTGCCAGTCGAAAAAGCAAACGTGTTTGTCAATTTCCACAACTGAAGCAGAATATGTGGCTGATGCTGCTTACACTTCGCAAATAATATGGATCCAAAGTCAATTACGTGATTATGCAATTAATATGAAAAAGATTCCATTATATTGTGATTCTCAAAGTGCAATAAGAATTTTTCATAATCCTGTGCAACATTCGAAGACTAAGCACATAGCTCTTCGCTATCATTTTATTAAAGATCACGTGGAGGATGGGAACATTGAAGTATATTTCGTGAAAACAACTGATCAGTTAGCTGATATTTTCATGAACCTTTGGATGAAAAGTCATATGTGAGAATAATAGAAGGGCTTGGAATGATCGATGGAAATTTTGTTCCATGCGATAAAGAAGAATGATGGGTGACAAAGAATGAATAAGAGGGCTGTATAAAACATAAAGCAAAGTCATTCAGTATTCAGCGGTTACTATTCATGGTCAACACCTCGACCGCTTCGAATTCGTACGTTTGTTACTTATTTTCAGCATTGAGGTAGTGGTTACTGTTCATAGTCAACGCTTCGAATTCGTATATTTGTTACTCTTAAAGTAATGTCAAACATTTGTCTGTTTGCAAAAATTCAGTCTCCTTGTCAATTTTTCGAAAAATCAAAAATCCAAAAAGATTTTATTTTGTTTTGTTTTTTTTGTATTTTCGAAAAATCAAAAATCCAAAAAGATTTTCTTTTGTTTTGTTTTTTAATATTTTCGAAAAATCAAAAATCCAAAAAGATTTTGTTTTGTTTTTTTCTTCAATTTTTCGAACAATCAAAAATTCAAAAAGATTTTATTTTCTTATGTCTTTATTTTCGAAAAATTCGAAAACAACAAAAATATTTTTACTTCTTTTTAGAATTTTATTGCAGATTATGATGGTGATTCAGAGGGGACAATGCAAGCAGTATAAGGGTCAGGTAAAAACCTTTTTTGTATGAATCAATATGTTTCTCATTATTCGAACTAGTTAGGATGTCCCTAGAAGCATGATGTTGCATGTTGTCCAAAGCCTCCATGACTCAATGTGTGTAGACGAAAGCCTTAATGAAATTTTTCATACGAAAATTTCTTCCCAATTAGGCTGATATTCACATTAGTCTCTGAGCTACCTTACTCTTCTCAAACTGAGTAAAGAATTTTCTGTTTGGTCCAAAACATAACAGAGGTACTTTTCGTGTCTTATACCAATCTTTTTCATCCATAATATTGTTACACGATCACCCACAACGACATATGTCCGAGAGGTCTCTGATCAAACCTATCGAGACTTAGATATATAACAACTTTGTGTTTATGATCTGAAATCATGAGTCCGTTATTAAAGTGAAACCCAAATATCTTGAAAATTAAGGAATTGACGGGGAACATTGTTCTAGATATATACGAAACTTTTGTTTCTGTACCAAGGTTCAAAACTCCAAATCATATTCATTTCGAATGAGTGGTCTTGATCAAACATTCGAAACCCACAATGTTTGTTACCCAACAAGATCCAGTACACAAATTTTTTTTCATGAATATGATTTCTGTGTGAGTCTCATTCGAATGTCCTAGTTATGTTAAAAAATTTCAAAGCCAATTTGTCACTGACTACACTGGTCAGAAAAGAAAGGATTTCAAGAAGATTAAAGCTAATTGGTCAAAGTTGATTGCTATTTTCGGACAAATATTGTATGGGAGTTTTTTAGATTTTAGTGGAGGTTTGATTGGGTTGGCCAATGATTCTCATGATTTGGAAGTTCCTTGGATGTATTGCAAAATTGGTATTTTTCAAACCTTGGATTATTATTTCGAGTATGAGGCCAAAAATCTTAATTTGTTTGGGTGGTGGTGCTTAAAGATTGAAGACTTTGAAGATTTTTTGAGAGGGATGATGTTAACTTTTGATCTCATTGTTTATAATTTTAGAAGCTATGATTGGTTTCACTCTCTTCAATGAATTGGACATGGAAGTGGATTGGTTGGCGATCATTAGTTAGGGTTTTATGTAATTTTAATTTCCTTAGTCGTTAGTTAGTTAGTTGTTTTGTAGCTAGTTTTTTTGGGGTGGTTTCCGCTTTTCTTTGTAATGTTTTTCTTTTTTAATAAAATTTGCCAAGGGGTTTCCCCTTTTATCCAAAAAAAACAAGTAATTTCTGTTACACTTTATCACCTTATGTTTAGGTTGACATGTAACGAAATTTTGAACCTACCCACGAAGCATTCTCAAAAGAAGCCCTTTGATACTTATTAAAAAGTATTTGATTTTACTTCACGGGAACATACACAAGTTGTTGATCATCTTTCTTGATGATTAACAAAGCAACCTTTGCCTGGGGTTTAACTGCCTTCGTGTCAAATTGCATTTTTCACATCACCACATTCCAAAAAAAATTATAATTGTTTCTTGTCTAACTTTCTTTGGAACACTGCACACACGAAATCCTTGAGGTTCTGAGTCATGCCAACTCAGGCTGATGATTTCAAACATCTAGCATATGATTTCGCTTTTAATCCCAAAAGTGAAAGAGCCTTGCTTCCATTCGAAGGGTTCTGACGGTTACAATTATCTTTTGGGGATAATGACAGGCTATTTATCCATGATGTATGTTATTTTGTCTGGTTTTCTAGGAGAAGTGACAGTTACTTTTTGACGCATGGCTACCTTTCTGCAGTAATGGTCCGATTTTCAAGGTGTCACGTCGGATATCATTAAATGCATCCCGCTTCAAATTCAAATCATTTAGGGTTACTTATAAAAGGGGTTCAAGAATACTCTCTACGTTTACGCGATCAAACTCAAAAATTTCCAAATTATCTGTTCTTCATCTTCTTCAAACCCTAACAATGGCAACTGCTATTCCCGTTGACCCTTCAACTGAAGATATTTCCTTCGCTCCAGTTATGAAGATTAAATCTACCAATTATTATGTCAATGGTGAAATTTCCCAATGTCCGGAGGAATTCAAGATGCTTATTCTTGCTTTAAAACACTCTATTTTATCCAAAGCAATGTTTAATTCCTTTTCTGTTCTGATATCCTGACTTTCTCAAGCACGATCTACTTTCACATGTAACAAAGCCTCTTATTCGATTACTTTCCACCTGATCAATGACAAAAAGGTTAGGCTTTCCAAGAAACTATTTTGCCAGATTCTTGATATTCCGAATACCCCTCCTTTTGCTGAATTTCAATTTCCCCAAATTATTCATATGTTTAATGAAATGGGATATCAGCCCCCATTGTAAAAAATAAGTGATTTTAAGAAGTCTGGACTTCCAAAAGTATGGAATTTCTTGTTTGGGATCTTTCTGCGTTGTTTAACCGGAAGAACAGTTAGGTTAGATAAAGGAAGGATAGAGGTTTACACCATGGTGGCAGGATCATACTATGATCTTCCAGCAGATTACTCTACACAATTATGGAAGGAATTCCAAAAAGGTGTAGAACATACGGATGCTGTTCATGGCATTTCGTGTTCTTGTTACTCGAGCCTTATTCTGCAACATTTTTACAATAAGGAAGGCATCTTGGATTCAAATGAAGAAGAGAAGGTTACTTTTCACGCTTATCACTTTCCGAAGGAGGTTGTTGACGATGCTGATGAATTTTCACAAGTTGCTCGGATTCCAGACGCGATGCTTAAAAGGGTGGATCCTAAGAATCCTGTTTTGATTGCCTACCTGAAAACATTTGATTCATCTATTCCAATGGGAATTTTGTTGCCACGGGAAGCAAAGAAGTCGAAAAATTCAAACAAGGTTGATCCTGCTTCATCTGAACAAAAGAAAAAGGGTTCGAAATCCTCTATGTCTTCCAAGAAGCATACTGAAAATGTTGAAATGACAGTTGATGAAACAAATGCGATTGAGCCAATTGTTGAAGAGACTCAAGAGAATGTTATTATTCCTTCGAAAATTAGGATGTTTCTAAGAATCAATATGAAGTGTACTCATAAACGAAAGTCATCATCACAGAAGCTGGTTCGTAAACCTCAAATTACTAACCAAGGAGTTTTAATTCATGATGTACCTGCTCCTGTTTCTCCTGGGTCCAAGAAACGAGTAGCTGAAGATATGGCAAAAAACTTGTCACAACCGAAGAAGAAGAAGACAAAGAAGACTCGCAAGCTTGTTTTATCTACTAAGTCTACAGACGAAGATGAACGAATACTAGAAACTCCTCCTATCATTACAAGTTCCATTCCTGAGAAGATTGTTGTCATACCACCCGAAGTTTCGATTGCCGAGTCCATTTTTGACAAGGTTCAAACTTCAAGCATCCCTACACACGTATCTGATACAGATGCAAATGTCAACATGGGTGAAGGATGTTCGAAAGATGCAGATCAAGGTCCAATTATCTTTATACCAACATCTACAATTCCTCTCACATCAACCACTGTTTCGCCAACCTTCGAACATATCATCAATCAATCATTCACTTCCATTTTCCTTCTGAATCCACTGATACACCCAAACCATCTTCACCAACTGACACTGATAATGAAGGGTTTGGCGGTACGTTCGAAAATATGGAATTCAATGAAGATGAAGAAGAATTTCCTGATCACATGTTGATGACAATAAAGCAATACAAAATTCTTAATCAAAAGTTGAACTCCATCATTCAATCCCAAGCTGATCTTGGAGGAAATTCATCTATTTCCAGTTTGGAGGTTGATTCCATGCTCAAGATGTTCGAATCAAGAGTAATCAATAGAGTTTCTAGAATGTTGAAAGCCTCAGAGTCTGCTATTTTAGAGAAGGTTGATTACACATATCAGAATTCTGAGCTTCATGTTAAAACTCTCAGGTCTGATTTTATAGGAAAAGTTAAGAATCTGAAAAGTAAAACAAAAGAACGTCATGTTCTTTTTGTTCAGGAGGTGAAGAAAGTAAAGGAGGATGTTAACTCACAAATTCAAGAACTTCGTGAAGATATGAAAAAGGAAATTTTTTATGTTCAACATGATTATGCGTCCTTGCATCAGAAGGTCGATATCATTTGTGATGTTGTAACTCGTTTTGTCAAGCTATTTGAAGATTTGAGTCCTCAAATAAATCAAATTTCCAAATCTGAAAGTGAAAATTTTGAAGGTGTGATGAAGTTGCTAAAGGAATTGAAGGAGATTTCAACAAAACCAGTATTGTCCCCGTTGATTACTCCAGAATTTTTATCCCAAAAGTTTGTGCAGTTCGAAGCTATACTTAACAAGCAACTTGCTCCACTATTTCGCTTATCTAGTCTTCTTCCCTCAACTACTACCCCTCCTGTTTTCACAGGGGTGCAAGGGGGAGAAAGGAAGTCAGCAGAAGAAGAAGCGAAAGTGGTGGGCAAGGTATTCTCTTCAAATATCCATTCAACTAAACCAATGATAGTGTCTGCTGAACCAGTGATCTCAACAATCATAAGAACATTGCCAATTACAAGAACAATTTCGAAAGGAATTGTAATTGTTAAACCTTTGGAATCTTGAGGAAGTGGTTCAAAGTCAAAGGAGGTAACTACAGACAAAGGAAAATCAATTCTTGTGGAAAAATCTAAAAAAGAAAAGAAGGTTGAGGCTGAAGCTGAGATTGAAAAGTTGAGAATCGTTCAAAGTATAATGGCTCAGAGGGCAAATGATCTGAAGGGGATGGATAAAGGTGATCCGGCAAAACACTATAACTATGAAACAATCGAAGCCAAGGTTGCTTTCAATCACATATATACATTCGAAAAGAAGCCTAAGCAAAGTTATGTGATCACAAATTCAGATGCTTTCCAGTTGGATTTCCCTATAAACGAGATGATGTTTATCATGCCTCGATTCAAAGCTGAAGGGAATTTCAAAGATAAAGATGAAGGAACTCATATGAAAATTCGTTTTCATGCAGTCCTTGGCAAAGCTCCTGAGGAAGTTTGGTCACTATTCAAGATCAAGAAGGTGATAAGTATGAAAAAGGATGTGGTTTTTGAAAACACAATCCAAAATATAAAGTATGTGGTTTCTAGGGCGAATGGAAAAACATGCGAATTCACGATTGCAGATTTTCCTCTAATGAACTTGTATGACTTTATACAAGTTGAATTGCTTTTGAAAGACAAATCTTTTTCTTTTCTTCAAAACACAGATCCAGAGGAATTCAAACTTGGATTTTCTCACATCAAGATCTTCATTGAGAATTACAATGAGTGTCTAGCTCTAACTGATGTGGAGTTGGAAACTGCCAAGGGAATGGAAATAAATGCTCCAATGGCTCCTTCAAAGACACAGGTTGAGTTAAAGAAATATGCTGATGGAGAAATTTGCCTTAAGCCATTTGGGATAGTTTTTCTGGAAATGATAAAGCTGGAAAAGCAAAGCGGTTTTTATTCCAAGCTAGCGAAGTGGAGAGATATTCTACATCTCAATATACGAACTTGATTGTTCGTATGAACCATTGCAAGAAGAACGATGAAGGAGACAAGGAGTTGAAGAAAATCATTTCTTGGTATACTGAGGTTCGAAGAGTTTTGCTATACTCCATTACACTTCTCACAAACTGAATACTTCGACTTTGATTAAAAAGGGGGAGATTGTTAGAGTCAAAATGTTGTAATGAGTCGAATTTTGTCTTTAGTATCTTCGAACATTTTTGTAATGTATTTTACTAGGGCATAATATTCGAAGCATCATGTTTAGTCCTTAGTATATTTTTTGTACGCTTCCATCTCCTATAAATAAGAGTAGTTACTAGTGTCTTAGTAACAAAGTCTTTACAGAACTTTCACTTGTACTCTGTAAAACTGATAAAGCGTAATAGAGCCAAACAGATCATATTTACATTGGTGTTCAAATCTTTCAATCTTACTTTGAATTTACATTCTAATTCAATCAATACTCGATTCTTTGTCTCATCACCGTGTAAACCCTAATGTGTCATGACTCTTCATTTCCATGACCCATGGGTTTGTAACTCCCATGGAGCATCCATGGAGCATCCTATGGGTTTAACCCAACTTGATAATCCATGGAGCCTTTTAGCCCACAATACAAGTTTTGGATGATTTACATAATCAACCCATATATTTAATTAGTTAACTTTTGATCACTTAATTAATTCCAAATTAATTCTTGATCAATACTAATTAAATAATACTATTAATATATTAGAACTTATAATATATTAATAAACCACAAGTGTTATTTCTCTCATTTAGTCTATCCAAATGCATGATGCCATGCAACCCAAATGGACCATGCCGGGTCGGGTCAAGTACATACCAGAAATAGTTATGGACTTAGACACCTTATCCAATAGTTACAACTTCGTTTCATTCCCAACTTCCGAAAATGAATCCAAGGTTGGCTAAAAAGACCCTAAACTCTCCAATGGAGAGATCTAACAAGAGAATGATCAAGGTAACATATTTTTACCTTCAAATGGTTGCTACAACTGAGTAGATGTTGGATCTATAAGCTTTTTCTCATCCCAAGCTCTTTAAACATCGATTTCTTCAAGAAGTACACCAAACACACACTCCTTAGTGATAAGGATACAAGCTTAATACCTAACAAAATGAGCACAATGGGACCACTAATGGTGTTTTCTAAAAGGGAAAATCCGGAAAGCGGCTAAGGTGGTTAAGAAGAGAGAAGAGAATAAAAGGAGAGGGGAATAATTGTTTTGATTGTCATGTTATTTGTTATGCTTTGTATTGGCTCTTGAGCTTTCTTGCTCTGTGAGAGAGCGACAGCTCCCTAAACAATCTTGTGACTGAGTTTGATTATCTTTTTTATCAATTGCATGCCTCTCTCATTTTCAATTCATTCCTATTTATATCATTCTTTTTCTCTAAAGTTTGTATTCAATCTTTATCATTGGTCTAACCTGCTATGCTCTACCTTGAGTTTGCAATGCTTCAACCAACTGTGGAAACTCATTCTCACGACTCACGTTTGGATCACCATGAGGAGCATATTTCACAATTACGAGCCAATTTGTCAGTGATGCAATCCAAAATGGACAAGGGACAGAAGGAAATGGGGGGATTCGGAACATACATGATGAATTGGATGAAGAAGTAAGACAAAGCATCAGAACCGGGTGGCTCTTCCGGTGGTTCTTCTGGTATGGGTCCTGATTCTCCGTTTCCACAGTCCTCTGGGATACTTAATTCAGGTTTCATTGGTGGTTCGCTTCCACCGTCAGGCGGTTCTGGTAATCCTTCCAGAGGTTTGCCATGGGCGGTGAAGAAGGTGAAATTGCTAGAGTATTATGGGTTTGAGCCAATCTCTTCTTCGACATCAATGGTACCGGTCCTTCTCTTCATATTCGATTGGCTCAACTCAGCATGACTGGAGTCGCACAACATTGGTTCTCGATTGTGCATCAGGTTCATAATTCTCTCACACGGGAGAAATTTCAGGATGAATTACTTCAGTGTTTCAACGGATTGGAGATCTAAAATCTATATGAACAACTTTCTTCGATCCACCAGTCATCCTCCATCAATGATTACATTGATGATTTTGAATATTTGATGTCCCTGGTTCTTAAGATGCCTGAGATGCAAGTTATGGGGTATTTTATTGTCGACTTACAAGATGAAGTGCAACGGTAGGTTCAATTGCAACGTCCATGATCTCGTTGGATGCGATTTATTCAGCAAAAGACGTTGAAGAGATTCTCCGACCAGGTACTAGTAATATCTCCTAAACCCGTTTTCTTTATCATGCCGCTTTTGGACCGGGTTATGATTTTGGGTTGGACATGAAGTCCATTAGTGGGAGTCGGGTGGATCCAAAAGGGTTTTCTAGCCCTAAGTCCATTGATCGTTTGACATCCCAACATCTTGAAGACAACTATTCTTTTCTTCTTCCTCGTTCCTCTGGTGCATCTTCACACGATCATCCATCTACTCCACCTCGTAATCGTGGTGTTTGTTCATTAACTCGTACCGAGTGGGAAGAACGCTGGAAAAAAGGCCTCTGTTTCCGATGTGGTCAACAATTTGGACCGGCCCACAAGTGTCCTGATGGGAAGCTACGTGTTCTCATTTTGGGTGATGATGAAGCTGGTGAGGGAAGTCATTACATGTATAAAGAGACACCTCCTTCGGAAGATTCCTCAATTTTTCCAAGTGAAGAGGCGCACTGTGCTACATTGGAAATCACCGGTACTTCTACAAAATGTAGTGGAGGTAAGACTCTAAAATTTGATGGTGAACTTTTGGGAATTCCTATTGTGGTTTTGGTTGATAGTGGAGCAACCCACAACTTTTTATCCCGACAATTGGTGCTTGTGTTAGGCATTTCTTCTATCCAATTTCATGGCATCAACATTAAACTGGGATATGGACACATGGTTCGTGTAACAGAGAAGTGTATCAATCTTCATATTCTGATGGGAGGTTGTTCTTTTGCTTTGAATCTGTTAGTTTTTAACACTGGGAGTCCTGATATCATTTTGGGAATGGAATGGTTAAAAACCTTGGGCAAAGTCACGCATAGTTGGGATAAATCCTGGATGTGTTTCTCTTATCAGGGTAAGGTGGTTCGACTGCAAGGTTTAACTCCTAGCCAACAGTCTCAAGCCTCTTCACACAAATGGTTACATTTCCAGCCCTCTTCCTCACCCAGACCTCATGTGATGCAGGATACTCCAAGTGGTTTGGTTTATTCCATGGCAGAAACAGGGGAATCCTTGGTTCAGTAGGGTGAGCTACAAGTATTATTTCGCAAGTTTGATGTTGTTTTTCAACCCCCAGGGGGTTGCCTCCTTCGCGCCCCCATGATCACATTATCGCATTGGCAAACCTTCAAGAACCTGTATGTGTCCGTCCTTATCATTACCCTCATGTCCAAAAGTTGGAAATTGAACGTCAAGTTCAAGAGCTTTTACACTTAGGGGTGATTCGACCCAGTAAAAGTGCTTATTCGAGTCCGGTGATTTTGGCTCGCAAGAAGGATAATACCTGGAGGATGTATGTACACTATAGGGGCTTGAATAAAGCAACCATTCCCGATAAGTTTTCGATTCCTGTAGTGGAAGAACTGTTAGATGAGTTATTTGGAGTTTGTTACTTTTTCGAACTCGATCTCAAATTGTGCTAAAATCAAATCAGAATGCATGAAGATAGTATTGAGAAGATGGAATTTTGTACCCATCACAGACACTATGAATATTTGGTGATGCCCCTTGGCTTGATGAACGCCCCTGCTACATTTCAAGCTGTGATGAATGATGTTTTTCGACCCTTGTTACGATAGAATGTGGTGATCTTTTTCGATGATATTTTGGTATACAATGCAACATGGCAAGACCATTTGCACGATTTCGCGACTGTGTTGCAGATTTTGGAGTGTAATCACTTCATGGTTAACCAAAAGAAATGTGTACTTGGACAACAAGACATTGAATACTTTGGTTACATCATGGATGGAAAAGGTGCGATGATGGATCCAACAAAAATAGATATCGTGGTGGAGTGGCTAGTGCCTAAACAGTTGAAAGGCCTTCGGGGATTTCTGTAGTTAACGGGCTATTACCGAAAGTTCGTTAAGAATTATGGAAGTATCGCATGCCCATTAACTAATTTAACAAAAAAGATGCTTTTAAATGGAATTCGGAGGCACAAATGGCATTTGAAAATTTGAAGAATGCATTGGTCATAGCTCATGTTCTTGCTTTACCTGACTTTTCGGTTCCTTTTGTTGTTGAATGTGATGCTTCCAGGAGGGGTATTCGGGAAGTTTTGATGCAACATAATAAGTTGATTGCTTATTTTAGCAAGTCTCTTAGTGATCAGAATCTATCAAAATCAGCATATGAATGTGAAATTATGGCTTTGGTCCTTGCAGTTCAACATTGGAGGTCGTATTTACTGGGGACCAGATTTGTGGTGTACACTAACCAAAAGATTCTCAAGTTTCTATTACAACAACGCATCACATCCCCAAATCAACAAAACTGGGATGCTAAACTCTTGGGCTACAATTTTGACATTCAATATAAATCGGGCGAGCACTACTAGAAAAAAGCCCATTAATGATGCGCAAACAATGACACTCTCTGATAGAAGACGCGCATTTGTGTGTGCCCTAAAAAATAATGTCAATTTTGAAAAATTTGAAGGGTAGAGGACACGCGTTTGTGCGTGCCCTAAAATTAGTGTCAGAAAAGAAAAAAAAGGAAATGCGGAGGGTGCCTTTTATAAAATATGCGTCGTCTAAATGTGTCGCTTTATAATATTTTAATGAAACATGCGTTTTTAAGGCGGGATTTCACCCGCCTATTGAATCCCAAAAATTAACCCCCCCCCCCTCCCCGACTCTTCCAATTAGCAAGAAAATGCCCTAGGCCTTCGTCTTCATAGCAACATCGCACCACCACCTAACCTCCGATCTCGCACCACCAAGTGTCTCCGACCATCTTCTCTAACCATTCTTTACTGTTGCACTACACCGATAATAAAACCCCCCATCACTATTTTAACCAACTCGTGATACGCATCCTCACCCTCTCCTCTAGATCTTCATTCTCTGTAAAAACCCTTCTACCATCAATCATCGAATTGCACTCCCAAAAATTACAGAATGAAATCCCAAAAGAATTATAAAAATCCTGCTACTAAGAAAAACCCCAAACAACTGGTGGTATTTTCCCTAAAATTCATGGATTCTCTCATGCGATTTTAGCGATTTTCATTCCCCCCCCCCCCCCCCCCTATTTTTTGGCATCGATCACTTCTTAGGCGGTCTTTGGCCTTCATTTTTATTGTATCTAGTTTCCCTTATTCTCCTCTACCTCTGTTTCCATATTTCATCTTCAAGTTCTTCTCATCAATGGTTCAGACGATTCATATGATTCCAGGTCAAGGAGGAGGAAGAAGAGCTATTGTTCAAGTTTTGGGATTAGAAGCAGGAAATAGAAGAAAGATATGATATATCTATATAATATATGTATTTATGTTGCAGCTTCTAGTTCTCGCAATCCTACTCTAGATAATGCTCTCACCAGACTCCAACGATGTACTTTCATTAGACATCAGAGACCCTTCTCGAGTCCAATTTTATAAAGGCTATATGTTCAATCGCATTCCAGAACTTGTCTCTGAGCCTTGGATTCTCTTGTCAATTTTTGATGAAATTAGTGTTTTGATTAAGGAAGATAGCTCCTTCAAGAAAGAACTTATGATGACTCCCTTTGTCCTTACTAATATTGGATCTTTGCAAGAACCACAAAGGTATATTCTAAATACATTTCCATTATATATATATAATTCAGTTTTAATGAGTTTGGGCCAGATGATGAAGCAGATAACTACTCAAGGAACACTCCTGATGCATTTCATGAAGATTATGTAGTCAAGCTGTTCGATGAAATGCCAGGAGACTAGTTTTTTTCTGAACTAAAAGTCATCAGATGGTATCCTGTTTCTGTTGACCCACCTTTGACTGATTGAAGTTGACATGGGAATTCCTATATGCTTCCCTCACGTATGTGTGCCTCCTTGTCATTTTTTGGCTTTATTAATAAAAAAAGTTAAGTTTTTTGGAGCTGATTGAGAAATCTGAATAACACTTTGTTTGTTATTAGGTCGTACAGAGCATCATAAGTGAGCTTGAATCAGAAGGGGCGCTTCCAGGACATTTTCAAAAGTATTATGATGCAGTTATGCCATACTTGAAAGCTATACTCATGAATGCAACTGATAAAGCTAATTGTATGCTTCGTGCCAAATCCATGGAGTGTATTAGTTTAGTTGGAATGGCTGTTGGAAAAGATAAGTTCAAAGATGATGTTAAACACGTATACTTATATATATTTATAAATATGTAATTCACAAATGTTTTTATTTTTTCATCTTGGAAAGTTATAATTTATTACATGTTCCAAGGTTATGGATGTCCTTATGTCACTTCAAGGTTCCCAATTGGAGACAAATGATCCAACAATAAGCTAGATGTTACAAGTATGCTTCTTTTCTTTTTCTGTTCTTAAACTTAATCTTTTAAAACAAATTGAATTAAAGATTATAAATTTATAATTATAAATTTTTGTTGTAGGCATGGGCAAGACTCTACAAGTGCCTAGGGCAAGATTTTCTCCCTTACATGAATGTTGTGATGCCACCATTGCTTCATTTCATTCAACTTAAACCAGATGTTACAATTACTTCTGCTGATGATTCAGATGATGACATTGACGAGTCTGATGATGAAAGTGTGATTTTTAATAAATGAAATGTTTGAATGAGAGTTAATGACCATTTTACCCTTTGATATTGCAGCATTGAGACTATTACACTTGGAGATAAGATAATAGGGATCAAAACTAGTGTCCTTCACGAGAAAGCTACAACATGCAACATGCTATGTTGCTATGCTGATGAATTAAAAGAAGTGTTTTCCTATGGATTGATCAGGTGAAATGAAATTCTTCTTTTACCCTTTCTTGTCTTTTTACATTTGAAAAAAATCGGCTTAACTTTTTAATAAAAAACAGGTTGCACCAACATTAGTACCACTTCTTAAATTCTATTTCCATAAAGAAGTTAGGAAGGCTACAGTCTCAGGTGAAATAAAATACCTCTTTTACCCCTGAAGACTAGATGTATCATATTCATGTATGTACCACTTATACCATGATAATAATGATGGAGGAGCTGGAGCAATATTATTAATTGGACGTTTCATGTTATCATGGAATATGCTATCATTAAATCGTCTTCATACATGCATTTATTGTCTAGAATACATTCTAATGTCAATATTATCTCCTATATTAGGTATGGAAGAAGCTAGTAACTGAAAATCATGATTCAGGTACTACCCAAGCAACTGTAGTATAACATATCTATGAAATATCTACACTAAGTGACACTTATTGTAATCATTGACAGAAAGGGCGACACCATTACTAGATGACTACATGCAAGGTAATGCTACCCCAAGAAATGACTTACATAATGCATTATCCCTATGTTGTTTGATATATCTACATTTGTGTGAATGCATGAACAATTAGGATATATAATTCAAAAAATGATGATGGATATCACCAAATTGGTTATGATAACAACATACCTCAAAATTTATGTTAAATTTTTAAGGAAAATTGTAGGAAATAACAAGGTATGCTATTAGCTCCAATGGATATCATCAAATAACTAATTTTCCCTTATACATCTTCATATCACTTTATCTTTCTAATGTTCTGATCCCTTGTTATAAAACTCCCAGAATTTACAAAAATCTTCCTTTTAATCACCGATTACATAGAAGATTTTCACTTTGTACTACTAAAGATGATGCATACAACAGAGGTTGAAGAAGCTTTGATGTTGAAAACTATGGCAGAAGAAGTAGAAGCTCTGATAGAGAAAGGGAACAACATGCTTATGATGATGGACACTATTCATCAAGGGGTGTGTGTGTGTGTGTGTGTATTCTTTGTTTATGTCGGACCCACTGTGGTGATGTGTTTGTTTTTATTGCAGAGGAAGCAATGTGAAAGCTGATGATCAATCTCAGAAATCACCAGAAGGGGTACCTTCTACTTATGAAGATGTTGTGGCTCCATTATTCACATTGCTGATTATATGAACTTAGAGGTATCATCAAACAAACTATATACTTTATCTAGATTCAAATATATTCATATTTAAACTCCATTAATATTCTAAATTAGTTTTTTATATAATTCATTAGGCATGGAGGGTACCTAAAGTCTTGCGTCCTTTATATGAATCTCCAACTATTCTTGCTCAAAAAACAATGATGGTAATACAACATTTCAAATCCATAACGTTTCCAAATATACCCTTATGTCATTTTACTTAATTAATAGAAAATTGAATATGTGGCACGATTTACGCCAGCTAAGACAGATAGCTCTATAAGCTTCGAATTCTAGTAGTGCAAATTAAGGGAGAAGACCTGCAACATTAATAGGATTAAGTCGGAGGAAATCCATAAGAACCATTTTGCAATTTGATAAGTTTTAAGGGGGTTAATTCGTAAATTTTTTATTCTTCAGGGGTTTTAATGAAGCTCTGAATGGGTTTCCTGATGAGGGTTGGTCATTAATGGGTAATGATGGAAGTTAAGATGTTACTATTCTTGTGAATACTTCTCATAAAAAGCTTATGGGGTTGAATCTTTCATTTGGAAATGGATTTGCACCTGTTAGTAATGATGTAATGTGTGCAAAAGCTTCAATAATCACGGGGTAGTTATGTGATTATTGTGTTTCCCATTTTTCCCTTTTATTATCTCCTGTATTTTTCATAATGCCATATCTATACACTAGGGGTTAACTTTGACATAGTTTTCTTCTTTTTTTCATGTCAGCATAGCTAACTGAATAATTGTCAAAGGTAGATGAGAACCTGAAGTTGATAGAATATCTTCTAGAAAGCAAAGTATTGACTAAACCACCTCAATCCTCAACCCCTTTTACATTGTTTTCATCATATTGTTACATATAACAAGATATACTTTTTGTTATTGTAGAATCTTGAAATCAAGAATATCAATGATGAAAAGAAAGCATCAATGGTAGCACAGTTTGCAAAAGAAGCCACTCTATGAAGAGTTCATGTTGCTAAAAAAGATGATGACATGTCACCAATTGAAGCCATTCTTGCACCATTGGAGGCTGACCTCAAACTTGCTCGATAAAAGGTATGTGCTACAAAATAATTTTAGAAACTATAAAAATCTCATGCTTCCTTTTTGTCTTTCAGATTTCAAAGTTACCAGATAACAACAAAGCATTAGATGGATTGACAAAGTCAAAGGAAGCTGCTTTACTTGACGCTGAAAGGACCGTTTACGTTGCATTAGTAAAAGCTTCAATGGTGGATAATGTTCAAAACAAGAATCAGGAGTTGATGAAACTGATATAAATTTTTTAGGTATGATGCTTTTAATATTTAAATCTTTAAATAATATTGATTTCATGGAGGAAAATAAAATTATGGTTTTGTTTTTTAGGAGGGAAATAAAATTATGGATAAAATGCATCGACAAAAGGTTGCTGATCATGTGGAAAAGCTTACACAGACTGTACGTGAGTAACTGATCACATGGCTAACCATACCTACAAAGATTTTTAATCTTACCAAGTTTCCAAACAGTAGATCTTTAGACAAAAGATTGACATATCGAACATGCATTTCTAAATTAGTGGTCAAGTGAAGCAGGTGCATCAACTCACCAAGGGTTGCTTCACTTTGACCATAAATAATGGTGAAAAAAAAAGAATAACTATTAAAATATAAAAGTTATCTGTATTAAAAATGTGTAACCTCTTGCCCCTTAGTTATATTGTTTGTGTCCCGCCCCTTATATTAAATTGAGAAAAAAATAACAAAAAATAATTACAAAAATTTCAGAATCTTGAATAACAGAATCTTATATCTTCATCATTTAATTTTGTTTTATTAATTATACATACATGTTTATATATCTGGTTAGTCATATTCTTCTTGAAATATCTGTTACAACAATGGGATTCATCCAAGTTGATAAGACTACAGATTATCTTTTGGATCCCCTTCAAAGGTGTCTCAAGGTAACATAACATCTCTATTTATTGTTGGAGTCTTATATATTAAGTACATGCAATCAGAATATTGACACCTTTATATGTAGTGTGTATTTAAATAGTGATTTGTATGATCTTGTAGGACCTAGATGCATTTACTACAGCTATTGTTGTGAGTATTGCCTTCTCTTTCATTCCTACTTCGTTAGTTGTTGGTATTATGAAGGTAGACCACTCTCCGGTTGTATTTTTCACATAATTAACAAGTTGTTGTATCTATTCAAACTAGGCTTAGAGCAATTGTCACACCCCGAAAACCGAAGGTGGAAACATTTCCGGGGTTGACTCCACGTAGAGTATCAAATCCAATGTACATAGTAAGTAAAGTAAATCAACCATTACATTACATATATGAAAGTTTTACATTTGTTTCAAAAGCATAAGTTATACAAGTGATACATAGTATATATGAACAATACAAAATGAGTCTTCTGAGAACTCCGACTTCACACAAAAGGATCTTCGGGTACCTGTCTAACTCGGACCTGAGAATACAAGCGGTTTGAAAATCAGCATAAAGCTGGTGAGTTCATAAGCGGTTAGTTTTTCTGAAAATGTACGAGTTCCTTTGTTTTCCTGAAAAGTAGTTATCCAAGAAAATCCCATATTTTCTTATGTAAAGTTAGTTTCCAAATCCGAAAGTAAAGTAAACGATGTTTAATTAAAACATGATTGTTCTTGTGAAATGTAATTCAATTGTTTAACTTATTACACTTCTCTAATTTCGTACTACTATTACTCAGGAAGAACCCCATGTTCTCCAGACTGTGTGTGTGTGTGAACTGTTACTAGTTTCTGACTATGTTCGGTGTCCTTCCCAGGAAAACCCCATGTTTCCCTGACTATGTGTATATCTTTACTGGTTTTATTTATGTTCAGTGTTCTCCCCAGGAAAACCCCATGTTTTCCTGACTGTGGGTGTATCTGCAATCCCTAAATGTACATTAGCTTTACTACGTACATAAAGCTAGTAAATGAATCTGAAACGTTAATAATCTAGATTGCGAGTCCTTAACCATACTCAGACTAGATATGACTCGAACCATGGTCAATATCCTTTTTATGACTCTCGTCACCCTTGAACCTTTCGGTTCGGCTGTAACTAGCAGCCAGGTGTGGGATTGTCAATCCCGTATAGATCTATACACTCAAGCCACGCTCTCCTACGAATGGAGATTCTGGTTACAGGGTTAGTCCTCCACTATCTTGTGCCATGGAAGTGTTACAAGGACGTGTCTCCAATCATTAAGATTACTCTTTACTTTTCGACTAGGAAAGTAGTATTTACAACTGACTTTATTCTACGTACCTGTCCTTTACACTCGAGCCTAGGTGTTTTATTAAGGACATTACACTCGAGCCTAGGTGTTATTTAATGATGGCTGTCCTTTTACACTCGACCCTAGGTGTATTATTAAGGACATTACACTCGAACCTAGGTGTATTTATCTATCACACTCGAGCCTAGGTGTATTGTTAAGGACATATAGATGTTTCATGTTTTCTAATGGAGTCTGTCTTTTACACTCGAACCTTAGTGTTTTATTACAGACATTACAATGGTTTATGTATTCTATCAGTTTAAATGTGAACAATCAATTATCAAGTACACAATATAACAGTGTATAATAAGAATTGAAAATCGGGTTAAAAACAAACAACTCTGCAAGTTAAAACGGTTTGTTTAAAAGGTTTTCAATTCTTAAAGTGTACAATTATGAAACCATTTAATTGAAATCATGTGATTGAGTACAAGATATACTTGTACTTTTGCTTGTATTCCCCCCTGAAAACATTGAAAAACCATTGAAAAAGGGTAGGGGTATGAACTCACCGGACGCGGAAATGTGTCGATTTCGGATGCTAAACGTCGAATCGAGGCCTGATAACACGCGAGGTTCCTATGTAAAATGAAATGGCATACAAATATATCTAATTAGATTTACAAACTCTAATTAGATATGAAGTTACACTCCAACGAACGAAAACACCTCAAAACGGGTGTTTGGAGTGACCCGAGTGACATCTTCGGACGTGAATTGAAGCGTGGGACTTGGGATTTGAGTTTACTCCCCAAAAGTAAACTCCCTAATGATGTTTACAGCCTAAACACCCATTCCCCATGAGTTTACGGTCGTAAACTCATAGAGGGGTGGGTTTATGGTGTTTAATGGCTCACAAAGGGGTATGGACACTTGGAAATGCTTGGAATAATTTTGACTAAGGCTTGGATTGAATTAAAATCATCAAATGCAACACTTAAAGGAGTTTACCGCCTAGGCATGGGTTCTATGGCCGTAAACTCACATATCTCATAGAATAAGAGTTGTTAAGGTCCCAAAATTAATCACATGTGATTCTAAAAATTCCAACAAGCCTAGAAATGAGTTTGGGGCACCAATTGACACCATTTTATGAGTTTACGGCCATGAGACATGTTCTATGGACGTAAACTCTCATATGTGGGGTTTTGATGTTTTTAAAGCCCTAAAACTATTTTTGGTTGGTCCTTTGATTTATTCCAAGGCTTTTGGTGGTGTTGGATGGCTTTCTAACACCTTAGAATTGATTTTATACCCCTTTTTGAGGAGTTTACGGCCCAAGCACATTCCTTGGCCGTAAAATCATATAAACCTCTCAAAATTTGTGTTTGAAGTGTTCTAAGTCCAATTCTAATATTCTAAAAATCATATCTAAGTCTTGTTTGTGTTTTGGAAGGGTTAAATGGCTTAAAAACCCTCATAATATGTGTTTACGGCCATGGCACCTTCCAAGGCCGTAAACTCATATACAAAGCTTCAAATCTTGGTTTGAGGCATTCTAATTCCATTTCATAAAGTCCTCTAGCCATATACAAGGTCCAATTGAGATTTGGAAGGGTTTTGTTGCTCCAAAAACCCTCTTTATGTGAGTTTACGGCCTAGGACTGTTCTAGGGCCGTAAACTCATGTTAATGGTCCTATTCCATGGTTTGAACTCGAATTTGAGGGCTAAAGATATTGCATAACAATTTAGGGAAGGTACCTTGGTGATTTGAAGCCTTAAACTTGAGATTTTGACCCTAAAATCTAGTTTGAGGAGAGAGGTTGGAGTGATAGTTGTAAAATGGAGCAAAAGCTTCAAAATGGAGACTTGAGTCACTTTAAATAGTGTCCAAGTTCGGGACATGGTAGGATTCTACCCGATACCGGCGTTAGACGGGGCTTTTGGTCGCACCCGGCCAATTTGTCGTAACCCGATATGGTTGGTTCTAAAAATGTTCCGATCATCAATATGAGACGTTAGAATGAGTTCTAAGGGTATTAAGACACTTATTAATTCATAAAATAAAATTCACATTAACGACTTAATAAAAGGTCGGAAATGGAAACGAAATCGGAAACGGCGATTGGATGATCGGAACGAGTCGCAAAAATGGGTTACAATTAAGGATATGAATTTCGGGTTGTTACATTATCCCCCCGTTAGAGGGAATTTCATCCCGAAATTCAAAGATTCGAACACAGATCATGAAGTGGAAAGATATATGGGGATGAATTTACTGCATTCGGGTCTCCGCTTAACATTCTAGCGAACCCTCACTGTCAGGATGTGGCTTTGTTACGCATGATTAATCTCTCAATCTACGATCTCAATTGATTCATACATGAAAATTTGGATTTTTATTTCCTCAAAGGAATTTACTAGGGTTTCGTCAGGTCGGCAAGCCTTACGAATAAAGATGCGGAATACCAGGTGATTGCTACTGAGTCCTTAAGATAGCTCGGAGAGGGCTATGGAATCGATTCCTAACGAAGATCTCGAAGGGTCTAAGGTTCCACAAGTTAAGTTTTCCGCACTTTCCAAGATGTACTATGTCTTTCCAGGGTAAAACCTTCAACAAGTGGGTACGCTTTTACATGTCAGAGTAACTAAAGGTCCAATGGTTCTAAGGGGAACTTTTACGTGAGTCTACGATCATAGCCGACGGGACCCAAAGATCGACAGGTTCCATGGGGGCTCTCGGTGTCAACTAATTCTTTATTGCCTTAGCTTTTGAAAGGATCTACGAGTATGACTGCTTTGCTTATCTACATGAACAAGAGAATGGTTCGACCGAAGGGCGTCACTACCTCCTCGTAGTGATCGTATCATGCCCTGATTGCTGACTTGCACACATTGTGCTTACTGAGGTTCGGTTACGAGGAAATTCCCGGGATTAGATCGATGCGAGACTAGACTACACGTTCGGAAAGAATTCTCAAGAATTCTTTAGAAACAGCATCGGGAAAGGATCGTAGACTTCTCGTTTCTCGATGATCACTTGGACGAGAGATACATGGGCAAACTTTTTAAGCTTTGATGTACAAAGATCATGAGAGTCGAGTTGGGGAAAGATTAGAACAAGTGGCTTTCTCGAATCTAGGAAAGACAGCATGAATGAGGCCCGGTCATTACATGCTAAGGGTGACATCAAAGCATTTCATAAAAAGTTTACCAATAGATAGAATGGAGAAGAATAATCACTCGGATTGAGAAAACAATCTACGAATACGACACAAACGTTCTTGTTTCCATGTGATAACCATCTCGAAGACATACATTTTCGGTTACTCGTAAACGACAGGGGTTAGAAAATGTTCAAATGGATGGTTAATGAATTTCTTTCGGTGCTAGAATCGAAAAGAATCACAGGCATATAATTTAACAAGGGAAAATATACCTGTGGCAACGGTGGGATCGGTGGCTGTCTTTTCTTGTCGTATCGCTAGAACTCTTCCAATGTTACCAGCTTTTACAGTCTTAGGACAGTTTCGCTTGAAATGTCCCACTTCTCCACAACCATAGCAGGCCCGACCGATGCCCGCTCCGGAAGTTTGACTCGTTGATTGAGTTGGCGTCTTACAGTTCTTCGCCATGTGACCCTTTATGCCACATTTGTTGCAAATTACCTCTATACATGGACCGGACGAAAGATGATGATAGTTGCACTTGCCACAACTAGGAAGAGTTCCAGTATACCTACTGGTAGGTTTCCGAGTTGAGGATCCGACAACAGAAAAAGTCACAGGGGAAGTGGCAGCATGAACTGCCATCGTTTGCTGTCTCTTTGAAGACTCGTGTGATGTTTGGCTTTTCTCTTTCTTCCCGAGTTTTCTTTTCTCGCCACTCCTCACCGTTGGTTCAGTAGTGGTAGCTGCCTCTTCAAGGTCATCACTGTGATCGATTAGGATTTGTGCTAAACATTTGGCGCTATCGTACGTATCCGGCCTCGCAGCTATGACATTTCCTTTTGATGGCTGAGTCAGTCCCCAGATAAATCTCTCTATCTTCTTACTTTCCGGGGTAACCATTCCCGGACAAAGTAGTGCCAAGTCGTCAAACCTGGAAGTATAAGCAGCAATGTCGGAACCTTTCATCTTCAAGTTCCACAGTTCATGTTCTAACTTCTACATTTCTCCCCGATGGCAGTACTCAGCCAGCAGAAGTTCCTTCATGGCTTCCCAACCCATAGCGTTGGCTACAGGTAAGGTTAGGGATTTGACTCGGCCGTTCCACCAAGTCAAGGCTTTGTCAAGAAAGGTGCAGGCGGCAAACTTCACCTTGTCTGAATCTGAACAAGCGCAGATTTCAAAGATAGATTCGATCTTCTCGAACCATCGGGTAAGGGAAATGACACCTCCAGTGCCATCAAAAGACGTGGGTTTGGCATTCATGAAATCCTTATAGGAACCCTCTTTCCGGCGTCCCTGGCTATCTTCTGGGTTTTGGGATTGACGACCACCTCCTGAACCGCTAGGGTTCATTTGTGACATGGCTGCCACCATTGCAGCTGTCATGACTGTCTGGAGTGATGCTAGGTCAAACTGAGGAGGAGGTGATGGCGGAGGAGGATTGTCGTTGTTCTTCGAGCTGGGTCTCTTTCTCGGAGGCATCTTGATCTAAAAAGATCAAGAAAGAGAGGATCATAAGTCCTCTTAATTGAATCAAGAGATATGGAACAGGGGATATCTCATCAAGACAGATATAGCATCATACTAAGCGATAAAGCAGGAAAGAGTTATCAAGACAGAACATTTTATCGCTAGAGGAATGTTCAAGTAACATCGCATATTCGAGGATTTTCTACAAAGGATTGGCTCGAGAAATACTCCCATAGTATTTCATGGTTCACTGCAGCGACGATTCGTTGTTTGAGATATTAGGTACGTTTTAGGCATGCTGCGTACTACAGTCACTCCCAAGCACATGTTGGCCGTGTCTCGAATGAATATAGTTGGCCAGGCTATATTGATCCTAGACACGACTACATAACTGCCCAGGTTTAACCGCAGTGTACAACATCCATTTACTTATGTTTTGTTCTACTTGTAGTTACGGATTTCGACGGGTCGGTATACTTGTATACTTTTGAAAATACTTATAGTTTTGAAGATACTTTTAATTCAGAGCACTGAGGCCCTTTAATGTTTATAGTTTTATAACATGTAAGGTTTGGTATACTTCATTCACTATAAACAAGGGCTCTGATACCAATCTGTCACACCCCGAAAACCGAAGGCGGAAACATTTCCGGGGTTGACTCCACGTAGAGTATCAAATCCAATGTACATAGTAAGTAAAGTAAATCAACCATTACATTACATATATGAAAGTTTTACATTTGTTTCAAAAGCATAAGTTATACAAGTGATACATAGTATATATGAACAATACAAAATGAGTCTTCTGAGAACTCCGACTTCACACAAAAGGATCTTCGGGTACCTGTCTAACTCAGACCTGAGAATACAAGCGGTTTGAAAATCAGCATAAAGCTGGTGAGTTCATAAGCGGTTAGTTTTTCTGAAAATGTACGAGTTCCTTTGTTTTCCTGAAAAGTAGTTATCCAAGAAAATCCCATATTTTCTTATGTAAAGTTAGTTTCCAAATCCGAAAGTAAAGTAAACGATGTTTAATTAAAACATGATTGTTCTTGTGAAATGTAATTCAATTGTTTAACTTATTACACTTCTCTAATTTCGTACTACTATTACTCAGGAAGAACCCCATGTTCTCCAGACTGTGTGTGTGTGTGAACTGTTACTAGTTTCTGACTATGTTCGGTGTCCTTCCCAGGAAAACCCCATGTTTCCCTGACTGTGTGTATATCTTTACTGGTTTTATTTATGTTCAGTGTTCTCCCTAGGAAAACCCCATGTTTTCCTGACTGTGTGTGTATCTGCAATCCCTAAATGTACATTAGCTTTACTATGTACATAAAGCTAGTAAATGAATCTGAAACGTTAATAATCTAGATTGCGAGTCCTTAACCATACTCAGACTAGATATGACTCGAACCATGGTCAATATCCTTTTTATGACTCTCGTCACCCTTGAACCTTTCGGTTCGGTTGTAGCTAGGATTGTCAATCCCGTATAGATCTATACACTCAAGCCACGCTCTCCTACGAATGGAGATTCTGGTTACATGGTTAGTCCTCCACTATCTCGTGCCATGGAAGTGTTACAAGGACGTGTCTCCAATCATTAAGATTACTCTTTACTTTTCGACTAGGAAAGTAGTATTTACAACTGACTTTATTCTACGTACCTGTCCTTTACACTCGAGCCTAGGTGTTTTATTAAGGACATTACACTCGAGCCTAGGTGTTATTTAATGATGGCTGTCCTTTTACACTCGACCCTAGGTGTATTATTAAGGACATTACACTCGAACCTAGGTGTATTTATCTATCACACTCGAGCCTAGGTGTATTGTTAAGGACATATAGATGTTTCATGTTTTCTAATGGAGTCTGTCTTTTACACTCGAACCTTAGTGTTTTATTACAGACATTACAATGGTTTATGTATTCTATCAGTTTAAATGTGAACAATCAATTATCAAGTAAACAATATAACAGTGTATAATAAGAATTGAAAATCGGGTTAAAAACAAACAACTCTGCAAGTTAAAACGGTTTGTTTAAAAGGTTTTCAATTCTTAAAGTGTACAATTATGAAACCATTTAATTGAAATCATGTGATTGAGTACAAGATATACTTGTACTTTTGCTTGTATTCCCCCCTGAAAACATTCAAAAACCATTGAAAAAGGGTAGGGGTATGAACTCACCGGACGCGGAAATGTGTCGATTTCGGATGCTAAACGTCGAATCGAGGCCTGATAACACGCGAGGTTCCTATGTAAAATGAAATGGCATACAAATATATCTAATTAGATTTACAAACTCTAATTAGATATGAAGTTACACTCCAACGAACGAAAACACCTCAAAACGGGTGTTTGGAGTGACCCGAGTGACATCTTCGGACGTGAATTGAAGCGTGGGACTTGGGATTTGAGTTTACTCCCCAAAAGTAAACTCCCTAATGATGTTTACAGCCTAAACACCCATTCCCCATGAGTTTACGGTCGTAAACTCATAGAGGGGTGGGTTTATGGTGTTTAATGGCTCACAAAGGGGTATGGACACTTGGAAATGCTTGGAATAATTTTAACTAAGGCTTGGATTGAATTAAAATCATCAAATGCAACACTTAAAGGAGTTTACCGCCTAGGCATGGGTTCTATGGCCGTAAACTCACATATCTCATAGAATAAGAGTTGTTAAGGTCCCAAAATTAATCACATGTGATTCTAAAAATTCCAACAAGCCTAGAAATGAGTTTGGGGCACCAATTGACACCATTTTATGAGTTTACGGCCATGAGACATGTTCTATGGCCGTAAACTCTCATATGTGGGGTTTTGATGTTTTTAAAGCCCTAAAACTATTTTTGGTTGGTCCTTTGATTTATTCCAAGGCTTTTGGTGGTGTTGGATGGCTTTCTAACACCTTAGAATTGATTTTATACCCCTTTTTGAGGAGTTTACGGCCCAAGCACATGCCTTGGCCGTAAACTCATATAAACCTCTCAAAATTTGTGTTTGAAGTGTTCTAAGTCCAATTCTAATATTCTAAAAATCATATATAAGTCTTGTTTGTGTTTTGGAAGGGATAAATGGCTTAAAAACCCTCATAATATGTGTTTACGGCCATGGCACCTTCCAAGGCCGTAAACTCATATACAAAGCTTCAAATATTGGTTTGAGGCATTCTAATTCCATTTCATAAAGTCCTCTAGCCATATACAAGGTCCAATTGAGATTTGGAAGGGTTTTGTTGCTCCAAAAACCCTCTTTATGTGAGTTTACGGCCTAGGACTGTTCTAGGGCCGTAAACTCATGTTAATGGTCCTATTCCATGGTTTGAACTCGAATTTGAGGGCTAAAGATGTTGCATAACAATTTAGGGAAGGTACCTTGGTGATTTGAAGCCTTAAACTTGAGATTTTGACCCTAAAATCTAGTTTGAGGAGAGAGGTTGGAGTGATAGTTGTAAAATGGAGCAAAAGCTTCAAAATGGAGACTTGAGTCACTTTAAATAGTGTTCAAGTTTGGGACATGGTAGGATTCTACCCGATACCGGCGTTAGACGGGGCTTTTGGTCGCACCCGGCCAATTTGTCGTAACCCGATATGGTTGGTTCTAAAAATGTTCCGATCATCAATATGAGATGTTAGAATGAGTTCTAAGGGTATTAAGACACTTATTAAGTCATAAAATAAAATTCACATTAACGACTTAATAAAAGGTCGGAAATGGAAACGAAATCGGAAACGGCGATTGGATGATCGGAACGAGTCGCAAAAATGGGTTACAATTAAGGATATGAATTTCGGGTTGTTACAGCAATGGTTGCAAGAGATGAGTTCAGAAGAAGAAGAAGAAACAAGGCTGCAACTATAGTTCAGGTACTATGGATGAATTATGTTTGTAAAGTATTTAAGAAAATGATTAGAAACAAGGGTGAATTTGTACAGATTAGTTAGCTACTTGAAAGTTGATCTTGAATAAGCAAAGCGCAATGGATTGTATATTTTTGTATCTAATTTGTTTGTAAATTTTTGTTACAACTTCTATTGATTTGTTTTATCTTTCCATGGAACAATTATTTGTATGACATTAAATTTATGCAATGGATTCTATTTTTTGTATATGAAATTTTATTTTCTATTATGAAACATTAAATACAAATTTAATTTGAAAATAAGTAAATCTATAAATAATATTTTATTAAACATTTAAAATTAGGATACGCAAAAATGTGTGTCATGTTCATTTATGACATGGCCTTTCTTGACAGGGGCTTTCTTGATACGCATTGTGTGTCATTAACACGCGCGTCGTAAGGTTACAACACGCGAATGCGTGTCGTCTTCCTTTATGACATGGCCTTTCTTGATACGCATTGCGTGTCGTAAACGCGCGTCGTAAATGAGCATCGTAAATGCGCGTCGTCTCTCTTTATGACAGGGCCTTCCTTGACGCGCATTTGCATGTCGTCTGAGCCTTTTACGACGCACAATGAGCGTCGTAAAAGGCTATTTTTCTAGTAGTGGAGAAAACTGGGCAACTGATGCTCTTTCCTGACGAGCTGAAGCAAGGAAACTTAATTAACTACAATCTTCTCCTCTATGGGTTCAAGGGGCACAATTGGTTAAGGAAGCATAGGAAGATAGTGACATTCAACATATCATGCAAGCTTGTCAAGAATCTCCCACTCGTCATCTGGGGTTTTCTATTCGCAATGGGATCTTGTACTATAGGGGCCGATTGCTAATTTCTAGTCAATCTAAGTTCTTCCCAGCCCTCCTCCATGAATTTCACGTTTTCTCTACCGGAGGACACTCCGGGTATTACCACACGTATCAAAGGTTCGCAACTAATCTTTATTGGCCAGGCATGATTACGTACATTAAGCATTTCATGTGTGTTTGTGATGTTTGTCAACGTTGCAAGGCTAGTTCTTTGGCTCCCGGAGGTCTACTACAACCCTTAGACATTCCAAGGGCGATTTGGGAAGATCTCTCTATGGATTTTATACTTGGTATACCCAAGTCTAAAGGGTTTGATGTGGTTCTTGTGGTGGTGGACAGGTTGTCTAAATATGCCCATTTCATACTTTTGAAGCATCCATATACTGCCAGAACGGTAGCTGAGGTTTTTATTCGAGAGGTAGTCCGCCACCATGGAATTCCTAAGTCTATTGTGAGTGATCGTGATCCTTTGTTCATTAGAAAATTGTGGTAGGAAATTTTCAAGTCTCAAGGCACTCAATTGAACACGAGTTCAGCATACCATCCGGAATTTGATGGGCAAACAGAAGTGATTAACAAGTGCTTGGAAGCATATCTTCGATGCTTTACAGTGGATCAGCCACGTTTGTGGACTGCATGGATTCCATGGGTCGAGTTTTGGTACAACTCTACCTTTCATGGATCCACCAGCATCTCTCCTTTTGAAGTAGTTTATGGGCGCAAACCACCTACTATATTCCAATATGTTCCATGTGAAGTTTGGGTTCAGGTTGTTTCGCAAGAGTTGCAGGATCGTGATGAGGCACTTTGATAGTTGAAAGTTCATTTAGCTTAAGCTCAATGTACTATGAAGGCCCAAGCTGACAAGAAACGTAGAGCTAGTCACTTTCAAGAAGGAGAATAGGTGTATGTCAAACTTAAACCTTATCGACAAATGTCCATTTCTAGTATGATAGACCACAAGTTAGCTGCAAAAATTTTTGGTCCATTTCAAATACTGGAAAAAATAGGCCCATTCGCTTACAAGCTTCAATTACCACCGACTTGTAAAGTTCACCCTGTTTTTCATGTTTTGTTACTCAAGAAAGTTGTACAAGTTCTGGTGGACCCTAGTCTTCCTCCAGATTTGGAGGTAGATACGGAACGTATGGCAATTCCTGCATCAGTTTTGGCAACACGTTCTGTCGGTGGGCCTCATGATAAGGTGGAATAGTGGTTGGTCCATTGGCAAGGGCAATCGTTGGAGGAAGCCACTTTGGAAGATTCTATCACAATCAAAGAACAATTTCCTACTACAAGTCTTGAGGTCAAGACTTTAATTGACGGAGGGAGTAATGATATGGATACAAGCTTAATACCTAACAAAATGAGCACAAGGAGACCACTGATGGTGTTTTCTAGAAGGGACAGAAGGGAAAATCTGGAAAGTGACTAAGGTGGTTAAGGAGAGAGAAGAGAATAAAAGGAGAGGGGAATATTTTTTTATTGTCATGTTATTTGTTATGCTTTGTATTGGCTCCTGAGCTTTCTTGCTCTGTGAGAGAGGAACCACTCCCTGGACAATCTTGTGATTGAGTTTGATTATGTTTTTTATCAATTGCAAGCCTCTCTCATTTTCAATTCATTCTTGTTTACATCATTCTTTTTCTCTAAAGTTTGTATTCAATCTTTATCACTTAGCCTAACACACACTCAATATGGAAGGTTAGCTAGATTAGGGTTTTCTTCTGGACGATATGGTGGTAAGGGAGGCTGGAGAGAAGACTTAAACGTCTTTAAATAGGGTAAAAACCCTAAAAATTAGGGTTTTCATAATCAGCTCCGACTCGTCGAGTTGGGTCCTCCAACTCTCGAGTAGGTTCTCCGGAATACACGACCCTTCTTGGTTTCTACACGACGAGTTGGGGCCTCCAACTCATCAAGTAGACTTTCTACAATGCACAAATCCCTAAATTTCATTCCTGGAAATCGGGATGTTACAACTCTCCCCCACTTGAACTAGGCTTTATCCTCGAAGCCTACTGTAGTGAACAAATCCGGATAATGTTCTTGCATCCTAGCCTCCGGCTCCAAAGTCTACTCGGATCCCCTCCAATTCTGCCACTTGTAGCTTTTCCAAAGGCATCTTCTTGCTACACCGACCTTTACCTTTCTATTCAAGATGGCCACCAACCTCTTAATGTAATTCAATCACTCATCGTCCTGATGATCACCCAATGATACCATGACATCCACGTCCAACACACACTTTAGCAACTGTGAAACATGGAAAGTGCTATGAATCCGACTGAGCTCCTCCGGAAGACCTAGTCGATATGCCACCTTTCCAACCTTGGCAAAACCTGAAATGGAATGATATATTGGGTACCCAATTTGCCTTCTTCTTGAAGCAGATTACACCATGGAAACCTAAAATTCTCACTAGAACAAAATCATGGATCATACGCGGCTGCTGATAATTCTCTACTTGTAAAGAGATTATATATTCTTTAAGAGGAAGCTCATTCAACGACCGAATTTCCAGGAATAAAATGAAAAATGGGAGGCAAACTGGGTGATGAACCCTTCTTGTGCTGATAGGATAATGCCTCCTTTAGCTCCCGAACCAACATACATAAAACAATCAACTAAAAAGCACAAACACTCATACCTGGCCCAATCAGCCTCGAAATGGAATACCAGGCATGCTTACGATAGGTCTAGTCATCCCTAGGATGGAATACCCTCGTATCATGCACATGTTTAGCCCAATCAACCCTCGGGTTGGAATACCAAACACGTCAGGTCCAATCAATCATAGGTTTCGGTCATCCTCATGATGGAATACCCTAGATTGGAATACCACTATATACATAACTTGGGTCTAAACCCATAACTTGAGATCTAATTCCATGTATCACGTCCAAAATCCTCTAATTCGTCGCAATCGATTACGACTCACCGAACCTCAACAATACATCCAATCTGAAAGTGCTCTGATAGGAGAAATGAACCATTGCGATCTCTAAGCTCACATCCTATGACTGAAATACTCTTATGTGGTCCTCAGCATAGGTCTGGATTGCCTCTGAGCCCACAGCATGAGTCGGGTATGCCTTCCTCAGCCCTCAGCTCATGACTGGAATGCTCCCGATAACCATCAATACTGTCACCAATCCATCAGCCGCCCATCGCTCCGGGCCTGAAGGTACTCACATTCCTCCATTGCCCATAAAGGCTTAATCAATGTGCTTCACATCATCAAACAAGCACCATAATACTAACACCCTACCATGCCCGATTTCCTTATTGAACGAGTTGCTACCCAATAGTTTTTAGGCTCTCCTACATGAACACCAACAGTCCCTAAGGTCACTTCATAGGTGATAACCAGTAAGTACAGATAGCATAGGGCTCCACCGGTTATTATCACAAAGCAGCATGCTCAATACTCGAACGTAGATCTAACAGAATACAAACAGAGTCTTCAGCATAACTGGACTGCATCACTGGGCCTTTAGCTTATCTGGACCATTCTCAGAACCTTCAGCATGTCTGGCCTGCCTCTCCAGGCCTTCATCCTATCTGGATCGTTCTCCAGGCCTTCGGCCTAATTAGTATGCCCCGTTGGGCCTTTAGTCTATCCGGGCCACCCTAGGTCTGTTGAGCCAAAACCCTGGACCCATCCTGGTGCCCTTTCCATAAATAACCAGCTCTCCCCCACTTGGGGTTCGAATTCCTTATCCAATTCGCAAACTGTAATCGTGACCTAACCATACATGTAAGTCAACACAAACCCCAATGCTACCTTGAACACCTATAGATACACTCAAAAATCGCCTCCGTGAATGTACTTAGGGAAACCCTTGACCTCATGTTTGATCGCCCAATCACTCTAGAAATCGTTATCCAAACAGCAACAGACAAGACCTTTGATGGCTGAAGCTCCATCCGAGAATTCTCAATTCTCCCTCAATTAGAAACCTAACCACTACTCACTGGTGGCGAAACCAAAACATGACTTAACCGTCCCAACTATGTATTACCATACTTATAAATGGAATGATTAACCCTAGAATGGCGATTCTCTATCCAAACTCCTCATCCTCAAATGCATCTCTGCATCCTGACCATCTACAATCCCATGATAATAAATTCCCCTGACCCTTCTATATCCTAACGTCTCATGCAGAAGGCATATGAAAGTTTACAATATAATCATAAACAATAAGATAAGAGGTAAAGACATATCAGTCGCCACATCAGGTGCTGTCCTGGCCTCCTCAGCAGTGAGCTGAAAGGCGTGTCCACGAGCCCTCGGGGGCTCTACCCTGCCCTGGCTTCCATCCGTGATCCTCAAGGTAGCCAGCTCCCGTCCAACTTGTCGGTTTCTTTGCTCGCACTGTTTTGTTGTAACTTCGAAAAATCATAACTTCCTCTTGCGAAGTGAGATTTGGACGTGCTTTATATGCACATTCTCGGTTTAACGGTTACTGTAACTTTTGTTTAGATCACTTAGTCTAAAAAGTATTTTATAAAAAAATCACTTTTTTGACGTGCAGAGTCATGCCAGTTAATTGTGAAACTTCAAAAAAGCATAATTTAGGAAATTGGATTTCAGCATTTTTTATATGTGCAGAATTCTAGTCATACATAATATAACTTGGTAAAGATGATTTATCCTAAATACTCTTCCATAAAAATGTTATTTGTATAGTCTATTCTATTTTAATTGACTAGCTCGAATATGCAAGCGTTACATTTTGCCTCATATCATGGATACGCATAGTAAACTATTTGTAAGTTAGCTAGTAATTGATAACGTAATATTGTTTGGTTAATAATAATAATAAATAAATAAATAAAAACTAGTTAGTAAGCTAGATAAATAACATGTGAAATTACATAAAAAGATACCAAGGAATTATGCATCTAATGATATATTTGGAATTCTTTTGGAAATAACCCAATAATCTTATTACTAAGATATATCAAAAAGTTTTTTATAAAGATAACTTATAAACTATTTTAGACTATATTGCAATAAACTTAAAAATTAAATTAGTTTATAAATACTTCAAACACTACCTTTACCTTTGTTTCTCATATTGATCATGATCCCTCGTAGAAATTTTTAATAACATATTTTTGGTTTGTGAAAATATTAATATATTTGAGATATTTTCCACAAACTTTTATGTGATAATGGTTTTTTAAATATTTTTAAATTGTTATTTTAAACTCCATACATGATGTGTATTCCAATTCGACATTTTTATTTATGTAAACATATGATTTTTTTTTTTTAATTTCTTTTGTAAATTTCATAGGTTACACTAAAATGGGATGAGCCTTTTCTTGTAATTTTAGTGTCATGTGTTATAGAGTATAATTGAATTAACATCGGTACCAAATGGGGCTCAATCTATGATTTGATACAAGTTAGATAGCGTGGAATACCCACTTAAATATCAGGTGAGTTTCATCTCAAACACACCAAATGATGTGGAGTTAAGGGGAAGCACCCCTCAGTTGCTCAAAGACAAATAGAGAAGCCTCAAACAGCTACGTTAGTGACACACCAAGGGGCCTAAGTTGATCTCAACCCACGCTCATGACAGACGAAGTTGTCTTGGCAGCCACACTGCCTCGGAAAACTCAAGTTGTTAGCTTTTTTGGTTAGTTGCTACATTCGAACACTTCAGTTGACAGTTTTTTAATCACTTTCTCCAAAGAGTTAAAGTTGTCCGATGACTTTTTAAGAATTTTGCTATTAACTTATTTAAGCTGCTATTTTCTGTAAGAGTATTTGTTTGGATGGATTAGTTTGATTTGATCCAATGAAATGAATCCAAATCATTTCGGTTTTCAAAATGTAAAATCGAATAGTCCAAACTAAATTCAAATTTGATCCAAACCAATCAAATTACAATTCGGCTGGATTGATTTTTGTAACACCCCGTTTTCTAGATCGGATCGATTTAGGGTTTCAAGCTAGGAGTCCAAGCTTGGTTTTATAGTAAAACCAAGGCTCATAATGTGAGCCATAGGAAGGTCACAACGTGACCCGTGATCAATTAAGATTTTGATTTAAACTGAGCTCACGACGTGAGCATTAGGAGCCCACGACATGAGATACACTACAACACAAGCCCATGATCTTTTACGATTTTCTTCATATTTAAACCCCATAAACCTCATTTTAGGGTTTCTAACAGCCCCCTTCATCCCTAAACTCATTAAAACCCTAACCCTAGCATCTCTTTGTGATTCTTGAGCTTTTGGTAGAGTTTTGGTGGGTTGAAGAGGAAGAGAGCACCATGAAAGCATAAATTCAGTTTGGAAGTTTCATTTGCAACCCTTACTACACTTTTGGACCAATGTGGATAATCAAGATCCAAGCTTTATGTTTCCTTTTTGCTAGATCTAAGATTTAATGCATAATATCCAAGATCTTAAGAGTTAGAGTGTTAGGACTCCATAAAGTTGGCAACTTTATGGGTCCTTAGGGTCCCTTGATGCTTATATGTCATGGATCTGAAGTTTAGAGGATACTTGAGTCCATGCTTGAGAAATTACTTCCTATTTCTTCATAAATGACCTAGTTTGAGATCAAGTCTTGTATTGGACATGCAACACCTTAAAGAATCAACTTTTATGATCCTAGGAGTGTTAGGAAGCCTCACAGAAAAAGATGGAGTAGTGTCATAATATATTAGGAGGTTTTGGATTAAAGTGGCACTCAGACGGATCTCATGACGTGAGGATTATGTCTGTCATGTCGTGAGGAGAGAGAGACTCGACTATTTTCTCATGTAGTGGCTCACGATGTGAGCCCTAAATGTTCGCATCGTGAGGGTCTGTTAACTGTTGACTGTTGACTTTTGACCAAGTTTGACTTTGGGTCAAACTTGAAGATTTTGGGCTATTGATTGAGATTCTATTTGGTTCTGGTGTCAGTGGATTCGCGGGAGCAAGTGGTTCCGAAGAAGGGATCGCATCGCAGTATTTAAAGTTTTTCGGTTCAAGTAAGTTTCGTCTCATTGTATCGTGGGTCGAAGTCACCATTGTCGGTCGACTAGTTTTGGTTACCTGTTAGTAGAGGGATGTCTTAAGGATTTTATATAGTTATGAGAGATAGACTGAGGACTATTAATCTAGGCTCTTTTACATGTTCCTTATTTGGTTGTAGTTCTAGAGTAGGATCACATGTCTAGGTGTTTATCTCACCTCTAAGTATATACGGTTATGCATTCCTTGGATTGTTGATTTAGTAGGTTGTTATTTGGTTAGATCTGTATCCTGGTATATAGGATGTTGCTATGAGGTAGTGATCTGTAGAAGTGTATGTCTACCTGTAATTGATGGTTATCATCTTGTAGAGTGCCCTAAGGACTGTATGTGATCATGTAGGATAGCCTGAGAACTCTTGATCAAGTCTTTCTTGCATGTCCTTGTTTGGTTGTGGCTCTGGAATAGGATTATATGTTATGGTGGCTATCTCACCTCTGGTTATTTATGATTACACACTTCGTGGAGGTTAGCTAGTAGCTGGACAATGTGTGGTGTGAAGACTAGTAGGCAGTAGTAAGTTATGTGATTATTGTTTTCTTGTATTAAGTGCCTACATGATCCTTAATTGTTTATATATCGACGTAGTATGGTTGGGTTGAGGTAGTACTGCTTTGTGTGGTAGCCAACAAACCTGGGAGCAAGCCATACATAAGTTGTGGGCTTGAAAATCAAGCCAGCCTTATGTTGTGGAATCGAGAGCAAGTCAGATATGAGTCTTGGGCCTGAAAGGAAAGCCAGACTCACACTTGGACTCAGGGGTAATCCAGCCCGATAGTTGTGGACCCGAAGGTATCCCAGCCCGATGGTCGAGTGGACCCGATGCATGCTTGTATGTTTATTGTATGGGGTATTTTATGGGAAACTCACTAAGCCTCATGTTTACCCAGTTCTTTATTATTTTAGGTATCATCGGTTATCATGGGCAGGCGAATGCGTGACTGTACACATTCATCAGCAGCAATAAAGATTCCGCGTTTTAAATATTTTAACAAATGTAAATGGAATAAACGTTTTTTCAATAATGGATTTATAATTTAGAAGTTTTACTTAAATAAAAATAAAAAAATTTGGCTGTGAAATGGGATGTTTCATTTATACAATTTGGTTTTCTAGAGACAGGACATTTCAAAAATATATAACATGAATATTAGTTAACTCTAAAAAAAATTTGTTTGGTTGAGAATTAAAATTTATGATCAAATATTCAAAATACATATTATAATTTAATATTTTTCAGATAAAAAAGTTTTGAGAAGTATAAAATAAGGTATCTTATTTGATAATACATTCTAATCTATTTAAAATACAATTTGGTAAATTAATAAATAATTAAAGTTGTATATTGAAAACAAATATAAATAAATAGATAATAAAATTTTATTCGGTTTAATTTTATAAACCGTAACCAATTCGAAATCCAAAATTATAACTCGATTTTGCTAAAACTCATCCAAAAATTTTGAATATCTCAACCAAATAGTCTAATCCAATTTGTCCAATTGAACAATTCGGTTTTATCCGAATAATGAACAACCCTAAATTTTGTGCATATCTCTTAAGATTCTGAACATTTATACAACCTCCAATAACGTTGCTTTTTATTTTTGTGCGTAAATCTGAAAGTACACTTGAGGATTATCCATGATTGGATTTCATGCAACTCAAATTTAAGTCTGAAATATCAATACGAAAACTTATACATCCAACAAACATTAATTTTCAAATCACTTTATTACTAAACCGCTTTTAAAGGGAAAGATTTGTATAGAATATTGTTTATCCATACACAACAATTTATGTTTTAAAAGATTGTACAATCCTTTAAAACAAATTATTGTGTTTACGAATAAAAATTGTGTTTTACAAATAATCTATAGTTTTTCTAAGGTGACAATCTTAGGGGGTGTTTGGATAGGGAAAAAATAGGTTGTTTATTGTTTATTGCTTAATTCCACCGTAATAAGCAAATTTAAGTGTTTGGATAGGAGTTTTTAAAAATCAGCTTATTGCGGTAGGAATAAGCAAAATAAGCTGATTTTAATAAGCAAGGGGGAATACTTATTGCTTATTGCTTATTGTTTATTAGTTATTTTACTCATATAAACTGTTTTATTTTGTCATACACTTAAATGCATATTGCTTATTGCTTATTGCTTATTGCTTATTCTCACCGCAATAAACTAATCCAAACACATTTTAAAAAAATGCTTATTCTCACCACAATAAGCAAATAAGCTAATAAACTAAAAACTATTTATCCACACACCCCCCTTAAACTTAAAATAGCCAACTTTTTTTTACCTTATTTAAAGATTATGTACGTTCATGGCTAACTGATGGACCATACCGCTTTTCAAGCTTGATATGATTGCATTTTAAGCTTAAAATAGCCAACTTACATTATGTACATTCATGGCTAAATGATGGACCATGCCGCTTTTCAAGCTTGATATGATTGCATGTTGCTTTCGTATGAACTATTACAAGGGTACAATTTTATACCATAGATGTATTGTATAATGTTTAAAACATGGAATTGTTATCACCCACTAGGATATGGCTGCTTTGCCAAAAGATCAACATCCATGGGGTGTTATCACATAGTGACTGGTTATGGCTACTTTGGAGAAAGATCAACCCCATGGATTAGGTAAACCAAATGGATTGAAACCAATAATAATTCATGTGGCATCTAAATTTAATCCTAGAAAAGCCCACAAATGATAGAACTAAAGCCCAATGCATTAATCACTTCTTTACTGACAATATCATTTTACAATTCTCTGTTATATAGATATGTATTTACTCAGTTTAAACAAACCTTCTTTAATTTTTACTTATTTTTGTATTTTGTATTGCAAAAGTAGATCAAAAGACCAAAAATACTTTAACCACGAAAGACATGCATTAACTTTAAGTTTTGCCTACTTGCCTACTTCATTTTTTTTTTATTTCTTCATTATTTTGGTCCCCTCCTACTAATTTATTAGTTTCCCTTCCTTCTAGTATTATATTAGTTTGTACATAGAGTAATAATTCATTTAAGTTTGGCAAGAATCAACTTTTTGTTAAATTGAGTTTTTCTCTTAATACATTGGATCATAAGTTGAGAAGTTGGAGTTTAACACTATGGAAGAACATTCTTTTATAGTAGATCATAATGACCAATAATAGAAATTGATAGAGCCGAAGGATTATTAACCAAACGTGTCACTTCATTAGATAGTATTGTTAATGCTTGATCTATCAAATCTCATAATGTTTTATTATTATTATATATATATATATATATATATATATATATATATATATATATATATATATATATATATATATATATATATATATATATGATCAGGGACGGCTCAACCAATTTAAAGGTTCTAAGCAAATAAAAAAAATTTGGGACCCTTAATTAATTAAACAGGTTCAAACTTGAGATATATAGTTTTATAAACTAGTTCTTTTACCACAAAGTCAAACTTCAACTTGTCTTTGTATTGCAAGAAATACGTATATATACATATATAACACAATAAGGTTTAAAATTAAGGGTCCTAAGTCATTATTTAATTTTGTAAGAGAGAACCGGAATATGATAATGACTTGTTAGTTGTTAAACAATTAGAAACGTTTTTTTTTTTTTTTGATAAATTAATAAATACTAGTTATAATCATACCCTTAAAGTTTGGTTTTCATTCACTTTCATATTTTTTATTTATTCCATTTTGGTTTTTTGGTAACTTTTTTTAACATCAAATTTAATCTACTCCTAATTCTATATATATCCCAAATAGAACTTGAACTTTAGAACTCAATAAGGAATGACAATACCTGATACTGCTGAGTTAGAAAATTTTTGAGTTTTTTCGGTAAATAAATGTGTTTTCTACCAACTAAAATCTTAACTCTTTCTATAAGAAACAGTTTTGTTTGGGTTTATTTTTAGAAAGAAATCCATACCATCTATTTTAGAAATGGTTAGGCTTTGGCCTCTTTTAGGTGATTAGTATTGGGAAATACAAATATCATAATCTAATTGAAATAACGAACTTTAGCTATACACAAAAAATACTTAGATACACAAAATTGAATTGACTATGAAGGCCTAGATGAGATAATTGCAGCCACACGCCCTCTTTGAACCCTCACTTTGGATTCAATGAAGAGACTCCCACGTTGTACACTTGTACTTCTTTGAAATCCTCAAGACTTTAAATTGAGTTTTTTGTCTTACAAACAGAAGAAAAGCTTCTTGTGCTTATAGTCAATTTGAGGTTATTAATTAATTTAAAATCCAATCGTACTAGAATCCTTCCGTGGACCGCATCCATCATATTTTTGCTAGATTGTGAACCAATGAAAACAGGCCCGGCAGTAACTCGTATCAAATCATCACTTTAACTACATTAAAGTGAAAACAGGCAGAAAACTACTTGTTTTGCAATACTTGTTGTCCAGGAATAAAACTCTAGTGATTAAAATAATAATAAATATCGTTATTACAAAAACATAATTGAGTTTTATGAATTTATTTTCTAATAACCTACGAAGCATATCAACTGTTTTATTATTTTTTTTCTTTTGATATGTTTTATATTAATAGTTAATCATGTATGATTTATTCTCTCTAAAAAAATTTAACCATCTCCTACTACTTTTTTTGCTATCTTCGTTCATTTTATTATAAAAGGAAATTACTGCTTCACGATCGGTTCTAAACTTTATTTCTTTTTTGGATATAATAAATAATTCAAAATTACCTAAAACATAATTTATAGCAAGTAACTATGTATCTATACTACTATGTATAAATGACAAATATACCACCGTGCACACAAGCATCAAATAAGGAAAGTATATTATAGAATTGTATTGTAAACAATATATTTATCTGTTATAGTTCTTGTAATTACTCCTTCAATTCTTGTAATCAGTCTTTTACCTTGTTGTACTTTGCCTATAAATAGCTAAGTATAGAATGTAATCAAGCATCAAAACCAATAATCTCTCTAAGCTTTATATGGTCTCAGAGCTCCTTTGCTCCTCTGAGCTTTTTCGATCCAAAATTCTACAATCATCTCAAACATGTCTATAATTTACATCACCACACATACGTATTTTCTCATCACACTCACATCATCAAACTTCCCAGTTTTGAGGAAACAGGTCTTATCCACGTTCATAGGTCTTGACCTTGACAAATATGTCAAGAATTCAGACAAAATACCACCAAAAAGCATTATTGACAACTCTAACCCACTCTATTAGACATGGTATCGCCAGGATTAAATACTTCTTGGTGCTCTCATAAGAAGTTGCCCCGACACAATTCAGCCCATCCTCTCCTCTGCAGAGACCTCATGTTAGGCTTTCAAATGCCTAACTGAGATTTATGCTAGTCTCTCTCGATCTCGTATCATCTCTCTAAAATCAAAACTTGCAAAGAACCCTAAAGGCTCAAAGTCAATGCCCGAATTTCACCATGAGATGAAAGGTCTCGCTGATGAATTAGCCTTAGCCCAAGCTCCGATGATGAAGAAGACCTAATTGTCCACATCCTAACTCAATTAGGGGAAGATTACAAACACATCACTGTTGCTCTCAAAGTCAGAGATACACCGCTCTCCTTTTCAGATCTCTTCACCAAGCTTATTGATTATGAATGATCCTTAAACGAAACTCTTCGAGCACCCACCATTGCTACTAGGGGTGTGCATCAAACCGCATAAACCATCCACACTGCACCGCATAATGCGTTTAGATATTTTGTGGTGCGGTTCGCGGTTCGTAATTTCGATAAACCGCACTATATGGTGCGGTTTGTGGTTTTTAGTTTCAAAACTACGGTTCAAACCGCACCGCACTTGTGACATCCCCAAAATCACGGCCAGAAAAGACCGATTTTGTTTATGCTTTATAAAAATCAGAGTACTTCATTTTATAAAAAGGTTGCGGAATTTGTTCCCAGAAAAACACGATAAATACGTTATTAAAACGTTTTCGAAGAAACGTATTTTTATTCATCTTAAAACGTTTGGGATGTCATCGTTAATACAGAAACATAAGCATAAACAGAACTTACAATTATTTACACTAGTGATCTACATCTCTTTAAATCTCTCAGTGTAATGTCACTTCATATCGCCACCTGTGATGTAAATAAACTGAGTGGGTCAGGTTGGGAAACCTGGTGAGTACATAGGGTTTTCAACCCACAATAATATAATTATTATGTTTAATCAAACAATCAACCCAATTACCCATTCCCCTTTATCTTCTTTACTCTTTAAGGTTTTAACCTAAGAGTCATCTATCCTTCATTCGTTTATTCCGAAGTCCCTTACTTCCAGGGTTATAGGACTGACACTAAATCCATAGCTGCCAATGTTCGTTCGTAAAGCACTAATTCCATAGTTGCTATATCTTACTCATCGGGTACTAAATCCATAGCTACCAGTGCTCAACAGGTACTAAGTCCATAGCTACCAATTCCTACAGGTACTAAATCCATAGCTATCGGTGTCTAACTAATAGGTACTAAGTCCATAACTACCAACTCCTAACAGGTACTAAATCCATAGCTACCAACGTCTGACAGGTACTAAGTCCATAGCTACCGGTGTTTGTCCCATAGGCACTAAGTCTATAGCTACCAATGTATACTCACGTCATCTTCTATCTCTCATCATCTATCTACCCATCATCATACCCCACATATTCGTATATATAAAATACGTATACAGTTTAAATCCTTTAAAACATGTATAAAACGTTCATCCAACATAGACAACAAGTATTCAGATAATATGAACACATAGCACGTAGTTTATATTAAATACTTCATATCTATGTGTAAGATGAAAGGGACTATGCACTCACCTGATAGGTGGTTACTCAACACTCGGACAGCGCTTCGATACTCTCAACACAATTTCCTTCGATAAAACCTAGTATCAACACCACTAGGGTTTAGTCTAACGATAACCGCGACTAATTAATAGTATAGCTATTATATAAGCGTTAAATAACACTCAATATAACTCATAATAATAGCCCAAACAATTATTTTAAGGTCCTAATAATGTTACTATAATTAATTAGAAGCTATATTAAAACTAGCGTAGGCGTAACTCACTTACAGCGGGTTTTTCGCAAAACCGGGCTTCGCTGGAGCAGCGTTTCCAAGCCGAAAGACCCTTTTTCTCGGGACTCCGGGAGACTCGGGGCTTCCTTCGGGTGCTAGGGGGTTTACCTAGGCTTTAGGGAGGGTTTGGGAGGCTAGAGAGAGAAACTAGAGAGAGAAAGAATGTTGGAGAGGTGTGAAGAGAAGTGAATGCCCGACACCTCTATTTATAGGGGTGCTGACTGGTCTACTCGCCGAGTAGGGGGGACCTACTCGCCGAGTTGGTCCATGTGGTGGCTTTCTGGTGGTGCCACGTGTCCAATTCTGGTGGTGCCACGTCACCCCTATCGCGTATCAGCCTTCAAACTTAGAAAAATCATAACTTTCGCATACAAGCTCCGTTTTCGACGTTCTTTATATCCACGCGTAGGTAAAATCAAGATATACAACTTTTGTTTAGACTCCATCGGCTAATTCTCGACCGATCTGAAATTTAACAGTAGGAGGCGTTTAGACTGTTAAATGACCGCGGAGAATTCATAACTCCTTCATACGGACTCCGTTTTTGTCTGTCTTTTTACCGTTAAGTTCCTATTAATGAGATATTCAACTCTCATTTAGGTTGCGTAAGCCAAAAACCGCTCGAACTAAAATTCGAGTTTCGGGTCGTGCACTGCTAAGCCGAATCTTAGAAAAATCATAACTTCCTCATACGAAGTCAGATTTGGGCGTTCTTTTTATCGACGCTCTTAGTTTAACATATTCTACGACTTTCATTTATATTGCTAAGGATAAATCTCGCTCTATCGTAAATTCACTATTTACGCTTCCCGGTGCCGTGCCGGTTCCGTCGCGAAACTTCGACGGGCCATAACTTCTTCGTTATAACTCGGATTTCGGCGTTCTTTATATGTACGGAACCTTGTGACATATTCTAAAACTTGGTTAAGATTATTTATTATAAATAATCTTTTGTCGAGAAGTTATTTTTGACCCATATTGCCTCTAAATTGACTAGCCCGGATCTACGGGCGTTACAGCACTACACCGCATATATATATATATATATATATATATATATATATATATATATATATATATATATATATATATATATATATATTACATTAGCTTTTAGAAAGAAATTATGTTGTAACTTCACCTCATGAAATTATATATTAGTTGTAAGATATTGTGATATAATATGTTGAATAAGATGTATCAAGATTTGACACTATTAAGCAATGACCATAGATATATGTTCAAGAATTTTACAATATAGTATTTCTTTAATAAAATATAAAATTTTAATTTAGATCAAATGATTGAAAATAGTTTCAAAGTTTAACAACTAATCAAACTACACAAACCACACCGAAAACGCAAAACCATCCGCAACAAACCGTATCGCAAACCGCGGTTTACACCTTTCGCGGTGTGGTTCGTGGTTTCCAAAAATCTCAAACCGTATACGCGGTGCGGTCTGCGGTTTTGACTATAAACCGCACCACGAACACCCCTAATTGAACTATCAATTTCACGCAAAAGTAACCGACTCGTTCCACTAGATGCATAGGTCCTAACCCACGAAACAACAATCGGTCCAATTCCTTTAGGCCATGTAATAACATGTCCCGATTTAGTGGGTTTAACTCAAATACAAATTCTCGTGATACCCGTAACTCTTTATTTTGTCGATATTGTAATATTCAAGGCCACAAGACTAAAGACTACAAAAATTTTGCTTGCTTCCTCCATGAAAACAACATCGCCATTTCATCAGGTCTACAATCTAGTCCAGTGGTCAACTACTCAGCGACTGCTTCATCCTCGCCAAACCCACGATGGATGTTCGACAGTGGAGCTTCTCACCAAGTAGTATATACCGGTCTTTGTTACACACCCGATCAGATCTTGGAGGACCAGATGAAATCATTCTAGGGAATGGTAAACATCTACCCATCTCTCACACCAGACATACTTCTCTCTCAACCAACTCTCGATCCCTAAATCTAAATAATGTTCTTGTTATTCCTCAGTTACAAAATAACCTTATCTCTATAGCAAAATTATGTTGGTCTAACAATGTTTCAGTTGAACTTTTTCCCCATCATTTTTTGGTTAAGGATCTTTGCATGGGGGCGCATCTAATGCAGGGAATGAACTTTAATGACATCTATTATATTTCCATCAAGTATCTTCATCGTTTGTCACAAATAAACTGTAACACCCAAAGTTTCAAAGGCCAAGAAAGGAATGGAAAGCCCTAATTTAAGGGTCGACTCGGCGAGTCCAAGGAGGGACTCGGCGAGTCCGAGCGGGGTCCGGGTCAAGGTGTAAGTGGCCAACTCGGCGAGTCGTCCAAGTGGACTAGGCGAGTCTGGTCTGTGCGAGGAAAACCCTAAATCCGGGACTTTGGGCGCTATTTAAGCTTCTTATTCTCTCCATTAGGGTTCCTTAGAGCCCCCCTTGTTCAGAAAACGAAGCCTAAGCCTCCATTGTTGTGCATTCAAGCTTCCAAGCCATTTTTGGGTGATTTGAAGGAAGAAGAAGGAGGGGAATCAGTGAAGCTTCAAGGATTTGCTTCAGATCTGGAGTTTGTGGAACCTTTCTGAAGTATTGAAGGTATTAAGTCATTTCCTTCTCTTAGATCTAAGTTTGGTTGTGAGTTTTGGGGCTTTTTAAGCCATGATTAGCCACCCTTATGGGTTAGAAGCCGGATCTGGAGTTGCTACTACAGATCCAAGTGTGTTATGGTCTGGAGAAGCATAAAGTATCAGTCATTAAGTCGATTTTGAAGCCCCTTGGCCTTAAACCCTAGTTTTTGGCATGTTTTGCCTAGATCTCCTTCTCTACACGTAAAGTTTGCAACTTTACATGTGGAATAGGCTTGGGAAGGGTAGATCTACAGCTTGGAGTCCATTCATGACTCAAAAGTCCTCTGCATGTAAGGAGAACTGAAGGGACTCGGCGAGTCCTATGGGTGGACTCGGCGAGTAGCATGAAGTTGTGGAGAAACTCGACGAGCGGGATGAACAACTCGTCGAGTCGTATGAAGATTGCCTTGTACTCGGTGAGTCTGTTCTTGGACTCGGCGAGTCAGGTCGTGAAACCCCAAACCCTTCGCGTTGAGGCTCGAATCAGTGAGTTGGGTGGAGACTCAGTGAGTTGGACAGGTCTGGACTCAAAAATCGGTAGACTCGGCGAGTCATGGACTGACTCGGCGAGTCGAGTCAAGAATGGAAGGAATCTGAACATTATGAACTCGGCGAGTCAGTAGGGTGACTCGGCGAGTAGGGTTGACCTGGAAGGTTGACTTTGACCAGGACTTTGACTTTGGACCAGGGTGGACTTGGTTGTCTTTTGGGGGTCAGTTAGACTCAGTGTTGCATTGATATTGGTAGTTCGGGGAGCAAGGGGAGCAGGAGTTTCGTGAGTTGTCGGGCAGCAACTAGTGAGATCATCAGCAAGTTCAGCCAGTGCATGTGAGTTTCCCTTTGTGTGAATGGGTCTAAGGCCACAATGTCGGCCCATGTAGTTATGAATAGAAGACCCGGGGGTTAGCCCTAGGCACAGTATGCTAGTATTATTCTCAGGACGAGGTCCAGTAATAGTGGGCGGGTGCCCAAGGAATTGTTTATATGATAGTTTATACTTGTGGTCTGTGTGATACATGTATGTGCCTGGTAGGGAGGTGAGTGGGGGCGAGGTCCCTTATCTCACCAATAGCAGAGTGTGGATGGGGTTCCATATCTCATTAGTAGCAGAATAGGGGCGAGGCCCAAACTAGAACAGGAGTGAGAGTGGGCTAGGCCCGTACCTCACTACCATTAGTAGCGTGGACGGGATTCCATGACTCATCAGTAGCAGGACATGGGCGAGGCCCAGGATAGGCGAGGCCTTAGGACAGAACCAGTTGCATGTGTTAGTTATGTGTTGTGAAATGTTTATGTGTTATTTGTTGTTGATGGGCGAGGCCCTGTGACAGGCGAGGCCTAAGTAAAACAGATTTGTATCCGAGTGGGGCTCGAAGCCAGGCGGGGCCGTTGTAGCGGGCGAGGCCCGAGGTAGGGGGCGAGGCCCAAGATAGTGGGTGTGGCCCAGTATGTGCAGTATGTGGTTATGCATGGTATGTGGTAGGGTAGGGAACTCACTAAGCTTCGTGCTTACGGTTTTTAGTTTTGGTTTCAGGTACTTCCGGTAGCGGAGGGAAGAGCTCGGGGTGATCGCATGGCACACACCATAGATTAGACAGCCTGGGAATGTTTACTCTGATAATGGACATGTGTTTTGAAAACTTATACTCATATTATGTTTTGGAATGATGACTTTACTTTAAGTAATGATTTATTAAAAGAAATTTTTGGTCTTAAATTTTGGGTCGTTACGTAAACACTACCACCGTTCATACTGGGTCTCTTCTTTACTGGCATCACAAGTTTGGACATCCTTCAGTCAAAGTTCTCAAGCTCTTACTTAAGGATTTAGGACTCGTTAATAATAAAATGTCAACTACTTTATTTCATTGTGATGCTTGTTCTATTAATAAAAGCTATAAAATGCATTTTGGTGAAAATTCCTTCAAAGTCTCCAAACCTTTGGAACTTATATACTTTGATGTTTGGGGTTTGGTCCAATCATCAAACGATGGTTATAACAACAGGGAATCTCTCACTTCACCCCCCCCCCCCCCCACATACCCCTGAACAGAATGGTGTCTCTGAACAACACCATCGCCATCTCTCTATGCTTTATTCTATGTTTCCTTTTTCTTTCTATTTTCCATTACTATATCTATATATTCTTTCTTGGCTTTTTTCATTAAATTTATTAGGTTTAGCAACTAAAACATGTTTTGATATAAATTATGGCTATAATAAAGAATATACTTTACCATCCAAAACATGGTTAAGAAAATTAAATCTAAGAAACATTGATTTTATAATTGGTTTAAGCTTTGTTTTAAAAGACCATAGTACCCTGATGATTTAATATTGGGTGGGGGTGTATATTACTTGTGTGTGATGTGATTATGTGATGTTTTTTTATTTATGTGGTGTGGTGTGTTGTGAGTGTGTGATGTGACTATGTGTTTTGTGAGTGCTTATATAATATGTAAAATCCTTATTATGTATTACCCTTAGGTATTGTTTTTCTTCTTTTTTTTAAACAAAATTTTTTCAACTTTTCCCCTTCAAAGCAGACTTCTAAAAAGGCTCACCTCGGCTATTAATAAGGCTTATAAGGGAAAAGGCTCACCTCGGCTATTAACAAGTCTTATAAGGGTCACTCAGTTTTGAGAAAAATCTATATTTTCAAGTATAACAAAATATAAATTTCGACATAGTAAAATATGAACATTTATGAGCATTTAAATATAAACATAAGAGAATATGAACATTTATTATGGTGTGTGTGCATATATATATATATATATATATATATATATATATATATATATATATATATATATATATATATATGAGTAGGATCAAATGAGAACACCTAAAAGGTTGAGAACGCGAGAACAGATCTGGACCATTTAAATACTTAAATCTAAGGTCATTATTGAAAGGGGGATTTATGAAAATTCTAAAACCATAGGTATTTAAGTGTAACTTATAAAAGGTCACAAGGCTATAATGGTAATTGCAATTTTAACTTGTTCCTATAATTTCTCAATCACCTCTCACCGTTTAAATTATTTCCCCCCACCTCATCTCTTTCTTTCTTTCTCTCTCTCTCTTTCTCTCTCTCTGTGTGTGTGTGTTTGTGTGTGTGTGTGTTCCTAGGATTGAATCAATAAACCGCTTCCATCATCTGTATTCTCCCGATTTCTTCCTAATCACAACATCATCTTCACTTCCCCATCTATCGCAGTCCTAATCGGACCTTTGTAAGTCATCTGATTTCTCATCTTTTTGAGTTTTCTCGTTCACAGCACATGGTAATATTGTATCAACGAGGCTATCAGAGATGCATATTTTCACAATGTAACTGTGACTAAAAGTCAACAGTAGCGAGATAAACCCCCCGATTTCTTTCTCACCTGAAGTCGGGTAGATTTAGTGGATGGAAAGGGACACATTGTTCACAGGTATGCTCTTTGAAATTTTATTATCCAAATACAAATATCTTAACACATGGCTACCCAGATTTGGTATTTAATCGAAAATCATGGATTGCTCTCAATAATTGTACATTTTTGTTTAGAAATTGTTAATGGTCTTTAATTTATTGAATGAATGGGAACCAATGGGGCCAAGAGGATCTATTCGTGAAAAAGGGATGAACTGTGCACATAAGGTGCTCAATAAAATATCTGTGAGAGCATTTTCGACTGGAATGATGGAAGAGGTCTCGATGGGGCAGTTGCTTCGATCGATAATGATTATCTTCTCTTTAATTTTTATTTTGACTGTAAATCAATGAAGTTTAATCAACTACATTTCTCTACTCGTATTTCTTTCTATTCATGCATGAATCTAGCTTTGTAATTAACTTTTATGAACCACAAGATCTTATCGTGAAAACATCTACTCAAAACCACAAGGTTTCTGCTATTTTGGTGTTCTAAGACTCCACTTCTTATCCTGGAAAAAAGAACTACATTTTGACTCCTTTCAGGGGCAATTTCCCACCTTAAGGGAGAGACTTTGCAAACCAAAAAGCGATAACGAGGTGTACCAATGGAAAGAAACACAATCCTAATTTTCGAATTTTTTGGTAATAATTTCTTGAAGGGGGTGCGTGAATGGTTGTATTTATTTATGAATAGCATGTGTATTCATTTATGTGTATTCATTTATGAATAACATTGTAGTTATGTGTGAATAGTTGTATTCATTTATTAATAGCACGTGTATTCATTTATGATAGAATGTGTATTAATTTATAAATAACAGTATATTCATTTGTGAATTGCAATGTATTCATGTGTGAATAATTGTATTGATTTATGAATATTAGTGTATTAATGTGAATGAGTGTATTTGTTTATGATTAGAGGTATTCATTTTATGAAAAAACGATAATTTTTACACTTTTTTTTTATTTTCAATTTATAAAAAATGCATTGAATTATTTGTAATTTGATGTGTTTTCATTTATGATTGGAAGTGTATTGATTTGCGATTGGATTTCTATTCTTTTTTTTTTTTTTGAAAAACAAAAAACGTGAAATAGTACAAAATAATATTTTTTTTAAGATTTTCTTTTCAGATTTAAAATAAAAGGTAATATTAATTTTTTTAGGTGATTTTTTTGAAACGATCATAAATAATTTTTAGGAAAAATCATAAAAAAAATATTTATACATATTTTATTAACTAAAAGGAAATATTAATTTTGTTAGGTAATTAAAATCATTATCCCTAGATTTTAGGAAATCAATAATTAATATTTATATAAAATTACTAATATACCCTTATAAAATGATTGGTCCAGAACTATTCTCGCATTCTCAACATTTTAGGTGTTCTCATTTGATCCTTTCTCTCTCTCTCTCTCTCTCTCTCTCTCTATATATATATATATATATATATATATATATATATATATATATTGAGTTTTAATAGAGAATCATTATTAACAAGAAATAATGAGCATCGGAAATCATAATGATCAATGACTAAGGAAATGATTGTAGATTTGTACAATGGACATACATATATTAGATTATACCAAAAAAACACACCGCCTTTCTTCGTTTAACTTTTTTAGGCCATGTTTTTTATTGGAAAAAATATATATACAAAAACTCATAATTATTTATCCTCTTTCCATAGAAATCAATATTGATATATAAAAAACAATTTTTTTCGAAAATAAACTCACTTCATTTTGTTGTTTTTTTCAATTCAAAATAAACTCAATTCATTTCAATTCAAGTACAAATGTTTCAATGTAGATCCCAAAATTCAAAAAATTATATCATTTAACTTCTTATGGCCAACACTGATAAATTATTACGGATTTAGGGCAATTATTCAATAATAAACTTTATCTATTTATTTAGTTTTTTTATTTATTTTAATTTCAAACAGAATGTTACATGTAGATATGTACATTGGACGTACACACATTAGATTATATTAAAAACTACTTCCTTTTTTAATTTTATCTTTTTAGGCCATGTTTTTTGTCGAAAAAACCGAATATAACATTGTTGGGGGTTGTTTGGTAATTAATGGGCCTAGTTCGAAAAAAATCTTGTGGAGAGGGACCAAACTTGGAAAAATGAAAATGTGTTTGAATGAAAGGCATGGGATTAAACCTGGTACCCTTCCCCTCTCGTTTTCCCGATGCAACCCTAACCCTAGCTCGTTGTCTCTAACTGCCACCCTTATCTCTACCATCTCCGACGTCCCCATCCCCATCGTTGCTACCACCACCGAGCGTTGCAGCTGCTACCCCTTCCAGTGAGAAATAGTTGACGACATGAGTGTTGGGTGTGTCTGCTGCCACCATTCCTCCACTTTTCTTCTTCTTCTTCTTATCTGTCGTCATCTACAGCCGCACACGGTAGTTTCCGGTGATGATCCGCCACCCCTCGCTTCTGATCTTGTTCCGCAGCAGTTAGTCGTCGTCGCCGCTTGTACGACCCTCCTTTCAATTGCTTTGGTCCATGTTCACCACTCTAAGTGACGTTGTTGTGTGCATTTGGGTGTGTTTGCTCATGTGTAGGTGTGTTTTAGTGTGTGTGTGTGTGTGTTGTTTACCGGAGACCAAAAAAAAATCACCATGTCCGCCAACCATGGTGGCTGCCGCTTGCTGCCACCAGCCACCGTGGGAGGTGGTTGTATTTGTGTGTGTGTGTGTGTGTGTTTTTGGTGTACAATTGCATGTATATTATAGTATGATGTTGTATGTGAAAAATATTTGGCCAGAAAATCAAGGAAAATCCCCTACCACCACCATGAGGTGGTGGCTACCGCCGTCGACCACCACCGCCCGAGGTAGAAGTGGGTGGTGCCCGACATAGTGAAACCCTAATTCACCTAAAACTTAACCTTGGACCTAATTAGCATGTGTTTGTGTTGGAAACCCTAATTAAGGTTTAGGAAACCCTAATCTTGGAGACTTTTGTTTGGGACTTGTCGAGACCCTTGTTTTGGGCCATTAGATGGGAATTATGAATTATATCCGACCACATTATATGACTGACCTAGTGGAGTGATGGGATTAATGGAGGGTTAAGTGTTCTTACTTAACCATAATCGTCATTTTATGTGAAACCCTAATTGTGTTAGGGTGTCAAGTTAAGACTGTCTCTTGGGCTTTGGTGCTTGGGTTATTAATGGGCCATCTGAGAACAAGTGTACGGACTAGGAAAAATTGAATGGGCTAGAGCGTAAGGCCCATGTAAGGGGATTGGGACCAATTTGGAAAATTGGGCCATAATGGGGCCTTGGTTGATTATTTGGCTTTTAGACCTCCAGAGTGTGAGTTTGGGCCTTAGTCTTGGACCAAGCTAGGTTAAGGGTAAAATGGTCTTTTTACCCTAAGTATGGATTTATGGTTATGCATTGGAACCCAATTGTTAATTGGGTGTTATTGTTGTTGGATAAGGTGTCTAAGTCCATAACTTATTTGGTATATACTTGACCCGACCGGCATGGTCCATTCGGGTTGCATCTCATCCAAACTATTTATGGATAATTTTATGAGAGTTATACACATATGTTTATTAATATGTTATAAGTTATAATATATTAATATGAAGTTATGTTATTTAATTAGTTTTAGTCTTAAATTAATTATGAATTAATTTAGAGATTAAAAGAAAGACTAATTAGATTATGGGCTATTGATTTTATATGGTGTGGGCTAACACTCATTTGTTACTGGGCTAGGCTTGTATGGAAGTCCATGGATGATCCAGGGAGCTTTTAACCCATGGATCCTTGGAAAAGGAAAAGACATGGGTTATTAGGGTTTCACCCTAACCATGCACACTATATAAGCATGCTTATGAAGCATGAAATGGAAACTAGTGAACTAGTGTGTGTAAGCTTGTGTGTGGCCGAAATTATACAAGTGTGTATACTCTCTCAAAGTTTTCCAAGAGTTTGTGGTGTTTTGTGATTCCATTTGAGGCATTCACACTATTGGTGCTTGGCCCTCAAACTCCTTAGAACCAAACTCATCAAAAGGTATGTAATCTCTTCTAAGTCTTTTATGTTGAAATGTTCCCCATGTCATGTTAGATAGGTTATAAACCTTGGAAAATTTATTATTTTGCATGTATTTAGACAAACATAGATCCAAGGTTTATTAGGGTTGCATGCACACTTAGGAAGTGTTAGATTTCTCAAAACCCCAACAGTGGTATCAGAGCCTAGGCTTGCTTGTTTGATACTTGATGCAAAATAGTTGAAAAAGTCGAAAAACTTGTTGTCTGACTGATGAACTCGCCGAGTCCATGTGTATCTTCAACCTACTCGTCGAGTAGGTTCATGCACTCGACGAGTAGGATCGACAGAGTGCATATTTTCGACTTTTGCTGCTGGAAATGGACTAGAAACATTACCCTAAACTGTTTTGATGTTTTAAAACTTATTTTAGTTGGTGTAATGGTTGTTCTAATCCATTTACAATAGCATATATCAAAATTCCATGATTTTATGTGTTCATATAATTCTTGAAATTTTGATGATCATGTTCATGTTCTTATGAATTTAGAAAATGATAGCAATTATTTGCTGAATTGTTTAGAACTAATTCTTGATCATTTATGTGTTTTATGGAGTCCATAATTTGTTCTCAGGTTATGGATTTCCAAAGGTCACTTTTATTTAACACACACTTAAAACACATAAGTTACATGAAAATGAAGAGTCTTCATGTTTATGAACCTTTAATTCATAAGTTATGAAATGAAGAGTTTTGCATAGTTACAAAACTTGCCCTCAAGTTTTGGAATTTGTAAAGTTTCACACACTTTAATAAACTTTAATTCCAACCCTTAGAGTTTTAATAGTTAAAATTCAACCCTTATACTATTTATAACATTAATGGTTAATTATTATATATATATGTATAAGAATAAGTCGTTTTACCGTTAGTAGGCCTCATTCACGAAGCCGGTCTATAAGGTGGGTATAAGGTTGTTGCCTATAAAATGGCGACTTAATGGGTGTCCATTCTCACCCACCGCTTGCTTGATCGGTGGAGGGTCGTTAGCCGAACGGGTAGAACAATGACTTTAAATCCTCATTAAAAGTATAATGATTATTATAAAGTAACTAAACTCCTTTTAATTCCCAATCTTAGTTACTTAAGGAAAAATGTGAACATGGTGCTAGTCCATGGAATTCACACTTTGTACCTTACCAAGTCGTTGGTGGAGCGTGTGTGGGTAACCGGCACACTAACTTGGACTAGTAAGGATCACGAAGGGTGACTTAACGTTTGTCATAGATCAATGGAGCGTGTGTGGGTAACCGGCACATTGATTAGGTGATAATATTAAGGGTACCAAGTGAATTAGCATGGTTATTCACACCTTGTTTTGTGATCCTCGGCATCCCAGTCACAAAATTTGAAGGGCACAATCGAGATTGAAACATGTCATTGAAAAGTTCAATGAATCTCAAAAGAATCTAGGAATTTCAAAATCCAATTAAACCTAATAATACATTTTGTTTTCATGGTGGAAATTGGTGAATCATCATTCACCTACCTTTCAAATATATTATTACTTAGATTACGACATCCCTCTTCTAAGTATAATATATTGTGATTGGGTCCTAGCCTTAATATTACATTTTGGTGTCTTATTAAGGATTCTATATATCTAATCTAAACTTGCTTTCTTCCTTCAGATGTCTTCCAACACTAATGCATCGGGTTCTAACCCAACTGGTTCTTTCTCTCTCATGAATCTTTGTGGGAGGGTCATCTTTGATGGTTCCAACTTCATGGATTGGATTAGGAACATCAGGATGGTTACTCGTTATGAGGACAAAGAATATGTCCTCGGTAAGGAGTTAAAAGAGCTTGATGAGTCTACTGCTACTCCTGAGGAGATCGCTGAATTCAGGACTCATGAGAGAGATGCTACTAAGGTGGCATGTATCATGATGGCCACGATGACAGCCGAGCTCCAAAAGTCATATGAAGATTTCTACCCTTTTGAGATGCATCAAGACCTGATGGAAAGGTACCATCAGAGTGCTCGTCAGGAGCGGTATGAAATAATCTCCTCCATAATAACTACCCGCATGAAGGACGGTGAATCCGTCACGGCCCACATGCAAAAGATGCAAAGGTATGTGGACCGTTTGTTGAAGCTGAATGTAAACATCCCTGAGGAGTTGGCAATTGAAATCATTTTGCACTCCTTACCTTCTTGTTATGACCATTTTCGTATGACATATCATATGAACAAGGAGGAAGTTACCCTCAGCAAGCTTCAAGGACTCTTGAAGACCGCGGAATCCGGTCTTAAGGGTAAGGCGGTTGTTACCTCTGCTACTCCTACTCCAACATCTACCCCTGTTTTGGCAATCAGGAAAGGCAAAGGGAAAAAGAGGAAGCACCATTCGAAGGGTACCAAGGGAAAGTTTCTTGAAGGCTCCTCATCGAAGACCAAGAGCGGTTCTGTCACTCCTTCTGTCATTCCCAAGGATGTTGAATGCTTTTATTGCCATGAAAAGGCACACTGGAAGTGAAACTGCCCTAAGTACTTGCAGGATCTAAAGGATGGGAAAGTGAAACCCACCCATGCAGGTATTTACACTATATTGTCTAATTACTCAACATATTATAACTCTTGGGTGCTTGATACAGGATGTGGTATTCACATATGTTCTGATTTGCAGGGCCTAAGAAGAAGTGAGAATGTGGAGCACGGGAAGATAAACTTGATCATGGGGAATAGGAAGGCTTCACCTGTTTCCAAGATTGGAGTTTATACTTTGTTGCTTAATAATGGGTTAAAATTAGATTTGAATAAATGTGTACTCGTCTGATATGGCGAGGAATATTATTTCTTTTCATGCTTTGTACAAACAAGGTTTTACCTTTTCGTTTGATAATGAATGTGGTGGTATTAATGCTTTCTTTAATAATGTGTTTTATTTTAAAGCATTACCTTGTGATGGTGTGTATGAAACTGTGTCGATTGTAGACAACCTAGGAAATAATGTGTTGTATATTGATTCTTCTACTAGCCTAGATAAAGCATCATTGTGGCATTGTCATCTTGGACATGTAAACAAGAAACGCATAGGCCAACTCCAAAAGAGTGGAGTCTTGGAATCATTTGACCTTAAATCGGATGATAGTTGTGAATCTTGTCTACTTGGAAAGATGACAAAATCACCCTTCACTGGAACTTGTGAGAAGGGTGAGGGTTTGTTGGACCTAATACATACTGATGTATGTGGGCCATTCAAAACCGGCACAAGGGATGTTAATCGGTATTATGTGACTTTCATTGATGATTTTAGTAGATACGGATATGTCTACTTAATCAAACATAAGTCATAAACCTTTGAAAGGTTTAAGGAATTCAAACAGGAAGTAGAAAATCAATTGGGCAGGAACATTAAGATGCTTCGATCTGATCGAGGTGGTGAGTATCTTAGTACCGAGTTCCTTGACTATCTTAAGGAGTGTGGGATTGTCTCACAATTGACTCTTCCCAGGACACCACAGCTGAATGGTGTAGCTGAGAGGCGTAATCAAACCTTGTTGGACATGGTTCGCTCTATGATGAGTCGAGTTTCGTTACCAATCTCTTTTTGGGGGTATGCCTTAGAGACTGCCGCCCATATCCTCAATCTAGTCCCTACAAAGAAGGTTACCAAAACACCTCATGAGATGTGGGCTGGGAAGATTCCCAATTTAGATCACATCAAGATTTGGGGTTGCGATGCTTTCGTGAGGCGTGAGACTCAAGATAAGCTCGAACCCCGAAGTGAAAGGTGTATTTTCATCGGCTACCCACAGAAATCCTTCGGTTACCTCTTCTACAGACCCAGTGAGAATGTGGTATTTATAGCACGAAGAGGGGTCTTTCGTGAGAGAGAATTTATAAGCCAAGGAAACAGTGGGAGGCAAATTGATCTTGAAGAAATTCAAGAATCAATTGGTAAAGGAACCTCAAACACTAACAATCAACCTGAGGAGGAAACTCCTGTTGATCCAGCTGACGAGTCTGTACCTCCGAGGCGTTCTACACGGGTTAGAAACACACCTTCGTTTTATTATGGATTTCATATTACTACGGAAGGTGATACGTTTATCAGTGATAGTACATTGGTAAATTTGGATGAACCTAGCAGTGTCAAGGAAGCCATGGTAGGCCCAGAGTCTGCCAAATGGAAGGAGGCTATGGACAGCAAGATGCAGTCCAAGTATGACAATCAAGTTTGGAACTTGGTTGACAATGTACCAGGCCGTAAAACAGTTGGGTGCAAATGGATCTTCAAGAAGAAGACCGACATGGAAGGAAAAGTGCATACTTATAAGGCTCGACTGGTTGCGAAAGGTTTTACTCAAACTCAAGGTATTGATTATGATGAAACCTTCTCGTCGGTGGCAAAGGTTAAGTCTATTAGGGTTATGTTAGCCATTGCCGCATTTCATGATTATGAAATATGGCAAATGGATGTCAAAACCGCTTTCCTTAATGGAAAGTTGGCTGAGGATGTGTACATGAATCAGCCAGAGGGTTTTGTCAGTGCAGAGTACCCTAATAGAGTATGCAAGCTTGAGAAATCCATTTATGGATTAAAACAAGCATCTCGTAGCTGGAATCTTTGTTTTGATGAGAAGGTAAAAGAGTTTGGCTTCTCGAGAAGCGAAGATGAGTCTTGCGTGTATGTCAGAGCTAGTGGGAGTATAGTTAGCTTCTTGGTACTGTATGTGGATGACATACTACTTATAGGAAATGACATCCCAACCTTGCAGGAGGTTAAGTCCTGGCTTGGGAAGTGCTTTGCTATGAAGGACCTAGGGGAGGCTGCCTATATCCTAGGGATAAGGATATTAAGAGAAAGGAGTAGAAGACTTATTGGACTTAGTCAGAGTACCTACTTGGATAAGGTGTTAAAAAGGTTCAACATGGAGAATTCCAAGAAAGGAGATTTACCGATCCAAAGCAATGCCAAACTGAGTAAGACTCAAAGTCCGAGTACAGAGGCAGAGATAGCTGATATGAGCCAACTACCGTATGCTTCCACTGTTGGCTCGATCATGTATGCTATGACTTGTACCCGACCTGATGTGGCCTTTGCTTTGAGCATGGTCAGCAGGTATTAGGGGAACCCTGGCAAGGCTCATTGGACCGCGGTAAAGAACATTCTCAAGTACCTGCGGAGGACTAAGGATTGGATCCTTACCCTTGGTGGGAGTGATGACTTGAGAGTATTAGGGTATAGTGATGCTAGTTTTCAGACTGATAGGGATAACTTCCGCTCTCAGTCAGGCTGGATCTTTACCTTAAATGGAGGGGCAATTTCTTGGAAGAGTTCCAAGCAGGAGACGGTGGCTGATTCGACTTGTGAATCAGAGTATATAGCAGCGAGTGAAGCAGCGAAGGAGGCGATATGGCTGAAGAACTTCATCGGAGACTTTGGAGTTGTACCAGCTATTAAGGAACCTATGGAGATTTTCTGTGACAACAATAGTGCGGTTGCCTTAGCCAAGGAACCAAGAGATCATGGCAGATCCTGACACATTGACAGAAAATATCACTTCATAAGACACAAGATTGAAGAAGGACTCCTCGTGGCAAGGAGGATATCGTCGGATGAGAATCCTGCAGATCCCCATACGAAGGGACTGATGAGGGTTAAGCATTTTCAGCATGCGAGGCGCATCGGGCTGAGGGACGATATTAGGTTTACAGATTAGATAGTTTTCCTGAAACTTGTAAAATGTAATCGACGTTTGATGATGAATAAAATTTGTGATTTATTTATGAGTAAAGTGTTACTGTCATTGTCAATTATTTACTATTGTTTCAGTTTTGTATGTTTTGACTTCCAGAATAATTAATTTTTTCAAACCTCCACAATCGATCATACGTCGGAAGTAGGTATGAATCAAGATTGTCATGAATTGGGTTTGTAGATGGCTAAAGGTGTTTAGACATGGCAATGGTTGCTGCAACATTCATGAGTACTCATAGGTTATGAGTATTGGTATAAACCCACGCTCACTTGTATCACTTCATGGAATTTATCTCGAGTGATCGTGAAACGATAATATCATATAAATCTTCAAACCTAGAGATACGAGTTGTTACCTATAAGTTGGTTGAGCATTGATTGCACGTAAACGCATCAGTAACTTGATGTTATAAAACGTGCCTTTGTGTACAATTCAATAAGTAGTAGAACAAGCATGTCAGTCGAAGTTTATCTGTTCCTTCTAGAAATAGAAGCGATATCTGGGCCCCTCGATGATTTTGTGTTGACCCATGTACCGGGCCCGGTCATAACTAAACCGATGTGTTCAGTAAAGTTCTTTGTCAAACAAATCGGAAAATCAAGAAACAACTGCTAAACAATAAGCAAGACAGAGTTCCATGTGTTTTTCCGACTGATATCATGAGAACAGAGGATTATGTGATCACTTGTCTTAAAAATGGCGCTTCATAGTTCGACGGAGTTTTCGAGAGCTACGATTGCTGGTTGGTTCTTGAAGTTATATAGGCAAATACAGTTATTAGACTTATCCAAGTGGGAGTCTGTTGGATAAGGTGTCTAAGTCCATAACTTATTTGGTATATACTTGACCCGACCGGCATGGTCCATTTGGGTTGCATCTCATCCAAACTATTTATGGATAATTTTATGAGAGTTATACACATATGTTTATTAATATGTTATAAGTTATAATATATTAATATGAAGTTATTTTATTTAATTAGTTTTAGTCTTAAATTAATTATGAATTAATTTACAGATTAAAAGAAAGAATAATTAGATTATGGGCTATTGATTTTATATGGTGTGGGCTAACACTCATTTGTTAATGGGCTAGGCTTGTATGGAAGTCCATGGATGATCCATGGAGCTTTTAACCCATGGATCCTTGGAAAGGAAAAGACATGGGTTATTAGGGTTTCACCCTAACCATGCACACTATATAAGCATGATTATGAAGCATGAAATGGAAACTAGTGAACTAGTGTGTGTAAGCTTGTGTGTGGCCGAAATTATACAAGTGTGTATACTCTCTCAAAGTTTTCCAAGAGTTTGGGATGTTTTGTGATTCCATTTGAGGCATTCACACTATTGGTGCTTGGCCCTCAAACTCCTTAGAACCAAACTCATCAAAAGGTATGTAATCTCTTCTAAGTCTTTTATGTTGAAATGTTCCCCATGCCATGTTAGATAGGTTATAAACCTTAGAAAATTTATTATTTTGCATGTATTTAGACAAACATAGATCCAAGGTTTATTAGGGTTGCATGCACACTTAGGAAGTGTTAGATTGCTCAAAACCCAACAATTGTGATGTTGATAGTTTGGGGGCATGTCATCCAACAACCAAAGATTTATCTGCGGGACTTCAGCAGTGCGATGTGAGTCCCCTTACTGTGTTTAGCGGGTCGAAGGCACCAAGGTTGTCCCTTTATCTATTGCATAATATGATGGTTGTTTGTGTGATAATTATCATTGTTCACACATTGCTTGATGATGATGTGATTTATATATGTTATTATATGGTAGTGGTAAGGAGTGAAGTATACATCGTAACTGGTTGAAATAGACCGGAGGGTAGGTTAGACACCCAGATATGCCTGACAATATGTTTGTGTTGTTATTATGTGGTAGTGGTAAGGGGTGAAATAGACCCTATAACCGGATAAAATAGACCGGAGGGTAGGTCAGGCACCCAAATTGATGGGTTTTGAGCGTAATAACATTATGTGTGATCATGCAACCCTAATTGCTTGGATCTAAGTTTTTCTCTAGTTATACATGCAAATAGAAGTTCCAAAGCAATAACCCTCATACTAGCATACAATTTTCGAAATCAATATGAAACTAGGGTTAGAATGTTACCTTGCTTGTTATCTCGTAATAACAAGGATTCCATGGATGATCTTGACTCTTGAAAGCTTTAGTGCCCAAAGTATTGCACCTCTCATGGAGTCACAAACACCAAAAGCAAAGGATGAGAGTGAGAGTGAGAGAGAGAGAGAGAGAGAGAGAAAGGGCATAAATTTGGCTAGGGTTTCTCTTCGGAAGCAATTGTCGATTTTGGGTGGTCGGGGTTCCTTATATAGTTGTGGCTGCTAGGATTTTCAGGTGGAAACCCTAATCCTTGCTTAGGCTCCAAGCAGCCCATGAACCCACCTTCTAGAAGGCCTTGGACGATTTCTATAGGGCCTCCTATAGATTTTGTTCAACCCTTTCCAAGGGAGTCTAGCAGCCCATTTTGAAACTATCAATAATTTGCAAAACTAGTCCCCGTGCTTTTAATTAGTTCCTTTAATCCTAAAATTAATACCAAAATAATTTCTGATTAAATACTAATTAAATAATATGATTTCTAAGTAATATATTATTCTTATAATATATTAATAATCATTAAATAACCTCTCTCTTCAAAAGACATCTTGTCAAGTTGCTATGGTGAAGGAAACTCAAAAGGACCATGCTTTTATCAAATCACCAATTATAGTAATGGGCTTAGACACCTAATCCAACAGTCTCCCACATGTATAAGTTTGATAACTATAACTGCATGTATGACTTCAGAATCTGATTAGCAATCGTAGCTTTCAAAAGTCGTTGTCAAACTCAGACCTAGTCAATGATGGATCCATTAGATAAGGGATCATAGAATCCTCCACTCTGCAATATATCGTGTAGACAAAGACATGGAATAGAAACATTCTCAATTTCCAACAGTTTGTTTCTCAATTCCAGATTTGTATGACATAGAACTTTATTGAACACATCAATTCAGTCCTGACCGGGCCTGGCACGTCGTGAGTTCGTCATCGCCAACGAAAGCTATCTACTTTCTGTAGAAATCGGTCCAATACAATGTTCTTGCGCAACACGCAGACATTTGCCTAGTATACTTATAAAGGAAACATTTTTCCTTTCACCACATTCATTTGAAACTCCCATCTATTTTTCCTTTCACCGCATTCATTTGAAACTCCCGTGACTTTTCAATTTCTTTCTAATAATAATTATAATTTGGTTAATTAGGTTAAATAAATATCAAACCTAAAGTGTAATCATATATAAACTAAATTTCAATTTTAAAATAATATCTTTACTTCTATTTATAAAGTTATGTTTTTTAACTTTTAACATATTATACTTAATTTATTAGGTTTAATATATTATTGGATGTAAACCATTATCATTTTAAAGATACAATTTTGGAACAATTTGTATAAAATACTTATAAAGGAAGTATTTTTCCTTTCACCACATTCATTTGAAACTCCCAGGACTTTTCAATTTCTTTCTAATAATAATTATAATTTGGTTAAATAAATATCAAACCTAAAGTGTAATAATATATATACTAAATTTCAATATTTAAATAATATATTTACTTCTATTTATAAAGTTATGTTTTTATATTTAACTTTTAACATATTATACTTAATTTATTAGTTTTAATATATTGTTAGATGTAAACCATTATCATTTTAAAGATACAATTTTGGAATAATTTGTATAAAATACTTAAATTATTAATATAAATATAACATTACAGGGTCAACTTAAATATAAATTTTAGTTTAACTTAAACAACCCAAAAAATATTTTGTAAATAGTTAAAAATGATAAATTTTAGTGTCTTTCTAATAATGATTATTAGTTGGGTAATAAGGTTAAATAAATATCAAACGTAAAGTGTAGTCATAAATAAACTAAATTTTAATTTTAAAATAATATCTCTACTTCTACTTATGTATTTAACTTTTAACATATTATACTTAATTTATTAAATTTAATATGTTGTTATATGTAAACCATTATCAGTTTAAAGCTACAACTTTTGAACAGTTTGGACAAAATACTTCAATTGTTAACTTAAATATAACATTACAATGTTAACTTAAATATAAATTTCAGTTTCACTTAAAAAATCAAAGAATATTTGTAAATAGTTAAAAGTGATAAATTGTAGTGATAAATACAAAAACTAAATTATAATAATAATTTAACTAAAATATTTCCTAAATATATTTTTATAATCGTTAAAAGTTTTCAAAAAAGTATCTTAAAATAACTTACAATAACAATAGTTAAAAATAACTCTATATAAATGATTATATTGTTACCTTTGAAGTCAAAAAATATTATTTGATGTTTTAAATAATTATAATGATAGAAATTAAAATATTAAGCAAATAAATTTTAAAAAATTAGTTAACAATAAAAACAACTATAAATAACATTAAACCATATATTATATTTAATTTTATTCATGTGTAACTCGCGGGTAGATGTCATTCAAGCGATTGAGAATATGAAGTTATAATAGATGTATATATTATCATATAATTCAAAATAATCAATATATTATATCAACTAGATAGGTGTTTTAGCGTATTACAATGTCAATTTAAATATAAATTTTATTTTCATTTAAAAAACCAAAGAATATTCTGTAAATAGTTAAAAGTTATAAATTGTAGTTATAAATGCAAAAACTAAATTGTAATCTCAAGTTAAATCAATTGTTTTCTAAAGATATATTTATAGTCGTTAAAAGTTTCCAAATATAACTTAAAATAACTTATAATAACAATAGTTAAAATAACTCTATATAAATGATTATATTTTCACCTTTAAAATCAAAAAATAATGTTTGATGTTTTAAATAATTATAATGATAGTAATTAAAAAATTAAGCAAGTAAATTTTAAAAAATTAATTAAGAATAACAACAACTATAAATAGCATTAAACCATATATTATCTTTAAATTTTTTCATGTGTAACTTGCGGGTAAAAATTATTCAAACGATTGAGATTATAAAATTATAATAGATGTTTATACTATCATAGAATTCAAAATAATCAATATATTATATCAATTTAGTATAAAAGTTGTTATATCAAATTTAACAACAACGTTATTGTTATATTTAAAAAAACATATATTTGTAAAGATTTGAATTATATAAGTGTTTCTGCGCAACGCGGGCATTCGCCTAGTGTGTGTGTGTATATATATATATAACCAAAATCAACTTTAATAATATTTCGAACAAAAAGCAGTTTATGGTAAAATTTGTTGATAAAAATAATACTACTTCTTTTCCCATTTCACGAATATTATTGTTTAACAATATGCAATCCATACACGTTATTTGATTGTTAGCCATAAAGTTTAATTATTGTTTGATAAAATTGTTGAAAATGTTATTTGTTTTTTATTACAATCTCATATTTATTTTATTAAGTAAGTAGTGAAGGGTATATTGTGTAAGTATGTATTCTATAAGGATTAAAGGTGTATATAGGTTGTATCTGTTGAAATATCGCGGGTTGTATCTGGATCAAGTATGGGTCGGATTGTGTTCGTGGTTTTTTATCCGAGATATAAATAGGTGGAAGATGGTTCTAGACTTCATTAGTTGAAGAGATAAACAGATTGAATCAAGGGTTTTCTCTCGTTCTTTGTATCTAGTTCTTATCTCTCGAGAGTTCTGTGTGTTTAGTTTTGTTGGCAAATGTAATCAGTTTTCTTTTATTTTTAGTTGATTAGAAATAGATTAGGTTGAGTGTTCATCTGAGTGATTTTGTAGTGAGTTTTGATTTGTAAGTAAATTGAAAACCACCTGTTTCTTAATCCTCAAATGATATGAGAAATGGTGATGTTGGGAAATTTGTCTTGTGAGTTTTTTAACATGGTATCAGAGCTTAAGGCTCGTCTTCGTTGATCCTGACGGACGCTTCTTGTACGACTTCTCGTGCTGCTACCTTTGACGATCTGTGACGATCTGTGAAAGGTATACTTCTCTCTTCCTTTTTTGCGACTGAACGAGTTCAGTTTAAGGTTTTTTTCTTCTTTATTTTTTTCTTAGATCTAGAATCTAGCTGTTGAGATCTTGGTACTGCGAGATTCTTTTGGTTTAATCTTTCAGGTATATTTGTGATTCAAGATCTCACCAAGTGTTGCTGTAAAGAAGTCTAAAACTCTCCAACGCAATCGATCAATCCCTATTAATCTGAAATAATCCTCGAGGGGTCAGATTTCATCACTGATAAACCCTTGTAGGAAACGGATTAAGGGAGTCGATACAGTCTTTCTTGTTTACCTACTGCACTGTGAGAGTTTCTCGTTCCCTTCTTTTTTCTTAGCTGTAGATCTGGTGGTTTTTGATGGTTGAATACATCTGTTATTTGTTGGTTGCTTCTTGAAGCTATCTTTGTTTTTTTTCCTCTTCACACTGTGTTGATTGTCTTGGGCCCCGACATACTGTGGTGACCATCTGGACTTTTAGTCAACACTAGTGGTGTTCTTTGTTCTTGATCTGTTTTGTTATTTGGATCTTTGACTGTTTTGTGACTTACTATGGCTGGTGAAACGTCTGATCGGAGTGGTGTCCCTAAGGAAACTTCCGTAGATTTTGATGATCCTTTATATGTTCATCCTTCTGATAATACTGTAACATCCATTATAACTGTTAAACTAACTGGTAATGAGAATTATCGATTGTGGCGTAGTGCTATGTCTAGAGGTCTTAAAGCTAGAAATAAATTGGGCTTTGTGGATGGTACTATTACTCTTGAAAATACTGAGAAATCTAAAGCCTCTAAATGGGAACGTGTAAATGCTGTTGTCTGTAACTGGATTCTAGGATCAATTTCTGATACTATATATGCTAGCCATGTGTATTCAGATAATGCTAAAGATATTTGGGATGAATTATTTGAAACGTATAATAAATCTGATGGATCTGTAATTTTTAACATTCATCAGCAGATCAACACACTAAAACAAAATGGTTCTTCTCTGTCTGATTATTTTAGTAAACTAGATTCCTTGTGGAAGGAGTTTGATGGGTTGACTAGTTTAACTGAGTGTGTATGTGAGGCAGCTACAAAACTTAATGATCATTCAAAGTTGATGAAGCTAATGCAATTTCTTAGTGGGCTTGATGATGTTTATAATCAAGTCAAGAGTCACATTCTTTTGATGGAACCTTTACCTAATGTAAAATCTGCCTTCTCTATTCTTTCTAGAGAGGAGTCTCTTCAAAAGAATGGGTCTCTTGGGTCTACTATTTCTTCTTCAAAACCACAAGTTTCTGTGTTTAATAGCAGAATAAATGATTCTAAACGAGGGCAAAATCAAGTTAGGTTTAAAAATCAAGGATTACAATGCAAACATTGTAATCTTAAAGGTCACACGATAGAAAGGTGTTATAAACTAATTGGTTATCCATAGGATTTCAAATTTAAAAATGAAAATAATAATCAAAACAAATCTGTTTCTGTAAATTCTTCTTCAACTAGTGCTAACAATAGCAAGTCTGGTTCTTCTGAGTCTGGTCTTGGGAGTGATGTTCATTTTCTCACTGGTGAACAATATTCTAAGTTTTTGCGTCTTATTAGTGAGAATTCTGCTTGTGATGATGTGCCTGCTACTGCAAATATGGCAGGTATGTCTGTGTTTCAGTGTTGTAATTCTTTTCTTAGTTCGAATGATTCTCAAAGCTGGATTGTTGATTCAGGAGCTAATCAACATATGATAGCTTCTGAGTCTCAACTTAAAGATGTTATAAACGTGTCTAAACTTAATCTATCTGTTAAACATCCTAATGGTTCATCAGCTTCTATAAATAAAATAGGGAATCTTCAATTGTCCTCACATCTTACCTTATTTGATGTCTTTGTTGTTCCTGATTTCAATGTTAATCTTTTGTCTGTTCATAAACTTTGTAAAGATAGTGGCTGTGAGGTTGTTTTTTCTAAACATACTTGTAAAATCCAGGATTCACTATCAAAGAAGATGGTGGAGAATGGTAGAGAGTCTGGGGGATTATACTATCTTGATTGTGTTCCCTCAGGTATTTCAACACATAATGTGTCTAAATGTTATGTTTCTAAATTGACATGGCATAGTAGACTTGGTCATCCAGCAGACCAAGCTTTAATATCTTTAAAAGGTGCACTAAAACTTGGAAATGAATCTCTTCCTCCTTGTGATGTTTGTCATAGATCAAAACAAACTAGAGAATCTTTTCCACATAGTCAACATACATCAACCAAGTTAGGTGAACTGGTTCACATAGATGTGTGGGGTCCTTATAGGCTTGCTTCTGTTGAGGGGTTTAAGTATTTCCTGACTATTGTGGATGATTTTACTAGGGCCACTTGGGTATTTCTTTTAAAATCTAAAATTGAGGTTTTTGATTGTTTTAAATCTTTTGTTAATATTCTGTTAAATCAGTTTAATGTTAGTGTTAAAATAGTACGTTCAGATAATGGTACAGAGTTTGTTAACAATCAAATGAAGTATTTTTGCTTTGAAAAAGGTATAATACATCAAACTTCTTGTGCTTATACTCCACAACAGAATGGAGTTGTGGAGAGAAAGCATATGCATATCCTTAATGTTGCTCGATCTCTTTTATTTCAATCAGGAGTCCCCATTAAGTATTGGGGAGATGCTGTTTTGACTTCTGTTTTTTTAATAAATAGAATGCCTACTTCTGTTTTAAATGGTCATTCACCTTATGAGCTTGTTTTTCAAAGAACTCCTAGTTTTGATTATTTAAGAGTGTTTGGTTGTTTATGTTTTGCTGCAAAGCCAAATGTTTCTGATAAATTGTCTGAACGTGCTGAAAAATGTATTTTTTTTGGATATTGTTCTGATAAAAAGGCTTATAAACTACTTAGTTTGGATACTAATTCTTCTTTTGTATCCAGGGATGTGAAGTTTTATGAATCTGTTTTTCCATACAAGCTGAAATCAATATCTGTTGATAAAGTTTCAAATATTTTTGGCCCTAGTGATCTCTTGTCCTATGATGAATTTGATAATAATAAATATATAAATGATTATATTAATCTTGATGAGCTGAGAGTAGAGTCTCAGTTGGATGGTGCTGATGCAGCCATTGGTTTGGATGATGGTGATTCCAGTAGTTTTATCAACCCTGGTGGCGGGGCAATTGTGCCTCCTTCTGATACGTCTGTTCCCTCTTCTTCAAGTGTATCTGAGGAAAGTAGTCAGTCAGTCTTAACCCCTTCTTTGGATCAGCCTATAGGTGTCTCTAGGTCTAGGCGTGAGTCTCATATGCCTGTTAGGTTTTCTGATTATATTGTTGAAGGTAAGTATAAATATGGTGTTGAAAGGTCTGTTAACTATTCTTGTCTTGATTCTGAAACTAAGTGCTTTATTTCTAATCTTGATAAAACTGTTGAACCTAAAAATCATGGTGAAGCTTTTTCTGATCCAAATTGGATTAGAGCAATGAATGATGAAATGGAAGCACTTCATCGTAATAATACATGGGAGATAACTGAGTTGCCTAAAAATAGAAAGCCAATTGGATGTAAATGGGTTTATAAGATTAAATATAAGTCAAATGGTGAAATAGATAGATATAAAGCACGTTTAGTTGCTAAAGGTTATAATCAAAGAGAGGGGATTGATTTTGAAGAAACCTTTTCTCCTGTTGCAAAAATTGTAACAGTTCGTATTGTTATATCTCTTTTTGTTCATTATTCTTGGTCTTTATATCAATTGGATATTAATAATGCTTTCTTATATGGGGATCTCACTGAAGATGTTTATATGTCACTTCCACCTGGTTATTATTCTAGTAATGATACTAGAGTGTGTAAGCTTACTAAGTCCTTGTATGGACTGAAACAGGCTCCTAGGAAATGGAATGAGAAGCTTTGTGCTTCTTTTTTTATGTTTGGTTTTAAACAAAGTATAAGTGATTATTCATTATTCATTAGAAAAGTTGAAGATTCAATAACTGTATTGCTAGTGTATGTTGATGATATTATTTTAACTGGAAATAATGAAGTTGAATTAAAAAAGGTAAAGTCTTTCATGAGTAGTCAATTTTTAATCAAAGATCTTGGAACACTTAAATATTTTTAGGGATTGAAGTAGTTAAGTTTGACAATGGTTTATGTTTAAACCAAAGAAAATATTGTCTTGAATTATCGCATGAATATGGTATGCTTGGGTGTAAACCTGTAACCACACCTTTAGAAACAAATTTTGTTATAAATTCTGATAATTATGATGGGAAAAATGAGTTGTTGGAAAATAAAACTGAGTTTCAAAAACTAATAGGTAAACTTATTTATCTCACTGTTACTAGACCTGATATTTCATATGCAGTTCAGGTCCTTAGTCAATATATGCATAGTCCTAGAAAGTTACATTTAAATATTGCTTTTAGGTTATTAAGGTATTTGAAAAATAGCCCTGGAAAGGGAATTGCTTTAACCAGGTCAAGTGGATTGGAATTAAAAGGTTTTGTGGATGCAGATTGGGCTAAATGTTTAGCCACAAGAAGGTCTGTATCTGGTTATATGGTATATCTTAATAATTGCCTTATTTCTTGGAAAAGTAAGAAGCAGTCTACTGTATCCAGGTCTTCTACTGAATCTGAATATAGGGCTCTTGGCTCTATCACATGTGAGATAATTTGGATTTTAAAAATTCTGTTTGAACTTGAGGTTAAAAATCTTATTCCTGCTTCTGTTTTTTGTGATAATAGTTCTACAATTAAATTGGCTCTTAATCCTGTGTTTCATGAAAGGACAAAACACTTTGAGATAGATCTACATTTTGTTAGAGAAAAAATTTCTAGTGGTGTTTTAAAACTTGAAAAAATTGGTTCTGATGAACAAAATGCAGATATACTGACAAAGTCTTTGAGTGTAAAACAACATGAATTTTTGTCTAATAAAATGGGTCTTATAGATATTTTCAAAAAATAAATATTTCGATTGAGGGGGGATGTTGAAAATGTTATTTGTTTTTTATTACAATCTCATATTTATTTTATTAAGTAAGTAGTGAAGGGTATATTGTGTAAGTATGTATTCTATAAGGATTAAAGGTGTATATAGGTTGTATCTGTTGAAATCTCGCGGGTTGTATCTGGATCAAGTATGGGTCGGATTGTGTTCGTGGTTTTTTATCCGAGATATAAATAGGTGGAAGATGGTTCTGTACTTCATTAGTTGAAGAGATAAACAGATTGAATCAAGGGTTTTCTCTCGTTCTTTGTATCTAGTTCTTATCTCTCGAGAGTTCTGTGTGTTTAGTTTTGTTGGCAGATGTAATCAGTTTTCTTTTATTTTTAGTTGATTAGAAATAGATTAGGTTGAGTGTTCATCTGAGTGATTTTGTAGTGAGTTTTGATTTGTAAGTAAATTGAAAACCACCTGTTTCTTAATCCTCAAATGATATGAGAAATGGTGATGTTGGGAAATTTGTCTTGTGAGTTTTTTAACAAAAATGAAAATAGATAGATGTCACAATACAACTATTAATAACATCAATTTGTTGGTAAATTTCATGGGACCTAAAACTATTATTATATACTCAAAGGGATATTGTATTATGTTTAGATTATTCAATATTGTATAAAATAGGAGAATCATTGTAATTATAAGGACTCGTATAAAGAACGAGGTATACATGATAAATATAATATTTATTCATGTTATACCCCTTTAGACAAAGTGGGAAGAGATTGGATGCTCAACATAAATTGGGAACGAGTAAGGAATGTCGAGGCGACCCTTTGGTGAATATATTGACATATTGATGCTCCAAGAGGATATTAAATACTCGATTAGTCACGACTTTAACTTTTTCATGAAAAAACTATATGTAAATTTCAATATGTTTGGTTCGGTTGTCTGGATCGGGTTTCCCAAAAGGTAGATAAATGAAATATTGTCAAAATAAACGAAGATGCCATGCTTGTTTTGTTAGTGGAGCTTAAGGAGGATATTACATAGTCAACTTGTTTTAGTGACAACATTTGTAACGCCACGATATCCCGCTTCAAGGTGGTCGTTTAATATTTAGAGAACTAAGAGTTTATGTTGTCTATAAGGAATACACATTAGCATGATGAAGATCATTGAGAGTCGGGGCAACCGATCCAATCTGCATTAGGATAAACAGTCATGAAGTGGTTTCTTATCCCCAAAAGTGTAGGCCAACATCCAATGTGCCCTTGATATAGAGCATGACATTTTTGAGAAAATATGAAGTAAAAAGTATAGACCATCATCCAAAGTGCCCTTAATAAAGATCAAGCCATTTTTAAGAAGTGTGAAGTATGGCTCATAGGTGTGTGCATGAAGAGGCACATATATTAAGCAACATAGGTGATATCAAGATGTAATGGGAAGTGCTAAAGCTCCCTAGCCATGTCGTGGTAGAACATAACATCTTTAACCCATATGTAGAACTTTAGCATAAATGATTTATTAGTGGGAGTGGGATGTAGAATTTCAAGATGTTAGGTTAGCTCGGGTGAGGATATATTAAGCATACTAGGTTCGGGAAAGAAACAATTTGTTGTAATATTGAGTGATGAGAAAGTGATGAATGATTCAACATATATCATCGTAAACTCACAAGGCAATATATAATATAAGATAATAGACAAGTGCATGGGGTCATAGTGATAATGTCATCAACATATAGAAGGAGACAATATATGTTAATGATTAGTACCCCTCGATGCAAATAATAAAACACCACATAAATTGTTTTAAACCCCTTCTAAAGGCACAAATGTTATGGATACGGTTTGCTCGAGGCCTAGTAAATCAACATTCATAAGATGGTGCATACAATCTTGGAAAGTTCGTCATAAATAATGTATTTTTGAGGTCCAAGTCCAACTAGGTTTGGCAACGAGTACAAGTTATCGGGTTTCGTGTTCCACATCCTCATACCCGAATCCCCATCCCCATTGCCATCGAGGATTAAAATTCTATCATCATCCTCATCCCCAATGGGTAATCGGGTATTTTTTTTCTCCATTACAAAGTTTTGCATTTTTATGAAATATAACGTATAGTTACATATTAACCAACAAAACAAAAACTAATATAAATAATATAAAGCACTATAATCACCGAATCTATTCAAACATGAACAATGACATTCAAGTTTACAAATTAAACCATTTGTTGCAAAAAAAAAAAAAAAAAAAAAAAAAAAACACTTCCAAAATTTACAAGTTTGATTTTTGAAAAACCTTACTATGACTCCTCACTTACTTATGCTTATGCATTATGATTTATGGATCGATTAAAAATAAAAACATAAATAATACTATACATCGGATACCCATCGGGGTCGGTTTTGGGTACAGGTATGTCGCATATGTAGAACTAGGGATGAAAGTGGATCCGAACCCGTACCGAATGGACCCAGACCTGGAAAACCCGGAACCGATTAACGGAATTTTATAGAACCAGAAACCGGACATGTATAGAGGAACCGGTTTCGGTTTGGTTCCGGGTACGGTATCGGGTAAAGTAGGATTAGAACTGAAAAACCCGGAAACATTAAAGTGGATAGGTTGGAACCGGATAAAGTGGGTTTAGAACCGGAATTTTTTGGCAATTACTTACTACTTAGTGAGTTAAACTTTGAAAATTTTCATATTAATATCCCGAATTCAAGGGATTGTAAGTTATTGAATATGAAACCAAAATTGACAAAATTATAGTCAAAACTCATGTACAAACTCTAAAATACACTCCGGAGAAAACCGTATGTCAATCCGACTTTAAACGAATGATATATGCATGTGTTAATGTTTTCACATAATACAAAGTACAAAAACAAATAGCTAAAAAGTTGAAAATTTTCAACTTTGATATCTCAACTTCGGGGGACTATAAGTTATTGAATATTAAACCAAAATCATGTACAAACTATAAGCTACAAGTTGAAAAAAAAAATTGCATATCAATTTGACTTCAAGCGAATAAGATATGCACGTTTTAAAACTTTCACATAATACAAAAAATCTGAAAAAAATAAAAACTTCCAGCTTTGATATCTCGACTTTGGGGGCTGTAAATCCATTAATATAAAACTAAAAATAATAAATTTATAGTCTAAAATCATGTATAAACTCTAAACTACACATTGAAAAAAACCGTGTGTCAATCGGACTTAAAACAAATAAGATATGCATGTTTTAAACATTTCACAGAAACCGGTTCCGGCTCCTAAAAGTGGTTCTGATTCCTAACATCGGTTCCGGTTCTTAGACCCGGTTTACCAGGACCCGATGGACCCAAACCCAGATTACCCGAAACCCGGATAAAGCCAATTTTTAAACCAGAAACTGAAACCGGTTCTATATATTTTGGTTCGATTTTCCGATTTTAAAGCTCATCCCGATGTAGAACCATCCCCATCCACATCCTCGATTTTTGCATTCGGGTAATACCCATTCCGGTCCCCATCAGGGATTTACCCGGTCAAATCGGGTTAGGGTTTCGGTTATCCATCGGGTACGAGTGTTTTTGTCATCTCTACATCCAACTAAGTGATGAATCAATCAAAAACCTAAGATTACCTAGACAATGTGAATAGTGGTGACTTTGACCACCACGTTAGATGTGAAACGATGGTTTTAAAATAATTAAACTATTATTTATGACTTTATGTTACAAAAACATAAATACAAAGTAAAAAACGGAACTATTATTTATCAGTCTTTATGAAATTAAATTAGAAAACACAAAATTTGGTATGAACACAACTTGAGGGTCATATATGTAATAAATGCAAAGATAAAAATCTGAAAAAGAGCAAACCAAAAACCTTGTCGACGAGGGACAAAATTTGACGCTATTGCTTTCGGTGCACAGTTCTCTCCTCTCCCTTTGCTTTCACCATTCGCGTAGGCAACTCGATAAAGAGCGACTTCTCATAGTTAATTTCAACTTCCTCCTGTTTAACGTAAGTTTGTTTTCCACACTTTGAAGCAATTTCCACAGATTCACACAAATGCCTAATTTCCAATCGTCGTTTTACAAAATTACAAGATCTTTATAGTTCTTTGCAATATCTGCTGTTTATCAATCTATCTTGATAGAATTGTCGATGACAATTCATTATTTGTAGCCATCGATCGTACATTCAGATGTAATCTGGTTAGTATCATCTTATTGTCCTGGAAGATAGCTGCAAATTACGATCTCCAGACATTGAATTGTGAGCCCTAGGTGTTAATTTTCAGATGAGATCCAATTTGCATTGACTGTTGACTCCAATTGGTTACGTTTTAGTAGAAAACTTGAATCTTTTTGGCCTAATTCGTGCGTTACGTATTCAGAAAGTAGTACCCCACTACCCCGTGATTGATCATGTGATCACTTTTTTTCCTTTCACAAATCTGATAAACCCTACATATTTCGATACTTTTATTGTTACTTGCTATTAGTTACGACTTACGAATGATGTCAAGTCTGATAAACCCTACATATATCCATAATTTTGTTGTGAATACTTGGATGAAATGTGTTTGGATGTGTTCTTGCTAATAAATGCCATTGCTTTCCTCTTAATTTCAGGGACATATCAGTTAGGTCAATTACTCATACCTTTGGTTTATGGACTTCTGAATCTTTGTAAGCAACCAAGTTGAGTTCCAGCTTCTAATTCTGATAAACATGGAGCCTTTATGGAAGCTTATCTTTCTCATGGAACCAGCTCCAGTGACCTTAATCTTAACAGCCATTGCTGTCACTTTCGGTTCTGCTCTCCGAGCTTTAAACTATGGTAAAGAAATGGAAAAAAACCGTGATCTCTCTGAAGCATCAATCACATTAGACAGATCTCAAGCACTAATGATTCCAGTCATGAGCTCCTGCAGTCTCCTCATGATGTTCTACTTATTCTCTTCAGTCTCACAACTCCTCACTGCTTTCACAGCAATCGCCTCTATTTCATCTCTATACTTCTGCTTCTCTCCCTACATCTCCCATGTCAAATCCCAATTCAATCTTTCAGACCCTTTCATCTCCCGATGTTGCTCCAAACCCTTGACAAGAATCCAATCCCTTCTATTGTTCTTATGCATCACTACAGTTGCAGCATGGCTTGTTTCTGGACACTGGGTGTTGAACAACATGTTGGGGATTTCACTTTGTGTTGCTTTTGTGAGCCATGTTCGTTTACCCAACATTAAAGTTTGTGCAATGCTGCTTATATGCTTGTTTGTGTATGATATATTTTGGGTGTTTTATTCAGAATGGTTTTTTGGTGCAAATGTTATGGTAGCAGTTGCAACACAACAAGCTTCTAACCCTGTTCATACTGTTGCTAATTCTTTGAGTCTTCCTGGATTGCAATTAATTACTAAAAAACTCGAGTTGCCTGTGAAGATTGTGTTTCCAAGAAACTTATTGGGAGGTGTTGTTCCTGGAAATACTGCTACTGATTTCATGATGCTTGGTCTTGGTGATATGGTAAAAAAATAAAAATAAAATTATGGTTTATAATTTTATAGTTTTATACTAAGTTTATGTTTTAGGATGATCTATATATTTTGTTTTTGTTATTTTGTAGGCTATTCCTTCTATGCTTTTGGCATTAGTTTTATGTTTTGATCATAGAAAGGAGAATATATCTTTATCTCCTCATAAAGGGTATAAATATATATGGTATGCTACTATTGGATATGCAGTTGGATTAGTAACTGCTTTAGCAGCTGGAATTCTTACCCATTCTCCACAACCAGCACTTCTATATTTAGTAAGTTTCTATCTGACACTGTCTGTCTGAGTAAAGTGTTGTCTGGATAAATAAAAAGTATTTGTGAAAATGATGAATATTTTGGGATATGGAAGGATAAAAATAAATAACATGTTTTCGTGAGTTTCTGTGTTAAGTTGTTCTTTCTATATTAAGTCAAAAAGTGAACACTGTAGGTCCCATCAACGCTTGGACCGGTGGTTGTGATCTCTTGGACAAGAAAGGAGTTGAAGGAGTTGTGGGAAGGAAGCTCGCCGAATTTGACTGAAAAAACACATTCAACAGAAGTATGAACAAATCAAAACATGTAAATGGAGTTGGGATATAAGTTAAGGATATGATATTGCTTTGCTACTAGGAAATGGCATCTTGTTTTTTTTTTTTTTAAATATTTTTACATTTGAATCATTTTTCGGGTTAAAAAGGAGCTTCGAAAAGTTTAAAGTTGGTTGTTTTTGGTTAGTTTTACGTTGATGATGGTGATACGGTTCGAATTATTAACAAGTGCTTTAATAGTTTGATAAAGTGTAACCTCAAGTATATGAAAAATATTACGCTATATAAGATCGCTCAAAAGACATTTGGCAACTTAGATGAAGTTTTATTTACTGAATTTGCTTCTTGTCATTTTTCTCCAAAAATGGTTATTCTTCCAACGACCTAAAATTAGATGTTTAGCATGATAGTACAATGCTCAAAGTGAGCATTGGAATAAAATCGCCAAGTTGTGGCTCAAAAGTTGAAATCAAGGCAACTTAAGAGATTGCCCTAGGCCCACATGATGGTGTGGCCCTAATTGGGATTTATATTTATTGATAAATACAAAATTGTCTGTATAATGGTGTGGGCCATAAATGGGATTTATATTTATCGATATATACAAAACAATTTGTTTTTAGGTAGATGAATGAGTTTGAGTTGTCGAGTGTGATAGTTGGAGCAATCAAACAAGAAGAACATCTCAATAGTTCGTTTTTCCAATACAGTGTGGTATGATACAAGTCATTTACCTGAGAGGAACGTGAATTTGCTTTGATTGTAGAAGTCGAAATAAGGAATAGATATAACCTTTAGTAATATAGGCAATGTACCCTTTTCCCATAATGACAACGCAATTTCAAGTAGATTGTATGTGTAAACTTCAAAGTACTTTACTATTGTAAATTAAGAAATGTAAGTTTGAAATTCAGTGTCAATTTTGCATCCATAGTTTAAATAATCTTATTCAACGCAAACATACAAGACAATATAAATTGACATTCATTTGATTCGAGAGCAAGTGGCCAAAGAGCATGTATGGGTCATGCACGTTCCTTCATGATATCGAATTGTCGACGGACTTTTCAAAATTTTATTGGAAAATTTACAGAAAAGTCTCAAACTTTTGGGAAAAAGTTTCAATAAAGTCATAAAAGTTTTTTTTATAAGAAAAGTCCCGATTATTTAACATGTTGCCCAAATCAACGAAAATTTTTGTTTTTGTATTTGAACACCAAATGACATATTATATGATTTCCTCAAAACAATGAGATTTTTTTGTTAAAAAAATAAAACTTTTTTGAAACTTTTTCCAAAAGTTTTGAACTTTTCTGTAGATTTTTCAATTTTATTTTAAGATTTTCACAATAGTGTTTATCTTCCTCTCGTTCAAACTAAAGGGTTGTATTAGACATTAGATTATATTATTATATATATTTGGAAATATCACCAGTATTATGTTTTAGTAATAGAGTATGAGTTTTGTGTATATAATTTCATGCTTATTGAGTGGAACTGTGGAAGATGGATAATTCTTTGGCAATAACATTTACGTATGTATTGGCTCCATTTGTCGACAACGGTTTTGTAATGACCATAGTTTGACATGCAATAAATAATACAAATACATCAAGTTTTTAGCAAAAATCTTTCGAAGTCCTAGTTGATTTCACAAATTAAATTTCAAGTCTTGTTGCTAATACAATTTTTGATTATTTGCTCAATAAGTTATCCATCTGGTGAGACGTGAGGTCTATATTTCTGTAAAATCATTCACGAAACAATGTATATAAAAAAAATACTAAGATAATCCTATTTTATCATTTATGTCGTATATCCATTAAAAGGCACTGAGACACAAGATAATAAAATAAATACAAATACTATAATAATCTCATTTAAACATTTATGTGATACAATCCATCACAAAGGACACTTTTCAATGTCGACTATCTATCAGTGCCATATTTTTGCACACGAAATAACTAAATAAATTATAAATACGTAAAATATCAAAACAATGTACACCAAGAATTTTTCTTCTTGAATTAACATATGACATAAACGGCCCTCAAAGTTTGATTTTAATTACATAAATCGCCCTAAGTCTTAAAATATTTCTGAATTGCTAATGTCGAATCGTGTTGCATCCGAAATCTTTTCCTTAAGCTCTCTATTCCCTTCACTAAAGCTACACTTGCGTATCGTGACAATGTTAGTATTGTCCATCTCTCAAATGATTTTGCCCTATCACAACATACAAAGCACAAGGAAATTCAAATCATTTTGATCAAGAGCAATTGGCCAAAAAACGGGTTGGGGTCATGTACATTCCTTCATGAAATCAAGTTATTGACATCTTCACCAAATGTCTTTCTAAATTTTTAGTTGAAGATTTTCGCAACAATCTGAGCATTAATTTGTCTTCATCCCATTCAGATTGAGGGGTTGTATTATATATTAGATTATATTATTAGATATATTTGGAATTATCGTCATCATTATATTTTAGTAATAGAGTAGATTTTTGTGGTGTATATTCTCATGTTGGTTAATGAGATGGACAATTCAGTGATAATAGCATTTACTTTTATTCTACTATAGCGGTATAGCCCACTAATCCAGATTCAAATATCCAACTCTTTAATTGGTGGTCAATATGAAGCCCACACCCTCAAGGCCCAAGGCCCATTTATTAATTGGTGTTTCTTTTAATTTTAATCGTAAAGGATAATTGCACAACATTACACGCTAATTAATTTCGATTGGCGCCTCAAACTAATTTAGAAAGCTAGATTCAACTCGATTTTTTTTTTTTTAACTTTTGATTAGTTATTACATATGTAACTTTTCTGTAATTTATAACTGATTTTTTTAACGGCACAACTAATATTATGATTAGTCTATCATAATTATATGGTAAATCACGTGCAATATACAATCTCAGCCTTATTTTTGATGATTTTTTCAATAAATTATCCATTGGTAACACTAAAATAATCCATTATATACACAAGACAATAAAACAAATATAAATACTATAATAATCTCATTTAATCATTTATGAGATACAATCCAATAATCCATCAGAAAATACACTTTTCAATGTCGACTATCTATCCTGTGCCATATTTTTGCACTCGAAAAATACGTACAATATCAAAATTCAAAACAATATACACCAAGACTTTTTCTTCTTGAATGAACATATGACATAAACGGCCCTCGAAGTTTATTTTTAAATACATAAATCATCCTAAGTCTCAGATAATTGCAGTAAGACCCCGATACTGGGATATCCGCTCCCCTTCGCGATAAGGTAATTTAGATTTTAGATTAGAGAGCGAGGAAGTGTGGGTCTATCGTCTTTCTCCCCTCATCAGTCATCACTGTAAAAACAAGAAACCCTAGATACTCACAAAACCCTACAATCGGACTTGTGGAACTAAACATCTCCAATTCTTTTGTGTTTTGGCAAATTAACACCATGAGTACGTTGATCACAACAAGGTCTCCGAGCTCTTACCAACTCCGACTAGCCACTTTCAGTTGCAGGAAGTATCCTTCATCTTCTATCTTTTTACGGATGCGTGTTCACAAGCTAGCCCATCCAATTCATTGTTCTTCGAATTCTAGAGATAATGTGTCTAAACGACGGACGGGTTCGAAATTTTCTGTTAATGCTTTTTCTGGATGGTCTGGTGATGATAATGGCACCGAAGTGTTGAATGAATCGCCACCGAAAAAAGGCTCGTATGGAGGTAGGAAGTGACTTTATTCTTATTTGATTGATGATTCCTGAGAATTTGATCCTTCCATAGATGTAATCCCTTCTCAATTCACATAGGTAGAATCCGGTCTCATTTCGAAAACCTAGACCTCTATATTCTTCAAAGTAGTGAAATTGACATCGATGTATTTAGTTCTGTAGATCCTATATCTGTTATATGAAAGAATTTAGTTTCAAGACATCGTATTGTTAGATTGTTTCAAACAAAAAACTTTGGAAACTGTCTAAAATCCCTAGCTTAATGCTATACATGGTTAGGATGCAATGAAACTACCATTTCAAAGGAAATAGAACATATGATTTAGTGCTGTTATATGATGAGTAGGTGATGCTTCAAACTCAAAATTCGACTCATTTCATGAAGGATGTTTTATATCACCTCACACATTGGTTAAGTTTCAACTTCAAAGTTCAAAACACCTAGGAGAAAAGGGAATATATGACCTTTGATTTATGATCTTTTGCTTCTGCAGATGGTATTCTTGTCTACTTAATAACACTTAAGTAGCTTACTTTCAGGGATAGTGGGAGCTGCAGTAGCAGGTGTTGTTCTTGTTGCTGGACTTTCCTTTGCAACGTTTTCTATAAGCAAACGAGTATCTGGTATGTATGCTTTCTTTTCCAATGTTCTCCTTGATTCTTCCATTTTTATAAATTTCCAAGCTTTCTCATGTTTGTAGTTCATAACCATGCCTAATTCTTTTATTTGTCCTTTAGGGACAAAAAAGAACATGGAAACATTGACAACACACCAAGAAGAGTCATTGATCTCTGATGACCCGAATGATAATCTCGAAGCTAAGGGAACTGAAAAAGAGAATGCTGTGCTAGATGATGATTCTTATCCACATGAAAAAGAAAATGAAACTACAACTGAAGATAAACTTATTCAACAAGATTCCCAAGAGGAATTACCTACAGCTGAAGTTCAAGATGACACTACGGAAACACCTGGAATAGCCAATTCCGATGTTCAAGATGATTCGGTTGATGCATCAATCATTCAAAGCTTAGATGACACAGAGAAGCTCGAATCAGATGATAACTTGAAAGAAGCCCCCACTGATGATATAAACTCGGTAATTCCTGATTCCGATTTCCAGGAGGCAACAATAAATGAATCAGATATCAATGATAAAGAAACTCAAGAGTTCCTGGAGTCATTCACAGAAAAGGAAGTTTTAGATGGTGGATTGGTAATTCCGATTCCAATTCCGATTCCGATTCCAGAACCAGAATTGTCTAACATTGAGAAAACATTTGATTCAATGGATCTTGAAAATCTCCCATCTTCTGCAAGCATACCTGCTCCATCTGTACTTTCACCATCACTACAAACTCTCCCTGGAAAAGTCTTAGTCCCTGCAGTTGTTGATCAAGTACAAGGGCAGGCATTAGCAGCATTGCAAGTATTAAAGGTCTGTTGTAACTGTAAAATTATATTTTTAGTTTCTTTTTTTTATATAATTAAAAATCTTGGGAATAATATAATGTAAATGGTGTCAGGTTATTGAATGTGATGTTCAACCTGGTGATTTATGTACTCGGCGTGAATATGCTAGATGGTTGGTTTCTGCCAGCAGTGCTCTTTCAAGGTAAAACATATTTTATTTATTTATTTATTGAAATTGTATTAAAGTTATAATCTTTTTGTATAGAAATACTCTATCCAAAGTGTACCCTGCAATGTATATCGAGAATGTAACTGAACTTGCATTTGATGACATTACACCTGAAGATCCTGATTTCTCATCTATTCAAGGTAAATAAATGAAAAACACAATTTCTGGATTTTAATTTACAATTATATCATCTTTTCTGTTTTTTTTTTTTTTTTTTGAAAAAATGTTTTGATGAATGAAATTTATGAAACACACGGAATTTCAGGCTTGGCAGAAGCCGGACTTATTGCCAGCAAATTATCTCAACATGACATGAATATTTCAAATCAAGATGAGAGTTCTCTAAACTTCTGTCCTGAAAGGTACATTTTTAAGACCTTATACTTTCATGCATTTTACAATTTAACCCTTTCCTCAATTATTTTTTCAGCCCATTATCTCGTCAAGATCTTGTGAGCTGGAAAATGTCCCTGGAAAAAAGACTGCTTCCTGTACCTGACAGAAAGGTTATAATCATATCTACATACAACTTTAAAATCTAATAAATTTTATCTTTTTACTTTTTACTTATATAAACTTTTTAAAAACCTTAAATATATTTTGTAACAAATTCCAGATCCTTCAACGACTCTCTGGTTTCATAGACATTGACAAGATCAATCCAGACGCTTGGCCTGCACTCATGGCAGACTTATCAGCAGGAGAAAACGGAATAATCGGCCTTGCATTCGGTGAGAAAGGGCATTTTCGTCTTTTCACATATCAGATATCAACAGGACAAAAAATATCATGTCAATTGTCACATCTCATTCCACCTTTTTTGGATAAGACAAACGATTGCAACTGTCTGAATCCAATACAAACCAAACACAGTACAACCTGTTATGTCATGACATGTGATCTGTTAATTTTGACAGGCTACACGAGACTGTTTCAGCCAGATAAGCCAGTGACAAAAGCACAAGCTGCAATAGCTCTTGCAACAGGTGAATCATCTGATCTAGTTACCGAAGAACTTGCACGCATAGAAGCAGAATCCATGGCTGAAAAGGCAGTTGCTGCACACACTGCTTTAGTTGACCAAGTCCAAAAAGATGTCAACACGTTTTTCGAGAAGGATCTTTTACTAGAAAGAGAAAAGATCATTACACTTGAGAAATTAGCAGAAGAAACAAAACAAGAATTGGAGCGAATGAAAGCTGAACAAGAGGAACAGAACATTAAAATGATGAAAGAACGTGCAGCTGTTGATTCACAAATGGAAGTGCTTCTGAAGCTGAGGCGTGAAGCAGAAGAAGAGTTGCAGGGGATTATGAGTAATAAAGTGGAGATTTCGTTTGAGAAAGAAAGGGTAAATAAGCTAAGGGCAAATGCGGAATTCGAGACTCAAGAGATTTCACGTTTGCAATATGAATTGGAAGTTGAACGGAAAGCCCTAGCCATGGCCAGGTAAATTTTTAATGTTTATCTAGAAAAATAACTTTTATAATTTTATTTATTTATATTTTTTTATGAAGAACTTGGGCGGAAGATGAGGCAAAAAGGGCAAGAGAACAAGTGAAAGTTGTGGAAGATGCTCGAGCCCAATGGGAAAATCAAGGCATTAAAGTCATTGTGGATAATGACCTTCGTGATGAGTCAAATACCGAATCCACATGGGTCAATGCTCAAAAACAATTCTCAATACAAGAAACCAAAAGCAGAGCTGAAAACATGGTGGAAAAACTCAAGAATATGACGCAAGATTTAAAGGGTAAATCCAAAGAGACGATTGATAAAGTTATTGAAAGGATACTCTTTTTTATATCTCAATTGAAGGAATTTGCATCAAAGGGTGTGAAGCAAGTGGGTGAGGTGAAAGATGCTGTTGTGTTGAAAGTCGGTGGATCGATTCAAGATTTGCAACGAAGCTCGGTTGGGTGGAGTTCGGCTGTTAAAGAAAAGTTGACGCAAAAGTTCAAGACATGAGTAATGGTGGACGTTTTTTTTTTTTTTTTTTTTGTTGTAATTTTATTTTATGAAGCTGAATTTACCCTTTTGCCCCCTGTTTGTGTATACTCTGGATAATAATGGTTTTGCAAATGGTTGCAAAGTGTACTCGTGAGTAGTAACAGCTATTGATACAAAACTGAATAGAACAGGGAGTCAATAAATTGTATGGAATTTCTTTTTTTTTTTTTTTTTTTTTTTGCTTGTTCTTTTTAAAAATTTCTTGTGCATTACCATTTGAAGAAAAAAAATTTAGGGGATAATCATTAAGCTGACCAAAATAAAAAGGAATAAGAATCACCTTGGGGTTTCTGCCTTTTGGGATTTGAAATAAATAATAATATGTTTTGCTAAATGGACAAGGCAAAGGCATTATTAAAGTAATTTCGTAAATACCATACAGCAAATTATGTGGTTATTACGTGATAGTTTCAAGAATTATGTTCATTTCTTATACATAAACATGGTCTATCATTTTATCATTTTAGTGATAATCCCTATTGTGGAAACAAGGAATAAAAAATTCAATTTAAATAGAGGATATATGGTTTGATATTGATTGACTAGGGGTGAGCAAAAACCGAATCATATTTAAAAATAACCGAAAAAACGCATAAACCAAAACCGGAAAAAAAACCGTATAAAATGTTTTCAACTTTTAAAAATATGGTTTGGTTGTGTTTTAACAACAAAAAAAAAGAAAAAAATAAATGCTCTTTCAATCTCAAAATTATAGTCTATCTTTCCTTTTTCGGTTGTTCCAAAATAATAATCAATTTTTAAAAATAAATAACATTTTTACCAAAATACTTCATCATTATTACTTAACCAACTAAGTATATAATGGAACATTAAATACAAAGTAATGACAAAATTATCATTTTATTATATAAAGTTATTGATAATTAATACTTCCTGAAATCTATGTATTTGTTGTCTGTGGACAATAATTTTGGGATGGGGGAGTAAATAAATAACCATTCATCTCACAGTGATTCGGTACAAATCACAAAATCCATTGCGACATAATAGAACTTTCTTTTGATGTGAGTATAACCTTTGAAGATCTATACCAAAAAAAAAAAAAAAGGACAAACATAATAAAAGCCACAATATTTTCACACGGTTTTTAGAAAAGCTCTATTATTTTTTTTGGTTGGTTCTAGCCACAAATTTGATATAAAGTTACCATTCTAGTTCATTTAATGATTTTCATGGTTAACTCATTTATTTCAAAATCAATCCTAAAAATTCAAATTTGGTTCCTGTAGTTTGCAAAAATTTACACAACATGTCCATAACTAGGTTTTATGTTTTTTAACTTCTTTATTTTTATTTATTTATTTATTTATTTTTTAATCAAAGCTAAACTTGTTTTTATATATTTTATAATTTTTTTATATTTTTCGTTATTTTGTTTTTGGTTTTTTATATATACTTTTTTATTTTTTAACTTCTTTTTTCCTTTTTTTTTCGTTTTTATATTCATTTATTTTTCATATTTTGTATATTTTCTTTTTCTTTTTTTTGTTTTTTCTTTATTTTCATTTTTTTCGTTTTTTTTTTCTTTTCGTTTTTCTTTATTTTTGATAAAATAAATTTACGGTTTGTTTTTCTTCAATTTGAAAACTTCTTTTGATATTTATCAAAAATTTTAACGTGTGTGAATATATTTTTTTATATTTTTCGTATTTGTTTCGTTTTTTTTTTTTGTTTTTTTTTTCGTATTTTTGTTATGTTTTGTTTTTCGTCAATTTGATAATTTTTTAGAAAGTGTAAAGTGTATGAATATATTAGTGTATATTACATTTTTGGTGTTTGAGTTTTTTTTGGTTTTCTAAAAAAATGAAAAAACAAAAATAAACAAAAAACAAAAAAACAAAAAAAAATTATAAAAAAAATATGAAAAATAAATGAATATAAAAACAAAAAAAAAAGAAGTTAAAAAATAAAAAATAAGAAAAAGGAAATAAGAACGAAAAATATAAAAAAAATAAAAAAATATAAAAGCAAATTTAGCTTTGATTAAAAAATAAAAAAATAAATGAAAATAAAGAAATTAAAAAACATAAACCGAGTTTTGGACATGTTGTGTAAATTTTTGCAAACTACAGGGACCAAATTTAAACTTTTAGGACTAATTTTGCAAAAAAATTAACAGAGTTAACCATAAAAATCGTTAAATGAGCTAGAATGGTAACTTTATGTCAAATTTGTGGCTAGAGCCAACCAAAAGAAAAATAATAGGGTTTTTCTCAAAAACGTGTGAAAATATAGTGACTTTTATGGTATTTGCCCTAAAAAAATAGATTTTCGAAAAATATAAAAAATATCATTTTAAAATGAAAAATGTCATTTAGCAGTGGCTAAGTTTTTATGTAATGACCATAGAAAGAATGCATCCCACATTAATATTGCATTTTTTGCATTTTGACTACCCGATGTTTTAAAAACCGATTCGAAACAATCGCTCGAACCTGTTGGACTAGGAACCGAGGAAATGAGTGGTTTAACTAGCACTGATTTTTATATCTATTTTTAGACCAAAACGAACCAACCAGTTTTTTTTACAAAAACTCGTTTGAACCGGTAAAATTAAACCGCTAAAATTGGTATTGAACCACTGTATTCGGACTTAGCAGGGGCTGTTCTTATGAATGAATCTCATAAGTTAGCAACTTTATGAATCATTGAGGTCATTTTGGGGAGTTGTGTTGTAGATCTAGAGAGTTATCGAGTAGTGGTTACTTATATGAGATTTTGATCTCATTTTACATCATTGAGTTCAATACATGCATTGGACATGCATGTCTATAAAGCAATGTTTTTTTAGAATGATTTGGATGTAAGAATACATTATAGAAAGTATGAATGGATGACTTGAAGGATTAAGAGCTTGATGCAATAAGCTAGTCTGGACGATTCCTACGACGTGGAGAAATGGTTTCCACGTCATGACGTTATGCAGTTTCGCAACTATCTTGTCGTGAGGCTACCACAGCATGGCAAGGTATTGGCCACGGCGTGGCAGCTGGCTGAGTTGACCAATGATTTTGATCGAGTTTGACTTTAGCTCAAATTGAGGGTTTTAGGTTGTAGTTTGAGACTTTGTCCCTGTATGTTGTATAGGTAACATGTAGTGTCAGTTATTGGATTTGTGATCCACGTTGTTATCTTCTAGATTGTGAGGTGAGTTTTTTCACATACTTTGAACTGCAGTATTTGTCATTGTGTGTAGAATGTTGTTATGATGCAATGATCTATTAGATTGATAAATCTGTATGTTTATCTGTACTTGTTGGCTATGTCGACAAAGTGTGGTTGGGTTAAGGCGGTATGGCTTTGTGTTGTAGGCCAACAAACATTGGGTAATTCAGTCGTTTGTTGTAGGCCCGGGGGAAATCTCGTTTTAAGATTGTAGGTCCAGGGGCAATCCAGTTTTATACTATGGGCCCAATGTGTATGCATTATATATGTATTGTTGTGTGGGGTATTTCGGGAAACTTACTAAGCTTTGGTTTACAATTATTGATTTCAATGTTTTCAGATACTTCAAATGATCGGGACAAGACAAATGTGTGATCATACAATGACACCGGAAACACCTGACTTCCGTGTATGCGTTGTAAAATTTTCTTAATTTTTTTTCAACCACTACATACAAAAAGTGTGCAACTACATAATAGAAAATGTGCCCCTATAGGCGAATTTTTTTTCCGTATGAAATATGAAATCTTCCGTCCGCCCTTAGGACTTAGACTTCAATGTTTGGGCTATAAAATCCAGACTTTGTGCTTAATAGATCTAAACTGAGCCCATCCCATTTGAAGCAAAATACTGACGCAAAAGTACTCCATGGTAAAGATTTGACGTTTATCAGTTATGTATCTAAAAGTAGTTCATTTGACCTATTCCAAATGGTTTCTACTCAATCATTCATGTAATTACTTGCAATTTGTTATTTCATGGAGATGTTTGATGTAGTTACACATGCTCTAGTATGTGAATATTACACCTTCATAAACTTCCTACAAATTGCAACTTCTTGTTTCATGGAGATGTTTAGTGTAGTTACACATGCTCTAGTATGTGAATATTACACCTTCAAAAACCTACTGCAAATGAAGATATGCTTGTTAATAATAGTTATAAAGGTGTTGAGATTATGTTGAACATAAACAGTCAAACCTATTCAACTTGTTTTTTGTCAAGAAATGTGGTTATATTTTATTCTTTCTCAGTAAAATTTGAGATGTAAACTTATATAAAACTATGATCCATGGTTTTCTGATTTATAATATATTGCTTAACTTCAAGTCAAACAAAAGTATAAAAACACAAAAAGAAGATTAATTAGATGACTTATGATTTGAACTACTACATAGAGTCGAGCAAAATCATATCATAAAGAAGAACGATCTTTATAAAAGAAAGGTACACAAAATCCAAATCATATAATAGAGAAGACAGATGTTTTTTACTTGACTACTAAAAGTAACAAAATTATGCAAGGAAAACTAAATCCTGAAAAAGTCCTCACTTCTTCTTCTCTGCACCTCCACCAGACCTGCAATTAATTACACAAAATTAACAACAAAGCAATAACATTAAACAATCAAAGTAATTTGAAGTACAAAAAAACAGAAACTAAAAGAATCTGTAGCACTAAAATTTGAAAAAAAAAAAAATTACCTCATCTTGCGAAGAACACTTGACATCTCCTCTCTCTTCTTCTTTGCTCTCTTGTGGGTACCCAACTTTCTCTTGGCCACCTTAAGGGCACGTTTGTCCTTTCCAACTTTCAACAACTCAGTGATCCTTTTCTCATATGGTGCAAATCCAGCTACCTCACGGATTAAATTCCTCACAAAATGCGACCTTTTGCTTGTTTTCTACACAAATATAGCACCATGAACATGTGTTCCAAAATCTAATCAACTCTTTCACAGTATAATTACAAGATTTGAGAAGACTTAAAGAATGAATTTGATTAAAAGAAGGAACTTACGCCTTTTCTATCAGATGGGCGAGGAGCTAACTCCTTCTTAGTGACAACATGACCCTTGTTCAATCCAACAAAGAGGCCTGTGTTAGGCTGTTTTGGTGCCATATCCTGTTACAAATGTGGAATCATGTGTCAGTTTCACATCAACTAAACAGTTTACTGTAATATAACATGCTTTTAGATGCAAATGTGGCTGGAAATCATCAGCTCTATCAAATCCACATTAACAATTTTTGCTCAGGCTATTACTATATAAATAGATACCAGAAATCTAAAATAAATCCTTTTCATGAGATAGTTCTACACAGAAACAGACATAATCAATTAGGGTACGAATTTGTTTATACATCGGAACCTAAAGAAACACCAAAGAATAGAACACTTCGAATCACCAGTTGATTATCAGAATCAAATCATTAAGTGCATCAGACGCACGGCCGATTGTAAAATCATAATATGCGAGGTTTAACAGTAGAATGATGGCGTGTAGAATTCAAGATTAACATAAAATATAATACAGAATCCGTGTAAGATGCAAACGGAACAGACGCGTACCTCGGCGTATATCTGGATCGGCGTTCTATGAAAGGAGACGATTAGGGTTTTAGGTCAGGACATCATTTTATAGTAAGAAGCTGAGAAAGTGAAAAATGGCGTCTTAGGTTTGGCCTTTGGGCTCTGTATGTTAACTAACTAAGGAAGGCCCATGTTCAAGCTAGTCCATTATTGGCCTTTCGCATCATATCATATTATTAATCAAAACACTATCGGTTATAAATTCACTTACATAGTTTTTTAACGTCAAAGATATATATATATATATATATATATATATATATATATATATATATATATATATATATATATATATATATATATATATATATATATGGTTAGGTTCATGTGAGACGGCCTAATTTTGTGAGACCGTGAGATGTATTTTTTTTTTTTTTTTAACTTTTTTTAGTTAATTCAAGTTCCGAAAATAATATTTAAAAAAAGAATTTTTTGATTTTCCATTTATTTTGTATTTTAAAATTATTTTTAGAATATATACAGTGTAATATTCTATTTAGAATATTTCACGTATTTTTCAAAAAAAATAGAATTTTTTTATTTTTTTTAGTTAATTCAAGTTCCGAAAATAATATTTAAAAAAGGAATTTTTAGATTTTTCCATTTATTTTGCATTTTAAAATTATTTTTTAGAATATATCAGTGTAATATTCTATTTAGAATATTTCACGTATTTTAAAAAACAAAAACGGGATTTTTTTTCATTTTTATTTTATTTTATTTTTTATTTTTTTTTAATTAATTCAAGTTCCGAAAATAATATTTAAAAAAGGAATTTTTGGATTTTTCCATTTATTTTGCATTTTAAAATTATTTTTAGATTTGGTTTCACGGTCTCACAAAATTAAAATGATCTCAAATAAACCTGAACCTATATATATATATATATATATATATATATATATATATATATATATATATATATATATATATATATATATATATATATATATATATATATATATATATAAAGAGCTAGTAAGAAACTAGAAAAAAATCTAACAATAAAAAACCATAAAAGACAACATCACAAATGGTCAAAATCGGCTTTTGGAGCCAACCTACCGAATTAGTATCAAATCATCTTATGCTTATTGTTATATTATAAAAAAAATCTTGGTGACAATGTCATAACTGTAACTAACAGTTGAGGTGCGGGATTGTCAGTTCCGTATAGATTTATACATAAAATCACAAACTCACGCTCTCCCTCAAAAAGACTCTGGTTCATAAGGCTAGACTTTATTTGGTATTTAGATAAGTACTCGAAGACGTGTCTCACAAATTGATTTCCTCAACGAATTCACGAATAATACAATGGAAAACCATTTTTCTTAATACATGTAACTTTGTAAAAGTAGTTCGTTTGTTCCATAAACTATACTTAAAATAATTTATGATTTGTTTCCATGTTAAAATCTATACTTGTAAAGTAGTTGTGTTTTAACATGTTTTAATAATTGTTTGTAAGTCTAGTAGTCGTTTGCCGTGTTTAATAAGTTTTGCGTTCAAATGCATGCTAACAGTAAGAAAATATAATAAAGAAAATTATATTTTTAAACACAAAACTACTTGTGTTTTATTTGTATTCCCCCCCCCCCCCCCCCCAAAAAAAATAATAATAATAATAATAATAATAATAATAATAATAATAATAATAATAAACAACATTGAAAAAACTTGGAAAAATATAGGGGTATGAACTTACCTTATGTGGTAATGGTTTTGAATACGGAATAGAAACGGTATCTTTCGGGCTAAATTACGGGAAAGTGATCGTATCCTACGAGTATTTTAACACACAATTGTGTGTGAATTAGAATAAACTAATGGCTTGAATGTTGAATAAACACACAAATGAAGAAGACTTACTTAATCTTGTGATCATGTTAAGTTGAAGATCTCCTGGAGCTTGTAATTGAAAAAGATGAAAGAAAATGGGTTTGTTAATTTGAGTAAGAAAAGAAGATGTTTTCGTTACTGAATGCGCAAATGAATTTTATTTACACCTTAAATAGCTAAGAAACTCATGAGGCGGTGAATGTAAGCTTAGGAAAGTGTGTGAAAGGGATTATCATTGAGGGTTTTGGCCATTACTTCATTTGGAAGGAATTAAAATCGGTCTTAGTAGATGGGTCTTACGAGAATTCGGTCTTGGTGAAATGATGAAGTTCTTGAGGGTTCTTGGGCTTCAAAGTGCTCCAAAACTCCAGAGAGAATGTGTCAAAATCGGATGTTCAAGATAAGGCTAAAGAGGCACACCAACCTTCCCATTATAGAGCTGCAAACAAAATCCCGAAATTGCCCCTCAGGAATCCATGAGGCCGTGTAGAAACCTTACGTGGGTCGCGTGAGTGTGACGGATTTTGGGTTTCTTCAAGTCTTGGGCCCCCACAGCTATTCCATTGGCCCAATTCCAATATAATCAGCTTCTAGCCCATTCTTCTCAAAGATTTCATCAAATTGAGCCCAAATTACCTCTCCAAATCACTCAAAGCTTCCACAAACTCCCGATCATCGATCTCCGCACACTTGAAAAATCTCTCACAACTTATAATTTAAAGTTCAAATCTTCAAAGCATTCAAGCAATTGACAAGGTCAATCCATGAATCACCTCCATAGCCATTAAGCTCGAAATACCCCTTGCCCTTCAAGTCCAATCGCCTCCAAAAATTCCGCACTGCTAGTCTCCAAAAAAATCTGCAATAATGCTTAGGAAACTAGAAAATACCCGAAATAGTTATAAAAATAACAAAAAAGAAAATATACATGGAAATTAACTAAAATGCGAATGAAATGTGCTAAAATAAACTATAAAAAGAAGTAAATAAAATAAAACTATCAGCTATAGATGATACAATGCAACAATGAATGCAATGTAGATTCACTTGTACTAGGTAGGGTAAGGCTTTGTTAGGCCTAAAAATTTCGTGTTGTGACATTTTTTTGATTTAAACATTTAAAGTACTTCCAATTTCAAAGGAAAATAACCACACAAATCAAATACAAAAAGGTTAGCGATTTACCTAGTTGTTAAAGAGTTCATCATCTAAAACCTGCAACTTGAATCCTTATGAAAAGTTGATTCAACCATTAAAAAACCTATTTCTTGAATTCTTTTGACGGAGAGAGGCATGATAGGGGAAGGGGAGAGAGATGGTGATGATATGCTCTAATCTCGGGGAGGAGGTGGCAGTGATGTTCTAATCGACGGTGAAAAAGAAAGACGATGAGAGGGAGAAGATGTTAGCTTGAGCAACAAAGAGAACGTAAAAGAACAATAAAAGTTTGATGATAGAAAACCAACATGTTGCATGTCTTGAGCCGTTATGTGGCTCCATAACACATAACATGGTAATAGATTATATGGTTTAAAACCTTCTAAATGACATACATATGCAAAAAAAAATAATAATAATAATAATAATAATAATAAAATAAAAAAATTCGGGGTTTAATGCACCTAAAAGTGATCTTAGTCTAAAATCATATTTTTGTTTTTTGAAAGTATTGTAATTTTCCCGAAATGTCAATAAAAATTGAAATTGTGTCCCTCTACCGAACCATGTTACATATGACCGACATCAGAAGTATGTAACTGATCTATCAAGAAAACAACACGACAGACAGGTAGACGTAATTAATAATTGAATCATCGTCAAATCGCCAAAAAGGATCAAGTGCAAAAAGTTCATCTCCACAAAATGGGGGATTTGGTACCATGTTAAAACATCAGATGAAGGAATTATAACCAGAATTAACTACAGCCGATAGAACAGTTGTAACAGTTCACAACGATTTGTTTATAACAAAATCGCCATCAGACGATATTATGGTTTCTCTCGCCATATCAAATTTTGACACACACGCTCTTCAGCAGCAGTTACTCGAAGCTCCTGCTTTGACTTCCAAAGTAATTCCTAATTCCCCTTTTGAATTCTCTTTTAGTTCGATCCCGTTTCTACTGTATCAGGATTCGCATCCATCATGTATATTCGTTGAATCCAACAAAGAAATCAAACACTCGATCGTACTAACGCAGCTACTTCGTTTTGATATTGAATCTAGGTTTCGAAGAACAATCGAGTGTCCATATTATCCAGAAAACCTTACTCTTCAAAACAGCGTTTGACGTAACAGATACAAAGTTTCAAAACAAGAATTGAAGTTTCCGGCACCCACTACCCAGTTGACCTTTTTGCCTACCACCTGTTCGATCATTCGCTCCAGAGATTCAAAAGCTCGTTATACATCAATTTCCAATAATCTCCATCGACTAATGTTTATCAATCTTTCCTGACACCGATCGACACCAATTACAATGTCGATCCTATGTGGTCTCCCTCTACTCGAATGCGTTTACTGTATCGGATGTGCTCGATGGGCATGGAAGCGATGCCTCCACACAGCAGGGCACGATAGTGAAACATGGGGTATAGCCACAGCTGAAGAATTCGAACCTGTCCCAAGGCTTTGCAGATACATACTTGCAGTCTATGAAGACGACCTAAGATGCCCTCTTTTTGAACCTCCAGGTGGATACGGGATCAACCCTGATTGGTTAATTCTGAAAAGAACTTACGATGACACCCATAGACGTGCTCCACCATACTTGCTATACCTCGATCACGATCATGCTGACATCGTTCTTGCGATTAGAGGTCTTAATTTGGCAAACCAGAAAGATTATGTCGTCTTGTTGGATAATAAATTAGGTCAGAGAAAATTCGATGGAGGATATGTTCATAACGGATTGTTGAAAGCAGCTGGAGTTGTATTAGATGCAGAATACGAGACTTTGAAGAAGTTATTAGAAGAGTATCCGAATTACAGTTTGACTTTTACTGGTCATTCATTGGGTTCAGGTGTGGCGGCGTTGCTGACGATGGTGGTGGTGCAAAACCGCCATAAGTTGGGAGATATTGACCGGAAGAGGGTGCGTTGTTACTCCATTGCACCTGCGAGATGCATGTCGTTAAATTTAGCTGTTAGATATGCAGATGTTATCAATTCTGTTGTGCTTCAGGCAAGTTTTTTTGAATTTGAATAGTTTGAGTTGACTTTGGTTGACCAAAATTTGATTGTTTGTTTGTTTGATTAAGCAGGATGATTTCTTGCCTCGAACAGCTACACCTTTGGAAGATATTTTCAAATCGGTTTTCTGGTAATAACATTTTTTGTTTTTAGGGATATAAAAAATTTCAAATAACGATTTTAATATCTGTTTTTCAACAGTTTGCCATGTTTGTTGTGCTTAAGATGTGTAAAAGACACATTCACATCTGAAGAAAGGAAGATCAAAGATCCAAGGAGACTTTATGCACCTGGTCGCCTTTATCACATTGTTGAAAGAAAGCCTTTCAGGTATCTAAATATCCAATTATTAAATCTATTAAACATTTTTTTTTTTTGTGGTGATTAACTTATTAGGATTGCAGATGTGGTAGGTTTCCACCTGTTGTAAGGACAGGTGTCCCTGTGGATGGAAGATTTGAGCACATTGTTCTTTCTTGCAATGCTACTTCTGATCATGCGATTATTTGGATAGAAAGGGAAGCGAAAAGGGCTTTGGAGGTGAGTTTTTTTAATGAAGGGTAGTTTAGGTATTTGGAAAATGTTTATGTTTATGATTTTGATTTTTGTTGTTTGATAGTTGATGTTGGAGGAGGATCCGATCATGGAGATACCTATGAACCAAAAAATGGAGAGACAACAGACATTGGCTAAAGAGCATGGTGAAGAGTATGCGGCTGCATTGCAGAGGGCTGTTAAATTGGCTGTGCCTCATGCGGTTTTACCATCTCAATATGGGACTTTTCAAGATTCGAGTGATGGGGAGGTTTCAGGTGGGGAGTCGTCTAGGAGAGTTATGGTGGGGGGAAGTTGGGATGAGTTGATTGAGAGTTTGTTTGAGAAAGATGAATCGGGTCACATGGTGTTTAAAAGACCACATTCTTCTATTGTTTGATTCAATCTTGTGTTTGTGTAATTGTAAAAATAAGGTAATGTTATTTTTGGGTGATACTCATTATAATGAGTGTAACATTATTTCCTTGTATCATTTAAAGAAGATTTAGTATCATGAACAATTTAAAAGCAAATAAAGCAACTAAATACAAACAGCAATTTGCACATCGAATTATTAATATAATCAAACCAACCTCTAATTCCTGCAAAATCTCACTATTCTCCCAAAACTTCAAATAATTCTCACATCAAAATTACCTTATTGTCCTCATAGCAACAAAAACCTGTTCACAAATATCTTTAACTCATTATGCAACTGACAGAGATTATACAAAATGTTACATCTTTTGGTTCTAAAATAAAACCTCGTTGCATGAGGTTGTTTTCACAAGTAAATTGATTATTTAAAACTAAGGATTGAATTGCTGATTACTAGATAATCATAGATAACGAAAGCTAACAGTATATACAGCAATAAATCTAAACCCTAGAAAACCAGGGAACAAAGGAAACTACAAAAATAGGATATTGAATTGATATCATTGATCTAGATTACTGATTTAATCACAAAATTTTGCATCAATCATCAAAATTCAGAAGAAATTTTACTTAAACAACCCTCGTGTAATTAGGTCTGTTACATGGAATCAAAGAAGAGACGGATAATCAATTAATATGATCAATCTGCAGAAGGCGAATCTGAAGGTTTCTTGATAGAACAAGAGGACTTGAAAGCTTCGATTTGAGATTGACATTTGATGTAATCGCCTTTGTGTTCTTCTAAACACTTCTTGAGAGCCTCCACATCGCATGCGGACACTGTCTTCTTCTTCACGCCGCTTCTCTCTCCGTCGTCCATTTTCCCCCAAAATCAACACTATCAGCTTCAAAAGGGTTTATTGCCAATCGAGTATATACGTGATGACGTGGCACGCCCACCACGCGTGACCACCGTCCTTGGCGTGGCTTCTTAGACGGCATCCAAGCTTAAAAATCAACCGTTGTCTCTTAAATGATTTTTATTTTATTTTTTAAAACTAACATTAAAAATGATATATATATATATATATATATATTTTGTATACACCTCTCATACAAACATTTCACATTTTCATTATCATAAGCATTCTACAAACCACTTGCAAGATAGATTTTTCTTTGTGTTCGTCTTCAGATTCAGACTCAGAGAATGACAATATATTTTTCAACATGTTCTTTTAAGCGGTAGCCACTGTTTTCGATTAAGAAGTTGAAAGTTCGGATGTCAACCGGAAGTCTATCAAGACAATGCAGTGTATTTGCGTGAACAATTTGTACCGACAACCCGCAATACTCCTTGAAAGTTGCATCATCTTCGGGTAATAACGTATCCAAAACAAATCATTTAAACTTTCTTATGGGAAAGTTTGATGAACATCTTCAATTGCAAAAGGAAAAACTAGAGCTTGAAATGGAAATGGAATGGAATGGAATGCACACAAGTACTCCTAAATGATATGAAAATTGTGAAGATGCTCATCAATGATGGTATTACAGATGAGAACCTCAAAATGATATTAACGATTAAAAGGGAAACTCGGGAAAATATAAAAACAAAATGTAATTTTCTTTTTAAGTTTATTAATGTACTTCTTATTAAATTTGTTGGTGGAATTTTTATTTGAGCTCAGTCAGATCCACAACATTTTCCATGTTTCTCAGTTGCGGAAGTACTTAGTGGATGACTCAGTGGTTGTGCCTCTGTAGGATATTCATGTTGATGACAGCCTAAATTACATCGAGAGACCGGTAGCTATTATCGACAAGAAGACAAATGAGCTGAGGAACAAGAGGGTGGAGCTAGTAAATGTACAGTGACAGCACCGCAAGGGCTCGGAGTGGACTTAGGAGCCCGAGGGGGAGATGAGGGAGCACTACCCAGAGTTGTTTCCCGACGCATAAGACTTTGATCGGCCGGTGTTCCGTAATTGTTTCACCATGACCGGAAGGGCTCGATCGGCCGGTCCTCCGTCCCTCAGGTCAAAGAACTCGCGTGACATGCCGAACGGGGGTCGCTGTCCCTGCTGTCTGCTCCACCTCCAAAGATCAATACCCTAGAGGGTGTAGGACCAGTGGGGCCCACCCGGTAAGCGGGCACCCTAATCGGGTAAGGGGGGTTGATGACTTCGGACTCCGCGTCCGAATCACCCCCTTCGTTATCGATGGGTTCCTCCTCAAAGCTTCCTTCATCTTCTTCCTCCTCCTGTTCTTCTACTGGTTCGGCAGGTTCACCCTCGACTTCTGCCTCCGGTTCCCCGTCAGATTCCTCCTCGGGGTCTTCCTCAGGCTCTTCTTCAGGTTCTTCGTCCAACCATCCGTTATTTCCCTGGTTAGGGAAGTAAGGATCTCCGGGGTGATGGAAACCAGCCATGTTGTCTGCGAGAGTGCGTAAATGTGCTAACATTATTCGTAAGACGCTACAAGTATTGTATAGACTGAACGGATGTTGTTTTCTTGGTGATAAAGGGGTATGTTTTTAGGTTCCCTAGCTATCACGATTTCCTCAAGACATGTGATAGTTGTACCTTGGAGGAAATGTAGTTGATCAGGCTACATCCACTCCTTGATACAACTAAGAACAGTCCTGGCTTAACCGAGATACTATCATTATCTTGTTTGGTTCGGTATTATGTTCTTTTTCCTAATACAAGCAAGGATGTTTTTTATTGTTATGCTTTACTTGTTTTGTTCAGAGTTGTGTTAGTCCCTCTTTTGGTTTATAGTTGCATATCAATGTGTGGTTAGATATGCTAGTTCACTATAAACAGAGCTCTGATACCAACTTGTCACACCCTTGAACCGAACGGCGGAAACGTCCAAGGGCTCTTGTGACTTAAATTGAATACCATCACAATGATTATACATGAATCATAACATCATTCATCACCATGCATTGAAATAATACAACTGATATTGTTTACATCTATTACATTGTTTTAGTCATTACAATTTCATAACATAAACCGTTCGATAAGAAATCTAAGCAAAACACCATGACATAACTTGGTACTTATTCTTCGGCTTACCTGTTACCTGAGAATACAAGTAATTTTGAAAAACATCAACATATGAAATGTTGGTGAGTTCATAAGTAATGTTATGGAAAATGATTTTTGTGAAGTTTGAAAACCCAGAAAATCCGATATTTTCTGAAAAGAGTATTTGTTTATAAAAAGTGTGAAGATCCGTAAATATGTTTGTCGATTTTGAAAACATGTATAATTGTTGAACTTTGTATACATCACATAGGTTAAAATGTTGAACTCCCCGGGAAAACCCGATGTTTTCCCAATACGTAAATTTCATGACTTGTTAATTGTTATACCGATACGATGATTGTTTTTGATTACCCATGTGACATTGGATTAATTAAGGTTTGTGAGTTGTTACAATCACGTATTAATGAAAATGACTAGTTTATAACTACAAATTACGAACGATCCTTAAGGCGTCGTCCGTACTACTCACATAATCCAACCACCCTGACTTCTCTTGATTAACGCCACAAATCTGATTACTCGAATTCTCATAAGTCGGTCAACCGAGGAGAAAGGAGGGTACGAAGCCCCCTTCATTTCCATAAGTTATTCAAGGCTATCGGGAATGCGAAAGGCCCTTAGCCCAACTCGCATTTGACTTCTCGACATCACTAGCAGTACTGATGGACCATTAGGGCCCAATAGCACAATAGAGCTATTGAAAGTCCTTTTACATGAAATTGGGTCATAGAAGGCCCGTTAACATGTAAGCACGTTCCCTTCAGGCCCAAAGATCATGTTGTTGGGCTAGCAAGGCCCAACAAGCACGATTTGAAACTTTCAAGCCCAAAGTTTGAATGTTGACTCCTCATAGTTATCGCGTGTTTATTGAAATACTATGGTTATTGATTTTGTTTTGTTATTGATTCGAGACCGAATTAATTCGTTTTGTAACGATATTGGTTGTTGAGAGTGTATTTGCTTTTACGTTTCGTCGGTAGTCGTGGATCTTGTATTTTATCTAAATGAATTAATTTGTTTAAAAGTAGGATTTTTACCTTTTCACAACCTTTCTTTTATAAAAATAGCCCTTTTGGTCCTTTAAATAAAAGAATTTCATTTTAGTCCTTAAAACATTATTTTGACACATTTGTATCATAGACTTGTTGAAAAGACATTTTTAGCCCAAATTTATTTTGTAAACAGCTTTAGTCCTTCCAGAATGATGTTTTCTCGGTTAAAACCCCCTAATTTCGCAACTTTTACAGTTTTGGCCCAAGATAGAAAATTTTTACATTTTTGATCCTTTTTGAATTTGAAAAGCATTTTTGACCATTAAAATAGTTTTAATACACTTCAAATACCCTGTTTTACAGAAACTTGCATTTTCAGCCCCTCAAACTTAGAAATCTCGCATTTTGAGGCTTATTGGGCCGAAAAACCCAAATTTGGCCCATTAAATTCAAAATTTACATTTTAAGCCCCTCAAAAATGTTGTTGTTCAGAAAAATTATTATAGAAACTGTTTGGACCCTTTTGACCCTCCAGAAACTATAATTTGTCGATTTGGACCCTATGTTTTGTATTTTTGACAATTTAAGCCCAAAAATGGGTTTTATGTTCAAGTATGTTCATCCTAACCATATAAACTATTTTTCTTGACTTGATTAGTGTAAAATAGTTTAAGTTATGTTTATTTCCTTCCTCGTGTTTTAGATCTCGGTTTTTACACACTTTTTGGATAACATATTCATCACACACACATGATATCACACACATACATGCATCAAATCACACATAGCATACATTTACACATAGATCTACACATTTACTTGTATTCTCCCCCATAAAACTCATAAAAACCGAAAAGAAGGGGATATGAAACTCACCTTGAGTTGTGGATCGGTTTTGAAGAAGATTTGGAGAATTTTGGTGCTATTTTCGGCCCTAGCAAGTTCGTTGGATGGATCTCGAACTTAGTGGGTTCTAAGATGTAAGATCATGAACTTGAGTGGATTAAGAGATGATTTTTGATGAAAAGAAGTACCTAGATTATGGATCTAAGCAATATCTTACCTTAGATGATGAGTTTTTGTGGAGAATATCCTTGAAAGCCTTCTATATCTCGAAAGTTTTGAAGAAGAAGTGAGAAGATGTTCTTGAAGACTTAGAGAGAATGGAGTGAATTTTTGTGAGTGTATGTGTGTTGTGTTCGGCCGAGAGCAAGAGAGAGGGGAGAGAAGATAGTGCTCGCATGGAAATATGGGAAATGCATGGATGTATGGGTTATTTTTGATGGGTTTTGGTCATAAGAACATCATATGTGCTCATACAAACCCTAATGCTTGGATCTAGGTTTCTCTATTGTACATGCAAGTTATCCAAGACTATAAACCCTGATTCTAGCATAAAAGTAATCATATTAACATGCAATTAGGTTTAAGATCATACCTTGATTGTTATGTAGCAATAACAATCTCAATTCCTCCTTGTATTGACGTTAGAAAGCTTAGAGTCACAAATATCACTCCTCTAATAGTTCACAAACACCAAGAGCAAGAGGATGAAGAGGAGAGAGGATGGAGGCTGCACAAAAAACGTGTGAAACCCTATAAGGATGCTTAGCCACGTTTTTAGGTCATAAGGGATGTATATATAGTTAGGCTATTAGGGTTATCTAACAAGGAAACCCTAAATTGGATGCTTAAGCCCTAAGCAACCCATAGATTCCTTTCCTTAAGTCTTGGACTATTTCCTCATGGGCTTTCCCATAGAATCCGCCACTCCTTAATATAAGGCAATCCATAGCCCAAATTGCAATTATCTTATAATTACAATTCTAGTCCCTTAAGTTTAATTAATCTCTTTTAGTCACAAAACTAATTACCAGTTAATTATTGACTAATATTAATTAAACAATATGGTTTCTCCTTTAATATATTATTATCATAATATATTAATAAATCATATTTAATCCTTTCTCTCCATAATTCATCCTATCAAGTTGCTTTGGTGAAGGCAACCCAAAAGGACCATGCACCATCGGGTCAAGTACATACCAAAATAGTTATGGACTTAGACACTAATCCAACAGTCTTCCACTTGGATAAGTCTAATAACTATTCCGCGTATGACTTCAGATCCTGATCTGCAATCGTAGCTTTCCAAAGCCGTTGTCAACTCTGATCCTATCAGATACGCGTGTCCTTTAGATAAGGGATCATATATTCCTCCATTCTAGACATCGTATGAGACATGATTTCAAATCATTCTCTTTGTACTATTTCTCGATTTCCGATTGATGACGACTGACTAATTGAACAAATCAAATTAGCCCTAGCCCGACCGAGCATTTACGTTTGTCATCACTAAATCATCGAGGGGCCCAAAGATATCGCTTTTATCCTACTTTGGATAAAAGGAACGGAGAAACTTTGATTCAATGCTCGCTTGCACTCACTCACCAAATCACACACAATAATATGTTTTATGACACCAAGTTACTAGTGTGTTTACATATTACATTGAGCGCCCAGTCGCAATACTCGTCAGGAAGTCGAAGGCTTTGAGGAACAAGAGGGTAGAACTAGTGAAGGTGCAATGGCAGCACCGCAAGGGTTCGGAATGGACTTGGGAGCCGATGGACGAGATGATGGAGCATTACCCCGAGCTGTTTCAGAATCGAGCAGCAGACTTCGAGGACGAAGTCTAAAATAAGTGGGGGAGATTTGTAGCACCTGGTTTCCGGTATGTGAATTTTATTTGAGTATTTCCCTATTTTAGCCTTGGACTCGGCGAGTCATAGGTCTGAATCGCCGAGTAGGGACGAGACTCAGGACACGTTTAAGTTGGCGAATCGGCGAGTCCATATCCCGGACTCGGCGAGTCACCGCTGCTGGATGAAACCCTAAATTTCAAGGGTTTGCACTCTATTTAAACCCTCATTCCACCCCAAACTCGCCCCCATTCACCCCCAGAACTCCCAACATCGTTATACCCTTATTTCCTTGAGAGATTGAAGTGTTTTGGTGTGTTCTTGAAGATTTTGAGGAGAAAGAAGAGTAGATCAAGAAGAAGAGAAGGAGGCCAGGCATCTTTGTGTCATCTCAACGTTTTCCTTGAGGTATAGCTCGGTTCCCCTCTGTTTTCAAGCTTGTAATCTCTTTTAGCTTCATGGAAGTCCTTCTTGAGCTTTTCCCCAAGCTTGTTTGTGCTTTGTGGGTTGTAATAAGTTGTTAGCCTTTAGATCTAGGCATGATTTAGTCCCTGGAGCTTGGATCTAATGCCTTTATGGGGTCATATTGCATGAAAGCCCTAGATCTACCTCTTTTGGTGCACTTTGAGCCCTAAAATTCATATTGGTGAATATCTACACGTAAAGTTAGAAACTTTACGTGTGATTTGTGTCCTAGAAGCCCAGATCTGTGAATGACATGGACTGGAATCGAGCAAATCGGTGTATTTGATGGATGCATGGCTGCGACTCGGCGATTCGTATATGTGACTCGACGAGTCTGGTCGCGAGTCACTGAATTGGTCCCTTTATGATGTATCGAGTTGAGCCGTGAGTCACAGGGGGTGACTCGGTGAGTTGGAAGCTGAACTCACCCATGATAGGACTCGGCGAGTCAATGCCCTGACTCGGCGAGTCCAAGGCAATCTTCATAGATCAAGAACAGACTCGGCGAGTATGTTGTGGGAATTGCAGCCGGAGGATTTCTGGAGCAGCAGCAGTCAGTTAGTTCCCGATCAGTTCAGCAGCTACTTTGAGGTGAGTTACCTTCCAGTAGTGGTGGGTATAAGGCCACAATGCCGGCCCACCAGTAGGAGACGTATGATAGATGATTGTCTTTGTGATATCATCTAGGTTTGCTATTACCTGATATGTTATATGCTATCATGATACGTTATATGCGATAGTAGTAGAGTTTGGTTGTTAGGACCGCAGGGTAGTCAGACACCCCAGAAACGTCTGACAGTATGTGATGATATGTTTGTGTGTTGGCCTGTTATGTTATGCGATAGAGGTAGCAGGAGGGGACCAGTCCCCGAGGATCGGTTGTTAGGACCGATGGGTAGTCAGCACCCCAGAATGGCTCGACACGGGTAGGACGGCACCCCAAAATGGCCATATGGGTAGGTCAGCACCCCAGAATGGCCGTACCGGGTAGTCAGGCACCCCAGAATAGCCTGGAAGTACGTATGTTATGTGTTTGTATGGTATGTGGTACGTTGGGGGAACTCACTAAGCTTTGTGCTTACGTTTACAGTTTTGTTTTCAGGTACCTCTTCACCGAAGGGGAAGGAGCCGGCGCGGTAGCGGCACATCATGCACACACTCTGGTTTCCGCATTTACGAGATTCACTGGGATTGTACTCTGATATTTTGATGGGATGTATGGTTTGACTTTTTAAAAAACATGGTTTACGATGTGTTATGGTGTGATCAAACAATGTTTTTATTTATTAATGTTTTCTAAAGTAATATTTTAAAATGAAATTTTCGGACGTGAAAATTGGGTCGTTACAAGTTGGTATCAGAGCCCTGGTTTGAGGGATTCGGACTCACCTTCGGGGGTGTCTGAACTCAAATCTAGGGATAAAAAAAAATTTAGAAAATGATTTCGAACAATGAGAATAGAGTTTAAGAAAGAACAAAAGTGTGTGTGATGTGCGCGACCGGCCGAGCTCAAGTAAGTACTCCCCAAAGTACTCATACCAGTTTATGTTATGTTTATCAGCTTTTGTAGAATAGCATGCTAGAATAGGGCTAAGGATCTAGGAATGATGCCTTATGTGCCTGCCTTATGTGCTCCACCTATATGTGAATTGCATGCTTGTATGGTGTAGACAGCGGTAGGGTAGCCTGTTAGGGTTTGCCTGGTAGTATAAGCTAACACGGTGTGCTAGTTCAGTTCCTCTCTATGAGAGCAAAAATGTTTGAAGTCGTTTTCCCTTGTCCGGATGCTGCTTGCTTCGTGCTACGTGGGACTCCGAATAATGGGAATTAGCCATTAGGCGAATACGTCACACCACATGTGATCAGAGTTGAATAATCTAAGAGTACCGGATTTGATCCTACTGCGCAGCTCTTGTTTGAGTCCAACCATTGTAGGGACGAGTCGGGTACTCGAAGGATTATCTGAGTCTCATCGCATGTAATGGTGTTCGGGTGATGGCTAATTGGCATTACAAGGAGGCCTGTAGCAGCTGAGGATTGAATCGAGTAGAGCCGGAGGTTTCCCTAGGGCGAGCCGGGAATGAGTATAGTAGTGACTAGCCTTAGTGTAAGGGATCTGGTGGAGTCAAGGCAGTCCTTGAAGAAGGTACGGATAGATGTGGAAGGTAGTATGGGCCCGTACTACTGAAAGCAGAGGATCCGTACCCGAACCAAGGAAGGCCAAGACAAGACCAGGGAACTTGTAAGTAGCTATGATTCCTCAGGGAGAACCATTATATCTAATGATTGTTGTGATGTATTGCAAAATGGTGGTACTTCGATCGAGACCGGTGGACGGTGGTTTTAGAGTGGGGTCAGGTTCGGGATCATGTTCCGAGCCGATAGATGAGGGACTACGCGAGTTCATCGCGTCAGAGATCACCAGGGGCATCCTTGAGTCGACTCCCATTATCTTCGGGTTGATCAAGGAAGGGATCATGGAGTTGATGGAGGATCGCCTGCGGGCATTCAGGAGCGATTTGGCATCTGGCCAGTCGGGGTCACGCACACTGTCCTTCAAGGACTTCAGGGGCAGTGGTGCGCCGGATTTCCATGGGGTAAATGACCCCATTGCTGCCAGGCGATGGATTGCAGACATCGAGTCTGCACAGTTGACTAGCTTCTGCCCCGAGGGGTCGAAGGTGAGATACGCAGCGGGGTGTTTACGGGACCGCGCCCGAGATTGGTGGGAGTCAGTGGGCGACTCGTTGGGAGCCTCAGCTATCGAGGCTATGACCTGGTCAGACTTTGTGACCAGGTTCAGGGCAGAGTTTGCGCCGGCTGTCGAGCTTCAACAGCTGGCCAGGGAGTTTCTGGATATGAGACAGACAACGGAGACTGTGGCGGAAATCACCGCCAAGTTCCGGGAGAGGGCTTTGTTGGTGCCCCAGTATGCTGGTGACGAGGATATGAGGAGGACTCGTTATCACGATATGCTTCGAGCTGACATCCAGGAGCATGTTAGCTTTTCGGCTTGCCCTACCTTGGACTCTATGATCGCCAGGGCAAGGGAGAGGGAGATAGATTTGGAGCACATCCGGAACGGAAATCTGAGGAGGGACAGGCAGGAGGGGCTTCGGGGAAGAAGCCCAAGGGATCAGATGGGAGGCCGAAAGGCCAGTCAGGACCGAGCCGCTGCAAGAAGTGCGGCAGGCCGCACGAGGGGGCGTGCAGGTTGGGATCGTCAGGCTACAAGTGCGGCAAGTTTGGGCACATCAGCAGGGATTGCACTGCTCCTGCGACAGTTATTCCGACATCGGAGTTGCTGTGTTTCCACTGCAACCAGAGGGGCCACAAGAAGGCCAATTGCCCCATGTTAACAGTTTCAGCGCCAGTGAAGGCGCTAGCTCCAGCGACCCTGTGGATCACGAATGGCCGTCAGGGCAAGGCAGAGGCTCCGGTGGTGAGGAGCCGAGCATTCCAGCTGACTACCGAGGAGGCACGCGCCGCGCCCGATGTGGTGACGGGTATGATTCTTTCCTTCTATCTTTTGTTTTATGTTGTTATGATATTGATATGTGCTCCGTGTGTATATATATGTATTAGGATCGTTCCATGTGAACGGAATCCCAGTTCAGGTATTGTTCGACTCGGGTGCATCCCGATCGTTCGTTTCTCTTGCGCTTAGCAAGAGGTTTCATGAGACTTCAAGCGAGTTAGATTGCCCGTTAGAGGTAGAGATTGCTGACGATCGATCGGTGCAAGCATCGATGGTGTTTCGAGATTGCGTTCTGCGACTGTTTGAGGAGCGATACCTGGTAGACTTGGTTCCCATTCCATTGCGTGGGAACAAGGTGATTATTGGCATGGATTGGTTGAGCCCTAATGGGGCAGTGATAGACTGCGCGCAGCAGCTAGTGCGAGTCAGGGCCCCAAGCGGGGGAGAGTTAGTGATTCATGGCGAACGGCCACACTGTGGACCCACTGTATGTTCAGCAGTGAGGGCTAGGCGCTATCTTCAGCAGGGATGCGCGGGATATGTCGCGTATGTGATGGATACCCGGGAGGCGGGTAAGGCGACCGTGAGCGAGGTCCCGGTGGTTCGAGATTTTGCAGATGTTTTCCTGGAGGAACTACCTGGGATACCTCCGGAGCGACAGGTGGAGTTCAGGATTGACCTTATTCCCGGTGCGGCTCCGATAGCCAAAGCACCGTATCGGTTGGCTCCTCCCGAGATGCAGGAGTTGTCTACGCAGCTGCAGGAGCTGCTGGACAAGGGATTTATTCGTCCGAGCTGTTCGCCTTGGGGAGCCCCGATTCTATTTGTGAAGAAGAAGGATGGGTTGCACCGGATGTGTATAGATTACCGGGAGTTGAATAAGATGACGGTAAAGAACCGTTACCCACTCCTGAGGATTGATGACCTCTTTGACCAGCTTCAGGGAGCATCTTGGTTCTCCAAGATTGACTTGCGTTCGGGTTATCATCAGATGAGGGTCAGGGAGGAGGATACGCAGAAGACCGCGTTTCGGACACGTTATGGCCACTATGAGTTTGTGGTGATGCCGTTTGGGCTCACGAATGCTCCTGCCGCGTTCATGGATCTCATGAACCGCGTTTGCAGGCCGATGCTGGATCGGTCTGTGATAGTCTTTATCGATGACATCTTGGTTTATTCCAAGACCCAGGAGGAGCATGAGGACCATCTGAGGGAGGTGTTGGAGGCCCTGAGGAGGGAGAGCTTGTATGCCAAGTTCTCCAAGTGCGAGTTCTGGCTGCGTGAGGTGCAGTTTCTTGGGCACCTCGTCAACCAGAACGGGATTCTGGTCGATCCGGCCAAGGTTGAGGCCGTGATGAGATGGGAGGTTCCGAAGTCTCCATCAAAGATTCGGAGTTTCTTGGGATTAGCGGGCTACTATCGAAGATTTATCCAAGATTTCTCCAAGAAAGTCGTACCCCTGACACGACTGACAAAGAAAGCCGTGGTCTTTCGGTGGGGACCCGAGCAGCAGGCTGCGTTTGAGATGCTGAGACAAAAATTGTGTGAGGCGCCGATCCTAGCCCTGCCTGAGGGCGTAGAGGATTTTGTGGTTTATTGTGATGCGTCCATTTCGGGGTTGGGCGCAGTTCTGATGCAGAGGGGGCATGTCATTGCCTACGCTTCGAGGCAGCTCAAGCCCGACGAGGCGAACTAGTCGACGCACGATTTGGAGTTGGGGGCTGTGGTCTTCGCCCTCAAGATTTGGCGACATTACCTCTACGGGGTTCGTTGTACCATCTACACGGACCACAAGAGTCTGAGGTATCTCATGGACTAGTCGAATCTGAACATGAGGCAGCGTCGGTGGTTGGATGTGGTGAAGGATTATGATTGCGAGATCCTTTACCACCCGGGGAAGACCAATGTGGTGGCCGATGCGCTTAGCCGCAAGGCGGCGCTGATCAGGGACGTATGCATGAGGATGACCGTAGTGACTCCCCTATTGGAGCGAATTCGGGAGGCTCAACAGGAGGCTATCAAGGAGGAGCATCGGAAGAGCGAGCGCGTGGTGGGTCAGGTATCCTCCTTTGATTATGATAGCCGGGGTCTATTGACACTACACCATAGGGTGTGGGTGCCGTATCACGGGGGCGTCCGCCAGATTTTGATGGATGAGGCGCACAAGTCCCGATTCTCTATTCATCCCGGGGCGACGAAGATGTATAGGGATCTCCGTCTGAACTATTGGTGGCCCTGCATGAAGCGGGATGTGGCATGGTACGTAGAGCGGTGCTTGACCTGCAGGAAGGTCAAGGCCGAACATCAGAGACCGCATGGTAAGATGCAGCCGTTGGACATTCCACTGTGGAAATGGGAAGATATCACCATGGATTTTATTACAAAGCTTCCCAGAACCGCGTGTGGAGTGGATTCGATTTAGGTCATCGTGGACCGACTGACCAAGAGTGCTCATTTTATTCCGATTCAGGAGAGCATATCGGCCGAGAAGTTGGCCGATATCTATATCAGGGAAATCGTGGCGCGGCACGGGGTGCCGGTATCAGTGATCTCGGATAGTGATGCACGTTTCACTTCCATATTTTGGAAGAAGTTTCATGACGAGTTGGGCACTCGATTGCATTTTAGCACCGCCTTTCACCCACAGACAGATGGTCAGAGTGAGTGGACCATCCAGACTTTGGAGGACATGTTGCGGGCGTGTGTGTTGGATTTCGGTGGTAGCTGGGATACCTATCTTCCCTTGGCTGAGTTCTCCTACAACAACAACTACCACGCGGGTATTGACCGACCACCATTCGAGATGTTGTACGGGCGGAGGTGTAGAACCCCGATATGTTGGGGTGAAGTTGGCCAGAGAGTCATGGGAAGCACCGAGGTGGTGCTAGAGACGACCGAGAGGATCCAGCAGGTTCGGAGCAGACTTCAGACTGCTCAGAGTCGGCAGAAAAGTTACGCCAACAAGCGTCGATCCGACTTGGAGTTCCAAGTCGGGGATTGATAGCTTCATTTTATTTACTTCTTTTTATAGTTTATTTTAGCATATTTCATTCATAACTTAGATAATTTCCATGCATATTTTCCTTTTTATTATTTTATGACTATTTCGGGTACTCTCGAATCTTGTGAGCATAATTGCAGGTTTTCGGGTCTAGCGGAGCGGGAGTGTTCGGGACGTATAGGAGGCGATGAGATTTGGTAGACAAAAATGACGTTGGGCTTGATGGGTAGTGGAGATGATGCATGGAGTGATCTTGATGATTATTTGAAGACTTGGAGAGAAATAAGATTTAAATTTGCAAGATGCGGGGGAACATTCAAGCGTATGAAAATTATTAATCGGGCGAGTTCACGAGCTTTGGAGGATTTGGAGAGGTCAAATTGGGCTTTAAATGAAGAAAAACTTGAAGAAAATGGGCTAGGAGGTGATTGGATTCGATCTAGGCTAGTGGGATATGCTTTAGAGGCCCAAAATCTCAAAGAAGCCCATGTCAGGCACCACCCGCGCAACCCACCCGCGCAGCAGCACGCGGGTCGCGCAAGGCCCTGCAGGGGTAGTTTCAGAAATTCTTCTTTTGAGCTATTTGAGGAAGGTTGGTGCCCATCTTTTTCATACTCTTGGACATCCGATTTTCGAAGATTCTCTCTGGAGTTTTGGAGACTTTTGAAGGCCAAGAACCCTTGAAGAACATCATATTTTTACCTCTTGATTCTTGCTTAATGTTTGGTACAAATTTCTCTAACTTTGTTTCTTTGTGTTTAGCCATGCTTGGCTAAACTAATCTTGGTTGACTTTTGGTTAATCCTTTGAAATTTTGTTGAATGTTGAAGAATCCATGAACATGTTCTTGAATCTTTATGGGAATGTTTTGTGTTTTAACATCTTATCATTACTTGTATGTTTTAGTTCATGAGTTTAAATGTGTTTGTGGTGATTAGTTGGTTAATTTCTTGATTAAGTAAAGGATCCTCAAATTAGCAAGAAACAAATGATTTTTGTGTTGTTTTTGCTTCACACAATCATAAAAACATTTCCTCCAACATGGTGGTGAAAGCATTTGACCCCTCTTGGATTTGGTGACTTTTTGGTTCTTAATGCTAGTTGACTTTCACTAATTACATGCTATTTGGAATTAGTGACTTTGACTAAGGAAATTGTTATGAGCTTCTCTAGCCATTTCAACAATTAAGAAAAGTCTAGGTAATCTCAAGCTCCTTGGATTACTATAGCCAAATTGAGGATTAAAAACAAGTATTGCACCATTGAATTCTAATGATATGTTCATCAAAAGTCAAAGTGAGAAAAAACCTTAAGTCAACCATCTTTCCCTTATTGATTTTACATCAAATTCTTATTTTTGTTGCAATTGTATATTTAAATCATAGTTAATTCTAGTTAGCTTCAAGTATTTCAAAACACCAACCCCCCCCCCCTATTTTATTTTTATCGTTATTTTACAAGTATTTTTACAAAGAGATTTTTCATAGAGTTAGAAATTGAACCAATCTCCGTGGATTCGATCCCTTTACCACTATACACTATTTTAGTGTGTAACATTTAGGGTTATTATTTGTGTTGGCCTCGACAACCACCAGGGATATGGTTCTCCTTAAGGTGTCGCCTTGGAAAGGCGTCATCTGATTCAGGAAGCGAGGCAAGTTGGGCCCAAGATTCATCGGGCCGTTCAGGGTTGTAGCCCGGGTGGGCAAGGTGGCGTATAGGCTGGATCTGCCAGTCGAGCTCAGTCAAATCCACAGCACTTTCCATGTTTCGCAGCTGCGGAAGTGCCTAGTGGACGATTCAGCGGTAGTACCGTTGGAGGATATTTAGGTTGATGACAGCTTGAATTACATTGAGCGCCCAGTCGCAATACTCGTCAGGAAGTCGAAGGCTTTGAGGAACAAGAGGGTAGAACTAGTGAAGGTGCAATGGCAGCACCGCAAGGGTTCGGAATGGACTTGGGAGCCGATGGACGAGATGATGGAGCATTACCCCGAGCTGTTTCAGAATCGAGCAGCAGACTTCGAGGACGAAGTCTAAAATAAGTGGGGGAGATTTGTAGCACCTGGTTTCCGGTATGTGAATTTTATTTGAGTATTTCCCTATTTTAGCCTTGGACTCGGCGAGTCATAGGTCTGAATCGCCGAGTAGGGACGAGACTCAGGACACGTTTAAGTTGGCGAATCGGCGAGTCCATATCCCGGACTCGGCGAGTCACCGCTGCTGGATGAAACCCTAAATTTCAAGGGTTTGCACTCTATTTAAACCCTCATTCCACCCCAAACTCGCCCCCATTCACCCCCAGAACTCCCAACATCGTTATACCCTTATTTCCTTGAGAGATTGAAGTGTTTTGGTGTGTTCTTGAAGATTTTGAGGAGAAAGAAGAGTAGATCAAGAAGAAGAGAAGGAGGCCAGGCATCTTTGTGTCATCTCAACGTTTTCCTTGAGGTATAGCTCGGTTCCCCTCTGTTTTCAAGCTTGTAATCTCTTTTAGCTTCATGGAAGTCCTTCTTGAGCTTTTCCCCAAGCTTGTTTGTGCTTTGTGGGTTGTAATAAGTTGTTAGCCTTTAGATCTAGGCATGATTTAGTCCCTGGAGCTTGGATCTAATGCCTTTATGGGGTCATATTGCATGAAAGCCCTAGATCTACCTCTTTTGGTGCACTTTGAGCCCTAAAATTCATATTGGTGAATATCTACACGTAAAGTTAGAAACTTTACGTGTGATTTGTGTCCTAGAAGCCCAGATCTGTGAATGACATGGACTGGAATCGAGCAAATCGGTGTATTTGATGGATGCATGGCTGCGACTCGGCGAGTCTTATATGTGACTCGACGAGTCTGGTCGCGAGTCACTGAATTGGTCCCTTTATGATGTATCGAGTTGAGCTGTGAGTCATAGGGGGTGACTCGGTGAGTTGGAAGCTGAACTCACCCATGATAGGACTCGGCAAGTCCAAGGCAATCTTCATAGATCAAGAACAGACTCGGTGAGTTGTTCATACAACTCGGCGAGTCTTAGCATAAGTGTTCTTCGGATGAAGATGAAATCGACGAGTTGTTCATACAACTCGGCGAGTAGGATGAAGAGGTTGAACGTCAGTTTAGAAGATGAACTCGTCGAGTCATAGCCTAACTCGACGAGTAGAAACAGGGACTCAGGACAATCGTCTAATAGGGACTCGACGAGTTGGAGAGCCAACTCGGCGAGTCGGGTCAACTAAAATTTGACTCTGACTTTGACTCAGAGCTAGACCAGGGGTAAAATGGTCATTTTACCTAAAGGACAGTTAGCAGTGTTTGATTGAGTATGTTGTGGGAATTACAGCCGGAGGATTTCCGGAGCAGCAGCAGTCAGTTAGTTCCCGATCAGTTCAGCAGCTACTTTGAGGTGAGTTACCTTCCAGTAGTGGTGGGTATAAGGCCACAATGCCGGCCCACCAGTAGGAGACGTATGATAGATGATTGTCTTTGTGATATCATCTAGGTTTGCTATTACCTGATATGTTATATGCTATCATGATACGTTATATGCGATAGTAGTAGAGTTCGGTTGTTAGGACCGCGGGGTAGTCAGACACCCCAGAAACGTCTGACAGTATGTGATGATATGTTTGTGTGTTGGCTTGTTATGTTATGCGATAGAGATAGCAGGAGGGGACCAGTCCCCGAGGATCGGTTGTTAGGACCGATGGGTAGTCAGCACCCCAGACCGACACGGGTAGGACGGCACCCCAGAATGGCCGTATGGGTAGGTCGGCACCCCAGAATGGCCGTACCGGGTAGTCAGGCACCCCAGAATATCCTGGAAGTACGTATGTTATGTGTTTGTATGGTATGTGGTACGTTGGGGGAACTCACTAAGCTTTGTGCTTACGTTTACAGTTTTGTTTTCAGGTACCTCTTCACCGAAGGGGAAGGAGCCGGCGCGGTAGCGGCACATCATGCACACACTCTGGTTTCCGCATTTACGAGATTCACTGGGATTGTACTCTGATATTTTGATGGGATGTATGGTTTGACTTTTTAAAAAACATGGTTTACGATGTGTTATGGTGTGATCAAACAATGTTTTTATTTATTAATGTTTTCTAAAGTAATATCTTAAAATGAAATTTTCAAACGTGAAAATTGGGTCGTTACACATTCTTAATAGAATCTTTTCTATTCATAATAATGTCGATATGGTCCATCCAATACCATGCTTCCAACTACTCACAAGCAACCAATCCTCGTCGAACTTTGGATTGTCCTTTGATAATTGTTTAATTATTTTAGTCAAAACCAATTCTAGTACCTTTTCCCTCTAAATGCGCTAGACATTTGGAAAATTTTAGAATGGTCAAATATTAAAGCATTTGCAATCGACACTATACCCGAAGCGTATGGGACACGATGCACAATGTTTTATTTGCTATGTTCTCAAAATTCGAATTGTGAAGAGGAATGCCGTAATCATAATCGAAATTTTAAGAACACACTATGTACCTTGGACTAAATTTATTAACATTTCTCAACCTAAGCCTTTAGATTTGAAATGAAACATAATATTCTCTCCCTTAATTACAGCAAACCAACTTTACAACCCTTACGACTTTGCAAGGTATAACTCTTGTTTTCTATAATTAATATTGCTAACTTGCAATACGTGCCTTAATATCATACAATCATAACATTTATGCTCCCACTATCATGATGATTATTATAAAACATAACACTTATGCTCCCACTAACTTCGACATGTATTCATAAACATATTAACTTTCAGAAAAACAATACCTATTGAATTTCTTAAGTCCATGTTTCTAATACTTAATGCTTTGATAATCTTTTATCAAGGCCTCTTAAACTTATACACCTTTTCCTTAGATAGCTCATATGTGTGTCTAAACAATTAAGACTAGTTTCCAAACCTCACAATTCAAATCATGAAAAGGGATACCGTAACCATAATCAAATTCGAGAATGCAATTTTACAATCACTATCTTCTTAAAATCTTTCTTAGTGAAAGCATTTCCTCACAATCATTTTTATGAAGGAGGAAATCTTATGACACTTAGATTTAAACGGTGTATGTGTTCCTATCCATGTGAATTTGTTAAAACCAAAGTTTACGACAAATTCAAACTCATATGGACCGAACTTTCATAATCTTGATTTCTTGCCTTATGGTAGCACAGCTGCCAACCACGTCTTCCAAGTAGTTAAGCAGCTCACCTTTTCCTATCAATGTACCTTTCATTGATTAAGGTGCCTTGCCTTTTATGCGTTCAAAATGAGAACTCATAGAACTCACATGCATAATTAACTCAATTAGAAACAACACAAAAACAAAATAATGTCAACACGATAGGTTGTAAACCTCAACTCTTGTGCTAGTGATGATCGATAAGGTTTATTTGATTTGTTCTTGAAACCTTTCACGACCATTAAGACTCCCACTGACTCCTTGACATATAAGATTCTCTTGTTAATAACCATTGCTTGACAAAACAAATATTCAAGAGTTAGTGTAGCTTTTATCAAAACACTTCATAAATTGGTCCTAGTTGGCCTTTGTCTTATCCAAGACATCACAACTTTCCACATTTGATGAATGTTATAAACTTTCTTAATACTTTTCACTCATTGTCACAATCTTAACTTTAAGGCTTGTTATTGGAACGAAGTATGATTGACCTTTTGATTTAACCATTTCTTCAATTCTTGATTCCTCTTCTTAAACATACAATTGTACTAAGACTCACTTAAAGGATCAATTGAGATATGGTTCTTAATCATTAAGACCTATCATAAAGCATAAAAGGTACTCTCCCTTCCTCTTAGAATGGAGAAACTTTTATCTTTCTGCCTACTTGATTCTTCTTATTCGTGCTGCTATTGATTTAAACTTTTTTCAATCAATTCATAATTACACTTAATCTTATAAGTATAATCATATTTACTAAACCTTTAGTAAATCATGACGAATATCTTTGTTATTCTTGTGGTGGACTTTGATCAACACACAACTTTGTGTGCTCGATCTCCTAGTCCTTTCACTTGAAACTTTGTCAACGAATTAGTCTAATTTCCAAATATGAAATTTCTCATTCATCATGCAACCAAGTTGCGTGATTCCAAATTTCTGTCCAATTGAAATTTGGCGGATGAGAAACTCTCCCTATTTGGTAAATTCTTGACATTTCCATAAATAAGATAAACAAGAATCATATCCATTCGTTGTAGAAATATGCAAACATCAATTTTCATAACGATTTCATTGCAAGGAAATAAACAAATAAATAAATAAGTCAAACCAAAATTTATTTTATTTATAAAAACAGCGGAAAACATTTGTCCTTACAATGCAAAATCTATTGAAAACTATGTATTTCAAAAAGAAAATTTCTAACAACTCTATCATAACTATCTAAGCTCAAAATCTAATTTTCAAGTTCATGCGATCGAGATCCATTTCTTTGTAATTAGACTCATCTTGCTCTTTCATCAAGCTTCCTTTCTTTTCACCGATCCTACAAAACATTCAAATGCAATCTTATCACATCATGTATTAAGAATCAACGAATAGGAACTTAATTTAGATAGTGCATTTTACCTGAAGCACAACCATACTCTTTGACTCTCCCATCTTTGGAATCTTCAGGCTCTTGGGGCAGATTTCTATCCAATGCCCTTTCTTTTGGCAGCAAATGCAGGTCGGTTCTCCTAGAACGTCCTCGGAAGCATAGTCGATTGACTTTCCCAACAAATACACTCCATTGTTTCGCTAAATCATTTCTGATTCAGCAGCAATGAGCATGTAAGTTCGGTCAATGAGGTTGTCTTCATGATCCATCATATAATACTTTCTTTTGAACTCATTATATGATTCAGGAAGTGACTGCAAAACCCAATTCACAACCAACTCATCTGGGAATGACACACCCAACATTATCAACCTATCAATGTGTGATTTCATTCCTAGAACGTGGGCACACACGGGTTTACCATCTTCATGTTTCATTTCCAATAGGGCTTTAGTGATATTGAACCTTTCAATTTGTTTGATCTTGTGGGTTAGGGAGAACAATTGGAGGAGGTGGAGGAAGTGAAGCATGATTTCTTGTTCCTCGATCGAATCGTGGAATACCATCTTCATGTGGAATGCTTGTTCCACGGGATTTGGGAAGACCATAGTTGTCGAACTTAGACATCTACAAAACGGGAGAAACAAATTCAAGTTAGTTGATTGATTGAGTCCTTAGTAAGCCACCCGAATGAGATACTAAGGCTAGGACCCAACACAATATTCCATAACTCAGGAGAGGGATGCCGTAACCCTAATTGCAGAATATTTGAAGGTAAGTGAATGACGATTCACTAATTTCCACCATGAAAACGAAAAATAAATTTAAGTTTTAAACCTATGAAAACTCCTAGATCCTTTGAGATTCATTGAACATTTCAATGGCATGTTTAAATCTCGATACGCCCCTATTGTTTGTGACTAGGATGCCGAGGATCACAAATCGGGTGTGAATAACCATGCAAACTTACATGGTGCCCTCACATGTTACAGTCACCTATTCGATGTGTCGGTAAACCACACACGCTCCACCGAACTATGACAAACATTGAGTCACCCTTTGCTACCTTTGCTTAGAACCATTTAGTGTGCCGATTAACCACACACGCTCCACTAACGTCTTCTCAAGGGCACAAAGTGTAATTTCATGGAATTGCATCAATTCACTTTGCCTAAGTAACTAAGATTGAGAATTTGTAAAAACATCTAGTTACTTTTGTATTTCATTATACTTATAATGGAAGGTTTCGTCCTATCCTACCCGTTCGGCTAACGACCCTCCACTAGTCAAGAGTGCGGTGGGTAAAAATGGATACCCATTCAATCGCCATTTTATAGGCAATTTCCTTAAACACCCCTTATAGACCAACTTCGTGAATGAGGCCTACTAACGGTAAGACTGACTTTTACTCATACATATATATATATATATATATATATATATATATATATATATATAATGTTAGATTTTTAATGTTATATATAGTATAGGGTGTATTTTACACTTTGAAAATACTAGGTGGTCAAATTTAATAATTATACCTTTAATTCAATTAAATTGTAAACCAAAACTATTATGGATTTATTAAACCTCTTTTAATTATACTCCTTAATTAATTAATAAAACCATAAGGGTGTGATTTGAACTTTTTCAAAACAATACTAGGGTCTTAGAATTTAACATTCCTAATTAAACTTTTAATCAACTATTAAATTTGAGGGCAAGTTTTGAAACATTTCAAAACATTAGGATTTAGAATTTAAATATACATCAAAATTAAATTATTAATCAAAATTTAAACTCCAAAACTTGAGGGCAAGTTTTGAAACCTTTTTCAAAACATTAGGGTTTCAACTATTTAAATTTCAAAACAACAAAACTTTTGGGTTCAAATTTAAACTATAAAAACTAAAGGGGAAAATGTGAAACTTTTCAAAGCACAAGTATCAAATAACAAATAATCTAAATTAACATTTAATCACATAATTATCCATATTTGATTTATTTAATGATTTCTTCCAAAACAATTTACCAATTTAATCAAAATAATTAATCAATTATCACATAAGGAAACAAATATTTTATTAATTGATAAATATATTCAATTAGATCAAGAATATAGTCAAAGATATCATAAAATCGGATTTATATTGATCTAATATGATAAGGCAACTATCCTTAAGCAAAAACAGCAAGAAATCCCGAAGTTTGCTCTTCTGACGAGTTGACTCGTCGAGGGCAAGTTTAACATTCCTAATTAAACTTTTAATCAACTATTAAATTTGAGGGCAATTTTTGAAACATTTCAAAACATTAGGATTTAGAATTTAAATATACATCAAAATTAAATTATTAATCAAAATTTAAACTCCAAAACTTGAGGGCAAGTTTTGAAACCTTTTTCAAAACATTAGGGTTTCAACTATTTAAATTTCAAAACAACAAAACTTTTGGGTTCAAATTTAAACTATAAAACCTAAAGGGGAAAATGTGAAACTTTTCAAAGCACAAGTATCAAATAACAAATAATCTAAATTAACATTTAATCACATAATTATGCATATTTGATTTATTTAATGATTTCTTCCAAAACAATTTACCAATTTAATCAAAATAATTAATCAATTATCACATAAGGAAACAAATATTTTATTAATTGATAAATATATTCAGTTAGATCAAGAATATAGTCAAATATATCATAAAATCGGATTTATATTGATCTAATATGATAAAGCAGCTATCCTTAAGCAAAAACAGCAAGAAATCCCGAAGTTTGCTCTTCTGACGAGTTGACTCGTCGAGTCAAGCATGGACTCGGCGAGTTCAGCTATGGACTCGGCGAGTCCAGCCCCCATAAACACAAAAAACGAATTTTTCAAACATATAATGCATCAATACAATAGAAACCAGTCTAGGCTCTGATACCACTGAAGGGTTTTGATCATAAGAACATCCTATGTGCTCATACAAACCCTAATGCTTGGATCTAGGTTTCTCTATTGTACATGCAAGTTATCCAAGACTATAAACCCTGATTCTAGCATATAAGTAATCATATTAACATGCAATTAGGTTTAAGATCATACCTTGATTGTTCTGTAGCAATAACAATCTCAATTCCTCCTTGTATTGACTTTAGAAAGCTTAGAGTCACAAATGTTACTCCGCTAATGGTTCACAAACACCAAGAGCAAGAGGATGAAGAGGAGAGAGGATGGAGGCTGCCCAAAAACGTGTGAAACCCTAGAAGGATGCTTAGCCACGTTTTTAGGTCATAAGGGATGTATATATAGTTAGGCTATTAGGGTTATCTAACAAGGAAACCCTAAATTGGATGCTTAAGCCCTAAGCAACCCATAGATTCCTTTCTTTAAGGCCTTGGACGATTTCCTCATGGGCTTTCCCATAGAATTTGTCCACTCCTTAATATAAGGCAATCCATAGCCCAAATTGCAATTATCTTATAATTATAATTCCAGTCCCTTAAGTTTAATTAATCTCTTTTAGTCACAAAACTAATTACCAGTTAACTATTGACTAATATTAATTAAATAATATGATTTCTCCTTTAATATATTATTCTCATAATATATTAATAAATCATATTTAATCCTTTCTCTCCATAATTCATCCCATCAAGTTGCTTTGGTGAAGGCAACCCAAAAGGACCATGCACCATCGGGTCAAGTACATACCAAAATAGTTATGGACTTAGACACTAATCCAACAATTTTTGCATAGAAATCCTTTAGGAAATTGTAAGGTGACATAGGAAAAGTCAACTCCTCCCTTCATTTGGGCTTGGTCCGAGATTTGGAGAGGGAAAAAGAAAAGGATTGGGCCTTGTATGCTTAAGCCTATTTCATGGTTATGTTAAGTGATGTTTGGCCCAAATAAATATAAATATGATTTTTATAACCTATTAGGGCTAAATTAGGTTAATTATGACCCAATATGGTCCATTTAAATAATTTATTTCATTCTAGGCCCAATATGGCCCAAAATATTGAAATAAATGAAAGTGGATCCAATTAGAGCCCATTTAAGAGGTCTAAGCCCATGATATTCCAATTGGAAGCTTATTGGTCCATTGGGCCCAATAAGGAAGCCCTAGTCCAAAATGGACTTAAACAAGGACTTCTAGGGTTTCCAATTATTTGTTGACTATTTGTAGTGCATGTATGAAGTGTTTGATTGAAATTTTGTTGTCATAGAGTAAGTATCATGCATACTTTCATGTTTTTGATTCATAATTGACATAAGTGTTGTAGTTACAAGGCACCAAAAATTTCTAGTTATAACATATAGTCCCACGTAGTGAGTTAAGGGTGACTCAGTGAGTGGGAAGAGGGATCTTGGACCAGGGGTAGGTCAGTCATTTGATCTGAGGGTATTTATGAGTGGTTAATATATGTTTATGGATTTGTAGCCGAAGTATTTCCGGTGCAGCAGTCAGACGTCCGACAGTCAGACTTTTGGTAGCTACTTTTCGAGGTGAGTTTCCTACTAGTAGGAATGGGTCTAAGGCACCAAGATCGGCCCGTATAGACGATATGATAGTATCGGAGTGTGGGCAAAGCCCGTATCTCATAGTTGAGTTTGATGATGATATATGCTAGTGCGGTAGAATTGTTTATACTTGTTGTCTGTGTGATACTTGTATGTTACGGTTTAGTAGCGGAGTGTGGGCGAGGCTCGTATCTCCCAGATAGCGGAGTGTGGGCCAGGCCCGTATCTCCTAGATAGCGGAGTGTGGGCGAGGCCCGTACCTCCTAGTTAGCGGAGTGTCGGCGAGGCCCGTATATCTTAGCTGTTCATTATATGATTGTATGGTATGTGGTATTATGGGGGAACTTACTAAGCTTCGTGCTTACAGTTTAGAGTTTTTGTTTCAGGTACCTCTTCAGCGAAAGCGAAGGAACTGGCACGGTAGCGACACATCATACACACCCCTTGTTTTCCGCATTATAATATTGTTTCGGGATTTGTACTCTAACACTATGATTGATTCCATGTATTGGTTTTCAGACACGTAACATGATTTAAGAAGCAATATGATCGAATGTTGTTTATTTTCAAATGTTTTCCAAGGTGTTTAATTAAAAATGAATTTTTTGGACTTAAAAAAAAATTGGGTTGTTACAGCATAGTTACTTTCATCTTACACATAGATATGAAATATTTTATATAAATTATGTGCTACGTGTGCATATTGTCTGAATACTTGTTGTCTATGCTGAAAGAAAGATTTTATACATGTTTTAAATGATTTAAACTGTATATGTATTTTATACCTACAAAATGTGTTAGGTAAAACATGGTTAGATGTAATTTTTGGGTGTGATGAAATAAAATGATGAGAGGCCTCGATGTTGACGATGTTTCCAGTCATCTAGCGGAGTATAGATGACGACCGCATACTTTTCTAGACAGTCCAGTGGAATGCTAGCAGACTTGCAACCTGTAGGTGTTTGTGAACGATGTGTTCACCGGTGTACTCCATCCCCCTCATGGTTGCCTTAAGGAAATTTATTGTTGAGGAATCCCCTTAGTAGTAGTGTCCATACCAATGATGATCCTTAGGCTAGGTCCCTTATGATAAGTGTTTTAGGGACGTAAAGTGAGGATAACGGGAACGAGTAATCGGGTGATTGTTGGTTGATGAGATTAATAAACTTATTTATTGTGGGTTGAAAACCCTATGTGATCACCATACTCCCAAGCCTGACCCACTCAGTTTCTTGTATTACAGGTAGTTGCACTCGAGCATAGATGTGATGTTTGGATGATGGATTATAGATTATAGGTCTATAGATATGAATAAATGTTGTAAGACTTATACTGTATTGTTTATGCTTTTAATTTGTATCAAACATGACATCTCGAGGTTTTTAATGAAATACATTTCTTCGTAAATGCTTTGATAAATCTTTATCATATTTTCTATTGGGAACAAATTCCCAACACTTTTCTTTAAAATGTTACTATGATTTTTAAACAAGTATAAAAAAATTGGTATTTTCTGGCCGTGAAGATAGGGATGTCACCGTTGGTATCAGAGCATTAGTTTAAGCGAACTAGGAATTTGTAGGATTTCTAGACTTAAACTTAGAATGCTAAGCGATGATTGTGAGATGAGGGTATACTATATTTTAGACACAAGCACTAGTTTATTTTAGGAAAGATGCCTAAAATGCTTTTATGTGCTATATGCTATTATTTGTTCGGATCTACGGTCTGTTGCCGACCGGATCTAGAAACCTTATGTGTTTAGAATTCTAAACATACGACTATGATATTAGAACTAGCATGTAAATGTTTCGGAGAGATAAGGATGATTTAAACGTTTATCCTAAATAAAGATCTAAATTCACCATATTCGGTGTACAGATCAAGATATCAATATCCCGGAGTAGAAACATAAACGGAAATAGGAATCAATGGTTGCAACCTCAAGTGATTGAACAAGTACCTACTGTAGCTGCCACACCTGAGCTAATCACGATGGTCAGGGTACAAGCGATGATCCAGATGATGTTAGATCGTCAAATAGAGGAGACACGATGATTACTGCTACAGGATAGGGACGAAACAACCCACCAATAGTTCGACGAAACAACCAAGATGATAGAGACGAAAGAAATGGATGCAAGTAAAAAGATTTTCTAATTTGCAATCCATCGACCTTCACTAGGAAGGAAGATCCAATTGGAGTTATGGATTGGATTTCGGAGATGGAGTTGGCCTTCATGACGTATGGTTGCAGAGGCAAGTTACATACCACATATGCGGTACGCCAGTTCAGGGGAGGTGCGGTTCGTTGGTGGAACACCTTGGGGAAGACTTTGAGCCCCAACGAGCCCGTGAAACTAACATGGGTAGAGTTTCTGGTGCAATTCAAGAGCAAGTACTGCTCAGCCCAAAACCTGCTCGAGCTAGAGAACCAATTCCTAACTTTGAAGAAAGGGAGCATGTTCATTAATGAATACAACAATATTTTCCCAGAAAAGATGGAGTTTGCCTTGCGCCTTGTCTCAGACGAGCTGACGAAAATTGACAAGTACGCAAAGGGATTTCCATGGGAGTATGTGGTACCAATACGTCGGGCATCTACTTTAGAGGCAGCTATCTAGGCTGCCAAGTATGTGCAGGATATGATCAAGGGAAGAGCCGCCAGGAAGGTCGAGGTTGGCGAGAAGAGGAAACTTGAAGGGTCTGCAAGGCCCAATAAGAAAATGAAGTCTGGTTCAAGGAAGTTTGTAAGAGGAGGAGGCGAAACGAAGTGGTACGACAAGTGCAAGAAGAAGCACTTTGGGAAATGTGACGGAGAAGTCACTTGTTTTAAGTGTGGAAAGCCCGAGCAATATGTCAATGAGTGCACGTTCAATAAGAAGGTTTATTATAGGTGCAATGAGGAAGGGCACATCTAGAGGGACTACCCGAAGAAGAAAGAGGTAGTAAGACCCAACATTCCACCAAAGTCGAATGCGAGAGCCTTCTAGATGACGCTAGAAGCGGTGAAGGAGGCAACAGATGTTGCTTCAGGTACCTTTCTTGTAAATGGATTACCTGCCAATATACTATTTGATTCGTAAGCAAACTATTCCTTTGTATTGCGTAAATTTGGTGGGAAACTAGCATTTGCTTGTAGAAAAACTTGATAATGCCCTGGTCGTGGAAGTTGTCGGTGACAAGTTCGTACATGTTAGTGATCATATTAAGAACATCGTCACCGACTTAAATTGAAACGAATTCCACAAAGAGCTATTACCCATAGAGTTGAACGGTTTCGACATCGTTATGGGAATGGATTGGCTTAGCGCCAACGATGCCGAGAACTTTGCTGGAAGAAGATAGTAAGGGTAAACCCACCCGGAAAATAGTCATTTATGGTGTACGGGGATAAACACAAAATAAACTCTGGAATATTTCCCTAATGAAAGCCAAAAAATGTTTGTCTAAAGGATGCACATTATACTTGGCATTCGTGATCGATGTTAAGAAGGAAAAAAAGGAAATGCAAAGTATACCAGTGGTGTGTGATTATCTGGAAGTCTTTCCTGAAGATCTTCATGGATTACCGCTTGATAGACAAGTAAAGTTCCGAATAGACTTGTTATTGAGATCGACACCGATAGCAAAAGCACCGTACCGATTAGCACCGAAGGAGATGAAGGAGCTTATGACGCAACTTCAGGAGTTGTTGGACAACAGTTTCATTCGACCTATTTCATCACCCTGGGGAGCTCCGATGTTATTTGTGAAAAAGAAGGACGAAAGCACGAGAATGTGTATAGACTACTGAGAGCTGAACAAGGCAACGGTGAAGAACAAGTATCCATTGCCAAGGATTGATGACTTATTCGATTAGCTGCAAGGCTCGAGCTATTTCTCAAAGATCGATATTAGGTCAGGATATCATCAGCTAAAGGTGAAAGAGCATGATATTGAGAATACTGCATTCAGAACAAGATATGGACACTATGAGTTCTTGGGTTATGTCATTTGGACTAACCAATGCTCCAGCAGCTTTCATGGATTTGATGAACAGGGTTTGTAAACCATTCTTCGATAAATTTGTGATCATGTTCATTGATGACATTATGATTTACTCAAAAATCCAGGAGGAGCAGGGCAAGCATCTACGAGGAATGTTGGAAGTGTTGAAGAGGGAGAAGCTATATGCAAAGTTCTCCAAATGTGATTTTTAGATCCGAGAAGTCCAATTCTTGGGTCATGTGGTTAACCAAGAAGTGATAATGGTTGACCCAACAAAGATCGAAGTTGTGATAAAGTGCGAACGACCGAAAAGTCCCACGGAGATTTGAAGCTTTCTGGGATTAGTTGGATATTACCGAAGGTTTATCCAAGGCTTTTCCTCGATAGCTACTCCATTGATAGCTTTGACCCATAAAGGAGCTACATATACATGGAGTGAGAAGCACGAAGAAGCACTCGAGAAGCTAAAGAAGAAGTTATGTGAAGCACCAATTCTTTGTTTACCTAAAGGAGTTGAAGACTTCACCGTCTATAGTGATGCATCTGGTGTTGGGTTAGGATGTATTCTAACTCAAAGAGAAAAGGTGATAGCATATGCATCTCGAAAATTGAAAGAACAATAAAAGAACTACCCCACTCATGATTTGGAGTTGGCAACGGTAGTATTTGCCCTAAAGATATGGCGGCATTACCTCTATGGCACAAAGTGCAAACTTTTCACTGATCATAAGAGTCTTCAATATCTCTTTAATCAGAAGGAATTGAACATGAGGCAATGAAACTGGCTAGAGTTACTCAAGGACTATGACTATGAGATACTTTACCACCCCGGTAAAGCAAATATTGTCGCCGATGCTCTATGTCGAATAGTCAATCTTGAAAGAAAAAGGCCAAGAGTGTTGAGAATTGAAGTTGTCTCGACAAATTGTGGAAAGCATAAAGAAAGCTCAGGAGGAAGCTTCAGAGAAAAAATGACCGAAAGGAAGAACGTTTAGGCAAAACATTGGAGTTCGGTACAAACAATCAAGGTTGAAGGTATTCCAAGACAGGATTTGGGTACCTAAGACGGGAGGAGTAAGAGATCTTCTGATGGAAGAAGCTCGCAAGACCATGTACTCGATTCATCCCGACAACACTAAAATGTATAGGGATCTAAAACCCTACTATTGGCCGACGATGAAGCTCGATGTTGCAAAGTATGCGGCCGACTGTGTAACTTGTGCAAGGGTTAAGGCACAACATTAGAAACCATATGCGACTTTAGAACCTTTACCTGTACCCATGGGTAAATGAGAAGACATCACTATGAATTTTGTAACTAAACTACTCAGAACGAAGAATAGTAAACGAGATGTCATGATTAGTTTGTATATATATATATATATATATATATATATATATATATATTGATCAAAACTACATAGTTTAGAGGGTTCTATATATAAGCGTATGTACATAATAGCCATATATATATATATATATATATATATATATATATATATATATATATATATATAGAGAGAGAGAGAGAGAGAGAGAGAGAGAGAGAGAGACTTAAAAAAATGATTTCAGCAATTATGATTTCAACATATTAATTCAAAAGTGTTTTCCATTCTTCATCGTCATATAAAAAGTGTTTGTGACAGAATTATAAACATTTTCTGTTTTGTTCTTAAGTTTCACTCAAGCCATGTACTTTGATTTTAAATAGTCATATTGGTTCTTTGTTTGCCTTTGATCGACTACAAAATTGTGTTCGTTTTTAAGTTTGTCCACTACTACCATCCATGAATTTGCTTTCAACCATTACTTGCAATTTCATGTATACATGCATCAAGAAAATTTTTATCGACACTGTCTTGCTTCCAAACTATTATAGGACTCTTTTAGGACATGTCTAGTAGAAAGTAAATGATAAAAATATAAAATTTCAACGTACAAGTTCAAGAAAACAAATTTTATCATACAAGTTTATAATTCCAACATACAAAGTTCAACATGAAAATTCTGATTTTAACATATATAAACTTCAAAAAAAAAAAAAAAAAAAAAAATTAGCAATACTTTAACATATAATTCTGATTTCAGCATATTAATTCAAAATTTAAATTGATTACTTCTATAACATGTAATTTCAACAATACTTCCAATATATATGCATGTAAATTTCTGATTTGAGAACATACATAGCAATTAACATGTTCAACAATACTTCAACACATATACATGTAATATGATTTTTAGAACATAAATAACAACCGATAAAGTTCTGATTTCAAATCACACATAACAAATAACATGTCATTTTAGCTATAATTTAACACATATACATGTAATCTGATTTATATAACACAAATAACAACTACTGAATTTCCAATTTCAAATCGTACATAGCATATATGATCTGATTAACACATAGCAAATAATAAAGTAACATCATACATAGTATATGATCTGGTTAACACATGACATCTGATATGTTTGCATCAAATTTCAAAATTAAAAAAACATTACCGTCTTCTGATGCAAAAGGTGGAGGCTGACTGGCGATGATGGACTGATGCCCGCAATACTCCTCGAAAGCTGCATCGTTTTCGGGTAACAACGTATCCTAAATAAGTAATTTAAACTTTGTTATGGAAAATTTTGATGAACATCTTCAATTGCAAAAACAAAAGCTAGAGCTTGAAATGGAATTGGACATACACAAGTACCCTTAAGTGATATGAAAATATTGAAGATGTCCTTCAATGCTGATGTTACATATGAGAACCTCAAAGTGATATTAGCCATAAAGAGGAAAACTCAAGAAAAATATAAAAACAAAATCTAATATTTTTTAAGGTTAAAAATGTGATTTTTGTTTAAGCTTATTAATGAAAATTTTATTTAAATTTGTCAATGAAAATGAATCTTCATTCTCTATCATAGTATAAATCATATTAAAATTACATATTTGACCACTAGTATTATAAGAAATATATTAATTTACACCTTAGATTATAAGTGTTATAATCAATGAAACTCCAAGATCAAATTAAATAAAAAATAACAAGTGAAAAGAAAAGCATTGGCCATATTGAAGAAAACAACAAAGTAAAGTTGGACATGTCATTTCTACGAAAGTAGCTTTTGAGTAATTGAAAGTTGGACATGCCATTTCTATGAAAGTAAAATAATCACAATTGCAATATATAATGGAAGATTTTGTCATGGAATCATTAGTAAAGTGACATTAATGTTTTTCTATTGTTATTACTTTTTATTCAATAAAACAAGTAGATTTGTAAATGGATTTTCGTGTTGGTAGACGTTTTTGTGGGCAAATTTGGTCAAAGCTGCAAACAGTAAAATATCATTGATTATTTGATTATATATTTGTTTCGTGGTAAAATTTAATACCCCATATATAATTTTATGAATTGCAAATGCGTTAACCAAAAGAACTCCTTTGGCTTTTATGGCCATTGGTCAATTTCTTCAAAAGTGATACTTATACCGGGTTTTTTTTTTTTTTTTTTTTTTTTTTTTTTTTTTTTTGCACGAATACTTATGAGGCATCAATTTTTTTCTTTTGAAAAAGAATTTATTTTCTACCTGTTATGATAATAATCTATGGATTCTCGTTAAATTTAATAAAAAAACAACGATATTATGGTTGAGTGATGTACTTGACATGCCTTTTAAGCCAAATAGTTGAGCGATTTTGGGTCTAAAGTCTAAACAATAATTAAGAAAACTAGTTGATCCGGACAAGATATTTTAAGGATGGTAGTTTTTTAAAATGTTATAAAACCCCAATTGATAGGGGCAAACATGGTCGCTTTGGGTCAGTTTTGACCAAGGTTCTAAATAACGTAAGGCGTGACTTGGCGGCGAGATCAAAATTAAGTTATGCCAAGCCTTGGCGAGCCATCACGTTTTTCAAGGCGTGACTATTTTATATACATTGAAAGAGATAAATCATATAATTATTGAATTGTATCAAATATGTAAACTTTTTAGAAGTGTTATATTAATATTTAATATAAAAAAGTTAACAAAAACTCAATTATTTTAGGCCCGACAAAAAAAAAAAAAAAAAAAAATCGAAAAATCCGCGCCTTGAAAAAAACTCGCGCCATAACGCGATATGACACGCCTTGACACGTTATTTGGGCGCCAAGCTTAACAAACCCGCATTTGACGTTTTCGTAACAGCTACACCACGCCTTGCGCCATGGCGCGCTTTTTAGAACCATGGTTTTGACCTAAAACCGAACCCAACCCGTTATAATCGAATTTTAAGAAATACAAACCGAACCCACTACCCAAACCAATCGGTTTGGTCCGCCGATTTCCGATTATTAGCAGTTTAGTTTTGGGTTTAAACCCAAACCCTAACCCAAAACCCATCCCAACCTAAGTTTCTAAACCTTGAGAAATCAATATAAAGAGGCTTAGTAGGATGAATGTTTCTTTTACAACAAATGTGGGATGAAGCTTTAATGCAATGAAGAGATGTGGAGTTTAAAGCAATAAGATGCCTGATGTTTCTATACAGCAACCAATGTGGGAAATCAATATACAGAGGCGTAGTGGATGGATGTTTCTTTTACAAACCGATGTGAGATGAATGTTTAATGCAATGAAGAGATGTGGAGTTTAAAGCAATGAAGAGGACAGATGTTTCTATACAGCAACCGATGTGGGATAATTAGTGTGGGTCCTATCAAATAAAAAACTCGAGGTAACTTAATGAAGAGATGTAGAATTAGCAACCGATGTGGGACAATTAGTCTGGGTCCTATCAAATAAAAAATTCGAGATAATGCAATGAAGAGATGTGGAGTTTAAAGCAATGAAAAAGGCAGATATTTCTATACAACAATCAATATGGGACAATTAGACCGGGTCCTATCAAATAAAAAATTTGAGATAATGATGCGTTGAGGAGGAATCAAACTGCAGACCTCCTATAAAGAGAACCATCGCCTTACCAAACTATCCAAAAGATTACTTGTATCTTCTTTCGCTTAAATTGACATATATAACATGTACAAAAATATATTAATTTTAGAAATTTAATACAATCGGTTCGTTTTTTTTTTTTTCCCATTTCCAAAACTGATCCAAACCAAAATTTTCGGTTTTTGAAAAAATCAAACCCAACCCATTGGTTTTTGTTTTGATTTTGGTTTTTCGGTTTTGTCGGTTTGGGTTCGGTTTTGCTCACCCCTACTGATTGAGGTAAATTTATGTGAAATAAGTTTATCATAAGTTATAACAATTGACAACACATGAAATGTTGTGTTTATGTCAAATTTAGGATGACAATCATTAAAATTTAATACATGTTTAATTGGGTGAGTAATAGTTTTGGGATATCGATAAAAATGACTTTTCATGAAGTTTTGTGTTTTGAAAATTTGGTATTTTTCTTTGAAATCATTTCAAACTAAATTTATGACGTATTAAAGTTATTTTTTTCGACAAAAAAATCCATTTCAAAGTGATATTTCGAATTTCAAGTACTAGACAAAAAATATATATTTCAAAACCGCAAGAACAACTACGAAATCTGATATACAACCCAAAATTTTGAGAAACCATCCGAAACGCTCTTCATATACGTTATGACCAAAGAAAGTTGCAGTCTTTGATAATTTTGCAACTTTAATTTCATTAAATTTTTGGGGAATAATGACTCAAAATGGTAACCAACTGTTGAGTTTGTTCTCATTTTGTCATTTTTTTTTGTAGTTAATATACCATCGAACTTGTTGTTTGTGTTCACCATAACCCTTTGACTGACTATCACAGGTCAAAAGCCGATCAAAAGGGTTATGATGAACACAAACAACAAGTTTGATGGTATATTAAAACAAAAAAATGAAATAAACCAAATGAAAACACACACAATAGTTAGTTACCCTCAATAGTCATTTTCCCTTAATATATCACTTATTTTTGTTTTCATGTTAATCTAAAAACAAAAAAGATAAATAACATATCACAAAACATTCGGATATTTTGGTTAATGTGAAACGTAACTGAAAATATATATAAAAAAAATACATATAAATAAAATGTATTTTTTTTTAATGTTGATAGATAAATTATTGTGTTTTTTTCTACATTTTATCAATTATTTAATAAGTCAGTAAATTTATTATAAGTTCTCCTTACACCCTTAAAATGGATATCAACCTACTAAAGTGAAATTAACTTTTGTGTGGCATCCATTGTGACATTCAATATGATAGAATCATTCTTTTAACTTTATCCGCGACAAAACCGGCACGGCGCCGAATGACGTAAAAAGTGAGTTTTTGATAAACTACTTTTTAGCCTTAGTAACCTAAATGAAAGTTGTATTATTCGTTAAACCGAGAAATTCGATAAAAAGAACGCGAAAATCTGACTTCGTATGAGGAAGTTATGATTTTTCGAAGTTTCAACTTAGCAATAGACAGCTAAAAACTCGAATTTTAGATCGAGCGATATTTTACCAATACATCCTAAACGAGAATCGAAGGTCTCGTCATATTAGTACAACGGTAAAAAGTCTGACGAAAACGGATGTCGAATGAAGAAGTTATGAATTTTTAACAGATTTTCTTGTCCCGGTCTGTTAAAAATAATAATATTAAAATTAAATCAAAATTAGCCGACGAAGTCTAAATGAAAGTTGTAGAGCATGACTTTAGCTACGCGTGCATATAAAGAACGTCAAAAACGGAGCCCGTATGCGAAAGTTATGGATTTAAGAAGTTCGGGACACGAAAATCGGAAATTTTCGCATGAATAGTAACCGGCCACATCACCTCGCACGAACAGGTGCGTCACCGGAGACGTGGCCCGGACCGAACTACTTCGTTGCCTGCTTCTGGAAGTTCGACGCGTTCCAATCAGCCATTCGACCGAAGTGCGAGCCAATAGGCTTTCGACGCGCCTCGCCCTCGTGTCCGAGTCTCGCACCTCCACGTCGCGCCTACCAGCTTCGCAGCCGAGCCTCCTTCTCGCGCCACCTGCTTCGCTCTACTGCTGCCACCGAGCTTCGCTTCTTAAGCCGACTAACTTTGAAAATTTGACACTTTTAGCCCCTTTTTCCATATTTTCTTCATATTAACTTTCCCCGAAGCCCCGAAATCAATTTTAGCACCCGAAACACGTCCCGAGACCCCCGAGAAGCCCAGAAAATTTTATCTTTTCGGTTTTGAAGCCCTACCTTCGCAGAGCCCGGTTTTCAAACAAACTCCCGGTTTTCAACATAGAAAGGCATATTTAAAGCCAAAGTGCTGTCCAAATTACTATTTTAACCCCCGGTTAACTTAAGGTGAGTTTAATATATAGGAACAATTGTATGTTATGTGTTATATGTGCTATGTGCTTTTCAGTATTATCATTCTGAGTTATTTTCTCGTGTTATTCGTTATGTTTATAGCAATTGTAATACCTTTGACCATGTGATCAGTGAAAGGACTTAGATTCACATTGGTACTGGTACGTAGCCTCTGGCCATGTAGAGCATGTCCCCGTAAGAGAATGAATTTTGCCACATTGAAGTACATATATATGGCATAACATTGTATTGTATATATTTTTAAACTCACTAAGCGTCACCGCTTACCCTATCAATGTTTAACAATTGCAGGTGATAAATAAATAGTATGTTTACATACTATTGAAGGATGTAAAATAGTTTGTAATAGTACTTTTGTACTACCTTTTATGTTTGTATAAATTACAATATCCTAGGTAGTTATGTAATATATATAACACTTTGTAATAGAAGGTTTGTATCCAATAGTTTGTAAATCCTTTATATCAATGTAAAATATTGCTTTTATGAATATGCAAATAGCATGTTTTGGAGTAATGATAATGTGAAATATGAAAGTTTGGGTCTTTCAAAAATACGAAAGTTGGGGTCTTTCATTATATATATATATATATATATATATATATATATATATATATATATATATATATATATATATATATATATATATATATATATATATATATATATAAGTACAAAGAAATATGAGTTCTAATATCTTCATGTTTTAATTAGAATAACAACCAACAAATCTTAGAATTACTAAACAAACACATTGACCGATAAATTTCTTGATACTTATTGTTTGATGTGCACGAGATCGGTAATACATACATTAAAACTTAAAAAGGAATACTAACTTCTCATTCCTTGTACTTGTAATGTTACCATTTGTTACCTCTAGCAACTTGCTAGGGGTGGACCTCTTTTAATCCTTTTAGTGGTTTCCAAAAAAAAAAAAAAAATACTATCAGAAGCGAGTGAAGCAATGACCAAATGTCCACAAATTCAACTTATATTCATGTATAGTATATATTAGTTAAAATTTTTGGTATAAACCAAATACCAATATATACCAACCAAATTAATTGGTACCAAGTACACTTGGTACGGTACTAGTAGCTAAAATCTTATACCAACTATAGTTGGTACGGTACACGTTTTGGAGAAAAAAAAAACTCGGTACCATACCAATTCCACCCCTAATTAAAATACATGTTAATTAAGTAATTTTGTCACATTAAATGCTATAGTGGACATAAGCTTAGTGCCAAATAAAGTTAAAAGAATGATTCTATCATATTGAATGTCACAATGGATGCCACACAAAAGTTAATTTCACTTTAGTATGTTGATATCCATTTTAATGGTGTAAGGAGAACTTATAATAAATTTATTGACTTATTAAATAATTGACAAAATGTGGAAAAAAACGCAACAATTTATCTATCAACATTAAAAAAATACATTTTATTTATATGTATTTTTTTTTTTATATTTTCAGTTACCTTTCACATTAACCAAAATATCCGATTGTTTTGTGATATGTTATTTATCTTTTTTGTTTTTAGAACATGAAAACAAAAATAAGTGACATATTAAGGGAAAATGACTATTGAGGGTAACTAACTATTATGTTTGTTTTCATTTTGTTTATTTCCTTTTTTTGTACTTAATATACCATCAAAGTTGTTGTTTGTGTTCATCATAACCCTTTTGATCGACTTTTGACCTGTGATAATTGGTCAAAGGGTTATGGTGAACACAAACAACAAGTTCGATGGTATATTGACTACAAAAAAATGACAAAATGAGAACAAACTCAACAGTTGGTTACCATTCTGAGTCATTATTCCCCAAAAATTTAATGAAATTAAAGTTGCAAAATTATCAAAGATTGCAACTTTCTTTGGCCATAATGTATATGAAGAGCGTTTCGGATGGGTAACTTCGTTAAAACACGGTCTATGTTATGCTTACTGTGGTTAGCTGTCAACATCTCTTTGCAAATGATATAACTGTGCATGAGAGGTATATTTATTAATATAAACGTTTACCTCAAGGTATATTATGGTGACGTGTCTGCAAAAGCTGTCTGATATTATACATATAGATGTTGTATCTTATTCCATGAATTCAATCTTAAACCTAAGTAAACTAAAAAATCACAGCACTTGTGATTCCACTCGTTTGTAGATTTGTCTAGAATCTATGATACGATAAATCATTTGATTGGACATGTAAACGTAATCATGAAATGCACGTGCTTAGTTAAGATTCCTCTAATAAATATTCAAGTGCATTATAAAATTGTACATCTATAAACATAAGTAACAAGTTCGATGATATATTGAGTACAAAAAAAGGAACCAAATGATAACAAACGTAACAGTTAGTTAACCTTAGGAGTCATTTTCCCGATAGATTAACATGGAAACAAAAATAAATGACGTTGACTCTTTGTCTACGGTAAAATGTGATAAATATATGGTTAATCTAAAAGCTAACTCAAAATGTAAAAAAATTTCTATATATAAACAATTTTTGTTTTAAATCTTGGTAAATAAATAGTTGTATTTTTCTTTGTTTTCCCTTAAATATAATTAAAAATGAATAACTTAAAAACGAATTATATATTATTGATCGCTAGAGTAACCCTTTTTATTAACATCCTAAGAGTAACTCCAACCATGACCCTCCAAAATCTTTAAGAGGGAGTTTGGCTTAGCTTTTTAGAAGCCAAAAATCATTTTAGGAAAATATAGAAAGCAAAAGATGTTTGGCAAATGTATTTTAAAAGCTACTTTTGGATTTAGATACAAGTAAAAATGAACTTTTTGAAAAAGTCAGGAAAACCTGATTTTTTGTGACTTTTCCAAAAAGGACTTTTACCCCCTGAAAAGCTAAATCAAACACCCCCTAAAGTGGTGTTGTTTCAACACAAATATACAGATTCCATTCCAGTCATACGTTAAAATTTTATATCAAAAACATATATCGTATATTTTATTAATAAAATACTATTTTTCCTAAAAAGCAATGAGTTTAAACCCACAAGTTCTTCATAGAATTAATATTTTATTAATATCATTAAAATGCAAGGATGAATAGTAGTTCACTATAAAATATTAACGGTATCAAAATAATTAATTAATCCCTGCATTCACCAAAATAACGGAGCATTGGAGCAATTTAACTCTGCAAAACAGAAAAATGCAGGACGGTTGGAGAAGCTCTAAGAGCAACTCCAACCTTGACCGTATAAAAATCACTCAATTTGTGTAATTTTCACACAAAATCTTTTTTCTATTCCAATTGCATGCTAAAACATCCCATTAAAAGAATTTATTTAATAAATTAATTGTAAAAAGAAAGATCAAACACACAATTATTATATTAACTTGTACATTTAAACCACTTGGGTTGTGGTGATTTGGTAAGGCATGTGGAAGATATAGTGGATAACTTATTGATCCATGTTCAAATCCTGGCACCACTCAGCCCTTGTGGTCATGGAGGTTCGTCTGCAGTGACTCCAGGGCATGAGACAAAGCTTTATGTTTGCAGCGATGGATTAATCGGTGCGCAAAAGCTGACCCGAAAACCCTCGATAGAGAAGTTTCCTTTCTGAAAAAAACTAGTACATTTACCGTCCGTGAATAGTGGCCCACCATTTTGTGGGGTACTGTTCATTCTCACCATTTTAGTGTTGAAGATAGCGGGTGATTGGGCTTATTTGGCCGACAAATCATCAATTTGCGGGTTGATTGGAGTTGGTTTAAGTTATTTTACATAGAATTTGATAGGAATAAAATTACATTAATCTGGTCGTTAAGTTTTAAGTTTTAATATTATTAAATTTAAATAAAATATTTGCTTGTTACATTTTCAACGATGGATGACCTTCCATAAATAACATTCTCATATTTTTAGGTTAGAAAAACTGGCAGACAATTATGTGTATCTTGGCACAGTCCATTGACTCTAGAACACCATGGCCGAGTCCACTGAGATTGAACTCAAAAAATGCGAAAAAATCAACAGGAATTTTAATATTTCTGGAGTGAAAGTGAAGCCAATGGCGCTGTAATTTCTCAGTAATTGTTCGTGTTCTTGTCTGCACCTTTTGATCTGTTCACACGTAATTATACTCTCTATTAAGAAACCTTTATCACTACCGATAGGCGATAATCCACAGTAGTCCCCCACTACCCTAAATTGTACCATATTTACTCCTATTCTCTTCGATTCAACCAAGTAAATCTGTATCAATAGTGTTTGGTTTGGGGTTTCTGAAAGCGTTACTAATTTCAAACATCGATGGGGAGTGAGGTGGAATTGATCGACGAGACAATCGAAGAGTTTAACGACGTCGAACACACCGTAATTGTGGCGGTGGGGAGGAACGTTAAGGAGAGTAAATCGCTGATATTGTGGGCGCTACAGTGCTTTGCTGGAATGAAGATTTGTCTCCTTCATATTCATAAACCTGCTCCGTTAATCACACTCGGTAAGTCGATCACTTCACGTACTGCTGTTCCTGCTGCTTTATGATATGAATTTGTCAGTTAATTTTGGTTTGAAGTTTGCGAATTATCCTACCTATTGCCAATCGATTGGAGCCCTAGCAATGTTTTTGTCACGATTACATAATCCGGATTGTTTCCAATGTTCATAATTTTACAGTGGATGGCAAGTTCTATGAAAGTAGCCTAAAACAACAGGTGGTTAAGGCTTGGCGAGAGCTTGAAAAGCAAAAGATGCACAAAATCCTAAATCAGTATCGCCTCATTCTTGATGAAGCTGGGGTAATTTTTCAATGTTTTTGCTCTTTCTCCTCCTTCATTTTCTTCATTTTTATCATATTGGATTACAATTGAAGATATATTGTAACTTTTTAACATCCATGGAAGAAATTTTAGTCATTTGGAGTTTGGTATTTACGTAGGTGGAAGCAGGTAAGGTGTGGATAGAAGCTGATAACGTTGAAACAGGTATTGTGCAGACTATAGAGCAACATGGGATTAAGTGGCTTGTTATGGGAGCTGCAGCTGAGAAGCTATATTCAAAGTATGAGTTTCTATATGCATTAAGTCAGAAAGAAACACACATATAAATGTATTCAGTTTATCTTGTTTTTTTGTTAATGAACCAAATTCTTCAAGATTGCAGGGATATGTCAGAGCTCAAGTCTAATAAATCAATATATGTTTGCGAAAATGCCCCACCCACGTGTCAAATATGGTTTGCTTGCAAAGGCCACCTCATCTATACAAGGAGTATTAAGGCGTTATCCTCTTTGCCAGCTGGCGAAGAGACAATGCTGACACTTCGTGATGCAATTGATGCTGATGTGGAAGTGAAATCCCTTCGATGTTTGGAGAATTCAATGAAAAATGGGTGTAGCTCTTCAACTTCAAATCATTTGATGATTGATGATACAAAAGATCAATTGGTTCGATCACTTTCTGATATGTTTCTGGTATAATCTCTCAAATTTTGCTAATTCATTTTGGGAAAAATATATATTAAAAATGGTTTTTTTCCAGGAGAAACCTCAAGAGCTTTCATCTTCTGAGTTGCATGATAAACTGGAGTATGCTAAAACAGATGCTGAAAACTCAAAGCAGAAGGCATTTGAAGAATCAATAAGAAGATGGAGGGCAGAAGAAGACGCTAAGGACATTTTGCATAAGGTGAATTTGAATTTCTTTATATTTAGAAAACATGAATTAAATAGTTTGTTAAGAGTAACTTTTTAACCTTGTTATAGGCGGAAACATCAGAAAACACATGTATGGAGGAAACCACAGAAAGAAAAGCAATGGAGGCTAAACTGTCGAAACAAATTGAAGAAATAGAAACAATGCAGAACCAAAGAGATGAATTCATAAAGGAGCTTCAGAAAATCAAAAACCAAAAACCAGAGCTTGAAGACCGAATTTCAAAGGCACGTGATACAGAAAAAGAGTTGGAGGAGAGAATCATTCAAGCAGTGAATCTGTTAATCACTTTCAAAGAAAGTCGAGACAAGTTGCAAGATGAAGTCGATAATGCAAGGAGACAAATTAAAACGCTTACAAAATATATAAAAGAGGACACCACAACGAATTTGTCACAAGCACAATTTTATAAACCCTCGTTCATGGAAATCATGGAAGCTACTCAGGATTTCAATCAATCATTGAAGATCGGAGAAGGAAGAAATGGAAGTGTTTATAAAGGTATTCTTCGCCATGTAAGGGTTGCGATTAAGATGTTACCTTCCCTTGGTTCTCAAAGCGATGCAGAATTTGAACATGAGGTAAATTACACTTTTGGTCCCTATAAGTTTTGATATTTTTTTACAAGAATACTAAATTACAGTTTGGGTCCCTGTGGTTTTGTGTAGGCAGAGGTTTTGAGTAGAACGAGACATCCAAATATCGTAACCCTAATCGGAGTTTGTTCAGCAACAAGGTCGTTGATTTACGAGTACCTCGAAAATGGAAGCCTTGAGGATCGAATCATTAGTTCTAATTCTAAAGCGAAAACTCCACCTCTTCCATGGCATACACGAATACGAATCGCTTCAGAGATATCTTCCGCCCTAATTTTTCTCCACTCCAATAACCCTCAAATCATCCATGGAAACGTAACCCCAACCAACGTTCTTCTCGATTCAAACCACGTATCCAAACTAAGCGACTTAGGAATCAGTTTCGTTTTCTCTAAAATTAACGATCCCGAGGTTTCTGCTTACATCGACCCTGAATTTGTTGAATCCGGAACGCTTTCTCCTTCTTCTGATGTATACTCATTCGGAGTTGTGTTGTTGAGAATGCTAACAGGGAGGCCAGCTTCGAGTGTTGTGAATGACACGAAATGTGCGATGGAATTTGGGAATTTTGGTGAGATTTTGGATTTATCGGCTGGGGATTGGCCAATTGAGCATGCGAATGAGTTAGCTGATTTGAGTTTGAGATGCTGTGAGAAGAATCCATTGAAGAGGCCGAATCTTGTGAATGATATTTGGAAGACATTTGAGCAAATGAAAGATCGATTTACAGTAGCACCTGTTGAGCCTGAGTGTCATCGCAAAATCCCCTCTTATTTTGTATGCCCGATTTTTCAGGTACGTGTATTATCTATCCTAAACTCAAGAAACAGCAATGTATGAAAGTATTATATGCAAATTCATTGAGGATTTTGTTGGTGATTTTCAGGAAGTGATGAAAGATCCATACATAGCAGCAGATGGTTTTACATATGAAGAAGATGCAATAAAAGGGTGGTTGAACAGTGGCCACAAGACTTCACCCATGACTAACCTTCAACTTGAACACTGTGACTTACTACCTAATCATGCCCTTTCCTATGCAATTCAAGAGTGGGAACAAATTTCCTAAAATACCCTTCTAGTTTTTGACTTTTGACTGTGGTATCTATCAGTGCATAATTTGTGCAGCACAAAGTAAAAATTACATCTGTTGTTTGTTGATATAATTCACTAAAGCTTAATATAGAGTATGCTTTCTAACACAAGTTCTTGAATGTATGTATAGTTACAGTAATAATTTTATATTTAATTTATTATTATTATTATTTTTTCTTTTTAGTTAGTTTGCTTTGGTTTCTTTCGACTTCTTTTAGGCTTAATGGATCTCTTCATAAAGATACTAATGATGAGAAAAGTTACTACTTTGTTCAACTATAAAAGATAAACTAGATTATAGCCCGCGTTAAACGCATAAAAAAACATATAATCGTTTATAGATATTGTATAATGATTATAAAAACATATATGGTTATTGGTATTATTGAAATGTGTAGAAAATACATTGAAAACGATAAATATATATAATCATTGAAAGATCTCTTTGTAGACATCATTTTTTGTTTTATTAGTTGAACGACTTTCCTCGTCTTATATAGTTATGATATTTATATATTTATAAGCATTTTAATTAGACGTTCCTTGCATAATAATGCTACCTAATTTAAATATATATTGATAATCAATATACCGTTTTTTCTATTGCATTAAATATTAACAACTATTTCATTTATTCAAATAAAGTTATGTAATATAATTTATAAAATTTTAAATGTTATATAGATTTAATTTTTGTATATCATCAATGGAGATTCTTTTCTAAATCATGATTGGTTTATTTTAAATTGATTATAAATATAAATGCTAGCTTTTATGTTTGTTCTTATTTATTTAGTGTTCAACTTTGCATTAGTTTTGGCGCAACTTTGAATAATTTTAGTATATCATCAATTTAATTTGATATGTCTGTCAATTATATTAAATATCAAATAATAAAATTTCATTATTATTGTGATAATTTAGTTTATATATTGTATTTTCACTAATCTTAACGGTCTTATTTTTTCTAATAACCGTAACGCTTTTACTAAATGTACTTTTTACAAATATCCTAATATCTTATAATTTTAATCTTACTTTATAATTTTTCATAACTATTTTATTTTCAAGATTGACTGCTTTAATAGTGTTTTTTTTTTTTTTTTTTCCAGTCTATTCAATTTTATATTTCATTGTACAACATCATCGTTTGTATGTAATATGAAATTTCACTTTAAAAATGCTTAATGCTTACACCTTGATATTAATTTTTTTAATAAACGCATGTAATAATTATGGAATATATATATCTCATTTTAATTAACATTCACTTCCTTTATTATATCAAATTCCTCATTAAACGGATATACTTTTGGAAAATAATAATTATAATAGGACAACATTATCTAAAACGTAAATGTTTGATATACTTTTGGAGAAAAAAAATCAGGATCATTAAAAAAAATTTATATAAAGAAAATACAAATTTAAATTTGTTGAAATTATGGATGAAATTACTGGCGAAAATTTATTTTGGAAGGAGTTGTATTTTGTAAGGTATAATAATATTACAAAATTTGAAATATTTATATTTGTTGTGCAAATTAATAAATTTTATTGTTACTATACGAAGATAAAAAAAGTAGGTTGATATGATATACAAAACATAATAATTTCAATGATATTTTAAAATCATGCCAAAATTAACCGGATTCTTATGACATAAAAAAAAATCATAGTCATCTCTAATATATAAAAGTAACATTTTCGTAATTAATGTCAGTTCCCAAGATAGTTAATTTTTGTTTTGTTAAAGGTACCTAATACCTTTTCATGTTTATTTGAAAAGTTTCAGAAAAGTAGTTAACTGATTTCATGTAATTTGTGACAAAGAAAATCGAAATATATGAATACATACATTTGATATAGGAACAAAAAATGATCGAAAAAAATATAAAAAATGAAAGAAGGTATTGACCTTCTAGCGCACAAGAGCGAATGTTGATAGCAGAGAATGATGATGAAAGTTATAAGCAATATTAACGATGTTGTAGGAGAAGGTTTGAAGAAAAGAAACGATTGAAAATAAATGTGAGTCGCGGATTCAATGATGAATCGTATATGTATGTGATAATTTGAATATGATTTTTCGGTATTAATGATTTCCTAATAAAAAAAAATTTATATTACTGGTTTACTAATATAAACGGATTTATATTAATGGTTGATATTAAGGCCTTGATTGAAATGATTTGTTAATAATATATTTTTAAAATTGATCATATTAAAATCTTCATAACTGAAAATTCAAGATGTAAAATATGGAAAGTTTTTTATTGAAATTAAATACATTCCATTTCAATGAATGTAAGTTATTGATTGATGATTGGAAAACATTTATTGGAATTAAATACATTCCATATGAGAAAGATGATGTCAGCAATTTGATTTAAGAGTGAAAAAAATAAGATTGAAATACAATCAATGGTCCAGATTATTTAAGATGATGTCATAAAGTTTCTCTTTTAGTAATATTTAAGATTAAATCTTAATTTACACGCTCCTTTTTTAAAAAAATAGTTAGTCAAATCTTAGTGCATCTCATGTAGTATGACTTAAAGGTATGGTTTTGATTTGATCATAGTTAAAACAAAGATATATTGGATGTGCTTAACAAAACTAGATGGGAGGCGAGAACTATAATTTTTATTTGTGTGTATAAGTGTTTGGAAAACTAGAAGAAAATTTTGAAAAATGTAAAATTACATAAAAATAAAAAGTTAAAACTTCGTAAAAATTAATAGTTTCCAAAGCTATTTGAAGCAACTTTTAGATTATGAGCTTTTTACAAAAAATAAAAATAAAAGCTTGAAGTTCGTATTCTTGAACGAAACTTTTTCTTTAGTTTGACTTTTTTTAATGCTAAATTTTTTTAAAATCACTCGAAAACTCAACTACCTTGCAAACTCATTAGGCAAATGCATCAGCAATGTTTATTATTACGATTGATATCATATAATTATATTTTTCTATGGTGCATGAAACTATGAAAATTTTGTAATTTCATAATTTTAAAAATAGTTAAAGTAACAAACGTTTTATAATTAAAGTCCATCACTATTCCGTCGCAGTAATATGACTCCAAATAATCGGCATTAATCCATCACACAATACATCTAATGTTATTCCATCACTTAGGATTTGTTGCTAATCTTTTACAAATATGTTGCTTTTTGGTTGTTTAAACTTGGCTTCAAAGTTGTTTGAGCGATAAAATGTGTTAGATTAACGACAAATATTTCCATCGTGAAATGACATGTTCATTTTCTAAAATTATTAGCCTTCAATAATTATAAATTTACATTGCTAATCTATATTTGTAATGGATTAACGAGAGATTTAGCCTTGTCTAAAATCTATATTTTTTGGTAGTGGTAGATACATCAGACGAGCATGAATATAGAAAACTTTGAGGTTAGTGGCAATTTATCATTGCAATGTTCTCAAACTAATGATTCATGATTCATATGTGAATATCTACTTCACTAATATGGTTATATAGTTATATTGTAATATGTTAGAAGATTCACATATGATTTTCAATACTTTATAACATAATGATCCACAAGTGAATAATTATTTTGGGCTATATAATTACATAATCATTATATGTGTTTGTAAATTTAATAAACTTATGTTACAAATATCTAAGGACATTATAAATTTATACAAACATAGTATTTTGGGCTATATAATTACACAATCATTATATGTGTTTGTAAATTTAATAAATTTATGTTACAAATGTTTTAAATGAAAAACATAATACTAACGAATAAACAATAGAAAGACATGAGATGTGAAATGACGTTAAATGACGTTGAGGTTAAGTTATCTACGATACAAATTTGTAAAACAAATCATGCTTTTTATTGGATTAATGTGTTCGGCATGAAATGCATTTAAAACTTCTTATATGGTTTAAATGAACACAAATATATAATTAGCTTTATTCATATTTGATGCATCACACATTTAAAATTAACATTTTTAAATATAAAAAGTATGTGTAAACGCCATCTAATTCATGTGTTAAAAAATGCTATAAAGCAAATTTCGTATACAAGAACTTATTGTTAACAAATGGGTTGTATACTAATACTTCAGCCATTGTCTTTTTTTTTTTTTTTTTTTTTTTAAATGCTTAATTTTATAAAAAGTAGACCACATAAGATGACTTACCTTGATTAGACGTGGTTAATATTGAATTTTGCCCATTTATTTGATAATTATTTATATATTTTCGGTTACATTCAAAAACCCTTTATAACAGTAATTGATAATATATAGGATGTGCTAAGCTTCGTAGAACCCGATTTGAATTTGTTATGTTTGTGGTAAAAGGTAATAAAAATTAGAGAGATTAACGACAAGTAATTCTAAAAAGCTGATTTTTTTTAAATAACTATCAATTTACTTGATCATTGTAATGAAAGTAATTGATTGATTCTGATTGTAATTGTAAAACTATAATAAAGAAAAATATTCCAATGACCCCATCCAACATTTATAGTTTGTTGCACTCATAATTAAATTTGTCCACGTGCTTTAAAACCTCAAAATTTCCTAAAAATTAAATGCAACAATATTTATTCGAACATTTTGATATTATTTTTTCCTTAAAGGAAAACAACTAAAATGTGTTTGAAAAATCCAAACTCTTAAGTTAAGACATTGACAAACTAATGTATTTTGAAAATTATATGCAGGCATTAAAATAAAAATCAAGATAAGGTTTCCCATTCATACAAATATATTCAATGTATAATCCTAATAAGTCGTTATACGGAAATAACACGAAAAGTTCAATAAAAAATCATAATTAATCAATGAATAAAAGGAATCAAAAAACCAATAATAAACGTTTGAATGTAAAGTGATTGATGGTCAAGTGATGGGTTGTATATTTGTACGTTGGATGCGTATGCATTCTCACGATTCGAAAAGTATTTGAAAACATTTAATCTCTAACTGTAAACATAAAATTTAATGAGTTCTTCAAAATACCACATACATCACATACCAATGGGCCCATCCTATGGGTATATTTCAACCCATGTGAATGCTATGGTCCCTCATAGTTTTACAATCACTTTCGTTGTTGTAGTCTACCTACACCCTTTTTTGCTATGGTCACACCATAGTCTTTCATACAATTGTTATGCCCCCCATAGTCTATTATACCATTTTTATGGTTCCCCTTAATATTTTATATAAAAGTCACAAAGACAATCTAGCATACAATAACACTAGCATACTCTATAGTATAACGAGAAGACTCACTTTGCAGAATCTGAAAATCCCGATTTGCATGAATAATCGCAAAGGTTGGTCTCACGAACCACCTAGGCATAAAATATAGGTCAAACTTCATTCTAAAACCCGAACCCCAAAATTTGACACAATGTTAAACTTAGCCAAAAGTCAAAAAGTCAACCCACTGGTCAACGGGCGCGCCACGCCACGCCTTCTATTGGGCGCCTCAGTTCTCACGCCCACTACATGACAAATAATCGGGATTCAGCTTAAAAACCAAACGCGTCCAGAAAAGCCCATAAGCGTGTCACATCCTACCTTGTCCAACCTATATATTTTGACTTAAACCATTAAGTCCAAGTCTCTAATATTCAAATCTGGATCTCCTTGATGTCTGAATGGATAAAGTATCCAACTTTATCCATTAAGATCTCCCAAACAAACTAGATCTAAAACCCTAATCTTTAAATGTCTAAGATTTCATTTTTCTTATACATGAAATAAAAGATAACATGTAAGCACTCAAAGATCCACCCAAAAGGTTAAGTCTAAAAAGTAAAATGATCCAAAAACCATGGAGTTTTCCAAACTTGATAGATCAAGCCATGAAGGGGCCAAAACACCATAAAAGTGGACTAAAACACAAAAAACTTTTAGAACCAAAGGTAAAATGTAATAAATCAAGGATCTTTGCAACTTACAAAGGTCCAGAAGTATGGAGAATACAAGGATCTTCAAGCTTCAAACTCCCAAGAATCACATTTATTGATTCCTTCACCAAAACTTTTCAAATAAGCAACAAAAATGGTTCACAGAGAGAGGATAAGCTCACAACACTCAAAGAAGGCTAGGGTTTCTCTCAGGAGACGTTTTAGGGTTAATGGAGGCTAAGAAATGACATGTCCTTCGAGGTAATGCACCTTATATAACCTTAAAACCCAAAAACATGTTCGACCCATTGGGCCGGAGGCGCGCCACACCTTTTAAAGTTCGCTTCGAGTCCCTTTTGATAAATTCCAGATTTTCAGATTTTTCAACAAATGCGATAAATGGCTCCCTTCTTCATCCCATCCTTCTACTTTCTTATGGACTATAAAACCATGATTAATGAGTGAGAAAACATAATCAAAACTAGATGTTACATTTTTCCATAGGGCTATTTTGGAAAGACAATTTTGGTTATACGTATATTTACATGGTATTAGACTCGACATCTCGCACCCCTGTGACTTAACACATCCACGTCTATTCTCATCAAGTCTTCGATTCTGAGAAGGAGTGTTAGTGTATTTCACATCGGTCCAACACATCTTATAAATGACTAAATATGTTGGAATCTTCCATCTGTAATAAGAGTCATTTAAAGAAACAAACTTGACTCCACATATATTTACATTTATATCAAAAAATGTGAAGAGATTTGGTAACAAATTTGTCTAACATACAATATACAAATATAACAAATTTGTCTAATATACAATATACAAATATACATTATGCATTTCATTTGATGGTCATGTTAATTTAAATGAATAATGACATTAAATCTATCAACAAAAAGTAAATTATAAATGAATTTTGTAAAAGAGATACATTATTTAAGGAACAAAAAATATCATTTTGATATTTCTCCCAACCTCCTCGACCACCACCATACTTTTCCCTTTCAATTATTTTTCGGTTTTTATTTTCATTTTTTATTTTTTATTTTCCGGTTTTCTTACTCAAAGGGTTTCCGGTTTGACCGTATATATATAAAGGATTTTCCCCGGCTCCTTTTTCTTTTAATTCACTCTCTCTCTTTCGTTCTCTGTTTCGCCGACTGCTTCTCTCATTCCTCGCCAGCTTCGCACACATCAATTTCACCGGTTTTCGCAATCATATCGCCGTCTTTCCGGTGATCTCCTCCACTTATCCGATCTACGGCGATCTCTTAACTCCTTCGGTCTCACACTGGTGCGTCAAGCTCTTTCACTACGTTCGTGCTAATCATAAATCACATGATTATAACCCTAACATATATATTGTAATTTGATTCGGATACTTCTCGTTTGATCTTCTATGGGAGACTCTTGACACTTAAAATTAATCTGTTTCCTATGATCTAATTAATGTCTTAGCATTGCGGATTCTTTCTTTTTCTTTTTATGTATGCACGGTATGGCGATTTTCTGTTTTCGCCGATTGATGTCTCTTCAACTTTATACAAAATTTTGGCAATGACGCAAGTATGATGGGATTTCTTATTGAATTTTTGTAGAAATATGTACTTGTTGGATTGCTGCGTGACCTTTTACTCTCTAAGCAAGCTCCATTAATTATTACTGATGTTTATATTTTCTGTACATCATACAGAATTACGTAGAAATATGGATCTTGTATTTTTTAGGTTAGTAATTGGGAGTTCGGTTCAGCATTGTAATTAGGGTTCCTTTTTGTTGACCTCATTATTGAATCTGTATTCTGTAGTAGTGCGTATCGTGCATAACAAGATAGGTTTTTAGTTCAATCCGTGTCCTCAAGGGTGCTTGGAAAATTGGCATATAAATTCCATTCAGATTATTATCATAATGTAGTAAACTTTTGGGGTGAAAAAGAATGGACACTCTTGACGACGGTGTTATATACTTATATTCTTCTTGGAACACATTTGTCACCCAATATGACTTATTTTGTCAATTCTGTTTCTTCTCCTTTTTTCCTGTACCTTATTGGTCATGGTGGCTGATTTACCTGAAAAAGGCCTTGAATGTGTATTTTTGTAGTTATCCATAGAATCAGAGTACATATGTCATGATATCTTTGGAGCTTAAAGCATAAGCAGCATGTGAAATGTTGTTTGTATGTCTATGAGTGTTGAATTTGCATGTAATATCTTTAGTATACAATTACATAGAGGGGTTAATCAAATGCGAATGGTTAATGAGGCTATATATAAGTTGTTAATGAATGATTCTTTAACTAATGTTAAAATTATTATATGCTAACTCATGTGAATATAGATGCCAGTTGCAAAACTTTTGGGCACCAGTTCTGCAGATGCAATGAAAGCAGAGGAAGGGAGTGATTCCTTGGATACCTTCATCAAACAAGCAGTTGGAAAAGAACCTTCATTTTCATTTTCAAGAACTGGGGATAGCCCTGTGCAGTGGATACAGTTACTTCATGCTTTGGATCAACAAGGTATTCACTTATCTTCTTCTCTTCCACCATTATCTGCATGAAAGAAAAATGACAAATATGCCCCTACATCTAACTCTTAACCATTTTCTGTAGATCTCCCTGGTTGGCCCTTGTTGGCTCCTATGAAGATTCAGATGCAGAAATGTGAGAAATGTGCCCGTGAATTCTGTTCTCCTGTCAATTATCGAAGACATATACGAGTTCATCGTCGCTCTTTAAAGTTCCATAAGGTTTATTTTATATCTTTATTGTAAATTTATAATTCAATTTCACGCATCTTTAAAGTTTAAACTAATTCATCCTATCTTTTCTTATACATATATGTAGATATCTGTTTGTTAATACTAAATCCTTAATACACTTGTCTCTACTTTCATTATATAGGAGTCCCAGAAGTATAGGGATTTATTGGGGGCATTTTGGGACAAGGTAAGACTCGAATTTTTTACTTATATTTAGAAAGTTTTGTTCTTTAACCAGTTTTTTGTGCTCATTGTTATTGTGTCTTATATAGCTCTCATTTGATGAAGCCAAGGAAATCATGTCTTTCAAGGATGTTAACCTGGAGGTACTTTCTCTTTTCTAATTCATTCTTTTTAAAATTTTGTAAATAATTAATTATGTTTACGAAAACTATGTTATCAAAGTAGTTAAATAATTAATCCAACCCATTTCCATTTTAGGAAGTTCCAGGGTCTTCAATAATAAGAAACATTATAGCAAATCTCCGCAAGCCAATCTTTCTATCTCTCCCACAAATTTATGTCAAAGCTGGCTCTATGCTTGTGGTAAGTAATCAATCACATGTTATTTTTAATTTTTTTAACAATTAACATTTTGTAATTAATCATTATATATAACTTATAGGACATAATCCAAGGTAGACCTTCTACTTCTAGACTTCCAGTTTCCTCCCAAGAATTATTCAGCATCCTAAATGATGCTAGTGAGACAACATTTCTAAGTGCTGGAACTGCTGAATCATTACAAAAATTCGTCTTTGATGGAGAAGCTGGTAAAATTGGGCTTGAAATCAAAAACCTAATTGCTGCCACCAGCTTTCTTTTCGAACAAAAATTGGTATTTTTTTTTCTTATTTAAATTATTAAAATATATTGGAAGTGGTAATAATAAATAGAAAACTTTACATACATACAGGTCAAAGCATGGCTTGCAGACAAGGATGCTGAAGCATTAAGATGCCAAAAGTTACTTGTTGAGGAAGAAGAAGCTGCTCAAAGGAGGTATGTAGTTTTCACTATTCACAGTTTCTTTCTTAACAATTTTTTTTTTTGACTTTTTTATTTTATTTTATGTAGGCAAGCGGAGATTTTGGAAAGGAAAAAACAAAGAAAGCTAAGACAAAAGGAACAAAGAGCGAAAGATCAGTCAAACGAAGTCAAACCGGATTTATTTGAAACAACAACTCCATCCACAGAAACATCCAGCTCTCCAACTTTCGCGGAAGTCGATTCGTTTTCTCCAGATGACGATGAAGATGATGATGATGTCATCGTTCAGTTTTCAAACAATGTAGAAGAAGAAGAAGAAGAAGAAGAAGAAGAAGATCCGAATGTTGTGGACCCCATGGAGCACCAAAAGGTGCACGGGAATGATTTGCATCAGATGGTGGCTCGATGGCAGGTCCCGAAGTCACAAAAAGGAGGTCGAAACGGGTTTTACGGATCCAAAAGGGAACAAACACATAATAAGCATAGAGAACAAAGGACTAATGTTGTCAATACGAGTAAAATATGGACGAAAAAGCCAAAACCGGAAAATGGAGGGGTGGAAGTTGTGAAATCTAGAATACAAAACGATGCAACCAGTCAGAGCCAGAGCCAGAGCAACTGTAGTCAGCTGATGATTGGTTCCATATCTGTGACAGTTAGAAGTCCAGGTCAAGGTCAAGGTCAAGGTCAAGAAAATGGAAATACGGAAGTCAAAAAGAACAGCATCCAGGCTGGCAGTGGCAGTGGCAGGGAACGTTCCACTGTCAAAATTTGGAGGCCACGTCATGAGTCAAGAGGTGTATCTGGAGATAGTAAAGTAAAAGGTGAGAATGGTCAAAGTCAAACTCCGCCTACGTGTCAGTCAAATGATGACAGTGACGGTGGAAATGAGCCCGAAGCAAAGCTCTTCTCTCTTGATGCTGCAAAAGCTTTTCTTGCACAAAGTACGCTCTCTCTCTCTCTCTCTCTCTATATATATATATATATATATATATATATATATATATAAAATGTAACTTAAATTAGTGTTTATTTATTTAGTAAGTAATAATAATAATAATATGTAATGTAGGATGGAAGGAGGCGATATCGGGGGAGCATTCGAAGTTGATTTTATCTTTATCATCATCAAGAGAGGAGCCACCTGGCGAGAATAACGAGAGTTCAAGCAATAATAATATGAATAACAATACAAACAATAATGCGAGTATTAATAATACGAATAATGTGAAAGTGAAAGTGAAAGGGAAGTTTGTAATGAAGGGTGAGAAAGGAGGAGGAGGAGGAGGGGTGAAGACAAAGTATATTCCAAAACAGAAAGGTGGTGTTAATTAGGAGGGGGAGGGGGAGAAGTGAAGTGAGGTTAGGTTGATTGATTTTGATTGATTGATGGTTATACGGAAGGAACAACAATATGTGCAGCTTTTTATTAACCACAACACAACAGAGTGAGAGACATTTTATTAAAAGTATTATTGTTTAGCCGGAGGTTCCAGTTTTACGAGTGGGTCTTCTGTCCGAAATTCAAGGTAAGAAAGAAAAACGATTCCATATCCGTATCATACTAGTTTTTTTTTTTTTTTTTTTTTTTTTTTTTTTTTGGTTTTGATCTTGTGGGGGTTTTTTGGATTATGAATCTGGATAATCTTTTGGAGGTGGTGCTTGTTTTTGTTTTTGGTTTTGATGATAGGATACACTATTGAAATAATCGCAATGCAAATGCAACCGCTCGCATCTGTTTTTGGTAGATTGTTTGTTGAATTCAATTGATGTTTTTTTTTTGGTTGGAAGAAATTGAAGGTGAGAAATGAGATTTGTAGCAAAAGGAGTTGGGATGGACTCTATGTAATTATGATTCATCAAGGCAGTAATGAGTTTTATTATTTTACATGTACAAAATTTTTAAATTATTATGCTTATTGAGGCTGCTTGTCAGATCCCTCAACCAGTTTTTTTTTTTTTGAAATTTTTTACCAAAAACAGGTGGTAGTGGCGATATAAACGATTTTATTGCATCTTCTTAAACTTTGTCCAAAATAGAAAACGATTTTATTGAAAAACATCAATGCCGTTTTGCAAGTAAGGCTTCATTCAAACCAAAGGGTATTTGGCCCAAAGATATTAGGAGTTGATGGAGAGGTTCCCTCAACCAAAGGTTAAGGGTTCAACTCCCACTTGGGACAAACTATGGTTGGAGTGCGACTTAGCCATTAAAAAAAGTAAAGAAACCAGTGAGCCTTCCAATTTCTAATCCAACCAATCTCTTTGGGGATAAAATTTTCTTCCAAGGAACTAGATCATTAAAATAACACCATCCTAAAAACGTGGCCAATACACCAATAGTGAATTTGAGAAGAAGATTATTCCAGTCTTCCTTTCTCATAACTCACTTGTCAACTCTTCCACCTCTCTAAATTGAGTATCAACTCCAAATATATAAACTTTTAGGAGAATAAATTTGAAGCCCAAATCCAAATGAAAACATATCAAAGCACAAATTAATACGTAAGACATTTTCAGTAGACCATTCAACCATAAAGATTGCACTGTCTGCAAAAAAAATAATGTGAGAAATTCCGAAATCACCAATAGCTACATTCACACCTTTGATGATTCATTTTTGCTTAGCCTCGATGGTTTATACGTTAAGACCCTACATAGTGAGAGTAAAAAGAAAGGGATATAAAAGATCATATTGGCAAAGATCCTTTGAGATGTTAAGTTCTTCAAGGGATGACATGTTGACTATAACAGAAGAATGAGCACAATGTAAAGTGGTTTTAATTTAATCCGTCTTCTCTATTTGTAAGAGAATCTAATTGAGTCCATAACCAAGTCAATATACCCTCGGTTTAAAGAATCAAAAGCTTCTTTTTCATCACTTTAGACAACTCAATTAGTTATTGACCATTAAAGGCTCACCAAGAATTTGTCAAGAACGTAATTCTTAATCAGTTTGTTAAAATCTTCGTGATTACTTAGCATTAACAAACTAAAAGGGTTACACACGAAAATGGGCCACATACAGCATGTTTGTGAATTTTGGAATAAAGTAACGAAAGAAGGGTTTCAACCTTGGGATTCAAGCAGAAGTTTTGAATTCATTCCCATGTCCACAAATGCGTTACTAATTAAAACCCACCACAAAAAATCCGGAATATGCATTCCGGAATTTGCAAATCCGAAGCACGATCTACCCGCATCTCGGACCTAATTTTCAGCATGGATTCGTCAAACAAAATAAATTTTAAGTTACTTTGCATTTGATTTTATAAAAGGATTTACGTATTTCGAAATGGTCCGAAATATGAGGAACGAGTCCGGAATACTATGACCGATTCCGAGATTACCCTTTTTTTAAAATGTTTTTGTCGTTCTATGTGTATTAATCTCATGTAAGTACCTTATAGTGTGTTTCGGATCGTTTGTTTTAGTCCGGAAGTACGTATTGTAGGGATTACAAAATGGTATTGTAAGTCCGGAATACGAAGAACGTGGTCCGGATTTCGATGAACTATTCCAAAATGATTTATAGAATATCAATCCGGAATAACTATGCTTATCATTTTTTTTTTCTAAATATTGTTTAATAAGCCATGTTAGTCCAAAGACGAGTTTGCGTGGATGTTGTTAAAAAAAGTGGGTTTTACGGGCGACAAAGTTGTATTTCATTTACATGAGTTTTCAGAATTGCATCCGATAAAGGTAAAATCAAAAAACAAAAATTTAAAATTTTAATTTATTTTTACGGTAATATATTAAAATGTTGATGAAAATTTGGTTTTGTAGATAAAAAACCAAGATGTTGAGTTACAAAATAAAATAAAAAATAAACCAACAAAGACACCTGTAAAATTAAGAAATAAAGCAGAAAGGTTGTTAAAACTTAAATTAAAACCAAATAGAACTCCGAAAGATAGGACCTGAGCAAGTGCAGAAAAACATGGTATGATAGACTAGTTGCATTTTTTTTTTATTATTATTTTTTTGTTAGGGGTATGTTTCATTAAGTTGGTTTTATTATTAATAAATACTTTTATGCACGTTGGTTTTAAATGAGTATATTAATATAATTTAGGTATATTTTACTTTCAGTCTTCAAGATTCAGTGATTCGAACGATGACGATGAGTTTCCTATAGAATATGCTATACCATATCTTGAAGACGAACAAATGATTCGTGATTATCGACATTCGAAACAACAAATGGTAATACTGAATCCCATTACTGCCTTCAGCGACTAAGGAGCGGATACAAGCAACATTGTATAACATGCAAATGCTCCTTATTACCATGTTTGGAGATATATGACAATTTATGAACACAATGAACATCATCGAAGAAACACGCGAGGCAACTCCAATCAGATCAAATCGAGTTGACTGGTAATGGGTTGAAACTAATTGAGACATACATGAAATTTTTTGAAAATCATGTAAACACGACTAGTTTGCATCAGATGCAAGTTCCCAATTATCAGCAAAAAATGTAATCTAATTTTAAATACAGATATTGTAATGTCTTTTGAAACTGAATTCTGTAAACGGAACGATATGATAATCCAAAATGACAAAAAAATATTAACATTATTGCAAAGAGTATTATAAATCATAATACATATTTAGATTGGTTTCCACAAATTAGGAAATTGTAAGGGATACATATTTTGTTCGCAATTGATAAAATCTTCTCTAATTCTAACAAAATTTGTTAGACGGTCCCATTCTGCACAAAGTTTATTTATCTCCGCATTTGCATCTTCACCCAACTTCTTAGTTTGTTTCACTTCTTTCACAACCTTAGAAACCCATTTTTCTTTTTTCATTTACTTGCTCTACTAGATCGTTTGCACATTGATTTAGTGGGTGACTTCTTTTAGAGTTCTTTTCGTTTACTTCTTCAGCAACCTGTATAGCTTGGAAAACGTTATCAAACATTTTATCCGGGAGTGAGAAATCTGGGTCTTACGGAAACGAGTTATTATCTGAACAAACATAACAATCTTCTTCTTCATAATGGCAAACACCATCTTGAGATGAACTCATTCCAATTTCTTTTCTACGTTGAGAATGCATGATAGGTGCATTTTAAGGTCGAAAAGCAATGCCCAGAACGAGGGGCCGAAATAGAAAATCTGGAATGTGGCTCCGAAATGTGGTTCTGGAGTGTGGTTCCATGTTTGTAAATCCCATTTTATGATTGGCATAAATCCTTTGTAAATTATAAAATATAACGTTTTATGATGAGATTCACGAGTTTCCTTGTTTTAGTTTTGAAAACTAACTCTAAAAGTTAATTTCTTAATCAGTTCTATGTTAAAAGCATGCTGGACATGTAAGTATTTCATACGAAATAATAGGTTTTGAGTACAAGTTCCCTTGTACTTTTGCTTGTATCCCCCCCTGAAATCATGAAAAACTCGAAAAAATGTGTAGGGGTATGAACTCACCTGCAGTGAATGGATGGAAGTGCCGGGTAGGTATGTTAGGTGTTAAGTGAGGACTTGAACACACGCGAGGATCCTATGTAACATGAAGTGATACATAATTGTATCTAATTAGTTATTTAATCACTAATTAAGTAAGTAAATACACTCTAATGCGTGAAAACACTTTATTTCAAGTGTTAGGGGTGATACGGGTTGCATCTAAGGAGTGTATGGCCTCATTATGGAGTTTACTCTTCAAGTGGTGGCCTTAGGGGTGTTTACGGTTGAGGGACCATATCCCCCATGAGTTTACGGCCGTAAACTCATGGGAATGATGGGTTTGGGTGCTCAAAGGTCTTAAATTACTCATGGACTTATGCTAGACTCGAATCAAGGGCTATGGAAGTGATTGGAGCTTGAAATGGCCCTTATTTGGAGTTTACGGTCATAAACACATGATTTTACGGCCGTAAACTCATGTTTTTCACTTTCTTTCATGGTTTGGTGCTTCTAGGATAAGCATACAAGGTTCTAGCCACTCATTCAAGTCATAGAAGGTGTTAAGGGCATTTTAACACCCTTAGAAGGTGTTTACGGTTTTGGGATATTCCCCAACCGTAAACTCATGTTTACTCTTATTATTTCATGTTTTGGGGTTCTAGGATCATTCATGCAAGTTTCTTGGTCATTAAACAATCATTGGAAAGGTTTTGGGGCATCAAAACCCCCTTTTAGGGTGTTTACGGTTTTGGGATGTTCCCAAACCGTAAACTCATGTTCTTGGTGTTTTTGAGAGTTTAAACCATAGATTTGCATGTATGCTAAGCTAAACAAGCTAGGAGGGTTTACTTACTGTTGTGAAGCTTGAAAGGGACAATTCTTGATCAAAAACCGATTTGTAGAGAGAGAGAGAGAGAGAGAGAGTAGAGAGAGGAGGTTCCTAAGATGTGAAAAAGGTTGGAATGAAGACCACTCAACCCATATATAGGGTTGAGTTTATGGCCAGGGTGGGGGGTCCACCAAATATCAACCGCAAATGAGATTTTTCGCGTGATTTATCATTTTCCGACACGTATGAAATTACGACAATAACCCAAATGGATTTACTTAACTTAAAAGTTAACGGAAAAATTTAATAATAAAAATAAATTTTATTAACGGAAAAGGGTTACAGTGACGGAATAAATTTCGGGTTGTCACAGACAAGGTCATACCTGATTTGGAGTGTTACAGATCAGTTAGGTTAGAATTGCTTAAACGTGTTCTTTTTAAGCTATCACTAAAGCTAGAGACAATAAATTTCAAATCATCTAATTCAAATTCGTAATGAGCGACATGAATATTAAGAGACTGGAGAATAGATTGTATCTTACTGATGACTCTCTCACATACACTGACCTGTTCAGAAACAGGTCATGCAACAAAATAGTTGTCCGAGGCATGCGCACTATCAGCGGTGTATCCTTTTTGCTCTGAAACATCACCACGAACCATCAAGCATATTCCCTCGTACTCAGGGACTTTAAACTTCACTACGAAGCATCGACCATGCGTGGGCTTCCGAACTTCCTCGTCTTCCAAATCAACTTCAACACGTACAAACACATCATTATCCTCCTGCACAACCAAAAAAGGCTTAGCACTATCAGTACTCTTTTTATTTCTAATCTCTTCTATCTTTCAAAGATAGTTACCTTCACTGTCTTCTTCATCCTTCTTCCCACTCATTCTTCTCAACATACACTCCTTGGCCATATGATTCTTGCCATGACAATGGTTGCAGTCATAGCCGGAATCTCCCATCAACTTCTTTTCTTTCTTTACCTCATCCTTTTGAGAGTTGTTGAGGCTCTCATCCTTTGCTTTGTCTGAACTGTAGTTCCCTTGCCAATTCTTGTTTTTGAGGCGTTCAAAATTCTTTTTAGGGAACTTTCTGGGATTTGACACCATTAGAGCGTATTCTTCCTTCGTAAGCTCACAATCTGAGAGATCTGACTCCAAATCTTCTTCTTCTACTTTTTTCCCTTCGCAACCAGGGCCAATGATCCCATTCCAGACACAATCTTCCCTTCCTTTGTTAATTCATCTTCGTGGGATCTAAGAATTCCCACCAGCTTCGCCAAAGTGTAGCTCTTAAACTGTTCATGAGCTTTAATTGTGGACACAACTGCCTTCTATTCAGGCCTTAATCCATTCATGAAAGTAACCTTTTGCTCAATCCTTTCACGCTTAAGATTATGTTTAAGCATTCTAATCAAAAGATGGTTAAAATGATTGAAAGTTTGATTAAGCTTTTCATCAGACTTCTAAGCAAAAGAACCAAACTCAGAAATAAGTAGTGTTTGAACTGAGTGTTCCAGATCTGCGTCGCTTGAGTAAAGTTCTTTCAACCTATCCCATATCTCCTTCACTGTATCACAAGAACTGACCAGACGAAATGTGTCTGGAGGATGAGCGAATCTGATTATTCTCATCGCCTTGACATTTCTTAAAAGCTTGTCTTTTTCATCTTGAGGAATATCTTTAACGTCAACAAAAAGAGTGTTGTATTCAACTTGAGTCTTAATAACCCACATTGTGGCTGTGTGAGTGAATGTCTGCTGAGTTATGGCTTCCCATATTAATGTGCCATGATCTTCAAGACCAAGAACGTAATTTTCAAAGTGCAATGCCCAGACCTCATAATCCTACAGAAAAAGGATTGGGATTCTAGTAGTAGATCCAATGCTGCTGGACAGATTGAAGGAGTGACTATGAGGATCTTCTGGTTGCATGGTGTCGATTCACAAATACATGTTTAGAATAAGATGTGTAAACTATAATCGAGTTTAGGGCTAAACAAGGACCCATATCTAACGTCTTCAATCGATGGAAACGATGAAAATGATAAGAATAGATCCTTCAAAAACTTAAAACCCTAATTATACTTGACAGAAGATATGTGTATGATTTACACAATCTCATGCTCTGATACCTATTAATGAAACAATAAATAATAGATCGATAGATTCAGAACAACAAAGTGAATCAAAACAATAAGAGCAATGATCGAAGTTGTGCTAAATGATTAATAATCAATGCCTTATAAGAGTTCGACTTGAACTTTTCTGTAAAGACGATGTAGGGAATCACAAGAACGATTAACCCTAATACAATACATGCATGTAATATTTATAGCCTAATCCTAGCACCATAAACATGGATGGATAGGCCCAATCCGTTTAATAAAGGCTAAATACATACATAGTAAATTTATCACAACACAATAAATAACCCAACACTCTTATTATGAAATAATTGATATAAATCTTAACTCATATATAACCATATCTGGTTCACATGTTGTATATTATCAAATACTGTTCTAACACATATTCCAGGTAATAAACATATAACTCACATATAAGTTCTTTGAAATGTATTTTAATACTTTAATTGATACTTGTATTAAAAGCATGTTCATGAAATGGACTATGCGCTTATCTGACTTAGGTGAGTGAATGGAGAATTCGGCAATGCTCCAGCAAACTCCTTGACTTTTCCTCTGACGTGGCAAAGATTCCCAAGTCAAAATTCTGGGAATTATACGGGCAAAACTCCGGCCTACTAGCTTCTAGATGTCGGGCTCTTAGAGATCTCACAGTTCGCTAGACTAAAAACTAAGGGAAAATAGGCTCAAAATTGAGAGGAACTCGAGATAGAAACGTTTAAAGGGTGTGGGAATGGATTGAAATTCAAATGGTATTTAAAGCCAAAATCCAAGTGCACACCGCACAAATAGTCGGACCGGGTGACATGGTAGCTGTTGAGTGGTGACACGTGTCATCTTTTGGGTGGAGTGTTAGTGCACGCCGCACACTCTGTCGTTGCGCGCCAGCACACGAGAGGTTTTTCCATTTCTTCAAAAATTCATATCCCCTTCATATAAGTTTAGTTTTCGACGCGTTGTAGCTATCGACGAGATCTACAACTTTCATTTAGACTTAGTTGACAAATTTTGACTTTATTGTCTTTTTAAAGTTACATTTTTTTAATAGGATTATACTGTTAAAGCCCGTTAAAAATTGATAACTCTCATACAATATTCGTTCTCGAGTGTCTTTATATTGATGGATAGGTGTTGACGAGATCTTCAACTCTTATTTAGATTGTTTTTCCTAACAATCGACCGATTTCAATTTCGGTTTCTAAGTTGTATACTGCTACGCTGAAATATCAGGAAAATCATAACTTCCTCTTATGAAATTATATTTGAGCGTTCTCTATAGGTACAAAACCCTTGTCACATATGCTATAACTTTGGTTAAGATCATTTATCACAAATTATCTTTTATCAAAAGTCATTTTTAACACTTATAATATCTTAATTGATCAAACCGAATTTGTGAGTGTTACAAATTGAGGGAGAGACTAGAAGTAGTAAGGATTTTTATAAGGCCGCTTCATGTGTGGTTTTTAAAACTATGTTATGATATGAATCATTACCTTCCTCTCTCTCTCTCTCTCTCTCTCTACTTAAATAATAATGCTTTAAACTTTAGGACCTACATTTCGTACTAAACCCCTTTGAATTATTTTAAAGTTTATATTAGGACTATATTTTCTGCATAAGTTGGGATCATAACGTTTTTGATATAAATCAATGATTTATAATTCTTTTTAAAATTACCCTAGCGAGGGGGGTTTTAATTGGTATAAGTGAGCTATGCATTGAAAGTACATAACCTAAATAAGTAATTGACATGGATTTGGTGCCATTGGTTATTTTTCAAGGAAGAGTGGGAAGTACCAAATTCAAAAGCATAGGAGAAACAACTAAAGATTTTGTTCGTTATAAGATATTTTGAAGTAAATATCTACCGTCTTGATTCACAAGTTTTTCTTCATGTCGTTTTTCCATATTATGGCTCTTTCTGTGACAACCATAACGTACAATTCGAGTGACTTTTGGTGCCTAATCTACTTGGTATTGTTGATGTTGTAAAATATGTTCCAAATGATTCACGAGCTTCTGATTTCTTGTCCTTGTGATACCGTTATAATGTTTATTCTCAAATGACGTAATCTTTTTCGACCCTGTGACTGTGATATAAATCTAAACTTTAAGAAGTATATATATACGAGGGTAATCAAGTTTATACTCTTGTTATTATATGAGATTAGGCTAAGAAAAGAATATTAATAAAGTTTGAATTAACCCATTTCTCGGTAATAGATGATGGTGTAGTTTATCACTAGGACTTCATATATTTATAAGTTTAAATCTTATCATGTGACCTTAGGGTTTTTATATAGAAACTCCAGAAAAAAGGTCTAATAAATGAGATAATGTGCTAAGTAATGTTGTTGAAATTTGAAAATGACAGAAAAAAATATGAAAAATTGCAATCTTTTTAGTTTTATAAAACAAAAGTATGTGAAGTTTTTTTTTTTTTTTTCTTTTTCAATAAAAGAGATTTATAACATAGTTATGAGATTGATGTAATAAAAATGATTTATAAAGAGTTGAATACCCAGATAAGAAGTATAGATGTATGTGTAATTGTGTAATATAAAAAGGAAGATTGAAATAAATGAATTTGTGATAAAATGACACTCATTGAAGGTATAATCTTATTAAATGAAATTCAGATTTATTTTTATTAAAGTAAATGTCATAACTCCTAGTTTGGAAAATGATGGTTTTGATGAAAATAAATATTTAAACATGAATATGGCGAGTTGTAAAAAAACAAGTGAAAGAGCATATATCTTATAAAAGTTTTAAGAGTCGTGGAGAATCTTACTTAATGGAATCTCGACTCAAGCTAATTTGGTCAACCATGAAACTGATGCCCCCTCCTTGTGTCGTTCACGTGGTAATAATCAAGAAGATTTAAATCATGTTTTCATGTTTGTAACGTTGCAGTTCAAGTTTGGGGTTCGATTGAAAGTCGATCAAATCTTCCTTTTTCGCTTCAAATTAACATTATGGAGCTAATGACTTAGGATACGTTGCAGTTCAAGCTAATCTTCCTTAATTATCTCAAGGATAACTTTCAAATTTGAAAGATATGTATAACATATAATTGCTCAAAATAAATAAAACATTTGATATAATCAAATCGTCTATAAATAAACCAAATAATTAAATCTTTACTTGTAAAGCCATAATAATTATTCTAAAATGAGCCCCAAATATATAAACCAATAGACAAATCAAAAGACAAAAGTATGTAGTTCTTTGACTTTAAGAAAACAAAAAGAGCAATTAGAGAACAATGCATCTTGTAACAATTATCAATTGTCATGCGTAAATCCGTGTATTTGTCTGCTTCAAGTGCTTCAAGTACAAGGATAAAAAAAATAGAAATCCTGCTCCTTATGTTAAAAGGAAACAGAATAAAAGATGTTTATGTATACACATTCAAGTAATATGATGCTGACAAAAAAATAACCCAAATATACATAAACATGTATGTTTTAGATCGAATGTTCATGTATGTTTTAGATTGAATGTTCAGATCCAAAACCAACCCAAAATTTTTCATATCCTAAACAGTAAACAATTCAAATGTATATTCTAATAACAGATTCAGGTAGGCTCTGATACCAATCGTTGGTTATTTTCATAACCAAAACATAAAACGCAGAAACATAATCTTGGATCTTTAATCTCGAATCTAGTTAAAAGAAAACTTAAACAATAAAGAACGATTACATACCTGATTTATTATGATCTTCAGATCTGAAGAAATAGGGTTAGGTTTTCCAGTTAATCTCAAGAACACTCTCTAAATACCACAGCAAACCCTAAACGAATTTGCATGTGTATGTATTTTCGTATTGTTGTAAATCTGCTCTCATCACATATTTATATAGATGGAGATATAACCGAATGTGAGAGATATTAGGGATTTAGGAGATCTTGAGTCAAACCGGGAACTCAACCCACAAGATAAACATGGTAAGTGTATATCTTTATTTAATAATAAAATCGATCCATCAACAATTTTATATAATTTCCATAATAATATAAAATTAATGATAACATTATTTATATACAGTTATTAGTGGTCCTAAAATATCCAAGTGACACTTACCAAGTTGAAGAAAAAAGATTCGGAGGTTATCATTTTAACTAGCTACAATCTAGATGTTGTGGCGATTTAGAAACAATGCTAGTTTTCAACATCTTAAGTTCCCGAAGAATAGCATCGTGTATAAGATTACTCTAACAACTTTGAGTGGTTTTCTAATAGGAACAAGAAGATTAAGGTTCCTTGGCCGTTATGGTTTTCTAACAACTTTTGATGTTTATTTCTTTGTAATTATGTGTTACCTTCTTGTCAGCTTTTTAATAAAATCAATCAATTATTAAAAGAACATGATTCATGTTATTCTATTCTTTTTGTAAGGTATTTTAAAATTAAATTAGTAAAATCCCCCTCATTGACCTATGTTTAAATGTAACATTTGTTTTATTACGGTTAATTAAGTAGTTGATATTTTTAGTTTAATTTTGTTAGGTGCCACCGACAGTACACATAAACGATGAAATGTCGTCGATTTGAAGAGTTTTGTACTAAAATAACACCTGATTTCTTATTTTCTAACTTCTATAAATAGAAGCATATACAAAAAGAAATACCAAAACTACAATAGTGACCTTAAGGGTTATAAAGTCATTAATAGTTAATGTCATTAAAACCCAATAAACTGATTACTTAAGGTCCATAAGTTTTTTTATGTGTATTATATTTATATACATCCCACTTAATACATATGTAAGCTTTTTTTTTTCTTCAATTCAATTACTTGCGTATGTTTGCCTTTTTGAGTAACCATCTCAAATATACTTCGTTTGATTGAAAGATTTTAGGATATATACACTGGTTTTTGTTATTGACGTTGCTTGTTTTGCAACCCTTAATAAAGGAAATACAGACAAAATTGTAAACAAAAAATTAAACCTACAGTGGAAAAGAAAAATATGAACTAATGGTGTAAGTAGAAATCATATGTTATTTTGTCAAAACTTAAACGTACATTAACAGTAAAACGATTAACAAAAAATAACCTCTTTAGTATTTGTAACTTGATTTAACTTAAAAATGTTTTTCTTTAGTATTTATAACTTGATTTAGCTTAAAAATGTTTTTAACAACTTTAGGTGATTTTATTATAATACATAGAGAATTTTTTTTTTTCTATTTTTCTATTCATTTGATCAATCCAAATGTCCAAATTAAAAGAAATAATAGATTTCATATAAATATGAATAGAAAGAAAACAAGAATATATATATATATATATATATATATATATATATATATATATATATATATATATATATATATATATATATATATATTAAGGCATATGAATAATGAAATATCATCAAAATTTAGGTTGATATACTTGTACTAGATGAATCAGTCAGATTATTTAAATCAGTCAGCAAAAATCAAACAACAATATTTCACACGTCACCTCCTACTTCCAACTCCTCTTTGCCATGTGTAATACTTAGCCATAACTCAAGGTTTCACAGCCACCTCCACCCATCCTCATTCTTCAATCTCTCTCATCCTCACAAACCCCATTTTTCACTCTCTTTCTCACGCCAAAACTCTCATTTTTGTCTCACAAGTCACATCCACCATTTTTAATAAAATTCTTCACAATTTCACAAAGAAAAGCCGCCGGAAAAAAAATGTCGGGTGGGGTTGGCCCCAACAATGATGACGTAGTTAGAGAAGAAACAAAATGCGAACAAAAAACACCACGCTCCAGAAGGCAAACAAAATCCAATTTCCTCCGTCGCATCTTCTCCTTCCAACAACTCAACTCCCTCGCCCTGGTGGTGGTGCTCTCCGCCTCCGGCATGGTCGCCATTGAAGACTTCAGCTTCGTAGTCCTCTCCTCTTTCTACATGTACTTCATGTCCAAGGTCGCATTTCCCACCCTCTCTTCGGCCCACAACCAATCTGTTTTTGACGATAACAACAGCCTCCTCATCCTCTACTGCTTCCTTGGAGCTGTCATCGGGCTGTTTCTTCCGGTGGGATACATATTTGAAGGAATTCTTGAAGGAGATAAAGAGGGTATCAAAGCAGCAACTCCACATGTATTCTTGTTAGCTAGCCAATTGTTTCTGGAGGGGGTGGCATTTTCCGATGGGTTTTCTTTGCCTATGAGGGCGTTGGTGTCTGTGGTGTATAATTCGACAAGGATATATACGGTGATGTCATGGGTGAGAAGTGAGATATCAAAGGTGGATGATGAGCATTTCCATGGTAGTAGAAGAAGGTTGTTAATTGGAAGAGTGTTGGCGATTGCTAATATGATGTACTGGAGCTTTAACCTGTTTGGGTTTCTATTGCCATTTTATCTTCCTCGAGCTTTCAAGAGATACTACTCTGATGCCAAGAAGATCAAAGATAAAGATCGATGAGGAAAACATTAATTAAGGTTCTTTTTTTGCAAACATATATATGATACATTTTCATATTTTATTAGGATGTATATATAGGGTACTAATTAGAAGACCTTTAACTTGATGGGGCATGTGGTTTTAGGTAGACAAAGGTGGTGTTGTGAATTGTCATGCCGACCGGTGATATTTGCCGATTGATAAGTGTAAGTTGTGCTTATTACTTTGACAATTTTAGTTAAGATGTGATATTGTAAGATGATAATATTGAGTTCTTAGAATCCCTCAAACCAAGGGCAAGGACATGGGTGTTCACCTGGAGGTTCGATAGTAATAGAATTGTGAACAATGCATACTCATTTTCATTATTAAAACCGAACCAAACGGAACCAGAGACTACCCAAACTAAACCACGCCATGATGAGGTGGATAACTTCATGGAGCCCCTAAATGCACAAAAATTCAAAATCATTTGAAAGCACAAATTATAATGTTCAACAAGGCTTGATTTAGAACATCAATGCAAAACAAATCATCTATTTAAAACATCTAAGGCTATGAAAAAATCACCTAACTGGAAGTGAGTGACAAGGTAGAATTCCTTCCTCCCAAAGGTCAAAGCGAAGTCCCCGATCTCAAAAATCATTTCATCTACAACACTTTGAGGATTTGTAACCTCTCTGCAGAATGTATCATGCAAAAGCAAAGGGTCTCTTTCCACCTAAAATGGATATCTTACCACCTTTCGAAACATGTTTGTCGGAAGATAGCCTCACATGACGATCGATTGAGTTTACCACACTCTTTATGGCGTTCCAAAATGGAGTGTTCTACACATTAAGGATAAATAACTACCTACCCAAGGCATTGCATATGAATTCATACTACATTCTAGACAATCTCTTCAGAGTCCTGACTATTGTATTTCACTTAATAAAATTTCACTTAATGTATTGGGGAGTTACTAAGGCCAAATAACTACCTACATAAGGCTTTTCATATTAATTTATACTACATTCCAGATAAGTACTTCGCATTTCAGACTTTTGTATTTCACTTAATAAAAAACATTAAATAAATACAACTAAAGGAACCTATAACTTACTGGTAAAACCTCGAACTTATCGGAACCAAATGTTATTTTTTATTTGCATAATTTGTTCAAAATTATCGGTGCATATTGCAAAATGGCATAAGTAATGGCCATTTAGTTTGGAACCTAATGTGCAATAGGTTGAGTTAGTTTACTTAATCTCGAATTCTATTTGGTTGGGACAAACCATTAACTTTTTTCTAGGATTAGTCTTCGTATTCAAAAAAATGAATCACATAACCAAGAAAATATATAGGAGAATGACATGATAAAACTTTTGGTTAGACATACCATTATGTTGGGACAAACCCTGAATTTTTTGTCAGGATTAGTCTTCGTGTTTGATGTGCAAATTTGAGATGGTTGCCTAGAGCCATATAAGGATTTGCATCATCAAATATCTTTGGTGTCTTCGAATTATGTGAGCTTGAGTTGGAGATCATTGACTTAGTTGAAGAATAAGTGATCATAAGAGAAGAAGTCATTTGTTTATGAAATAGCATTAAATCGATATACAAAAGAGGAATATATAAATTAATGTCATGTCATTAACTGTTATGTCATTTCACCGATGAATACAGGGAGATGGTTACCGGTGGGCAACATTTCAACAGGACATAAGTTTGTTGGAGGTTTTTGTACAAAGATGTTATGTGGATTGTATTTTTTAAATATTGAATGTTGTTTTTTAAACGATTTTGAAACATGGTTACCCTCGTGAGATATTTTTTTCCTTGATTATATTTTTATCAGTAATATTTTACCCCTCACAAAAAAAATGTTGGTTACCATAAGATAACATTTGAACAAAATGTATAATTCATTAGTGTTTTTGTACACATATCTTACCTAGAATAACAAATTTTAATAATATTTTTTTAAAGATTTTAAAACATAATTACCTTACTAAAATCATTTTCCCTATAATCAAATCCATTTTGTTTGCCTTGTAGATTCTCCACCTGCATGTTAAGTGCCAATGGAGTTTGCAATTCTCAATTAAATATTGGAAAAGGCAATCGAAATTTAGCAACTAACACAAAATTTCGTAACAAATTTAATAGCAAAATTATAGTAAACTTGTATTTGATAACGTGGATATAGTTGTTTGGATCGAGTATTAGAAAATTAGATGCTTCATTTCTTCCAGAGAACGATGTTTGGATTAAAAGGGCCATCTGGGTTCTCAAGATTCTCAACGGCCGAGGAAGTTACCCAGGGAATTGATGGATCGGGTCTCACTGCCATTGTTACAGGTAAGTAACTCGCCTCATCTTCCACTTTAATTGAAAATGTTCCAATTTTGCCTTCCAAGTGTTCGATGAAAGTACTCACTGAACTCCATTTTCGTTATGATTCTTCCATGGTGCTATTTCAGGAGCCTCAAGTGGCCTCGGGACTGAAACTGCACGGGTTCTTGCACTTCGTGGAGTCCATGTAGTTATGGCTGTTAGGAATACGTCAGCAGGAAGAGAGGTCAAAGAAGCAATCCTAAAACAAACCCCATCTGCCAAACTCGATACCATGGAGCTCGATCTCAGTTCCTTAGCATCAGTAAACAACTTCGCATCAGCTTTCAAATCCTCAGGTCTTCCGCTCAATCTCCTCATGTAAGATCAATAATCCCCATCGTAATGCTATTCAAATTGTTAATTTCTAAGACTTTTTAGTCTATATTCCGTTTTCCCAGAAATAACGCAGGAATCTTAGGAACCCCATATATGCTATCCACAGACAACATAGAACTACAATTCGCAACCAATCATGTCGGCCATTTTCATCTAACAAATCTTCTACTCGAAACCATGAAAAAAACTGCACTTGAAAGTAGAAAAGAAGGAAGAATTGTTAACGTTTCATCACGTAGACACCAGTTATCTTACAGCGAAGGGATTCGCTTCGACAATATCAACACCCAATCTGGGTAAATTACAAAATTCGATTCATAATTTCTCATTATTCGACTCGTTTTATCTTTTTATCCTTTTGACTGTGTTTGTAAAAAGGTACAACGCTTTATCTGCATATGGTCAATCAAAGTTAGCCAATGTTCTTCATTCTAACGAGCTTTCACGTCGCTTAAAGGTACTCTAGGCAACCGATTACCTGTTCTCCAATTTCTAAAATTGGTATAATATAATAATCGATAATGAGAATTAGGGTTTCACAAGCAGGAAGATGAAGATGAAGATGAAGCACCCATAACTGCAAACTCGGTTCATCCCGGAGCAATTCCCACCAATATCTTCCGCCATCACACCTTTTTTAGAGGTGACCAAATTACACTAAAAAACATTTTTTCTTTTAAATATATAATGAATTTATGTATAAATAGTTATTGTTTGTGGGTATTCATGCAGGACTTACTAACGTGTTTGGAAAATTGGTGCTTAAAACTGTGCAACAGGTGATTATTTGTGAAATTTGAAAGTCAAGAGTGTTCATTTTATATGATATATGATTGTTTGTTGTTATTTATATTTTTAAAGGGAGCAGCAACTACATGCTACGTGGCATTGCATCCGCAAGTGGAGGGGATGAGTGGCAAGTATTTTGGTGATTGTAATTTAGAGGAAGCAAGTAAAGAAGCTAATGATGAAGAATTGGGAAAGAAGTTGTGGGATTTCACTACACATTTGATCAACGAAAATTCTACTAATTAATCTCAAAGATACAAAAATATTTATAAACCATACATTGTATTGTCAATTATAAACCATACATTCTAATTTGTGATTGTCAATTATATAGTTTCACTAATTTTTAAAGTTGCATTCTTTTACTCTTTAACAAAAATATTTATAAACCATACATTGTATTGCTATTATGCTATTAGTCACATAATTTTATATCTTTCGAGTATAAAATAAAAATACATTACATGATGAACACATCACATGGCATTGTGGTTAAACAAAACAAATGAAAAGAGGCACATGGCATGAAACCATATATATTATTATTTTTTTAAGAAAAATATATAAAATTATAATGTCATATTGTTTCCACCAATGTGTTTTGAACAACATAGAAAAGTAAACCATATTTTCGGAACAAGAAATATAATGTTTATGTTAAGAAACATGAGTTGTGGATTATCGCGACCTTACTTTTATTAGAAAATGATATATAAAAAGTACGATTTGGTATTTTTGATTAAAATATTGTCTAATTAAATAATTGATTGATAAGCAGATGTTATTAGAAAACTAACGTGAAGCTAGAACACATAAAATTACATAGTTATTGGCATCAATGGGTTTCACAATCATGACATCTAGCTAACTTTAAATTTACGGAATGTAAACAATAACCAATTATACAAGATGACTATTACATTATTGAAGAGATTTTGGTATCTTCTTTGACCGAATTCTACCAAATTCCGATTCATCTAAATATACTAAAGCATGGTGAACATAATCGAATACGTAACATTCTTTTTGGCATTCGACATCTTTAATACATAATACCATATCACACACTTATCTATCGAATTAAAGTTAGTTGGGGGTCATATTTCCATCAATTCCTAATACTATTATGTTACAAATCCTGTTGGAGTTTTGGTCATGGAAGATAATGTTTAAAATGTAGGTTTAGCTATGCCATTTTTATTGAAGTCAACTATTAAAAATAGTCCTGAATATAGTTAAATCGTATGATCAAATTTGAAAGAATTATTTTCTATTTAAATTATTGTGAATTTGTTTTTTTACAAACAAAATAACTGCATAAAACTTTAAATACTATAAAAACCCACTATAATTTATAATTTATACAGTTTAATCACTCAAGTAATTTTTTCTTCTCAATTTAATCAAAGTTTTATTTTTTGAAACCACCTTTAACCAAAAAAAATCTTACATTTGTTTTTTTGCAACTTATTAATGAAAAAAATACAATTGGTGAAGGAGGAAACTAAAAAAAAAATATTTTTATAGTTAAACCTAATATTTTAAAAGTTAATTTTTGACCAGATCACAAGTCAACCTATTCAACCATCAGATCAATTTGGTTCTAAAAACTTTTATGCATTTTACATATCCCCTCACCACCCACACACACACACATATATATATATATATATATATATATATATATATATATATATATATATATATATATATATATATATATATATATATGTGTGTGTGTGGGGGAGGTGTTAAAATGAAAAACGATATATATATATATATATATATATATATATATATATATATATATATATATATATATATATATATATATATATATATATATATATATATATATATATATATATATATATGGCGGGTGGGGGTTAAAATAAAAAACGATTTTATTATGTGAAGGTAAGAAGCAATTTGGGCTATATATTAATGAAATGGATTGTAATGATTAGATGCATTATTGATTTAATAAGAATTAAAAGAAAAAACGTAACCAGAAGTTCTAGATGAATCAAATACAACAAATAATAAACCTAAAGTACAATACTAAAGGATGGGGTAACAAGAGTAGGCAGTGTATTTAAGTGTTTGTTACACTTCTTGTTAATAGACCTGAGTGAATTTTGATCTTGGTTCGTTTCGTTTCAAACTCATATAAAATTAATGAGTTTAGAACATATTTTACTATCCGTTTACCCATTAACGATATTTACCCGTTAACCCTTTTATTAAAAGGGTCAGATATGGATGATCTGATCCATTTATGACCGTTCCGTCTAATTTTGAAATATAAATTTATTATTTATAAACTATAAGTTATAAAATTATAATACCTTTATCAATTATCAAGCTACACATGCAGAAGTTGAGGAGTTAGACACTTAGGCTGTTAGACGTTCCACTTCAACTTCTCATTTCAGTTCCTAATCCAAAGCTGATTGCAGTCGACTCCTAAGTCCCAATATAATCGACTCTATAATATTTGAAATCGATTGTGAAATCGATATTCTACAATCAAGACCCAAGAGCAAGAAGAAAATGGCCTCAATCAAGATTCAAGAACAAGAAGAAAAGGGTTGCAATCGAGAGATCGACAAACCACAATTCATAATCAGTTTTTTTTTCTAACATTCTAATATAATCAACTTTAGAATCTTTGAAATCGACTCCAATTGTGTGTTATGTATTACAAATCAAGGTTCTATAAAGCTCGTCATGGCTCTGCCATGACACGTCATGACTCCAAGGCTTGTATGTGCCGTCAAGTTTTACCAAAACACCGTCTTTACTTATATATGTGTATAAAAATAAATAATAGTTGAAAATACATATAAAAATATGAGTTATATACAAAATTGTCGCTTTATGTCACGCCTTACAAACGACGTGGCTCGCCAAGGCTCAGAAAAGCTTGAGGCTTGACATTGCCGCCAATCCACGTCTTACGTTATTTAGAACCTTGATTAAAATCGACTCCAATAGACTTCTGATGTTCTGCAAATATGCAATTGACTTCTAATTTCTTTTGTTAATGTATCATTTTATAATCAACCTCTGATTATTGTTTATGCTTTTTGTAATCGACCTCTCATTCTGAAATAGAATTCTGAAACCGAGTTCTAAAATAGATTTATGTTATGCCGCAAATATGCAATTGACTTCTAATTCCTTTTTTTAATCTATCGTTTTTGTAAGCGACATTTGATTTTTGGATTTATGATATTTGTAATTAACCTCTGATTCTGAAATCGACTTCTAAAATAGACTTCCGATGTTCTGTAAAAATGCAATCGATGGTATAGTCGGTAATCGCTTATTAATCGACTTTTGATTTATGTAATAGTTTGTTCTGCTTTCTTAATCGGTTGTTCTTCTTTTTGTAATCGTGTGTTTTGATTTTTGTAATATTAAGTTACAAATGATGAAGTGGGAAAGTAGTGACTATGAGTTTTTGTGCAAGATGTCTAACATACCGATTCCCAGGTATGTGATTTATTTCTTTAAGCATGTTTTTCCATTGGAACACGGCGTGTTGAAGGACTTTTGGGTCACGTATTTATATGGACCAACACGACATGTTGGTGAGGGGAAACTCGGCGTATTGGCAGCTAGATGAAAAACCCTGAATTGTAGGGTTTTGCACCTTATTTACTCTCCTTAAGTCCCTAGGGTTGATCTTTTATCAACCTCCAAACCCCCATATTGGCCCTTGTGAACCCTAATCATCTTTCCCTCTCATTTGTGAGCTAGTGTGGTATTTTGGAGAAAAAGAAGAAGAAAGTTGGAAGAAGGAAGAAAAGATCTAGCAATCAAAGCTTTCATCTTCACTTTGACACTCTTCTAGACCTTTCTAAGTGTCCAAGATCCGATTTTTATTCCTCTATGTAGCTAGATCTTGAGTTTTGTCCCTTTTTCTCCTTATTCTTGGATGTTGCAATGGATGGACCTCATAAAGTTTGCAACTTTATAAATTTCCATGTCAAGGTGATCTTGTAGTGGCTTGGATCTGGTCTTTAGCCAAGTTTTGATGTCATGCATGGAGTTTAGGTCATATTTCCCCTTTTTGACCCATTTTGGGTTCAAGACATGCATTGGACATGCATGTCTATAAAACACCAACCTTTGAGTTGATTTTGATGCTAGAATGTAACATCCAAAAATTTTCAACCAATTTAAACTTTTCAAAAACAACCCATTTTCATTAATTCGTTACAAAAAGGTTTTCAATTCATTTATTATCAGAGTATTTCCCAGAACTACATCATAAGTATTAATTCGGCACGTCTTGTCTGCCCTCGTGGGGCCTACAACCTATCCGGACCGCTCGCTGGGCCTTCAGAATATCTTGTGCGCCCTGGGTATGTTGGCCTACAGCACAAAGCAGGACCCGCCTCAACCCAACCCCAGTCAACCAACCATGCGCACATAAACATATAATCATATAGAAATTCATCACTAATCAACCGATCTAGCAGATCACATACATAACATACTCTAACCAGGGTACCGACCTAACCGGTCACTAACATAGCATCATCCTATAAACCAGGATACCGACCTTAATCAGGTCTCTAACTTATACCATCCTAACTACCAGGATGCAAACATATAGCAAAGCAATAACGTAACAACTACCCGGATTTCCATCCGATAAAGGGCCGGCCTTAGTGCCTTAGACCCTGTCGATATAGTGAGGATAACTCACCTCGCAACTGCTAACTGAAGAGATAAGATCACGCTGCTCCAACCTCCGACAAGAACTCCACCACTGATCAATACCAAATGACTGAATTCAATAAATACCCATAATTACCAAAATACCCTTGGAAGTCAACTGGTTAACTCTTGGTCAAAGTCAAAGTCAAACTCCCTGACTGACTCTACTTGCCGAGTCAACCCGCTGACTCGTCGAGTCCCTATGCTCTGAAAACTCCCATATCATCGCGACTCAACTCGCCGACTCACCCCAAGACTCGTCGATTCACGACTCAACCAGAAATGGTGAGGGTTCCATGACCAGACTCGCCGAGTCCAAGGCAATCTTCAACAGACTCGTCGAGTTGTTCTTCCAGCTCATCGAGTTCCTGCCTATCTTCATGCAACTCGTCGAGTACACCAATGTGACTCGCCGAGTTACTAGGCGACTCATGCATAATCTCTAGTCCGACTCGCCGAGTCATCTCCTAGACTCACCGAGTCCAACGTGAAGTTCCATAATCTCGAGTCACAGAGCCACTCCCTTACTCCAAACACTAGATCAGGGTCCCTATGGTTCATTAGCAACATAAAGTTGCTACCTTTACGTGCTTCCATGAACTATTCATCAAAAACCAAGTTAAAATGGAACTTAACTCATTAGGGTTGGCTTTTGCATGGCTAATCAAAGGGATTTATTCACATAGAATCCATATGGAACTCAGATCTGGAGTTTCAACTCCAGATCTAACTCATGCATCAAGATCTCAACATAAATTCTCCCAAACAAACCCTAAAGCTCCAAAAAGGTGGATCTAGAAGTAATAAAGCCACGATGACAAATCTTTACCTCAAAACAACCTCCAACTGAAGAGTAAACCAAATCTCCTCAAGCCTCCTTGATCCAAGCTCCTTAGTCTTCAAGATTTCCTTCTTAAATCACTTATCCAAGCTCCAAAATGCTCCCAAGTCTCTTCTCTTATGATTTTAGGGCTTTTGGTCCTCAGAGGGGTAATAAGGGGCCGAAATAGGGGCTTAAGGCTCCTTAAATAGGGTGCAAACCCCGAGAATTAGGGTTTCTCATTCCAGCACGGACTCGTCGAGTCCAGCCTCCGACTCGGCGAGTCCGGTCACTTAGCATGTGCCAGGCACACGCTTAGACTCGACGAGTTGTAGCTCCTACTCGCCGAGTTCCTCTTTTCCAAACTTACACTTTACCCCTGAACTCTTAATTCTGACTTTGGGATGTTACATAGAATCTCTTCTGGAAAGGTTGGGGTTCAGATCTCAAGGTTTTTATGCTTATTGGTTAAGCCCTTGAACTTTCAAGCCTTTTGGATGAGTTTTTGAGCTCTTGGGTTAGCCCTAAAGGATAAAGTTGGAAGCTTTATCCTTTTTGATAGCATTTAAGCTTAGATCTGAGTTTTGGAGGCCCTGGAATCGTAGGAACAGCTGAATGTATTAAGCTCGAGCAAACACAACGAGTTTATTAGCAAACTCAGCGTGTTGGTTGTGGTTTTCCCGTCCATCTGATTGCTATTGAAACACGACGTGTTTATTAGTAAACTCGATGTGTTGGGTCAACAAGGATTGTTGACCTTGACCGTTGACTTTGATTTTACCATGACTGACCAAGTTTGACTTCTAAGGGTATTTTAGGTATATTTGGATTTTGGTGGAATTGGTCACATGGTGGTTGTAGACATTTGAGTCGGGAGCTGAGATTCGGAGTCAAGCCTTATCAGTTCTGCACTACTTGAGAGATGAGTGTTCCTCACTGTACTTGTTGGGTCGAAGGCACCAAGGTTGGCCCTTTTGAATTGTTATCCTGATTATTGCATGATTTAGTATTGTTGTGATCTTTTAGATATGTATCTTGGTAGATAGGATGATGTAATGCTTAGTGATATGTAAGATCTGTCTGTTTGTCTGCTGCCTGGTTATATGTTTATGTTTAATGTATATGTCGACATGTTATGTGTGGTTGGGTTAAGGCGGTCCTGCTTTGTGTTGAAGGAGAACAGACCTAGAGCATCCCAGATAGACTGAAGGCCAGTGGGGCGTACCAGTTAGGCCAAAGGCCCAGAGAACGTTCCAGAAAGGTTGAAGGACCGAGGTAGCGTATCAGTTATGTTGTAGGTTCTATGAGCGTACCAGATAGACTGTAGGCTAGTGGGGAGTTCGAATCAGACTGAAGGCTTTGTATGCATGTTGTTTCTTGTATTATTCTGGTTTTGTGTTGTGTTGGTATTTTGGGGGAACTCACTAAGCTTTGGGCTTATAGTTTTGGATTATATTTCAGGTACGTCAGAGGATCGCGGGAAGGCGAAGGCGTGATCGTGCACCTCCTCGTGTTTTTATTTCATGATTTTGCGGTTTCTTCGATGTTGAACTTATTTTGAAAACAGTTTGTAAACAATGATGGTATTAAGTAAATTTTAAAAGTTGAAATTTTTTGAGAATTTTATGAATGTTACAAGTTGGTATCAGATTCTTGATTTGAGTGAACTGGAGGAACACTCATTTGAATCCAGTCTCAAACTATAGAAAAAGATTGAAAAAAAAAGATTTTCAAATGGTTTTCAAAATAAAAAAGGAGGATGCGATGTGTACGATCAGCCAGAGCCAATAAGTAGACCCCAAATTGTTGTATTAGGTGTTTTAGCCCATAACTATATTTGGTATGTACTTGACCCGATAGTAGCATGGTCCTTTTGGGTTGCCTTCACCAAAGCAACTTGACTGGATGGATTATGGAGAAAGAGGTTAATTATGATTTATTAATATATGATGTGAATAATATATTAAAATAGAAATCATATTATTTGATTAATATTGGTCAAGAATTAATTTAGAATTAATTCTATAGTCAAAAGAGATTAATTAAATTAAGGGGACTGATATTGTAATTATATGATAATTGCAAAATGGACTGTGGATCCTTAAGTTAAGGGATGGATGAAATTCTTGTGGAAGCCCACATAGCATTCGTCCATAGGATGTGCTGGAAGGATCTTATGGGTTGCTTAGAGCCTAAGCAACTGGATTAAGTCTTTGACTGAAACACTAATTCTTCAGCTATATAAAGAACCCCTTAAAATCATACTTTCGGCTACATGAAACACTAGACGGATCCTAGAGTTGATTGTAAGCCTCCTCCCTCTCTCTCATATTCTCCAACTTGCTTCTTGGTGTTTGTGATTGATTAGAGGTATTACACTTGTGATACTAAAGCTCTCAAAGGTTAAAGATCAAGCTACAATTGAAAGACAACATCTTAACTTTGTTTTAGTTATGATTTTTTGATTATTTGTATGCTAGATTAGGGTTTACAATATTTGGATGATTATTTCATGTACAATTAGAAAAACTAGATCCAAAGCTTTAGGGTTTGCATGTGCACCATATGATGCCTTATCTATTGTAGATTTCCTTATTTATTGTTGTATGACTCTTTCTTGTGTGATCTAACTATTGAGTGAATGCGCTAAGTCACATACTGCATGAGTTAAATGACCTTAGGTTAAGGGATTTGGTCCTGTTGCACAGCTCTTGTCTGAGTCCAATCATTGCAAGATTGAATCTTTTAGCCTAATATTGTTTAATTTGTGTAGTATGTGATAGTGTTCATGCGATAGTTATCTAGCACCAATGGAGGGTCGTGGGGCAGTTGGCGGTAGGATGAGTTATGCGGGGTCAGCCGTCCAGTCTCGATATGTTTAGCCTTCATCTAGGGAGTGAGGATGGAGTGCATGGGTATGTTAGTATGTATTCGGGATGTTGGGAGTTAGAGATCGAAACTTCGTATGGGAACCTGTCTGATTTTATTATGTTTTAGTGCTTGTTGACTCCACTGATCGAATGTTGCTTGCTTTGTGATTTGTGGGACTCTTTAGTGATGTGAGTAAGATGTTAAGTGAATTTGTAATGTTACATGTAAGCAAGCTTGAATAATCTCAGAGTAATGGGTTTGACCCTATTGCATAACTCTTGTCTGAGTCCAACCGTTTTGGGGATGAGTCTTTTACTTGAAGGATTATCTGAGCTTTATTACATGTGATTATGTTCATGAAGTAGCTAACTGACATCACAAGGAGTTCTTCAGCAGCTGATGGTAGGGAGATGGGGGATCCTAGGAGAGCCTAGGAAGTATTTTAGTGCGTTTTTTTCGTTGTTGAGCTGGTATTGGGAGTATTATCATGAGTAGGTCTTAGAGGACCTGAGATGATCCTCGAGGAAAGTATGGATAGGTGTGGAAGGTAGTATTGGGCCCGTATCCATAATCGAATCAAGGAGAGTTTTGGGGATTCTAAATACCGGTCATGAGAGATTAGCATGGTTTGGTACCATGATTCGTGGCGGTAACTCCGTATCTGTCGATCTTGGTTGTGGTTGCTTCGACATGAGGTTGGGTCTAGAAATGGTTCGACCCCAGCATTGATTTTGGTTCAGATTTATTGGTGCAGGCATATATGAGCTTGTTGGCTTTAAGGTCTCAAGGGTTCTGCTCAAGACCATGCATTTGAGTCACGCGAGGCTCAAGGATGGATCGATCATTATGATCGGTTTAGGGATTGCAGCTGAAAGTAGAATGGTTGATCGATATGTTGCTATCTATGGTGGAGACTTGGCCCTTTTATTTTCCGAGTTCATGGAAGAAGTGAGTAGGCTTGCGATCTTCAAGGTTGGGAGGTAAGGCCAACTTGGGGTCGGTTGGTCGTGGTGTTTGGAGATAAGATGTCAGCGTGGTAGTGTGCATATGGGTTGATGTGTTATGGATGCCTTGTGATGTGATTAAGAGTCTGTGTTCTTAAGTTATAGCAGGACGGGCACTGGACTGGAGGTTGGAAGTGCAGGCGAGGAGTTTATGCTTTGGGATCAGAAGTCAGTACTAGGTTATACTCTTGTAAGGGATCCTTAGTGGTAAGTGATCATGGTTGGGAAATTCTGTTAGATCATCCTGTGTGTATTATTCATTTTCGGGGTTAGGGGATGCTTGTACCTGGTTGGGCTGGGTGAGTTATTAGTTGGTTTTACCACCCGTGGGTGGTAGTTCGAACCCTAAGTGGGGGAGAACTGGGTATTCTGCTTGGAGGATCTTCGATTTGTTTGGGTTAGTGGTATTGAGGATTGGTTTTTAGGGATCTGTGGTGTGATTATATGGAATATCGGTTCAGGTTTTGGTCAAGGAAATGGTATAGTAGGTAATGATCATATGCATGTGTGGAGGAGACACATGTGTTGTCACTCATCAGGAAATGAGTGATAAAGGAGCTCGTTGCAAATATTGATTCCTATTGGGAGTGCCAATGAATAGATAAGAACCGATGGGATTACTCAGGTTGAGTATCGGTGATAGAGGGAAAAATTGTCATCTAGGTGTAAGAATTTCTAGTTAAAGTCTAGTTTGGGGCAGGGATCGATCAAGGAATCAGTTTTAGAATTTGGGGCGTTTGGCCCCACAAGGGTTTTGGTTCATTTGATTTAATATCATATGTTTCGATATTGGTCACATCGTTTGGACATTTAGTAAAGGTTCTCTGAAATGTTTTGAGTGTGGCAATTGGATTTCTATGGATGTGCCAATGTATCATCAAATTTAGTATGCTTTATGCTCTTGAGGTCTCTGGGTATGGTTAACCTCAGTAATGGTATGGAATTTTAGTTCATAGCCAGCTTGGGTTGGGTGGTAGTCAGGAAGACATTAAAAGTCTTCTCAACTTGGTTGCGTATTGGTGGAACCTATTCAGACTCAATCAAGTATGGAATCTTATTTTGATCGATCATGAGGATGTTTTCTGTTAATGTTTAAGGTTCGTCGTTCGATAGGACTTTGGTATTTCAGCTCTTTTGGATGAGGTTATGGGTTCCCTAAGGATGTGCATTGTGGTAATTCAGTGAGTGTGTGTGGGCTGGACAAGTTAGATTTAGGGCTTGATTCGAATTATGCGCATGGTTCATTTGGATGGTAGCCCTTGATTTGGATCAAAGGTGCAACCGTTATCCTGTACTTGGGTTGTGGGCGAGCAGGATTTCACCGGCTCTGCAGGGGTAACATCAAGTTCGATGAAAGGGATTGGGTGTGGTTTACTCTTTGCCTTGCGGTGCAGTTAGTGTTGAGAGGGACATTATTTAGGTCCCTGCGAGGCAGTAAAAAGGGGTTGAGAGTCTTTTGGCCCGTGGTGTGGGCTGCAAGTTCCAAGTAAAAATGTAATGTCGATCTGATTGACGTAATAAAAGGATATTTAGGTTAGGATGTCCTAGTCTTCCAGGTTCTTGGGAACCTGGTTACTGGAACAGGTGTGAGACTGATAGTCTCAGCGGCGGTTAATGCAATCTTTATATCCTAGTTTAATGAGGGGTTTCCATGAATCAGAAGATTTTGGAGACTGCAAGGGTAGGTTCTTTGGATCTCGGGTTATGAGTTTAGACCCAAGGTATGCATATATTGGTATTCCAATCTGTAACACCGTAAATTTCAAAACAAATATTTCAATTTTTATAAAACATAATTCCATCAATATTCATCAAACAACCATTTTAATTATCCAAATAAGTCAATACAAAATCCCAAGATCATAATGTCAAAACTCCGAGCGTGTGTGTGTGTACGGATCAAGCCGGCACCTTCCCGCGGTCGTCACCAGTACCTGAAACAATAACAACAAACACTGTAAGCACAAGGCTTAGTGAGTTCCCCAAAATACCACCCATAACACATATTAGCCACTCGAGGCTATAACTCTGTGGTTCCGTGCACCCAAACTCTGTGAACCCTCAGGTTCTAGCTCTGATAAACATGCACTACATAAATCACATAGAAACAATGCAGTACAACACATAACATGCATAGCATACAATACTCTATTACATAACTCAGGTTACCTACTCAAGGTAATATAGTATAGTGAGAAGACTCACCTCGCGTGTCTCGGTAAGTCGTAAATCTGAAATCACTAGCGCTCGATCTGCCGAGCTATAGTCCTCCTATAACACAATACATCTCTAATTAACACTTTCCTAACTAAGGTTGACTACACTATAACAAGTCAACTTAGGTCAACGCTGGTCAACGGTCAACGGTCAACTTTGACCGGAATCGGCGAGTGCACTATAGCGACTCGGCGAGTCTGAGCGTATACACTGATTTCCCTGGAATCCTCCCTTGACACGTCGAGTATTCTCCTAACTCGACGAGTTCCACCTGGCATGAGTTGTGGGGCCACCACGACTCAACTCGCCAAGTCTCAAGAACAACTCGGCGAGTCCAGCTTGACTCAGTCCACCTGTCCACTCTGACTCCCCCCTGACTCACTGAGTCAACCCTCCCCAACTCGGCAAGACCACTCGCTGTGTGGTCGGGCAACATTCATACTACTCGCCGAGTCTGTTCTTCGGACTCGGCGAGTCCGTGCCATGCAATGACTCAAACTTGCTCATAAGGTCATATCCAGTCCATTAACCCATAGATCCAGTCCTTCCAAGCTCATTTAGCACGTAAAGTCACTATCTTGATGCACATACAATCTCTATATGACCATATATGATGCTTTTGACCCATATACTACAACTCAAGGTCATAAAATCCATTGCTATACATAAAGCTTGATGAGTGAGGCTCTCTGGACCCCTATGGATCCAGATCCAGAGCCTCAACACAAGAAGGGAACTATTTGGCATCAAATCAACCCAATAATGTCCATAAAAACCCTAAATCCGATTATACTTCACAAAACAGAAGATAAGCCGAAATTATACCTCTAGATTGATGATATAAGCTTCAAATCCACAGTATAGCAACCTCCTTTGCTTCCTCTTGCCTAGAATCTCCTCCTTCTTTGCTAAATGACACACACAAGGTCAAGAAATGCTTCCTTTCTCTCTCAAAACGTTCAAGCACTCAAGGGTTTCTCTCTAAGGGTTGGGTGAGCACAAATGACGGCCATAAGGCCCTTTAAATAGGTCTCAAACCCGAGAATTTAGGGTTTCATTACTCAGCGCAGACTCGCCGAGTCCAGGCGCGATTCTTCGTCCAAATCCGCATCTCTACTCGGCGAGTTTGAGCTCCAACTCGCCGAGTCCCCCTCACAAATCAACAAAAATACCATTTACACGATACCTGATAAAAGTCCGGATGTTACAACTCTCCCCCACTAGAACTAGACTTCGCCCTCGAAGTCTCGCTCTAAAAAAAGCTCCGGGTGCTGCTCCTGCATCATACGCTCTGGCTCCCAGGTCATCTCTGATCCCCTCCGATGTTGCCACTGAACCAACACCAGAGGTACCTCCTTGTTTCTCAAAACCTTGATCTTCCGATCCCTAATGGCCACTGGTCTCTCGGCATAATTCAGGCTTGCATCTACCTGAATATCCTCTAACGGAACCACTGCCGATTCATCGGCTATACACTTCCTCAACTGCGATACATGAAAAGTGTTGTGAATCTGCCCCAACTCTGCTGGTAACTCCAACCGATAGGCTACCCGGCCTACCCTTGCAATCACACAAAATGGACCTATAAACCGGGGCCCCAATTTGCCCCTCTTCCTGAACCGGATCACTCCTTTCCAAGGAGAAACACTCAGGAGAACGAAGTCGCCGACCTGAAATTCCAGCTCGGACCGGCGTCTATCCGCATAACTCTTTTGTCGGCTCTGGGCGGTCAATAACCTCTGTCTGACCTGTTGTATCTGCTCTGTCATCTGGATCACGATCTCTGTACTGCCCATTACCCTCTGCCCAACCTCTCCCCAACAAATGGGAGTCCGACACCTCCTACCATACAACAGCTCAAAGGGCGGCATACCGATGCTCGAATGATGGCTGTTGTTGTAGGAAAACTCTGCCAAGGGCAAATACGTATCCCAACTACCCCCAAAATCTAATACACATGCTCGAAGCATGTCCTCGAGCGTCTGAATCGTCCGCTCACTCTGGCCGTCTGTCTGGGGGTGATATGCAGTACTAAAATGCAGCTTAGTACCCAACTCCTCATGAAATTTCTTCCAGAATCGGGAAGTGAAGCGCACATCGCGGTCTGAAACAATCGAGATCGGCACCCCATGCCGAGATACAACTTCCCACACATAAATCTCCGCCAATTTCTCCGCTGAAGAACTCTCACTGATGGCAAGAAAATGAGCGCTCTTTGTCAACCTATCCACAATCACCCAAATTGCATCGACTCCTCTGGCAGTCCTCGGCAATTTGGTGATGAAATCCATGGTGATCTGTTCCCACTTCCACTCGGGAACCTCCAATGGCTGCAACTTGCCATGCGGTCTCTGGTGCTCGGCCTTCACCCTTCGACAGGTCAAACACCTCTCGACAAACCATGCGACGTCCCTCTTCATACAAGGCCACCAATACTCCTTCCTCAAATCCAAATACATCTTTGTAGCCCCCGGATGGATCGAAAATTTCGATCTGTGAGCTTCCTCCAACAATGTAGTACGCGTACCGCCCACAAACGGTACCCAAATCCGGCCCTGATAAGTCATAAGCCCTCGACTATCCGATACAAACTCAGAAACCAACCCAACGACCCGTTCTCTCTTCTGCATCTCTGGATGCACAGCCTCGGCCTGTGCCCCACGAATGGCGTCCAGAACTGGAGCTATCACGGTCAATCTCAAACATACATTTCGCAGTGGAGTGCTCTCCGCCCTGCGACTTAATGCGTCGGCTACCACATTAGCCTTGCCCGGGTGGTACAAGATCTCGCAATCATAATCCTTGACCACATCTAACCACCTCCTTTGCCTCATATTTAGGTTAGGCTGATCCATCAAGTACTTCAAGCTCTTATGGTCCGTGTATATCGTACAACGAACCCCATACAAGTAGTGCCGCCAAATCTTGAGGGCGAACACCACTACCCCCAACTCCAAATCATGTGTGGGGTACCTCGTCTCATGAGGCTTCAACTGCCTCGATGCATATGCTATCACATGTCCCTTCTGCATCAGCACCGCTCCCAACCCTAAAATCGATGCATCACATAATACCACAAAATCTTCCATCCCTTCCGGAAGAGCTAATACCGGAGCTTCACACAACCTCTGGCGAAGCGTCTCAAAGGAGGTCTGCTGCTCGGGACCCCATAAAAATGTAACACCCTTCCGGGTCAATATGGTGAGTGGCACTGCAATCTTGGAGAAATCCTTGATAAACCTCCGATAATACCCTGCCAACCCAAGGAAGCTCCTGATCTCAGAAGGTGACTTTGGCACCTCCCACCTCATCACTGCGTCAACCTTGGCCGGATTGACCAATATCCCTTTCTGATTAACGAGGTGCCCCAGAAACTGGACCTCCCGCAACCAGAAATCGCACTTGGAAAACTTTGCATAAAGTTTCTCCGATCTCAAAACTCCAAGAACCTCCCTCAAATGCTCCTCGTGTTGCTCTCTAGATCTCGAATATACCAAAATATCATCGATGAACACAATCACCGACCGATCCAACATCGGCCTACATACCCTGTTCATGAGGTCCATGAACACAGTCGGGGCATTGGTGAGCCCAAAAGGCATCACCACAAACTCATAATGCCCATAACGCATCCTGAATGCTGTCTTCTGGACGTCCTCGTCCCGCACTCTCACTTGATGATAGCCCGACCTCAAATCGATCTTGGAGAACCAAGATGCTCCCTGTAACTGATCGAATAAATCGTCGATCCTCGGCAACGGGTAACGGTTCTTGACCGTCAGCTTAGTCAATTCTCGGTAATCAATACACATGCGATGCGAGCCGTCTTTCTTCTTCACAAACAGGATGGGTGCTCCCCACGGTGAGCTACTCGGCCGAATAAACCCCTTCCCCAGTAGCTCCTGAAGCTGCGAGGATAACTCTTGCATCTCTGGAGGTGCAAGGCGATAAGGCACCTTAGCGATAGGCGCGGCTCCCGGAACCAAATCGATTCCGAACTCCACTTGCCTCATGGGAGGCACACCTGGTAACTCTTCGGGAAAAACATCTGGAAACTCACGCACCACCGGAACTTCATCCACTGAACTCGGTCTCTCGGAGATCACTCGCGTATCCATCACATGCGTCACGAAACCCTTACAGCCCTGCTGTAAACACTGCCTCGCCCTAGCGGCCGAACAAAAGGCTGATCCAGAACGTGTACCCTCGCCGTAAACCGAAAGAACTCCCCCACTAGGATCTCGTATGGTCACCAGCTGACGCTCACAATCGATAACCGCGCCGAATCGGCTCAACCAGTCCATGCCCACTATAACACAAACATCACCCATCGCAATAGGAATCAGGTCGATCGGGAACTCGACCCTAAAAATCTCCAATACGCATCCCCGGAGGACCTCCGTGGCACAAATCACTTTGTCGGCGGCTATGGAAACCCGTAGAGGCCGACTCAATGCCCCACGACTAACACTGATATGCTGACTAAATGCCAAAGATACAAAAGACCAACTCGCACCCGAGTCAAATAACACTAAAGCAGGCACAGAGTTCACAAGGAAGGTACCTATGCATAGCATAATATAAGCATAATATCTCAACACCAAAAATAAATATATAAAAGGAAACGTACCAGCCACAACGTCGGGTGCCGCGTGGACCTCTTTCGCAGTCAGCTGAAAGGCTCTCCCTCGAGCTCTCGGTGCCTCGGCCTTCACGGGCCGACTCTCTGTAGCTCTGATGGCGGCGGGAGCAGATCCCTGAGAGGCTCCACGCAGCAGCGGACACTCCGCCTTCCGGTGTCCGGTCTGGTTGCAGTGGAAACACACTGAAAACCCCTTGGGGCAGTCCTTGGCCATATGCCCCTCCTTGCCACATTTGTAGCAAGACCCTGATCGACAGACTCCATCGTGACCCTTGCCGCACTTCCCGCAAGTGCGGCCCTTCTGGCTCCCGGGTTTGGGATCAGCGGGCTTGGCCTGCTTGGCTGCCGGCTGAGACTGTGCAAGCCGCCGATCCCTCCCTAGAGACTCCGCCTCCTCCCTGACCTGAGTCTCAAGCTCAATCTCCTTCTTCCGGGCATTTGCCTGAAGCTCAGCAAATGTCCGATACGAGGAGTTCGCAGCGAACTCTCGAATATCCCGTCTCAGAATGCTCAGGTAATGGCTCATACGTGCCTGCTCGGTGGACACGTGCTCAGGGCAGAACATCGCCCTCTCATGAAACATCCTCGTGATCGTTGTGACTGACTCGGTACCCTGCTTGAGGGTCAGAAACTCCTGTGCCAGACGCTCCCTCTCCACCTGGGGAACGTACTCATCTCGGAACATGGTAGTGAACCTCTCCCAGGTCACTGCCGAAAGCTCAGTAGGCGTGAAGTGCGTCGTCACAAACTTCCACCAGTCCTTCGCTCCCAAGCGAAGCTGGTTCAGCACGAACCGAACCTTCAAATGCTCAGGGGATGAGCAAGTGAAGAAGCACCCCTCCATGTCAGATATCCACCTCATAGCTGCCACTGGATCCTGCGTACCATCAAACTCTGGTGGTTTGGTGTTACTGAATTCCCTAAACAGTGACGCATCACCTCCCTGGGGTCTCGCCGCAGTGATAGCTGCGGTAGCCGCTGCGAAAGCAGCCTCAGAAAGAGCGGCATAACGCTCGTCAAATGTCTCAATCAGCGTGGTCTTAATAGACCCGAACATCTCTGGTATCTCAGCTCTGATGACCGCAGCCACCTCCTCATGAATGATCTGTCGAATCTCCTCATCACTAGCTCCAGCATCCTCCGGCATATGACGTGTCCTCACCATGATCAACCTCTGAAATACAACATGCGATAAATTAGAATTCACTCGAACACTCTTACATCCGACAATCCACCCCTCCTTGATTCTTGGTATCCCAAGATTCTTATTTGGACTGGGTACTGCCCCGGTGCTTTCAGTAGTACGGGCCCAATACTACTGTCCACACCGTCTCAGTACACACCCCAAACCTTCCTCTTCGGATCCCAATTCCCAAGTACTCTATCATGCGTAAACCACTTTCTAACAGATCCCTCATAAACCCCTTGCTGCTACCTACTCACTCTCAGCATCTCATAGCAGCTCACCCCTCCCTAGGCTAAGGCATCACAAATCAAACCACTCTAGTCCTATTGGAAATACCTAGCCTATTCTAGCATGCAAACACATCATATTAATATTAATATCACGTAATATAAAGGTATTTTGGGAATTCACCGTTCGGGCGCTGACTGATCGTACACATGTTTCTTCCTGGAATTGTTTCTTTTCAAGAAAATCTTTTACTCTTAGAAAATTTTAGTTTTATTTTGAAAATATCTTTTCAATTCCTCAGTTTGAGTTCAAATACTCCCGAAGGTGTACCCGAATCCCTCAAACCAAGGCTCTGATACCAATTTGTAACACCGTAAATTTCAAAACAAGTTTTTCAATTTTTATAAAACATAATTCCATCAATATTCATCAAACAACCATTTTAATTATCCAAATAAGTCAATACAAAATCCCAAGATCATAATGTCAAAACTCCGAGCGTGTGTGTGTGTACGGATCAAGCCGGCGCCTTCCCGCAGTCGTCACTAGTACCTGAAACAACAACAACAAACACTGTAAGCACAAGGCTTAGTGAGTTCCCCAAAATACCACCCATAACACATATTAGCCACTCGAGGCTATAACTCTGTGGTTCCGTGCACCCAAACTCTGTGAACCCTCAGGTTCTAGCTCTGATAAACATGCACTACATAAATCACATAGAAACAATGCAGTACACCACATAACATGCATAGCATACAATACTCTATTACATAACTCATGTTACCTACTCAAGGTAATATAGTATAGTGAGAAGACTCACCTCGCGTGTCTCGGTAAGTCGTAAATCTGAAATCACTAGCGCTCGATCTGCCGAGCTATAGTCCTCCTATAGCACAATACATCTCTAATTAACACTTTCCCAACTAAGGTTGACTACACTATAACAAGTCAACTTAGGTCAACGCTGGTCAATGGTCAACGGTCAACTTTGACCGGACTCGGCGAGTGCACTATAGCGACTCGGCGAGTCTGAGCGTATACACTGATTTCCCTGGAATCCTCCCTTGACACGTCGAGTATTCTCCTAACTCGACGAGTTCCACCTGGCATGAGTTGTGGGGCCACCACGACTCAACTCGCCGAGTCTCAAGAACAACTCGGCGAGTCCAGCTTGACTCAGTCCACCTGTCCACTCTGACTCCCCCCTGACTCACTGAGTCAACCCTCCCCAACTCGGCAAGACCACTCGCTGTGTGGTCGGGCAACAGTCATACTACTCGCCGAGTCTGTTCTTCGGACTCGGCGAGTCCGTGCCATGCAATGACTCAAACTTGCTCATAAGGTCAGATCCAGTCCATTAACCCATAGATCCAGTCCTTCCAAGCTCATTTAGCACGTAAAGTCACTATCTTGATGCACATACAATCTCTATATGACCATATATGATGCTTTTGACCCATATACTACAACTCAAGGTCATAAACTCCATTGCTATACATAAAGCTTGATGAGTGAGGCTCTCTGGACCCCTATGGATCCAGATCCAGAGCCTCAACACAAGAAGGGAACTATTTGGCATCAAATCAACCCAATAATGTCCATAAAAACCCTAAATCCGATTATACTTCACAAAACAGAAGATAAGCCGAAATTATACCTCTAGATTGATGATATAAGCTTCAAATCCACAGTATAGCAACCTCCTTTGCTTCCTCTTGCCTAGAATCTCCTCCTTCTTTGCTAAATGACACACACAAGGTCAAGAAATGCTTCCTTTCTCTCTCAAAACGTTCAAGCACTCAAGGGTTTCTCTCTAAGGGTTGGGTGAGCACAAATGACGGCCATAAGGCCCTTTAAATAGGTCTCAAACCCGAGAATTTAGGGTTTCATTACTCAGCGCAGACTCGCCGAGTCCATATCCTGGACTCGCCGAGTCCAGGCGCGATTCTTCGTCCAAATCCGCATCTCTACTCGGCGAGTCTGAGCTCCAACTCGCCGAGTCCCCCTCACAAATCAACAAAAATACCATTTACACGATACCTGATAAAAGTCCGGATGTTACACAATCGAGGGTATTCCATCCCGAGGATAACTGGGCCCATCGTAGATATGAATGGTATTCCAGCTTGAGGCAGATTTGGCCAGGCATGAGTGTTTGTGCTTGTGAGTTGGTCAGTGTGGGTGTTGGTTTGGAAGTTAAAGGAAGCAGTGTATGGTTGGCACTAGAAGGGTCATCCCCCAGTTTGTCTCCCATTGTTCATTATGTCCCTGGAAATTTTGTCATCCGAATGAGCTTTCTCTCGAAGGAAATATCTAATCCCTTGTGTCAAGTGAAGAGTTTTCGGTAGCCGCGTATAATCTGTGATTCTGTTTTCTAAGGGGAACCTCGGGTTATCAGAAGTTGAATAGTATGTTTGGGGGATAAGTGGAATGATATTAGCAATGGTTCATTATGGGCAGTCTGTCAGGGAGTCAGGCCAAATTTGATACTCCAGATTTCAGGTTTCGGCAAGGTACAAGTGGTTTTATGCAAGTGATTAAATATTCATTCATTTTTTGGGTTTGGAGAACTCTACTAAGGCTGGGTTCGACTAAGGGAAGGCCGAATAGGTTGTTCGGTTTCGGCTGTGAAGTTGGGTCCTTGCGAGAGCAGGCTTCGAGGACGAAGCATAGTCCAAGTAGGGGAGAGTTGTAACATCCCGATTCCTAGGTATGTGATTTATTTCTTTAAGCATGTTTTTCCATTGGAAAACATCGTGTTGGAAGCCTCAACACGATATGTTGAAGGCCTTTTGGGCCACGTATTTTTATGGACCAACACGACGTGTTGGTGAGGGGAAACTTGATGTGTTGGCGACTGGATGAGAAACCCTAAATTTTAGGGTTTTGCACCCTATTTAATATCCTTAAGTCCCCAGTGATGATCTTTTATCAGTCTCCAAACCCCCATATCGGCCCTTGTGAACCCTAATCATCCTTCCCTCTCATTTGTGAGCTAGTGTTGTATTTTGGAGCAAAATAAGAAGAAAGTTGAAAGAAGGAAGCAAGGATCTAGAAAGCAAAGCTGGCATCTTCAGTTTGACACTCTTCTGGACGTTTGTAAGTGTCCAAGATCCAATTTTTAGTCCTCTATGTAGCTAGATCTTGAGTTTTATCTCCTTTTCTCCTTATTCTTGGATGTTGCAAAGGATGCACCTCATAAATTTTGCAGCTTTATGAATCTCTAGATCAAGGTGACCTTCTAGTGGCTTGGATCTGGTCTTTAGCCAAGTTTTGATGTCATGCATGGAGTTTAGGTCTATTTCCCCTTTTTTACCCATTTTGGGTTCAATACATGCATTGGACATGCATGTCTATAAAACACCAACCTTTGAGTTGATTTTGATGCTAAAATCTCTTCTGGAAAGGTTGGCGTTCAGATCTCAAGGTTTTTATGCTTATTGATTAAGCCCTTGAATTTTCAAGCCTTTTGGATGAGTGTTTGAGCTCTTGGGTTAGCCCTAAAGGATAAAGTTGGAAAATTTATCCTTTTTGATAGCATTTAAGTTTTGATCTCAGTTTTGGAGGCCCTGGAATCGTAGGAACAACTGAATGTATTAAGTGCGAGCAAACAGGATGAGTTTATTAGCAAACTGGGCGTGTTGGCTATGGTTTTCCTGAACATCTGATTGCTATTGAAACATGACATTTTTATTAGTAAACTTGACGTGTTGGGTCAACAAGGACTGTTGACCTTGACCGTTGACTTTGAATTTGACCATGGCTGATCAAGTTTGACTTCTAATAGTATTTTAGGTATATTTGGATATTGATGGAATTGGTCACATGGTGGTTATGGACATTTGAGTTGGGAGCTTAGATTCGGAGTCAGACCTTATCAGTTCTGCACTACTTGAGAAATAAGTTCCTCATTGTAATTGTTGGGTCGAAGGCACCAAGGTTGGCCCCTTTGGATTGTTATCCTGATTATTGCATGATTAAGTATTGTTGTGATCTGTTAGATCTGTATCTTGGTAGATAGGTTGATGTAATGCTTAGTGATCTGTAAGATCTGTTTGTTTGTCTGCTGTCTGGTTATATGTTTACGTGTAATGTATATGTCGACATGTTATGTGTGGTTGAGTTAAGGCGAACATGCTTTGTGTTGAAGGCCAACAGACCCAGGGCGTCCCGAATAGACTAGTGGGGCGTACCAGTCAGGCCGAATGCCTAGAAAACGTTCCAGATAGGCTGAAGGTCTGAGGTGGCATACCAGTCATGTTGTAGGTTCTGTGAGCGTACCAGATAAACTGTAGGCCAATATGGCTTTCCATTCAAACTGAAGGCTCTGTATGCATGTTGTGTCTTGTATTATTATGGTTTTGTGTTGTGTTGGTATTTTGGGGGAACTCACTAAGATTTGAGCTTATAGTTGTGGATTATATTTTAGGTACATTAGAGGATCGTAGGAAGGCTAAGGCGTGATCATGCACCTCCTCATGTTTTTATTTCACAATTTTGGGGTTTCTCTTATGTTGAACTTATTTTGAAAACAATTTTAAACAATGATGGTATTAAGTAAATTTTAAAAGTTGAATTTTTTTGAGAATTTTATGAATGTTACAAGATGGCTAACCCAATGAAGATAAAGTTTGAAAAATATTGGAATGAATGTTGCCTTGTTTTAGCAGTTTCTGTTGTATTTGATCCAAGATACAAAAAGATTTTGGTTGAGTACTACTATAGTAAGATCCATGGTTCTCTTTCAGTTTCATATGTTGAAAATGTTTGTAGTGCTTTGATTGAGCTATTCAACGAGTATGATGAGTGATTATTTCATTCTAAATCAGAACCAATTCCTTGTTTTCATGGTTCCTCAAGTGAGGTACATTTCCCGATGATGAGTTATGTGGATTTGATTCATGGTATGAGACGAAGAAATATAATGTAATAGCTACAACCAAAACTGACTTGAAGCATTATTTAATAGAACGTTTGTCTCCAAGAAGCAACTCTTTTAATATCTAAGATTGGTGGAAAGCTAATAGTGTCAAACATTCAACTCTAGCAAAGATTGCACGTGACATATTGGTTGTTCAAGCAACTAGTGTTGCATCTGAGGCATCATTTAATAGTGGAGGAAGAAAAATTAATGATGTGGTTCTTTCTTAACCCCTAAAACTGTAGAAGCGTTGGTGACTACACAAAATTGGCTACCGTCAAGGAAACAAAAAAAAAATGAATGAGTGGATCGGTTGGACTTTGGGTTTTTTAAAGATGCATTTTGAATTTGAAGTCTACCTTTTCTCATGTAAGTTTGCAATCATGGACATTTTTTTGTTTTGGAAATGTTATTTATATACAAGGGCGGAGCTACAATGTAGCCCAGTCTAGCCCGGGTTACCCGTCAAAAATTCTCATCAAATGTAAATTTAGTAATTTTTTTTTTCGAAAATCCATTGGAAATCCGTCACTAATCTGTCGGCAATCCATCACAAAGTCTGACAACTGTGAATTTAGTGTAAACTCGTTGGTTCAGTGACGGAAACTTTCTTCGGAAACAAATTTTTTTTTTCTAGTAGTGCGACCCCCTAAAACATTTGTGCAGCTCTTGTCTGGATCTGTCACTGTTATATGACTATAATTGAAGTTTATTTTGGAATGAATGTTGTTTTGTTTTAGCGATCATGTTATATGTGTTTTAATGCATAATTATAGTCTAAACTTAATATTATAAATGGATCGGATGAAATGGTTGAAATTCGTTGATCCAATGGATAAAGATATAAGTTTAATCATTCAAAACCCTACAAGTTATGAGTTGGGTTTGGATTATCATTTCAAAATTGCTTAACGGGTTTGGATTAAGGCTGCTCCGCTCTAAACACGTTCCATTGTTAGATTTACTTATTAACTTACCTAATTGTTTTTAAATTTTGTAATTGGTTCAGCCAATATTTTTATAAATCACACTGAATTGACTTGAGTTATAAATAAGCAAAAAATATATTTTTAATTGGCCCGATTTCTTTACTGGGTCACAGCCAATCTATTCAACCTGTTAAAAAACACCATAATTTTTTTTTTTTTTTTTTTCTTTTACCTTCAATCATTGATAATTTATGATATTATAATTTTATACTAAAAAGACAACTTTTTCTTAAGTTTGACCAAAAGAATGAAAAGGTTTATTTTCAGGATAAATTCCAATCATTCTTACTCTGTCTCCTAACAACTGATAACTTTGATTCATTAGAAAGATATTTACATAAATAACAAATAAATAAAAGTTTGTGTGAGACAAGTTAAATGTAAATTTTTGAAAAATAGAAAACATCATGGTAAATTAACATTAAAGATAATTTAATTGTAGTATATTGTTATTTTTTTAACACTTGAATGGATTTTATAAAAGATTAGGCAAAAGAAGTTTTGTATTGATCTGATTAATTCTCTATATTTGATACTAAACACAGTGTGTTAGTAATATAAATTTTGTGTTACTATGGTAGAAAATATATAAGAAAAAGAGATGCAATAATTTCAACATAGGATCCATTGTGATTTGATGCATCCCCCATAGTCTCATGTCATAATCAATCCTGCAAAGCTTCCCAACCAGAAATGGCCACCAATTGCTACCATTAATGCCTTCCTACATTCCATTTTAATTCCAATATCCGTTTACACTTCAAATATTTGTTTAAATGGGTACCCATTTCCCCCAAAAACTATACAAAAATAAACATATTAAATGTATGTCCAAAGCAAATATAACATTTATATACAAAATTCATTTACTCTTCCTATCTGAATCAAATCGATACCAATTTTGGATCTAATACAATTCAATCCGTCCTAATATTGACATTGATGTTAATTGTAACTTTTTTCTGAATCGACCACTACCTTTATCTATACAATGATTGTTTGATAATAAAAAAAAAAACATCGAACATTGTACTATCACGAATGATATATCTCACATTAACACTTATCATGAACGAGTATATTCATGATATTTTCTTTCAATAATAATATTTGAACGGTGACAACTTCACTCTATATATTTATTAAAGAAACAAATCTTATTTATGTTTTATATTTAACAGGCCAATAAAAATGTTTTGTTTGGTAAAAAAAATATTTGATAAGTTAGTTGGAAAATACAAAATGATATAAAAAGACAAATGAAATAATAGGTTAATTAATTATATATTAGAAATATTTTAAGAAACTCTTAAATGAGATTTTATCGGTCATCCAACAAATTTGGCTTGATTTTTCCGATCATATATATATATATATTTTTTTTAACGCAAAACAAACTATAAAACTGGTAAAGAAAAATTAAATTATTATTGTAACAATATAGAAACTGAAAAAATAGCCTTCAACACTAGACTCTAAGATATTGTCAACATACGAGACACACAATAAGTCGTATAATAAGATAAACTCCAACTGGATGTTATAATGCAAGAAAAGACGTGAAAAAGAGTCATTTTTCGTCCATAAACTCTTCACATCTTATACCATCCAATTACCAATTGCCACGTGTCCTTTTCATTTATCTTTCTATTACGATATAATTTAAATATATTTCTATTTGCAATCATAATACATGTAAAAGCGAACTAACTCATAACAAATTCTATATATAAATTGCATACATCAAAAGCCCAAATGACAAATCAGATATCTGTACCTCTTAAGGGCATAATAGTAAATTACCCATTTACCCTCAGCTCGGCTTAACCGGCGTCTGTAACATAGGGAAAAATGTCCAATTCTTTTCGGACCCCAATGCCACACCAACACCCGGATTCATGTTGTCAAAATTAAAATCCCGATGCCCTGATGAAGTTCTAGAAGATTCTAGATTGTTCACGAGATCCAAATGAGTCAAGTCAAACGAAACCCTATGGTCAACCAACGTTTCTCCCTTGGGTGAATTCGTTGCTGAGTTGGCAAGCGACGCCACCTCAGAAATCTGACTCATTTCGCCTCCATTTGGGGTCAATGAACCCGACCCTAATCTCGAACCCAATCCATTTGGGGTCAATGAACCCGACCCTAATCTCGAACCCCATCCATTCGGGGTCAAGGATCCGGAACTCAATCGTGAACCCAATTTCTTCGTGTTGTTATAAGGCTGGAACTCGTATTGTGAAAATGGGAACTTCTGATTTTGTTTTCTCGCACGTGCGAGCGATGACGTCAGCAACTGTGCGAATGGGACTTCGGGGGATGAAGGGGTGGTGATTTGAACGGATTCAGGAGGGGGTGTGAAGGAGGCGGTGGAGGGTTCGGTTGTGTAAGTTGAAAAGACAGGGGGTGAAACTAGCTGAGTCTCGTAAGCGTAGGGACCGATTGTGAAAATTGATGACGCGACTCCTTGGGATTTGAACGAGAGTAGACCGACTGGGGAGTAGGAGGCTGAGGGGGGATCTGATTGGAGGAACGACGCCGGAGAAGACGGCGGAGCAATGAAAGGGAATACGACGGTGTTTGTGGTGTTCGTGTTTTGGATTGTTGATGGTGCTGTTGGATTGGATGTTGTTGATGATTCAGGAGCTAAAAGGGCGTGACTGATTTGTTTGCTTTGTTTGTATGATCCGAAACACCAGTATAGACTCCAGCAGCTGCTCCATCTTCTTTTCTGATCATAAAGATATCATAAGGAATGTGAATAATTTATAATTGGATCATATGAAGTGGATAGAACAAAACAGTATGTGATGATTGAGTTTCTTAAATTGGATCTACAGGTATATTTGAGTAGGAATCGATCTTAAATCTCGCCATAATTGTAGAATTGAAAAGAAGATGAATGATCCAGATTCCAGGCAATTTATTGCATCCAATCACTAAAAGTCGTACCTATTTGGAGTAACAATAGTGAGAAAAATGAATATTATTCAGATGGAGCTTCAGAAGTGGTCCATCTATAATTAAATTCATAGCTTTTCCAATAATTTGAGAAAACTTGTGATTTTTCAATTCAGCAGCTACACCTTCTTCAATTTCAAGCGATTATACCACTAAATTATACACAACCGATTTAACAAAACGAAATTTCACTACCGATTGCACTTGAGAAAACGGAAAATGAATCGATCAGAATCGTCATGTAGCAAACGGAAACGTTCAAAATATCAAGGATTCATTTGCTGTATCGATTCGTCAAGTTTTTCAACACATATACAGAGAAATCAAATCGGTTTCAAATTGGAAACAAACCTGAACGGAGGTCGGCTGAACGCGGCTCTCGGCGGAAACTATAGCGGTGGCTGCAGCGTTTACTGTCTCGACGCTGTTATTAACCAAACTCATATTGATACAATCTGTTCCACCGTCAACGCCGACTACGATTCACGGATTTGCCGATGATACATGGACGGAAAACTATAGGTTGATCAGAAATGCCACAAAAAATCATACAATAATCGAAGAACATCACATCAACTACATAAAGTAAGGAACAGAATTAAAAATAGTGATGATTTAATTAAAAAGTCTATGAGAAAAGGGAGGATGCACACGACGCCCCTGTCTCTCTCTCTCCTCTTCCTCTATCTAGCTGTGATTTTGTAATTATGTCGCACGTAACGCTAAGATTTTAAATATTATTTAAATAAGTGTATATGGTTGGTGGTAATGATGAAGTAATTAACATAAACATTGGGGTTTGATTGGTAAGATCATGGCAAATTGCCAAATTGGAAATGTTCTTCAACTTTATAATCAAATAAAGATATATATTAAATGTAAAATAAACATATTTTAATTTGAAAGATATTCTTTAATCTATGGTATATATCTTCAATGATCAAATAAGAATCTATTTAATATTAAATAGATTTCTATTTTAGATAATAAGTTTTTTAATTTGATACTAATTTATGAGATAAAACCAACACCAATTTTACCATCAAAAAATATCTTATCTTTATAAAAATTAGAATAAATTTACACTAAAGTGTATTTTCATATATAAATTATAATATATGAATTATAAAATTATAATAGTTAAAAAAATAACAAACAAATTAACTACTAATATTTTAGGAATGTTGTAACTCACATGAATGAAAAATGGTCGCTCGCATTTACAAGTAGAATTTATGTACATAACGCGTCCAACCATTTAACTTACCCAAACTCTACCCTATAGAAAGAGGGTGTTATGTATTTGTCTGGTATATCTCATATATCTCTAAAAACACTTTTATATGGTTAAATGGGAATGTTGTCATGATCCTTTGAATTGAGTTAATTCGTTTTACAACACGTTATCAACACTTTGTTTAAAGTCGGACGCATTATACTCAACGTTTTATCGCTCGATGTGTAACAAAATTGAATTGTTCAAGATCATTCGCTAAGTTTTTCTTGATATTTTATGATTCCATTTTTCGGCTTCTACAAGTTTAATACCGTAAAATTACAGTAATTTGATATCACTTAGACGTTTTTAGCATACTCTTAAATATAGGGGTGTTCGCGGTGCGGTTTGGTGCGGTTTGGAGGTAAAACCACAAACCGTACCGCACGTGCGGTTTGAAATTATTGGAAACCGTAAACCGCACCACGAAGGTTCCAAACCGCGTTATGCGGTGCGGTGCGGTTTGGTACGGTGTGGGCGGTTTTGGTGCGGTTTGGTAGGCAACTTTTCAAATTTAAGTATGAGTATATAAATATTAAGTTATTGTAAACAATATATTCTAAACAATATATTGTATATGTTTTTACCTAAGACTAGAAGACGAATAACAAACATATACTCTATATACATTCTAAACAATATATTGTACATGTTCGAACGTATAATTAAAATAAAGAAAAACATATAAAGAATTAGCAAAAATATCTAATTTATTAAAGGAAGTCCTATCAAATTCACTTAAACAAAAGTTCCATTTTTTCGTATGTATGACTAAATTAGTTATGTTCTTTAATTATTTTATACTAAATTGGTTATATATATATATATATATATATATATATATATATATATATATATATATATATATATATATATATATATATATATATATAGTGCGGTGCGGTTTGAACCGCGGTGTTGTAATTAAAAACCGCAAACCGCACCGCGTAGTGCGGTTTGACCAAATTACAATCCGCAAACCGCGCCGCATTTGTTTTAAACCACGTTATGCGGTGCGGTGTGGTGCGGTGCGGGCGGTTTATGCGGTTTGGTGCACACCCCTACTTAAATAATTGTTTAAAAGAAGTTTCTTATATGCTAACGTTGTATGAATTTTTCCGTAAATAGAAATTGCCATAATATCTCTTTATAAAAAAAATTCATTTAATTTCTAAAGCCATTTATATGTTGAAGGGTTTCTTTTTATACACGATGATCTGTATTTTGGTCTACGTGTGTCTGAGTTTGGCAATTCCTTTGTTTTAGATATAATATGATTGTTTTATTAGTAGAGCCTAAGGCTATATGGTGTGGCCGCGGCTTGGGACCGCGGTTCGTTCCACCTGGACCACACACACCGCCCCCAGACCGCGGTCTTGCGCGATTTTGACCGCACTACGGCTGTAGAGCACCGTGATACTTGATTGCTTGTTGCTTTATTCCATATTTGACCGTTGAACGGTCAATACTCGTGTAATTTTTTTAACCTTTACTCCATGTGTGTGTGTGTATATATATATATATATATATATATATATATATATATATATATATATATATATATATATATATATATATATTGTTAGGAGGGAGTGTGGTTTCGGTGGCATCACTCCCTCCAGCCTAACAATTCAAATAACAAATGGTCCCTACAATTCTTGTTTAACATGCCATTTTTTGTCAAAAAAAAAAACCATAAGTTAAATAATATACTCTATAATTCATTTCTATCATATTTCAATCTCATTGGTACGTTTTAAGTAGCGACTGGATGAACGGAACTCGTGGATAGTTATAATTATACGTTTTTATGAGTATATAATTACTTATTTATGTATTATAAATGTTTTTTTGTCCTTTTGGTATGCCTCAAATTGTTTAAGAACTCTAAACATTTTCATTATAGATTTCAACAGTCTTTTCTCAAAACATGTGTTTTTTTTTTAATTTTTTTTTATTTTTTATATTTATGTATTAGTCATCTACCAAACGATATATTCATATTTAAGTTGGAAAAATTATGAATAACTGATGTATGATGTATGCATAATTAACTACATATCTAAGGCATATTTTTAATATTTTTAACTACAATTATGCTTAATATGAAACAAAAGATACTTATTATGTTTAAAACATGTTTTGTTGCGACAAAGACTTGCTTGGCACAAAAGGCGAGCATACGAGGAGCTAGAAGCAGGAAATGTGACCTAAAACAAAAGAAGAAAAGAAGATGACTGAAGACCACGTCGTGGTGATTGGAATATTTAGCGACCTATATGTTGACTTGGTAGGCATAAGACTTACTTCAAGACCACGTTGTGGTCGCAGTAACTTTGACGTGGTGGCCATATTTTCACAATTATAAAACGCCATACATTAGGTTGAAATCAAGGGATGCATTCGGTTTTCAGAGGCTAATTACGACTAATAACCCTTAGAAACCTAGAAGAAAGTTGAAATTCAAGTGAAGCTCAAGATTGAAGAAGATTTAGAAGGAATTCAACATTGATCTAGTTGGTTTGCTTATTAAACTTATTTGTAGCTTATTTTACTTAGATTTAATGTGTTTTTCTACTATAATGAGAGGTTAAACACCTTTTACTTCTGTTTGGTGAAGATGAACTTGATCCACATGAGTTGATTTCAATTATTGGATGATTATATTTGATTTTACTTGTGTTTAATATATAAACCATAACATGCTTTAGTTCACGTTTTTATTGCTTATAAATCAGATTTTGTGTGTTAATTGATCATATTAATTTCATGAATCCGTCTCCTAATTGTTTATGATCATTAGATAACTAGAGTTAGGATTAATCACATCTTAGTTTAAGTAATTAAAGCTAGTAACTTTAACTATGTTAGAGAGAATAATTAGTATTAATTTGTGTTTGGTTGCTTGAATTGATCATACGAGAGTAACTCATATAATTCACAGTCCAAATTATGCTATTATCAATTTGGTGTTTAACTTGTGCATGATCATTGTTTTTTCATTCATAAATTGATAGACCTAGATATTTGATCATAATAGCTAGATAATTATTAATCAATATAATCTATCTATAAGAAATCAACTATAAGAGAAAGTGAAATCGGATCTAGGAAAAAGTATTCTTTTAATACTTGAAGTCATTTTGTTTTCGTTGATTTATTACTTGTTAGGTGATAATTAAGTTATTCCGATCTTGAAAAATCAGTACAAAACCCCAAAAATCATAGTTTGTTTGTTAGTTTAATTAAAAGTGGTTAATTTAATTAATTGGTTTCTGTTCCATGTGATCGACACCTGACTTACCTTAGCTGAACTATAATCTGACTAGGTACACTGCCTATAGGGGCATAGTCAATAGGAATTTGTTAGGTTATAAATTTAAAACAAAAAGGTACGTTTGTACACATCAAAGTTTTTGGCACCGTTGTCGGTGAACAACTTATTTAGTTATTAGTTCAATTGATTTTAGTTATTAGATTTTTTTGTGGGGTAAAAACCAGAAAAAGTTACTTTGGTTGCTTTTTTTTTTTTTTTTTTTTTTCCTGAGACGCAACCACATCGTGGTCCCGCTTCAGTGAATTTATTAGTTTATTGATTTTTATTCATTTTACGCGTTTTTGTTTTGTTTTAGTGATTTATGACCTGACTATCGAAAACTCTAGTTGTTCCTCCACTAGAAGATCCATAATCCACTTTCCACAAGAAGGACAAGAAGGGCGAATCGAGCAATACTTTCAAATCTAATACATTTGAACTTTTTTTAGAAGACTCCAAGTAAGAAGGAAGTAGGATATGATCCAAAATCCAATACTGAAGGAAGTTCAAACGATTCAGAGTTAAAGATCGAAGAAGAAGAGATGGCAGACATTATGAGAATGACGATGGGCGACTACAAGAAGAGGACACATGAAGAACATGGACCAGGTCTACTTCCACTTGAGATTCCAGCCGAGAGAAGTTTTGAGCTCAAAGGGAACATTTTATCCATGCTCAAGGACATACCTTTCTCCACGAAAGAGTATGAAGATGCTTTCAAGCACATTGATGAAGTTAAAGATATTGCAAACTACTTTCACATTCTAAATGTGCCAAGAGAATCTGTGTTACTAAGTGTAACGTCCCAAAAATAAGACACCAAAATTTCTTTTTTGATTTTATAAAACATTAATCCATACATTTTCATACACCCCAAAAAGAATAAAGTGTGGTAATACATCAAAACATATCAGAGTAATTCTCAAAATGCAGAAAAAGGTGGTGTGTGCTCTGCAATCATCCCGGGCTCTTCCCTTTCGATCCTGAAGTACCTAAAACATAAATTGAAAACCATAAGCACAAAGCTTAGCGATTTCCCTAAAATACCACATACCATACATACATAAATAAACACATAATGGGCCCCACACGTCATCAGGATCCGCCCGACATCGGGCCCCGCACGATATATAGATCTATCAGTCATTTGGCCTCGCCCATTGTACATATAAACGTATAATCATATAATCAAACAAACACATGCGATAATCACAAAGATAATAGCATACAATACAGTCATCAGGCCCCGCTCGACATCGATCCCCTTCCGAGTACACATAACACATGCAAGAGTCACACAGACAACTAACATAGTAAAATATCAAACCATAGGCCGACATTGGAGCCTTCGACCCATTAAATACATTGAGGAAACTTACCTTAGGCTGCTGAATCTCATAGATAGAAATCTGACTCTTGGCCCGCTAAGAATCCTCGTGCTATAATCACAAATAACATCCAATTAATAATTGGATCCTAACTCACACAAGGAATCCAATCTAAGGTAGAAGACATTTTACCCTTTTCCCAAAATTTAGGCCAAGGCCAAAGCCCAATCCAAATGTCCAAAAAGCCCAAATTTCAAGATAATCATCCAAGGCCCAAATATGGCCTACATTTCCAAATTAGGCGCAAACCCCCTCATGGGCCTTCAACCAACGGTCCAATAAAATATCCTTAGCCCAAAATAATATTTTGATGTCCCAACAAGGCCCTAATCATCTAGAGTCCAAACATAGCCCAATGTCGTGAGCCAAACATGTCAAATCCCATCTGCCGTGTACGCGGGGCGTACTCTTCTCGTACACTAAGGTATTATTTGTTTTTTCTGAAGCAAAATGTTTGCAATCTGCGGACCACATCTGCAGACCTCTGCAATAGAAGAGGTGGACCAAACGTCTGCAGTATGAAAGAAGAAGACTGTTTGTTTTTTAATATCTGCAGGCTGCTAGAATAAACTAAAATCTAATTAAACCGATTTTTTTAAGCTTAAAAGAGTTTTTAAATAATTTTATGACTTTATTATTGATAAGTAATAAATGTAGATCGACTTTTATGTATTATTGTATAAAAAGTAAAAATAAAATGGTACAAATTAACGTATATATTTGATAAAAACCAACAAACTTTGGTTGCAAAGATATAGTTAACCATTGTAATTAAGGATAAAATAATTTAATGTTGGATTAGTGTCTAAGTCTATAACTATTTTGGTATGTACTTGACCCGATGGTGCACAGTCCTTTTGGGTTGCCTTCACCAAAGCAACTTGATAGGATGAATTATGGAGAGAAATGATTAAATATGATTTATTAATATATTATGAGAATAATATATTAAAGGAGAAATCATATTGTTTAATTAATATTAGTCAAGAATTAATAAGAATTAAGTTTGTGGCTAAAAGAGATTAATTAAACTTGAGGGACTGGAATTCTAATTATAAGATAATTGCAATTGGGCTATGGATTACCTTATAATCTAAGGTTGGACGAATTCTATGGGGAAACCCATTAGAAATCGTCCAAGGCTTGTTAAAGAAGGGTCCATGGGTTGCTTAGGGCCTAAGCATCCAAATTAGGGTTCCTTGTTAGATAACTCTAATAGCCTCTCTATTTAAAGAACCCTTATGGCTCAAAAACGTGGTGAACTAATTGGTTAGGGTTTCCACACGTTTTGGGCAGCCTCCTTCTCTTCTCTTCTTCATCCTCTTGCTCTTGGTGTTTGTGAACCATTAGAGGAGTGACACTTGTGACTCTAAGCTTTCTAAAGTCAATACAAGAAGGATTTGAGATTGTTATTGCTACATAACAATCAAGGTATGATCTAAACCCTAATTCATATGTTATATTGATTATCATATATTAGATCTAGGGTTTAAAGTCTTGGATGAATAGCATGTACAATAGAGAAACCTAGATCCAAGCATTAGGGTTTGCATGAGCACATAGGATGTTCTTATGGCTAAAACCCATCATTTAACACGTAAAATGAATCAAAAGAAACTTTGATTTTAAATGAAATTTTCAAAATTTTCAAAGAAATGTACTTTGAGTGAGAGACATCACATCTAAGGAATTGTATTGTAACAATCTCCAATAGAGAACTTTGTAATTTCATTGGCAATAGTCATTGTGACTTTAGTGCAGTGACATTACGAAAGGATCATTGCATAAAATGTTAGAATCTAACATATTCTATAAGTGACAAGAATTTGATATTCTTTCACTTGTAGAAAGGATTGGGAGTTGTGAAATGAGTATGATTGGTAATGTGTTCATTTGATCTATTTCACAAAGTAAGAATCATAGGTAAACATTGTGTGCATGCTAAGAGCATGGGGCAAGTGTAGTGATAATTCAAGTAAGAAGTTGATTACCCGAAACGACAAATAATGAGTAATCAATATGGTGATAAATAAAATGTGTTTTATTAATAGTCAAAGGTTTGAGGCCATATGGGATTAGTATTATTCATGTGTTTCACTTTGCATGTTTTGACTTCCTGAATAATTTAATTGGTTTAGAACAATCAAATTATTCGAACGGGCCACAGTCGTTCATATGTTGGAGGTAGGTATGAATGAAGACTGTCGTGAATTGGTGTGTGGATTGTCTAAAGAGAATTAGACATAAGCAAATGTTTGCTGCAACGTTCATGAGTGCTTATGAATCTGATTTGAGCATTGGATTAAACCCACGCTCACTTGGATCACTTCATGGATTTTATCACGAGTGATTGGTGAGACGATAATATCTTATATTCTTGAAACCGAGATGTGTGAGTTGTATCTTGCGAGTCGGTTGCACGTTGATAATATGTAAACGCACCAGTAACTTGGTGTTATAAAACATATTGTTGTGTGTGATTTGGTGAGTAAGTGAAAGCGAGCATTGAGTCAAATTTTATCCGTTCCTTTTATCCAAAGTAGGATAAAAAGTGATATATGTGGGCCCCTCAATGATTTAGTGATGGCACCTAAGCGCTTCGCCAAGATGGGACTAAATTGATGTGTTCAATTGTAGTCTGTTGTCAGTCGTCATGAATCTGAATTCGGGAAACAACACATAGACAGAGAGAATGATTTAGATCCATGTCTCAGTCTATACGATAATATCTAGAATGGAGGAATATATGATCCCTTATTTAAAGGACACGCGTATCTGATAAGATCATAGTTGACAACGACTTTAGAAAGCTACTATTGCGAATCAGGATCTGAAGTCATACGCGGAATAGTTATTAGACTTATCCAAGTGGGAGACTGTTGGATTAGTGTCTAAGTCCATAACTATTTTGGTATGTACTTGACCCGATGGTGCATGGTCCTTTTGGGTTGCCTTCACCAAAGCAACTTGATAGGATGAATTATGGAGAGAAAGGATTAAATATGATTTATTAATATATTATGAGAATAATATATTAAAGGAGAAATCATATTGTTTAATTAATATTAGTCAAGAATTAATAAGAATTAAGTTTGTGGCTAAAAGAGATTAATTAAACTTGAGGGACTGGAATTGTAATTATAAGATAATTGCAATTGGGCTATGGATTACTTTATAATATAAGGTTGGACGAATTCTATGGGGAAACCCATTAGAAATTGTCCAAGGCTTGTTAAAGAAGGGTCCATGGGTTGCTTAGGGCCTAAGTATCCAAATTAGGGTTTCCTTGTTAGATAACCCTAATAGCCTCTCTATTTAAAGAACCCTTATGGCTCAAAAACGTGGTGAACTAATTGGTTAGGGTTTCCACACGTTTTGGGCAACCTCCTTCTCTTCTCTTCTTCATCCTTTTGCTCTTGGTGTTTGTGAACCATTAGAGGAGTGACACTTGTGACTCTAAGTATTCTAAAGTCAATACAAGAAGGATTTAAGATTGTTATTGCTACATAACAATCAAGGTATGATCTAAACCCTAATTCATATGTTATATTGATTATCATATATTAGATCTAGGGTTTAAAGTCTTGGATGAATAGCATGTACAATAGAGAAACCTAGATCCAAGTATTAGGGTTTGCATGAGCACATAGGATGTTCTTATGGCTAAAACCCATCAGTGGTATCAGAGCCTAGATTGGTTTCTATTGTATTGATGGATATTTGATCGAAATCAGCAATGAAAATCGAAATTTTTTGCTTCTGAGTGTATGACTCGCCGAGTCACTTGGTGCAATCGTCAAGTCAATTGTACTCGACGAGTCCAGGTCCAGACTCGACGAGTCAAAGCGTCTGACAGCTGACATTCGCGATTTTCTTCCTATTTTGGCTTTGGATAATTACCATAAACATGTTTTTGTTATAAAATCCGAATTTTATCAATATTTGGTGATTATCCTTACCTAAATAGAAGATAATTGTCAAAATTAAGATAAACATTTGTTTTATTAGATAAAGTTTGATTATTTGTAATTTAGATTTGAATTATCTTGTGAAAAAGTTTTAATTTTTCCCTTTTAGGTTTTATAGTTTAAATTTGAACTCAAAAGTTTTTGTTTTGAAATTTAAATAGTTGAAACCCTAGTGTTTTGAAAAGTCTCAAACTTGTCCTCAAGTTTTGGAATTTAAATTTTGATTTAAAAGTTTGAATTTGAAATATTTAAATTCTAAACCCTAATGTTTTGAAATGTTTCAAAACTTGCCCTCAAGTTTTGGAATTTAAAATTTGATTAAAAGTTTAATTTATAAATGTTAAATTCTAAAATTCTAGTATTAGTTTTGAAAAGTTCAAATCACAACCTTATGGTTTTATTAATTAATTAAAGTGTATAATTAAAGGAGATTTAATAAATCCAAAAAGTTTTGGTTTACAATTTAATTGAATTAAAAGTATAATTGTTAAATTTGACCACATAGTATTTTAAAAGTGTAAAATACATCCTATACTATATATAACATTAAAAGTCTAACATTATATATATGTATGAATAAATGTCAGTCTTACCGTTAGTAGGCCTCATTCACGAAGCTGGTCTATAAGGGGTGTTTAAGGAAATTGCCTATAAAATGGCGATTAAATGGGTATCCACTCTTACCCGCCGCACTCTTGACTAGTGGAGGGTCGTTAGCCGAACGGGTAGGATAGGATAGAACCTTCCATTATAAGTATAATGAAGTACAAAAGTAACTAAATGTTTTACAAATTCCCAATCTTAGTTACTTTAGGCAAAAGTGAATTGATGCAATTCCATGAAATTACACTTTGTACCCTTGCAAAAACGTTAGTGGAGCGTGTGTGGTTTACCGGCACACTAAATGGTTCTAAGCAAAGGTAACAAAGGGTGACTCAATGTTTGTCATAGTTCGGTGGAGCGTGTGTGGTTTACCGGCACATCGAATAGGTGACTGTAACATGTGAGGGCACCATGTAGATTTTCATGGTTATTCACACCTGCTTTGTGATCCTCGACACCCCAGTCACAAACTGGAGGGGCATATCGATATTTAAACATGCCATTGAAAAGGTTCAATGAATCTCAAAGGATCTTGGAGTTTTTCAATGCATTTAAGACTTAATCTGTTTTTTCGTTTTTCATGGTGGAAAATTAGTGAATCGTCATTCACTTACCTTCAAATATTCTGCAACTAGATTACGACATCCCTTTTCGAGGTTGTAGCATATTGTGTTGGGTCCTAGCCTTAATATCTCATTTGGGTGATTTATTAAGGACTCAATCGATCAACTAACTTGAATTTGTTTTCTCCCGTTTTGTAGATGTCAAAGTTCGACAACTATGGTCTTCCCAAATCCCATGGAACAAGCTTTCCACATGAAGATGATATTCCACGATTCGATCGAGGAACAAGAGATCATGCTTCACTTCCTCCTCCTCCTCCCGTTGTTCTCCCTAACCCACAAGATCAAAGAATTGAAAGGTTCAATGTCACTAAAGCCCTATTGGAAATGAAACATGAAGATGGTAAAACCGTGTGTGCCCACGTTCTAGGAATGAAATCACACATTGATAGGTTGAAAATGTTGAGTGTGTCATTCCCGGATAAGTTGGTTGTGAACTAGGTTTTGCAGTCACTTCCCGAATCATATAATGAGTTCAAAAGAAAGTATTGTATGATGGATCATGATGAAAACCTCAGTGACCTAACTTAGATGCTCATTGCTGTTGAATCAGAAATGATTTGGCAAAGCAATGGAGCATATTTGTTGGGGGGAGTCAACCAACGATGCTTCCGAGGACGTTCTAGGAGAACTGACCTGCGTTTGCTGCCAAGAGAAAGGGCGTTGGATACGAGTCTGCCCTAAGAGCCTGAAGAGTCCAGAAGATGGGAGAGTCAAAGAGTATGGTTGTGCTTCAAGTAAAATCCACTATCTAACTCAATTAAGTTCCTATTCGTTGATTCTTAATGTGACAAGATTTCATTTGAATGTTTTGCAAGATGAATGAAAAGAGAGGAAGCTTGATGAAAGAGCAAGATGAATCTAATCATGAAGAAATGGATCTCGATTGCATGGATTCGAAGATTAGATTTTGAGCTTAGAAAGTTATGATAGAGTTGTTAGGAATTTTTCTTTTGACTACATAGTTTTCAGTTGATTTTGCATTGTAAGGACAAATGTTTTCCACTGCTTTTATGAATAAAATAAATTTTGACTTGAATCATTTATTTATTTATTTATTTCCTTGCAATGAAATCGTTATAAAAAATTGATGTTCATTTATTTCTACAACAAATGGATGTGATTCTTAATTATGTTAATTTACCAAATAGGGAGAGTTTCTCATCACCCAAGTTTCAATTAGACAGAAACTTGGAATCATGCAACTTGGTTGCATAATGAATGAGAAATTTCATATTTGGAAATTAGACTAATTCGTTGACAAAGTGTCAAGTGAAGGACTAGAAGATCGAGTACACAAAGTTGTGTGTTGATCAAGTCCATCACAAGAGTAACAAAGATATTCATCATAATTTACCAAAGGTTTAGTAAATATGGTTATACTTATAAAATTAAGTGTAATTCTGAATTGATTGAAAGAGTTTAAATCAATAGCAGAATGAATAAGAAGAATCAAGTAGGCAGAAAAGATAAAATTTTCTCTATTCTAAGAAGAAGGGAGAGTACCTTTTATTATGTTTTATGATAGGTCTTAATGATTAAGAACCATATATCAATTGATCCTCTAAGTGAGTCTTTGTGCAATTGTATGTTTAAGAAGAGGAATCGAGAATTGAACAAATGGTTAAATCAAAAAGTCAATCATACTTCGTTCCAAAGACAAGTCTTAGAGTTAAGATTGTGATATTAAGTGACAAGTCTTAAGAAGGTTTATAACATTCATCAAATGTAGAATTTGGAAAAGGGTTTTCTTATTCTTGCACATTTGAAATTGAAAAGTTGTGATGTATTGGATAATACAAAGATCAACTAGGACTAATTTTGTGAAGTGTTTTGTCTTGATAAATACTACACTAACTCTTTAATATTTGTTTGTCAAGAAATGTTTTATTGACAAGAGAATATTATATGTCAAGGAGTCAGTGGGAGTCTTAATGGTCTTGAAAGGCTTCAAGAACAAGTCAAAATAAACCTTATCGATCATCACTAGCACACGACTTGAGGTTTACAACCTATCGTGTTGACACTATCTTGTTTCTGCATCGTTCCAATCCAGTTAATTATGCATATGAGTTCTATGAGTTCTCATTTGAATGCATAAAAGGCAAGGACCTTGATAAATGAAAAGTACATTGATAAGAAAGGGTGAGCTGCTTAACTACTTAGAAGACATGGTGGGCAACCGTGTTACCATAAGGCAAGATATCAAGATTAAAAAAAGTTCCGTCCATAAGAGTTTGGATTTGTCGCAAACTTTGGTTTTGAAAATTCGCATGGATAAGAACACATACACCATTGAAATCTAAGTGTCATAAGATTTCCTTCTCCATGAAGATGGATGTGAGGAAATGCTTTCACCAAGAAAGATTTTAAGAAGATAGTGATTGTAAAATTGTATTCTCAAATTTGATTATGGTTACGGTATCCCTTTCCATGATTCGAATTGTGAAATTTGGCAGTTAGTCTGAATTGTTTAAGACACATATATGAGCTGTCTAAGGCAAAGGTGTACGAGATTAAGAAGCTTAGATAAAGGATTATCAAAGCATTAAGTATTAGAAATATGAGCTTAAGAAATTCAATAAGTATTTCTGGAAGTTAAGCTGTTTTCTAAATACATGTCAAAGCTAGTAGGAGCATAAGAGTTATGCTTATATGATAATAATCATCATGATAGTAGGAGCATAAATGTTATGATTGTATGATTATTATGGAAATTATTTCAAGTTAGCAATATTAATTATAGAAAACAAGAGTCATACTTTGCAAAGTTGTAAGGGTTGAATAATTGTTTTGCTATAATTAAGGGAGAGAATATTATGCTTCATTTCAAATCTAAGGGCTTCGGTTGTGGAATGTTAATAAATTTTGTCAAGAGCACATAGTGCGTTCTCAAAATTTCGATTATGATTGTGGCATTCCTCTTCATAATTCGAATTATGAGAACGTAGCACGGAAAATATTATGGCAGAAGATTGATAATCTATCAAATCTTTATGTAAGACATTATGCATCGTGCCACATACGATTTAGGTATAGGATCGATTGCAAATGTTATAATATTTGACCATTCTTAAATTTTCCAAATGTCTAGCGCATTTAGAGGGAAAAAGGAATAGAATTTGTTTTGACTAAGATAATTAAACAACTATCAAAGGATGATCCAAAGCTTGTTGAGGATTGGTCGCTTGTGAGTAGTTGGAAGTATGATATTAGATGGAGCATATCGACATTATTATGAATAGATAAGATTCTATTAAGAATGAGTTGTGATATGTTAAGTATGGAAAGGTTTCCATATTGGGAGTTAGATATTGAGAATCTATGTCTAGATTAGAAACTTTGTGCAAAAGGATGTTCAAAGAAATGTACTTTGAGTGAGAGACATCACATCTAAGGAATTGTATTGTAACAATCTCCAATAGAGAACTTTGTAATTTCATTGGCAATAGTCATTGTGACTTTAGTGCAGTGACATTACGAAAGGATCATTGCATAAAATGTTAGAATCTAACATATTCTATAAGTGACAAGAATTTGATATTCTTTCACTTGTAGAAAGGATTGGGAGTTGTGAAATGAGTATGATTGGTAATGTGTTCATTTGATCTATTTCACAAAGTAAGAATCATAGGTAAACATTGTGTGCATGCTAAGAGCATGGGACAAGTGTAGTGATAATTCAAGTAAGAAGTTGATTACCTGAAACGACAAATAATGAGTAATCAATATGGTGATAAATAAAATGTGTTTTATTAATAGTCAAAGGTTTGAGGCCATATGGGATTAGTATTATTCATGTGTTTCACTTTGCATGTTTTGACTTCCTGAATAATTTAATTGGTTTAGAACAATCAAATTATTCGAACGGGCCACAGTCGTTCATATGTTGGAGGTAGGTATGAATGAAGACTGTCGTGAATTGGTGTGTGGATTGTCTAAAGAGAATTAGACATAAGCAAATGTTTGCTGCAACGTTCATGAGTGCTTATGAATCTGATTTGAGCATTGGATTAAACCCACGCTCACTTGGATCACTTCATGGATTTTATCACGAGTGATTGGTGAGACGATAATATCTTATATTCTTGAAACCGAGATGTGTGAGTTGTATCTTGCGAGTCGGTTGCACGTTGATAATATGTAAACGCACCAGTAACTTGGTGTTATAAAACATATTGTTGTGTGTGATTTGGTGAGTAAGTGAAAGCGAGCATTGAGTCAAATTTTATCCGTTCCTTTTATCCAAAGTAGGATAAAAAGCGATATCTGTGGGCCCCTCAATGATTTAGTGATGGCACCTAAGCGCTTCGCCAAGCTGGGACTAAATTGATGTGTTCAATTGTAGTCTATTGTCAGTCGTCATGAATCTGAATTCGGGAAACAACACATAGACAGAGAGAATGATTTAGATCCATGTCTCAGTCTATACGATAATATCTAGAATGGAGGAATATATGATCCCTTATTTAAAGGACACGCGTATCTGATAAGATCATAGTTGACAACGGCTTTAGAAAGCTACTATTGCGAATCAGGATCTGAAGTCATACGCGGAATAGTTATTAGACTTATCCAAGTGGGAGACTGTTGGATTAGTGTCTAAGTCCATAACTATTTTGGTATGTACTTGACCCGATGGTGCATGGTCCTTTTGGGTTGCCTTCACCAAAGCAACTTGATAGGATGAATTATGGAGAGAAAGGATTAAATATGATTTATTAATATATTATGAGAATAATATATTAAATGAGAAATCATATTGTTTAATTAATATTAGTCAAGAATTAATAAGAATTAAGTTTGTGGCTAAAAGAGATTAATTAAACTTGAGGGACTGGAATTGTAATTATAAGATAATTGCAATTGGGCTATGGATTACTTTATAATATAAGGTTGGACGAATTCTATGGGGAAACCCATTAGAAATTGTCCAAGGCTTGTTAAAGAAGGGTCCATGGGTTGCTTAGGGCCTAAGTATCCAAATTAGGGTTTCCTTGTTAGATAACCCTAATAGCCTCTCTATTTAAAGAACCCTTATGGCTCAAAAACATGGTGAACTAATTGGTTAGGGTTTCCACACGTTTTGGGCAATCTCCTTCTCTTCTCTTCTTCATCCTTTTGCTCTTGGTGTTTGTGAACCATTAGAGGTGTGACACTTGTGACTCTAAGTATTCTAAAGTCAATACAAGAAGGATTTAAGATTGTTATTGCTACATAACAATCAAGGTATGATCTAAACCCTAATTCATATGTTATATTGATTATCATATATTAGATCTAGGGTTTAAAGTCTTGGATGAATAGCATGTACAATAGAGAAACCTAGATCCAAGCATTAGGGTTTGCATGAGCACATAGGATGTTCTTATGGCTAAAACCCATCATTTAACACGTAAAATGAATCAAAAGAAACTTTGATTTTAAATGAAATTTTCAAAATTTTCATTTTATCTTTTGAATTAAATCAATTAAAAACTGGTCATAAATATTTATTCCAATAAATGAATGATATAGCAGTAAATAATGTTTTATAAAATTTGACACAAAAAATATAAGACAATATTATGATTTTTTTCATATCTATATAAATAGCTCTAACGACCATTCTTGTAATTAAATTTTTATTTATAAATTTATCACAAAATTCATGATTGTGTCGTCGAACATTTTTTATTTAAGTGTATTTTTTTTCAAATGATTTATCATAGATAAAGTTGGAATAAATCTAAGTTAAAAAAAAAACTAAGATATATGTGTTTTTTAGTCTAGAAGATGTCTGAAGAGGTTTGAAGACATTGTTCTACATCTGCACCAAGAAGAGGACGCGCAGACCTTTTTAGGTATGCAGTCTTCGAAAAAACAAAGAGTATGTAAAACCTAATGTATGTGTGTGGTCTGCACGACGTAGGCAGAAGAGGCCAATAAGATCTGCAGACAAAAAACAAACAACACCTAAGCGTACTCGTTTTAGGGCTTGTACGCGTGGTATACCAGCTTGTACGCCCAATGTACACCCAGCTTGGCCAACTTTCTTCATTCAACACTTATTCGGTTAAGACTTCAACCCAAATCTTAGATCTGACTTCCCTAAGGTGGTTTATCATGTAAAGTTGCCAACTATACGTGCATGCATGGGTTAATGGGGGCTCTAGAGCTCAAAAGAGCTTAATAAATGACTTAACACATGCATGAGACCAAAACCACCATAAAGTTTGCACCTTTATGCTTAAGAAACCCTTAATATGTCCAGATATACAAGAATAATCTCGATAATGACCTTAGCTCACAAGCACCAACCAAAAACGACCAAATATATATAAAAACAAGCTAAGGAGTAGATCTATGAAATGAGTTGACAAGCTATAAGCTTTATACCTTACAAGCCATGAAATGGAGGTGCAAAAGTTAGATCTCTAAGCTCCTCTACAAAGGATGAGTCTTTAAGCTTCTCTTTCCCCTTCAAGATGCACAAAATACACCACAAAAGCTTCACAAGAGCTCAAAAGCACCACACAAAGCAAAAGGGGCTAAATTAGGGTTTCAAGATGTCGAGGCTGGTCCAAAGGTGACCAAATTAGGTTATCATATCCCTTATATTGGGTGCAAGCCCTAAAATTAGGGTTCTAAATCTGCTCATCTACACCATGCGTACTCCACGTACGCCCAACATACGTGGATGAGCTTTGCGTTGAGGGAAAGGCTAGTACCCTAAGCATACCACTCTGGTACTCCCAGCGTACTAGCTGAGGGACCATTTTGAATTTTCTTCAAAGTAAAGGTTAATTAAGAAACTTACTAAGTTCAAGTGTTATAATTCTCACCCACTTGAATCAGACTTCGTCCTCGAAGTCCGCTGCACTGAATAACCCAGGATAGTGCTTCCTCGTCTCCTCTTCCGGCTCCCAAGTCGAATCTGAACCCTTGCGGTGCTGGCATTGCACCTTCACCAACTCCAAAACCTTATTCCTCAAGGTTTTCATCATCCGATCAAGGATCGCCACTGGTTTCTCGATATAATTCAGGTGGTCATCCACCTGAATATCCTCCAACGATACCACTGCAGAATCATCTACTAAGCATTTCCGCAGTTGAGAGACATGGAATGTGCTATGAATCTGACTGAGCTCATCTGGAAGATCCAATCGATATGTAACCTAGTTCACCTAATCCAAAACCCTAAAAAGGACCGATATACCTGTGGCCCAGCTGGCCCCTCTTCCTGAATCAAATGACACATTTCTAAGGTGATACCTTCAGGAGAACCATATTCCCTACCTGGAACTCTAAGTGTGATTTGCGTCTATCGGTATAACTCTTCTCTTGACTCTAAGCTGTCTAAAGCCTACCTCAAACCTACTGAATCATCTCAGTGGTCTTGAGTATCACCTCGTTACTCCCCATAACCCACTGACCAACCTCACCCCAACAAATTGGGGTCCTACAGTTCCTAATGTAGAACATCTTAATGCTAGCGTGATAACTATTGTTATACGAAAATTCCGCTAACGAAAGATACGTATCCCAACTCCCACCAAAGTCCAAAAACACGCCCGAAGCATATCCTGTAGGGTCTGAATAGTCCACTCTCTCTGACCATCGATCTGAGGATGGAATGTTGTGCTGAAATGGAGACGAGTACCCAAATTGTCATGGAAACTCTTCCAAAACTTGGACATAAAACAGACATCTCTGTTAGAAACCACCAAAACTGGCACCCCATAACGTGCCACAACCTCCCTTATATAAATTTTAGTCAATTTCTGTACAGAAATACTCTCCTGAATCAGAATGAAATGTGTGCTCTTGGTCAACCAATCCACGATGACACAAATAGAATACACTCTGCATGCAGTCCAAGGTAACTTCGTGATGAAATCCATGCTAATATCCTTCTATTTCCATACGGGAATCTCTAACGTTGTATCTTGTTGTGAGGTCGCTGATGCTTGACATTGACTTTCCTGCAAGTCAAGAACCGCTCCACATACCAAGCTACATCCCGCTTCATGCAGGGTCGCCAATAGACAGGACAAAGATCCTTATACATCTTTGTCGCTCTGAGATGAATGGAGAACCTAGGCTTGTGCGCCTCCTCCATCAAAACATGATGCATACAACCCTAATATGGAACCTAAAACCGTCGATGCAGAGTCCACAACCCACAACTATCATAATCAAAGGAAGCCACATGACCCACAATACGCTCACTCGTCCGGTTATCTTCCTTAATAGCTTCGACCTAAGCCTCATGAATCCGCTCCAAAAGTGGAGTAATCATACTCATCCTCAAACATATGTCTCTGGTCGGAGTCGCGGCCGCCTTACGGTTGCGAGCATCAGCCACCACATTGGCCTTCCCTTGGTAATAAAGGATATAGCAATCATAATCCTTCACCACATCCAACCAACAACGTTGCCTCATATTCAGATTTGTCTGATCCATCAGATACCTCGTTCTCTTGTGATTCATGTAGATGGTACAACAGACCCCATAGAGTAATTTCGCCAAATCTTGAGGGAAAAAACCATAGCCCCGAACTCCATGTCATGCATAGTATAATTCGCCTCATGAGGCTTCAGCTGCCTCGAAGAGTAAGCGATCACGAGTCCCCTCTGCATCAATATTGCTCCCAAAATCATGATCGATGTATCACAATAAACCACCAAATCCTCAACACCCTCTAGAAGCGTCATAATCGGCGCCTCGCACAACCGATGTCTCAAGGTCTCAAAAGCTGCCTGCTGCTTAGGACCTCAGCAAAATGTAACTATCTTCTTTGTCAACCGAGTCAATCGAACAACTATCTTAGAGAAATCCTGGATAAACCTCCAATAATAACCCGCGAGACCAAGGAATTAAACTCCGAATCTCATATGGACACCTCGGAACCTCCCACTGCATCACGACCTTGACCTTGGCCGGATCGACCACAATACCACTCTGGTTGAAAAGGTACCCCAGAAACTACACCTCGTGCAACCAGAACTCACACTTAGAGAACTTTACGAAAAGTCTCTCCCTCCTCAAAGTCTCCATCACTTCCCTCATGTGCTCCTTGTGTTCTCCGGAGTCTTGGAGTAGACTAAGATATCAACGATAAATACAATCACAGACTGATCCAACATCGGCCTGCACATGCGGTTCATGAGATCCATGAATGCATCTAGAGCATTGGTGAGCCCAAAAGGCATTAAGCCACGAACTCGTAATGACCATAACGAGTCTAGAAAGATGTCTTCTGCCCATCATCCTCTCTAACCCTCATCTAATGATAACCCAATCTCAAATCAATTTGGAATACAAAGGTGCACCCTGAAGTTGGTTAAAAAGATCATCAATCCTCAGAAGTGGATAATGGTTCTTCACCATTACCTTTTTCAGCTCCCGGTAGTCAATGCAGATACGATGAGACCCATCCTTATTCTTCACAAACAAATATCAGAGCTCCCCATGGCGAACTACTCGGTTGAATGAATCCCTTTTCTAACAGCTCCTATGGTTGTGTAAACAACTCTTACATCTCGGGAGGAGCCAATCAATACGGTGCTTTGGCTATCGGAGCCACACCTGGAAACAGATCAATACTGAAATCAACCTTCCTTTCCGGAGACACCCTAAGAAAATCCTCTGGAAACACATCGAGGAAATATCGTACAATCGGCACATCATCCATGGTTGCCTTACCCTTATCCCGGGTATCCATAACATAGGCGAAAAATCCAAAACAACCCAGCTGAATATAGCATCTGGCTGTCGCTTTTGAACACAACATCAGTCCACCTTGATCCCTCTCTCCCTGAACCACTAACTCTCCCCCACTTGGGGTTCGAATTCAAACTAGTTGTTGCTCATAATTGATCACCACCCCATTAGTTATCAGCCAATTCATTCCCACGATAACCTTGTTTCCACGCAAAGGAATTGGAGCCAAATAAACCAAATACTGGTCGCTAAACAACTGGAAAGTACAACCCCGATCAACCCTTGCTACCCGGACATATCGATAATCAACAATCTCGACATATAATGGACAATCCAACTCCCCCAGAGCTACAAAAAACCTCTTGCTAAGCGCAAGCGATACAAATGATTGGATAGCCCACGAATCGAATAATACCAAAGCAGAAATACCATTCACGAGGAACGATCCTAAAATAAAACACATAAATATAAGTAGACAAATCAATAAAAAAAAAATAAAGAGATAAGGAGAATATACATACTAGTCACCATGTCGGGAGCTGCATAAGCCTCCTCGATAGTCAACTGAAAAGCCCTGCTCTTCACCATAGGTGCATTCGCCCAGACCTAATGGTCGTCAGTAATCCGAAGAGTTCCAGGAGCGGGTGTTGACACCGGTGCTGCTGCAACCAAAATATGATAATGGGCCTTCTTGTGGCCCCTCTGATTGCAATGAAAGCAAATCAGATTAGATATCGAGGTGGTGGTGGTGGTGGTAGAAATGCAATCCCTGCTAATTTGACCTGTCCAACCGCACTTGAAACAACCCGAACCACCCACCCTACACACTACCTCGTGCATCTTGCCGCACTTGCGACAATGGCTTCGGCCTTGCTAGCCTCTCGTCCTGGAATCGGATACCTTTAGCCTCTTGCTTGAACCCTTTACACTCGACACATAATCTGGCTTCCTCTTCTTTTCCATATCCATATCAATCTCTCTCTCCTTTACCCTCCCTACCATATCCTCCAGCATCCTACAGCTGTATCGGCTTACAAACTGCCGAATATCACTTCTCAACATCTCATGATACCTTTTTTTCTTCATATCCTCATCCTCCACATACTGCGGAACCAAAGGTGCTCTCTCCCGAAACATCACGGTGATCTTAGCCACTGTCTCAGTAGTCTGGCGGAGATCTTGAAACTCTCGCGCCAACTGCTTCACCTCAATCACCGGTGAAAACTCATCCTTGAACCTGGTGACAAAATCATCCAATGTCATCGTATCAACAACATGGTAACCAACTGTGCGTCCCACCTCCTCCCACCAATCTTGTGCCCTATCCTTTAGAAGACAGGAAGCAAGTCTGACTTTTTCCCCCGCGGTGTAACTGCTACTGCGGAAGGCGTTAGAAACATTTGCTAACCACCTCGTATTCACTATCGGGTCCTTCTCCCCATGATATTCCGGAGCTACACATGCCCGGAACTCCCTAAAGGTCAAAGAATGCACTCCCACAAAGGCCACCATCTCCGAACGAAACGAGCTCAATCGCTCATCCAATATCTCCAGAATTCCCTCCCTTTCCGTATCAAGGATCATATGAGTATGATCAGGAATTTAACGCGTAATCTCAGACAAAATGAACTCCTTCTTTTGATAATCCAATTGCCTGAATACAGAACCTAAGCCCGAGCCCTTTCTAGCGCTGGAACTGCAACAGGTCTGCCCCGCAGAGTCACCATACTGAAAATAGACCATATAAACTATTAGAATAAGCATCATAATATACTTAGGGATCACAATCTCTACAAGCTTCATGGTTTCATCGCAGCTGTCCTTGAATCGAGAATTGACTTGAGTCCGACAAGTCACTTTATGTGACATCCCCAATTTCACGGCAAGAAAAGACCGATTCGTTTATGCTTTGTTTTTAAATTCATAGTAGTTTTTAAAGAAAATAGTTGCGGAATTTGTTCCCAAAACAAAATATGATATGAATTTATCAAAGCATTTCTTTAAATAAATGTATTTTCATTATATAAAAAAAATCTCGGGATGTCATGTTCAATACAGACCAAAAGCATAAATAGAACAGAATAGACCTTACGACAATTATTCATAACTACTGGCCTATAATCCAAAATCTCTCGTTATGTCAGCCAACTTATGCTCTCGTGCCATAACCTGTAAGACAAAGAAAACTGAGAGGGTCAGGCTTGGGAGCCTGGTGAGCATATATGGTTTTCAACCTACAATAATATAATTATTATATTCAGTTATCAAACAATCAATCCAATTACCCACCCTGATTATCTTCATTTATTACTTAAAGATTTACCCTAAGAACCGATTACCCTTCTGCCATTCATTCCTAAGGATTGCCCTAAGGAATTGTCACAAAGTTTAGTGCTGCCAAGGTTCTTAGATTACCTCTGGTGAACACGCAGTTCACAATAATTAAGGAACACCTAGTTCAAAAACACCCAATGAACACTTAGTTCAAATATCCCTGGTGAACACATAGTTCAAAACATCTAGTGAACTCTTAGTTCAAATATCCCTGGTGAACACTGAGTTCAAATATCTAATGAACACTTAGTTCAAATATACCTGGTGAACACTAAGTTCAAATATCTAACGAACACTTAGTTCAAATATATATCTGGTGAACACTAAGTTCAAATATCCCTGGTTAACCCAATCACCTAAGGAAAACAGAGTACGAAAGCTCTTAGTTCAAACAATGTGATAATAATGTATATCTCGATCCTGCAAAACCACTAATATTATGAACACATATAAATCATATTTCTAAAAGAATCTATCCCATCCCATCGATCCCCGCATACTGACCCTATACAATGATCTTACGAGATCTAGCCTAAGGAATCGATATGAACAAAAAACTGACGAGGCTGCTTCGGAAATTCACTGGCATCAAATATGGATCAATTAAGACATCAAATGAGGGGAATGGAATAAGTTTCACCACGAACCTTCGTTCGTAAAAGAAAGAACCACAAGACTATTAAGTCAGGGGTAGTTATCTAGATAACGATGCCTAGGCGTGGTCCGACTATCGTGAGGTATTTTACCCCCAAACTCTCCCTATCCAGCATCGAACTTTTCCTAGCAGTGGTCTGACTATCATGAGGTATTTCACCCCCAGACGCACCCTATCCATCAATATAACACTAGACATACCTAGTAGTGGTCTATTACCAATACACTTTAATAGGCAGTTTACGAAGTTCCCTTAAGTACTTCGTGAAAGAAAACGTTGACACATGAAGCTTGTTTGATCACTTCATAAAAGAAACGCTGACTCCAAAGCTCTCTCAAAATAGAAAGTGTGGGGAAATACTAATAGAGTACTCCCATACGCTCCCATAACCGACACACAATAGTGCAAAAAAGACTTTGTACTAGATAGTACTTCTGGCACATTATAGTACTCTGGTATGCGAAGGACTCATGCCCGAGAACATAATAGTACCCTGGCACAAGCACCACCCTAGAAACAGAGCATTGAAAAGGCCTTCGTACATAAAATGTACTTTTGTACGTAGGATGTACTCCACCGATCATCAATCTCGCCCCACGCGTACTCTTAATAAGAGACTACCCAAAGTCCAAACCTAATTGAACTAAACATCCCATTTTAAGTCTTAACCCATCACTAGGCAATCCTACAATACTTATAATCAATTTCCGATACTATCTCCGTTTAGGAAACACTAACTAGTGTATGCTTAACACAAAGTTTTAAGTAATAATATCATATATACACATCTTAACACATATTGGACCATAACCGGTCCGCACGTTGTATATCATCAATTATATTTATATAACACATGTTTTGAGCAATAGCAAGTATTTCACACACACACACATAGACATATATATATATATATATATATATATATATATATATATATATATATATTTCATACTTTAATCAATACTCGTATTAAAATCACGTTCATAAAAGGGACTATACACATGATACCTTATCGAATGAACACATAGTTCAAAAATACATAATCCGTACTCCCGGATCTAAAATTTACCTCATGACCTAATCCATATTCCCAGATCTAAAACTAATCTCCTGATCTGATTCATACTCCTAGATCTAAAACAAGTTTATCTCTTTACCCTTTTATCTCATATACCCATGTTCTACCCAACATATTTGTAGATACAAAATACATATATAGTTTAACTCATTAAAACCTATATAATTCATCATTTCCACAATCATCTTAAATAAATAATAATATATACACACATAGCACGTATTTCATAGCAAATACTTAATATTTATGTGTAAGAAGAAAGTGACTATACACTCACTTGATCAGAAGATGATCGGACAATGCCTCGTCTCTCGAGATAATCTTTTCTGATGAAACCGGGATGTTTTCTCCAAAACCAGGCTTCACGTGGGCGGAGTTTCGGCTTGAAAACTATTTTTCTCGAGTTCTTTGGGGCTTTGGTACTTGCTTCAGGACTCGGGAATGATACCGGGCCTTCAGGGGTATAAAATGCCAAGAAGAAAGAAGTTTAGGGTGAAGAAGTGTAAAAATTAGCAACAAAATCCGGAGTCCACCCTGCCCTTTTATAGGGGCTGAACCTCGGACGTACACTGGACGTACGAGGCACTACGCGGGGCGTAGTTCGGATCAGCCTTCCACGTGTCGAGCTTCAGGTGGTGGATCGTGGCTCTCTCTCGGACCGCATAAGACTGAGGTACGCTGGGTGTACTTAAATGTTACGTGGAGTGTACCCTTCGGATCAGACCGGTGACTCCTCCTCCTTCGGATAATATCCGAATTTATAATAAAATAAATATATTTTAATTATTTAAAAAATTCCAAAGTTCATATCTTCCGCTTACGAGCTCTGTTTTTGACGTTCTTAATATCCACGCGTAGAGGAGACTATGCTCTACAAATTTCGTTTAGACTCCGTCGGCTGATTTCAAATTTATTTTTATTATATTATTTTTAGTAGGCCGGGACAGGAAAACTCCGTTATAAATTCATAACTTCTTCCTCCGACATCCGTTCCCGTCTATCTTTTTACCATTGCACTACTATTAACAAGATCTTCGATTCTCGTTTAGATTGTTTCGGCTAGAAATCACTCAATCTCACAATCGAACTTCGGGCTGCATACCGCTAAGTTGAAACTTAGAAAAAGTATAACTTCCTCGTACGAAGTTAGATTTAGACGTTCTTTTTATGCACACTCTTGGTTTAACGAACTCTACGACTTTCTTTTAGATCTCTAAGGCTAAATACCGCTCTATCGTAAATTCACTATTTACGTCGCGCTGTGTCGTGCCGGTTCTGTCGCAAAACTTCGACAAGTCATAACTTCTTCGTTATAACTCGGATTTCAACGTTATTTATATGTACGGAATCCTTGTAACATATACTACAACTTAGTTAAGATTATTCATTCTAAGTAATCTTCTATCAAAAAGTCATTTTTGACGATTAACGTCTCTAAATTGACTAGCCCTGATTTACGGACGTTAGACTTTATATCCATATAATTAACCCTCAACAAGATAAGGTTCCCAACACTAGATTTCATCCTAGTTTTTCCTAGGGCAAACTCCACACCATTATCCAATGTTAGCTACAGAAGTAACTCCCTCTAACTAGCTCGTGAATACAATTACATATCACCAAAACCAGATAATTCTTTGAATGAAAGGTCTCACACTACAACGGCTGGACTCAAACAAGAGTTGCACAATAGAGTTAAAACATAGCCTTCTAAAATTATTTAGTTCATATAATATGTAACCTAGTGATGACGTGCCCTACATAGAACGGAGAAGGCGCATATATTCGCACCAGAGAATGCCCCAAGGCTTGACGTGCCCGACGGATGCGCCCAATGGACTAAGCCCGACAGAACAAAGCGTTGGCTAGCGCCCCTAAGAGTCGAGCGCTTGCGAAGAAAGTATTGGCCCTGCAAGGGGCACCTTCCGCTCCAAGACAAATATAACTCTCAGGAGACAAGGCAGATGCTCAGAGCATTATCGCTCGAACCAATCATCGGCTCTGACAGAATGAGGAGCATGATCCACCAATAAGCGTCCCCGATCCTGTCAGTTCTGATGCCTTTGTCCCGTAAGGATTACTAGAGGGAGCTAGTAAAATAGGCTATTCAAGACGCCTTGGGAAGTAAGTGACCCTCTCTCAATTTACCCTCAACTAAACCTTAAGGCCACCCACTGACTTGACCGTAGGAGCGTTTTCTCGGGAGCTTCCTCCCGGAGCACAGTTGACGAACTTTTCTTGCTGTAACCTAACAGGTTCATCAGAGTCACTTTGAACGGAAGATGTAGAAGAACCAGAGTCAGGTCAAATCACTTAGCATATTTGCTTACTAGTTAGCTGAAGCTAGTGATAACTCCTAAAAGCACAAAGAAAGCAGCATTCGAGCATCAATTAATCAAAATCAAGCATCACCTAATCAGGCCATCCTATCACTAACTAGTTAGTACTAGCATATAAGTCTACATTGGCATACAAATGCATCTCTCCTAGAATTCTATCATGTAAATATTGAGCAGATCCTTAGCCCTAACTAGCAGACAGATTCACTTATCAAATCATATGAGATAACAAGTATGGGTATTTTGGGAAAACTTACTTGAGTTGGGTCGATTGAATGCACCACACCCTTTCTTGTCTAAGAAAAATCTTTTCTTAAAAATAAATTTCTTTTTGAAAAACTATACCAAATCCTCAGTTTGAGTTCAAACACTCCTGAGAGTATGTCCAAATCTCTCAAACCAAGGCTCTCATACCAAATTGTAACATCCAAAAAATAAGACCCAAAATTTTCATTTTTGATTTTATAAAACATGAATCCAAACATTGTCATACAACCCCAAAAAGATCAAAGTGTGTTAATACATCAAAACATATCAGAGTAAATCTTATAATTCAGAAAAAGGTGGTGTGTACTCTATAATCATCCTGAGCTCTTCCCTTTTGATCCTAAAGTACGTGAAACGTAAACTGAAAACCGTAAGCACAAATCTTAGTGATTTCCCCTAAATACCGCGTACCATACATACATAAAAAACACATAATGGGCCCCGCCTGGCATCGGGCCCCACCCATCATCGAGCTCCGCTCGGTATACAGATCTATCAGTCATCAGGCCCTGCCTGGCATCGGTCCCGCCCGATATACATATAAACATATAATCAAATAATAAAACAATCACATGTGATTATCACAAAGATAATAGCATATAGTACAATCATCGGGCCTCGCCCGACATCGAACCCTTGCCCGGAACACATAACACATGCAAGAGTTACACAGACAACTAGCATACTAAAATATCAATCTATAGGCTGGAATTGGTGCCTTTGACCCGCTAAACACTGTGAGGAAACTCACCTCAGGCTACTAAATCTCATAGATAAAACTCTAACTGCTGGCCCACTAAGAATCCTTGTGCTATAATCAGAAATAACATCCAATTAATAATTGGATCCCGACTCACACAAGGAGTCTAATCTAAAGTAAAAGACCTTTTTACCCTTTTCGGAAAATTTGGCCTAAGACCAAATCCCAATCCAAATGTCCAAAAAGTCCATATTTCAAGATAATCATCCAAGGAGCAAATATGGCCCAATTTTCCAAATCGGGCCCAAACCCCCTCATGGGCTTTCAACCGACATCCAATAAAATACCCATAGCCCAAAAATAATATTATGATGGCCCAACAAGGCCGTAATCATCAAGATTCCAAACATAGCCCAACACCATGAGCCCAACATATCAAAGCCCATCTACTGATTACGCAGGGCGTACTCATCTCGTATGCTAAACATACTCGCTTTAGGGCTTGTACGCGCGGTATACTAGCTTGTATGCCCAATGTACACCCAACTTGGCCAACTTTCTTCATCCAACACTTATTTGGTTTCTTAGATCTGACTTACCTAAGGTGGTTTATCACGTAAAGTTGCCAACTTTACGTGCATACATGGCTTAATGGGACTCTAGAGCTTAAAATACCTTAATAAAGGACTTAACACATGCATGAAACCAAAACCACTATAAATTTTGCACCTTTATGCTTAAGAAACCCTAAATATGTCCAGATCTACAAGAATAAGCTCCATAATGACCTTAGATCACAAGCACCAACCAAGAGGGACCAAAATATACAAAGACTAGCCAAGAAGTAGATCTATTAAATGATTTGATAAGCTAGAAGCTTTATACCTCACAAGCCACAAAATGGAGTGTAACAATCGGTTTTGAATTTGCTTCGTTGCTCAGGGTTGCAACCCAATCATCAGTTGACATAAGGCTTAGGGCCTTGGTGAAAGGGAGGATTTGGCCCATTTCGGATGTAATTTCGTGGTATAATTGATCCAAATGTCCGATTGTGTCTTCGGAGGTCAAGGGTGTAACCGTAATGTGATATCTCGATCCTTAATGGATTTTAGGTTTTGCTCGGGAGGTTTTAAGGCTTGGGTGTGTTGTTAGGAGCGTAGGAATTTCTCGCCACCTTTTATGGATATAAGGTTCGTTGGAAATAGACCTAGAATTAGGGAGTTATGGAATTTTGAAGATATTGGCAGATTTGGTCCCTAATGGAAATAATTGGCAAGGCATTCCCATGCATGCAAGGATGCATGTGCGTGTTTGGTTGGGTACGCCCAACATAAATTTGGAAATGGATACATATGTTCAAAGTTGTACGCCCAACGTACATACATTACTCAACGTAATGTGTTAAGTCCCGAAACCCTAATTTTTAGGGTTGGCTCACTATTTAAACACCTTAAGTCCTAGGTGTGAGCCTCTCTTTCATCCTACATTATCATAAACCCTAATCTACAACCATAGCCTCATCCAAGAGTGCTGTGAGCCTTTTTATGTGCATCTTTGGTGGGTTTTAGTGTGCATTCAGGTGTGAAAGTTTTGTGCAAGGTGGTGAATCAAGGGAAAGGCTTGTGGATCTGGACTCTTTGCTACATTTTCAGCTCATAGAAGGTAAAAAGTTCTAACCTTTCCCATTAGAAGTTGATATATAAGATTATGTGTTTTTTTGGTCCCATTTTGACCTCATGGGTGAGATCTAGTGGTTGGACACCACTCCAGGAGCTTGGAGTTGCTACTCGTACCATTTATTAGGATATAAGCTCATAAAGTTGCCACCTTTAAGGTTAAAAATCATTCATGCATGTTCTAGATGGATTAAGATGAGTATAATTGGGTTAATTTGGTCATTGGGTCCCTTTGAGTCATGCAAATGCATAAAGGTGCCGACTTTATGTATTAATAGCTTTATTTGGAGGTTGCTTGAAGTTTTGATGCAAAGTGCTTAATCGGTTAAGTAAAAAATCTAGTTTTGGGAAAGGACTCTATACGCCCCGCGTAAGCTCTTGTACGTCCTGCGTACTGATCTGAGACCCCGATCTTTATCTTCGAGTACGTTGAGCGTACCTAAGGGGGTACGCCCTGCGTATGCGCATCTGTGGGTTTTTGGGCTTGTTTCATGTTTGTGCTACAAAATAGGGATGAGCTTGGTGTGATAGGCTTATTTTTCAGAGGAATTTGAGAGTGTTGAACTCTTGTTTTGACATGTCTAGTTGGGCCTAGGTTTTGTATTGGGCCTTTATGGGCCCAATGGTTTTGGACTTTAGTGGGCCCAATGGGCTTGGGCCATCAAAGAGTTTTTTATTTGATAAGGAATTGTTGGGCTTTAGGGTAAGGCCCATGTAGGGTTGGGACCAATTTGGAAAAGTATGCCATTAATGGGCTTTTATGGATCTTATAGTTTTGGGCCTTTTTGGTTTTGGGCTTGGGCCTCAGTTTTTGTTCATGTTGGGCTAGGGGTAAAATGGTTATTTTACCCCAAAAATGGATTTTTCATCATAGTTTGGAACCCAATTGCTAATTGGGTGATATTTTGGAATTGGTAGCTTGGGAAGTTATCAGGGCAGCAACTAAGGATTTCTTTTAGTGAGCTTCTACATTCGAGGTAAGTCTCCTCATTGTTCTATTGGTGGAAGGCACCAATGTCGGCCTATTTGGTTTATGTATAACAGGAAGTCCCGAGGGTGACCCTTGGCATTTTGTATGGAAGACCTGGTGGCGGCTCCTGGCAATTTGTATGCCAAACCAGAGTCTGAAATCTGGCAACTATTAATTAAGTAGCTGTAGGTTGTATGCTAGTTGACTTTGTGATGCTTTCATGGAAGACCAGGCGGTGGCTCCTAGCACTTGTGTGTAAGACCCAGGGTTGTGGCCCCCGGACTGACAAGGAATACCATGAGGCAGATCGTGGCATAATGGCAAGACTATGTTTGGCACATAGCACTTTATTTGATTGATCGAGTGTGTATGACATGTATGGCTCGCTTGATTTGTTTGGCTCGTTGATATGGATGGTATGTGGTACTTAGGGAACTCACTAAGCTTTGTGCTTACAGTTTTTGGTTTCAGTTTCAGGTATTTCTAGTTCAGAAGTGAAGGGTCCGGCTTGATCGCAGCGTATACACCCCTGTTTTCCACGATTTGTGATTTTGGGATTTGACTGTAATAATTTTGTTACTAAGACATGTTTTTTTAAATGTTTGGATTAAGTTGCATGTAACGCCCCGATCTTCAGGTAATTGACTTACATAAGAACTTTCTTGATTTCAAGGTCTACTCGACGAGTTGGTAGCCATACTCGTTGAGTAGCAGCGGGTTAGTCTGCATGTTTAGTGATCTACTCGATGAGTCCAAGTAGGGACTCGACGAGTAGGATCTAGCAGATGAAACCCTAAATCCCGGGGTTTTGGCACCCTATTTAAGGATCACATATTCTCCTTAGCCTCTCTTACTGCCTCTCTTGAATCCAGAAACCCTAATTTGTGCTTGCCCTATTTTGTGTGTGCTTTTTACCTTGAAAGAAGATCCTTTGGCGTTAAGAGCTTGGAGTTCAAGAAGTTGGAGCTAGTTGGTGTTGTAGATCCGAATTCTTCTTTGGATTGGCATCATTTTGAAGGTAAAAAGTTGTTACCTTGATTCTCCTTGGATTAGATCTCCTCATGGTTGGGTTTAGAGCCCTTTTTAGGGGTTTTATGGTGATTCTCTGCGTTGGGTCAAGATCTGAGGTTGCAACCTCAGATCTGGACTCCTTTAGCCCCTCTTTATCATAAAGTCTCAGTACTTGCCAAACTATGACCTTTCCCCTTACCTTAAGCCACTCCTTTAGCTTGTTTTGAGTCATATCGTCTTGCATGCACGTGATAATCATTCCCTAGAAGCTTAGATTTGCAGTTTGGAGTCTTTGCATGACTTAAAAAGCTTCTGTATGGACGAATGATTGAAGGTACTCGACGATTCGCATGGTCGATTCGGAGAGTCATATGAAGATGGTCATGAACTCGACGAGTTGGATGAACAACTCAGTGAGTTTGATGAAGATTGTCGTAGACTCGGCGAGTCAGTAGAGCGGCTCGGCGAGTCGTTTTGGGTTTTCCCAAATCATTAGGTGTGTATAAACTTGTCGAGTTACACGTGGGAAACCTCGACGAGTGGTCTCAGAGCTTTGATCGCAAGCCTTAGGAACTCGACGAGTCACTCTGGTGACTCGGCGAGTGGGCGAGTATTAAAGAAACTCGGCGAGTAGCTAACGGTACTTGACGAGTTAAGGTCAACATGGACCGTTGACCTTGACTGTTGACTTTGAATTTGATCATGAGTTGACCCGTTGAATTTTGAGGATAGTTTTGGAAAGATTGGAGATTTACGTGTATGGTTCGTAATAAATATAGATGGTGGTGTTCGTGTCAGTGATTTGAGAGTTTGAGATTATTCCTACGAGTCGGCATTGCAAGTTAAGTTATCCTCACTAAGGCACCAAGGCCGGCCCTTTGGAATGTATCTGGTTATGTTATGCTAGTATGATCTGTTAGATCGGTATCCTAGAGGGTAGGATAATATTATATGATATGTGGTATGAATTGTTAGATCGGTATCCTGGTAGATAGGATGATATGTTGAGCTATGTGGTATGATCTGTTAGATCAGTATTGTATGTAGATTGTTATGTGATTATCTGTTATATATGCACATGTCTGTTTGGTGGTTGAGGTTTATCTCCTCCGTGCGAAGGCCAATAGGCCGGGGCATTCAACCTATTGGTTGAGGGCCTGGGGTATTCCATCCCGAGGATGATTGGACCCATATTGTGTTGGCATTCCAACCTGCTGGTTGAGGGCCTGGGTATTCCAACCTGATGGTTGACTGGACCCATTATATACTGTGTTTATGATAATATGTATATTTTTTAGTATGGGTATTTTGGGGGAACTGACTAAGCTTTCGGGCTTACAGTTTCAGTTTATTGTTTCAGGTACATTAGGGGATCGGGGCAAGGCAAAGGTCTGATCGTACCGCTCCTCACATATTGTTATGTATTCTGGGAAAACTCTGATAAAGACTATTTTGGAAACAAATTTGTAGTAACTATATGTTTTTAAATGTTTTGGAAAGTTTAAATTTGGCTTTAATTTTATGGGTGTTACATTATATATATGTTTTGAATACAATAAAAATAAAAAATTTATCCTGGATTTTTAGGGTGTTACATGGAGGTGCAAAAGCTGGATGTCTAAGCTTCTCTCCAAAGGATCAGCCTTTAAGCTTCTCCTTCCCATTCAAGATGCACAAAATACACCACAAAAGCTTCACAAGAGCTCAAAAGCACCACACAAAGCAAAAGGAATGAAATTAGGGTTTCAAGATGTGGAGGCTGGTCCAAAGGTGACCAAATGAGGCTATCATATCCCTTGTATAGGGTGGAAGCCCTAAAATTAAGGTTTTAAAATTACTCATGTACGCCATGCGTACTCCACGTATGCCCAGCATACATGGATGAGCTCTTCATCCTGGGCAAGGCTAGTATGCTAAGCGTACCACTCCAGTACGCCCCACGTACTAGCTGAGGGACCATTTTGCAAAATTTTAAAAGTAGGGGTTAATTAAGAAACTTACCAAGTTCAAGTGTTAAAATAAGGATGCTTCCGATGACATATACCGGTGGAGCCAGGGTTTGGTTGAAGTTTCTTGCACCCAGATCTATTACCACGTGGGCGAATCTTCGTGATGCTTTTATTGAGCAACTTAGCCCACCTCCGAAGATTTGAAAGCTCAAGAAGAAGATATCAAACTTTCAACAAGAGGTTGGGGAGTCATTGTATGAAGCTTGGGAAAGATAGAAGGGCTTGCTTAGAAGTTTCCCTCAACATGATCTTAATGTTCAACAAGAATTTTCAATTTTCTATGATGGAGTGAATGTAACTACTAGACAACTTCTTGACTCACAAGGGCCAATGATGAAGAAGGAGCCGCAAAATATAAAAGAGTTAATTGAAGAATTTGAAAAGCACTCACGTGAGTACCATAATCCATGAGTAGATGTTACAAGAGGAAAAGGAGATGGAGGGAATGAGAAATTGACTAAAATCATAGCTAAACTAGATTCTATGGATAGGTGAAGGACAAAACTGGATCAATCCATTCATGCCATTAGAGTGGGTGTGATAATTGTAGTGGTCCACATTTGACCAAGGATTGTGACTTTGATGAAAATGGGAACAAGAAAGCACAAGTTTTCTACTCAAGTGGTTACAAGTATGATGAAGATTGGAGGAATCCCAAGAAAGAGTGGTTTCCGTACAAAGAGTACAAGAAAAAAAGGATGAGAAGTATAGACAAACCGGTAGCGGTTTCTATAAAAAAGAGCAACCACCACTCGAAAAGAAGATGGATTTCGTGTCGGTACATCATAGATTTATGGAAGCATCTAAAAAGAGACATGATACTATTGATGCCAATGTGAGAAATCATCATGCTTCCATAAAACAATATAAAGACTCAACTTGGGCAATTGACCACACCTGTCAATTAAAGATTACCTCCTAAAAATTAAGACCTAAAGTCACAACCTCATGTCATGGCGATCTTGTTGGTTTGGGTGTCTAAGCTCATAACTATAATTGGTATATACTTGAATTGATAGTAGCACAGTCCTTTTGGGTTGTCCTTAAACCTAACAATTGAATAAGATAACTTTTAGAGAGAGAGAGAGAGAGAGAGAGAGAGAGAGAGAGAAACTGGTTTATTAATTTATATGATTAATAAATCAATTAGAAATCAAAATAAATAATTTGTTAACATATTATGAGAATAATACATTAATTGGAAATAATATTATTTAATTAATAATTAATTAGAAATTAACTGGAATTAATTTTGGGATTAATTTGATTAATTAAAAGTGTAGGGTCTGTTTGGTTATTTATTGAAAGTTGAGGAGAGGAACCCATGGACCTCATTGGATGAGGTGGATGAAAATCACTTGGGCAAGCCCAAGGAATTTCGTCCAATCCCCTTGAAAGAGGGGAATGGGCTGCTTAGTTACCAAGCAAAGGGATTAAGGGTTCCTCCTTAAACCATATCTTTGGCACCAAGCTAGCTCAGCTATATAAAGACCCTTAGCCTTATAATTTTGGCCATGAAATTCCTTTAGAGGCTTAGGGCGGCCTCTAGGTTTTGGGTGTGAACTATTAGAGGCACGACACTTATGGTTCCTGCTCCTAAGAGTCTTTCAAGAAGGAATTCAAGATTGTTTACTATAACAATCTTTAAGGTAAGTTTCTTATTCTTATGAATTAGCTTTTCATAGGAAAGTTTTGTAGGTTAGTATTCATAGTATGTTGTTATATGTGAAATACATAGATCCTATTAGGTTGCATGTGCCCTAATCATTTGAATTGTTTAAATGTTTTTCGCTTAGTGAATTGTAGTTATAACCCTAATAACCCATCAGTGGTATTAGAGCCTAGGACTTTCTTTCATGTATTTGCACATTGGTGAATCTAAAAGAAACCTACGTTTGCATTTGTCGTAGCTCACGAAGTGAGCAAAGAGGCTCACGACGTGAGCTCGGTCCATATCTGATATTTTGTGCCTTATCTGCCTAATTTGCTTTTGGTTGAGAATTACTTGCTATAACTATCATCCAAATCTGATTTTGGCGTATATGATGATTAAATAAAAGCGTAGAAGTTAGGAAGTAATTCTTTGACTTGATTAATTGTTTTGTTGAATAATATGATTGATCTTTTAAGTGTCTAAATAATATATCTAGATATTAATTGAACTTAATAATTAATGTCAAATAATATTTAGTAGTTTGAAAAGTTTAAAATACATCCTTATGGATCTTATTATTAATTTAATTAAGTAATCAATTAAAAGACTATTAATAAATCCATAAAATGGTTTAAATTTAATTAAATTAAAAGTTTAATTTATTAAAAGATTAAACCCTTGCTTATTTTAAAATGTTTTAAAATACACCTTATACTATGTATATATAATTAAAAGTTTAATATATATTATATGTATAAGAAAAGTCATTCAAATCGCTAGTACGCCTCATTCACGAAACATGCTATAAAGAGGGTATAAGAAAGCGGCCTATAAAATGGCCGTTGAAGGGGTGTCCACTCTCACCCACCGCTCTCCTGTGTGGTGGAGGGTCGTTAGCCGAACAGATTTGATAGTTCATAACCTCATTAAAAGTATAATGATATAAAGTAAGTAAACTATTTTTTAAAATCCCACTCTTATTTACTTTAGGAAAAATGTGAATTTGTATGCTAATCCATGAAATTGCACATTGCACTTTATAAGTTATTAGTGGAGAGTGTGTGGTTAACCGACACACTAATTAGGGAATAATAAAGAGGAGTAGTGGGTGTCTAAAAAATTATCATTGATTAATGGAGCGCATGTGGTTAGCCGACACATTAAAACATGATGATAAATGACATCGAGAGTACTAAGCTAATTTGCATGGTTATTCACATATCGTTTGTGATCCTCGGCATCCCAGTCACAAAAGTGAGAGCATAATCGAGATTAAACATGTCATTTATTAGATTCAATGAATCTCAAAAGTTCTAGGAATTTCATAATATTGAAATTGGTAAAAGCATTACCTACCTATAATAGATTTGAATTTGATTACGACATCCCTCTTCAAAGTTCGAATAAAAAATATGCATCCTAGCCATAATTTAAATTTATGGATAAATAATTAAGGATTAAAATCAACTAACTTGAATTCTCTTTTCTTCCGTTATAGAGTTTAAGTCAAGACAACAATGGGCATCCTCATTCTTTTGGAAATGGTTTTCCTCTACTTTCTGAAGATGATATTCCACATTCTGATCAAGGTGAAAGTATGCTCCCTTTCTTCAAGCAATGGTGGAAATGGATATCATGATTCTCCAACTCTTTCCCCTCCTCCTCTAGTGACTCTCCCCACATCACATTTTCCTCGAGTTGAAAGATACGAAACTACTCAAGCCCTATTGGCATGTAAACATCGAGATGGAAATTCTCTGTGTGCGCATGTTTTGGAAATGAAATCGTACGTTGACAAATTGGATAGATTAGGTGTCGTTTCCTAAGGGAGCAAGCCATTGATTTGGTTCTAATTTCTCTTCCAAAGTCATATAGTGAGTTCATTGAGAAATTTTATATGAGCAACCACGACGTGACCCTAATTGATCTGACACATATGTTGATTGTTGCTGAAGCAGAAATGCTTAAGGGCACAAAGAAGCAAAAGTGTTTGAAGGATCTGATTCCAAAATTTCCATGGAAATTGACAATGGTGGTCTAGATAAGAATTCTCTTCCCAATGGAAAAGGGATCGACCAAGGTCAAACTGTTTGATCGTACGGTAAAGAGAAAATCTAGTTATGAGATAGTTCAATGTGCTAATCCTAAAATGTCCATATGTTTCTATTACCAATTGAAGGAACATTGGTTGTAAAGATGCCCAGACTACCTGAAAAATCTTAGAGATGGTAAAGTCAAGTAGTGTGACTCTACTTCAGGTACATCCATTATCTAACTCCATTATTTAAATAAGTTCCTATTCATAGACTCTTAATACATGATGTGATGATCACATTTTGATGGTATTGCAGGATCTAAGAGAAAGAAGGAAGCTTAAGAAGACTGAGCTGAATCTGATCGTGAGATATGGATTTCAGTCGCATGGTTCGATGATCAAATTTTGGAAGCTACTACTTAGGAGTTATGATAATTTAATAGATTGTTAGGAAATGTCTAGAAACATTGTTTTCATTTATGCATTGTAAGGACAACTTCCAATTTTTGGTTTATTATCAACAAAAGTGAAATTTTGGTTTATATATTTGGTTTACTTTATATTTCCTTGCAATGGTATCCATGAAAGTGTTGGTTACATTTCTATTATTAGAAATATTAATAGTGGATTTGATTCTTATTATTTCACTTGTGGTAAATGACATAATTGACTAAGTGATAAAGAATTCTCATCACCTAAGTTCCATATGGATAGAAACTTGGAGTTATACAATTCGAATTGTGTGATGTATGAGAATCTTGATCTTTGGAAAATTATGACTAATTCATTGATCAAATGTTTTATGTGATTCAAAGTGAAGGACTAATGAATCTAGTCCATTGATATACATAATTCAAATTTTCCACAAAGGATGAACATTCTATTCATCATGATTTACCGACGATTCAGTAAATATGGTTTTGTTTATAAGATTAAGCATACTTCTAACATTTTGAAAATCGTTTTTCAAAGAGTGTCAGAACGAATAAGAAGAATCTGTTAGGCAGAAACATAAAGGTTTCTTAAAATCTAAAAGGAAAGGAGAGTACTTTATTATCGTGTTTTGTGATCATTTTAATAATTGTGGAACTATATCTCAATTGATCTCTTAAGAACATCTTAGTGCAATTATTTGACTAAGAAGAGGAATAAGATATTGTTGAAATGGTTCAATTGAGAGATGGGTCACAGTTCGTTTCTAATCAAGTTTTAGAACCATGCTCTAGTTACGTCTAATCGTATCTTGAAACTTATTTCATACTTAGTAGGTTTATAACACCTCATGAAATATGGAGTAATAATGTTTTCTTACTCTAGCACATTTCGAATTGGAAGTTGTGATGTTTTGGCAAAACAAAGGATGAACTAAGGCCAACTCCATGAAGTGTTTCTTGTCAAGAATCCACACTAAATTTTGAATATTTGTTTTTGCTCGTCAAAGAATGTTTCTTGAGAGAAAAACTTATATGTCAAGAAGTCAGTGGGAGTATTAATGATCTTGAAGAGTTTCAGGAGTCACACGACTAGAGGTTGATAGCCTATCGTGTTAAGTTGACACATTCTTGTTTCAGTGCACCTTCCAGTTGGGTTCGCAATTCTTATGAGTTCTATGATTCTCATTTGACTGCAAAAGTTAGAGCACGTTGGTCAGTGAAAGTACATTGATCAATACGGGTGAAATCCTTACCAACATGGAAGCACTGGTAGTCCCTTGCGCTACCAGATGGAAAGAAATTAAGAATAAGCAAAGTTCAGTCCATGAAAGCTAAATTTGAATTTGGTTTTGTTATAAACATTGTCTTATGATTGTAGGTTGGAAATGATAGATTCACATGGATGGGAACGTACACACCATAAAATCTAGGTGGCTAAAGGTTTCGATCTAATTTATGAGAATAATTATGAGGAAACACTTTCGCTAATAGATTTTAATGTTCTGATAAGTATCACTATGGTCAGTAGTTGTGTTAATTGCATTCTCAAATTCGCAATATTATTACGACATCCGTTTGCATAGTTTGAATTGTGAGAAATGGCAAGAAAATGTATGAACTTTCAAGACATATGGCTATAAGTTCTGAAATGGTTTAAAAACACACATACGCTATCAAATGAAGGTGTATAAGATTGAGAAGTCTAGTTGGAGACTTATCGAAGCGTCACGTATCAAAAATCTGTATTTTAGTAAGTAAGTCAAGAGCATTGATTTCTGGAAGTCCAGTTGATTTCTGGTTACATGTCAAAGCTAATAGGAGCATAACTGTTATGCAAATAGGAGCATAAGTGTTATGCTAGTAGGAGCATAATTGTTATGATAGTATTGCAAGTTGGCAATACTATTCATAGGAAACAAAGTTTTAAATTTGCAAGTTGCAAAGTTTGGGAATTGTTTATCTATGATAACCTTAAAGGAGAGGGCATCCATACCTCGTTTCAAATCTAAAAGTTTATATTGCATAGTTTAATAGCATTTAGTCATAAACATATATGAATATCATGTTGAAATGATTCAACATAGGAAATTCAATATATGGAAATGTTATAACAAGAGATTGATCAAATATCAGGTCTTTATGTAAGACATTATGAATCGAGTCTCATATGCTTTAGATATAGGATCGATTACATATGCTATAATATTCATTTGTTCCGATTTTTTCAAATGTCTTAGGCATTGAGAGGGATAAGGACTAGAACTTGGTGTGAATAAAGTTGTGAAAAAACTGTTAATTTTTTTTTGAGGTTTACCAAAAGAATTGGTTGCTTGTGGAATGTTGAAAGTATAGTATTGCTTGCAAGGAACATAGTGACATGTTTTAGATTAGGATGATTCTTGGTCAAAATTGATGGTCATATGGGAATATGGAAATGTTTCCATAGAGAGAGTTGATGATTAAAATCTACATGTGAGTTAGAAACTCTAATGCATGGAAGGTATTCAAGGAGTGTGCATTGAATTTGAAACTTCATTACTTTGGAATTATTTTTAGTAACAAAGTACCAATGGAACGTTTTGTAATATCGTCGGATAAGTTTCTGTAACTTTGAAGCCTCGACATTATAGAAGATCATTGTATGTAAGGTTGAACTCTAACATATTCTAGTAGTGACTAGAATTTGGAATTGTGAAATGAGCATGATTTGATGAGTAAATAATGAAAACATATAAGTTAAAGTTTATTCGTTACTTTTGCCCTAATGGGAACAACGACATCTTTGGGCCCCTCGGTGATTTGATATTGACTTATAAGTGATTGGCCGAGCCCTGGCTAAATTGATGTGTTCAATTAGCATTCTGAATTCAGTCGTCAAAAATCAGAAATTGGGAAACAAAACTTTGACAATGAAATTGATTATAATCCATGTCTCATGTCCTTACGATATCTTGTAGAACGAACGAATATTTGATCACTTATCTTAGGACATGTAATTGACTACGTCAGAATTCGAAAATAGCTTTTGGAAGCTAGAATTTGCTGATCAGTTTGGAAGTTACACTGGCAATTATAGTTATAGACTTATCCAAGCGGGTGACTGTTGGTTTGGACGTCTAACCCTATAATTGTAAGTGGTATATACACTTGAATTGATTGTAGCACAGTCCTTTTGGGTTGCCCACAAACATAACAATTGAATAAGATATCTTTTAGAGAGAGAGAGAGACTAGTTTACTAATTTATTATGTGATTAATAGATCAATTGGAAATCAAAATAAATAATTTGTTAATATAGTATGAGAATAATATATTAATTGGAAATAATATTATTTAATTAATAATTAATCAGAAATTAATTGGAATTTTATTTCGGATTAAATGGATTAATTAAAAGCGTAGGGTCTGTTTGGTTATTTATTGAAAGTTGAGGAAAGGAGCCCATGGACCTCATTGGACGAGGTAGATGAAAATCACTTTGGCAAGCTTAAGGAATTTCATGAAAGCCCTTTGAAAGAGGAGAATGGGCTGCTTAGTCATCAAGCAAAGGGATTAGGGTTTCCTCCTTAAACCCTAGCTTTGGTACCAAGCTACCTCAGCTATATAAAGACCCTTAGCCTTAGAATTTCAGCCATGACATTCCTTTAGAGGCTTAGGACCAAAATTCTCACTTCTTGTAACATCCCAAAAAGTTCAACAAATTTAAACCTTTCAAAAGCGACCCATTTATTAATAGAAGTTTTTACAAACTATTATTTCCAAAACATTATTTAAAATCAGAGTCTCGCAAGATCCACTCAGTTGTAAAACCAAGGATGTGTACGGTCATGCCTTCGCCTTGCCACTATCCACTGAAGTACCTAAAACCATAAACCAAAACTGTAAAAACAAAGCTTAGTGAGTTCCCCCAAAATACCACCATACAAACAGATAACATATACCAACAAGCATGCTCAAATTATGATGCCTGATGCAATCAGGCTTGGGCTGAATAACCAGGCATGTCTACGATGGGGAAGTCATCCTCGTGATAGAATACCCTCGTATCAAAAGCATGTTGGTCCAATTAACCATTAGGTTAGAATACCAAACATGTTGGGTCCAATCAACCTTCAGGTTGGAATACCCCAGGCCTATTAACTGATGCACAAAGCAGCCCAGTCTCACCATATACCATACAATCATGTCGGGTCCAATCAACTATCGGGTTGGAATACCCCAGACCCAATCAACCGTCGGATTGGAATGCCAATATACAACAGGTCGAATCATCCTCGGAACGGAATACCCTCGGGCCCACTCAACCATCGGGTTGGAATACCCCTAGTTTGTTGGCTCACACACAAAACAGTAAAGCCCAAACCACCAACCAAACATGTGCACATATAACAGATAATCATATAACAGTCTACAGCCAGCCAGATAAATCTACAGATCACTAAGCATAGTATCATCCTATATACTAGGATAACGTTCTAATAGATCACTACAACACAATAACATACATAACAGGATATCAAATCCAAAGGGACGACCTTGGTGCCCCTTCGACCCGCAAGTACAGTGAGGAAAACTCACCTCACAACTGAACAGAAGCTGATGAGGTCCTGAATTTGAATCTAAGCTCTCCAACTGACACCTATTCCCTTCAAATGACCAAATTCCATCAAAATCCCAAAATAACCTTAAGGTCAAACTTGGTAAACTCAAAGTCAACTGGTCAAACCCACTAAGTGAACTAAGTCAACCCAACCGAGTCGACTCAGGGAGCGTATGCAGGGAATACTCCGGAGGTTTGTTGGGCGTACGCAACTTCGCATGTTGACCACCAACGGGGTGGTTGACCTCGTACGCGGGGTGTACTCCGAGTACGTGGGGCGTACCCTCGAAAATCAAAAAATTCCATTAAGAGCTTGTTGGCTTTAGCTCTTACGTCCAAACTTCATATCCATGGCTAAAGTCCTCATAGGATTCATAAAGTCTCCAACTTTATGACCTAGCATATCCAATAAGTTCTTAACACAAGGTCTTATTCCATTAAGACCTTCTACAAGATGCATGCAACAAAACTAACCATTGGGACTTCATTTTTATGACTTAGGACCCCTCCTAGGGTCTGAAAGGACAAATCTCTTAAAAACTCACAAATGGCTTCTTTTGCTCTAGGGTTGGTTGGGGGTCGAAAACACTAAAAGAGGTTGGATAAGTATATGGTTTATGTCCATAAAGGTGATTAAATATGAGCAAAGCCCTAAAAATTAGGGTTTCCTTGCCACCCTCGTACGCCCAGCGTACGAAGCGTACGCCCAGTGTACTAAGGCGCACCTTAGTACACTTAGCGTATACCACGTACAAATGGCGTAATCCAAGGCCAAAATTACACAAATGCCATTAGGGCTCCTTTGTACACTTTCTTGAACTTAGGGACCAAAATGTAATACATCTCAAATTAAGGATCAACAATGGCAGTACTTCAAAACGAGATGTTACAATTCTCCCCCACTTGAATTAGACTTTGTCCTCGAAGTCTGCTGTAGTAACTAGCCTAGGGTAGTGTTTCCACATCTCCACCCCGGGTCACTCAGATGGTCCTTCCCCAGGACCTGATCCGAACTAAGAGTCGGTTCATTCAGGCGACTGCCTACCCATACCATCTTTGACTTGCTAACTTTCATTACTGGATAAACCAACACCACCTTCACATAATTCGGAAATCCATTACCTTAACTGATTCTTAAGCAAGCATAACCACCTCGGAAGGCAGATGATATGATATCCCTCAGAATTCGAACCATACGGAACCCTCCCGATACTGACTTACCTTGCTGAATCCACTGGAGATTCAAGACCCTTGACCATCCTCTGTTGTTTAACCCTCCATCCGAAAACAAATTCAAGCCCCAACTGGACAATCTTAGCAGAAAGGCACATACAATGCCAACATAATCCACAATCTCTTGGCAAAGACTAAATGTCTAGAGAGATATCCACAAAAACCGAGAACTCTCTCAAGGCTACAACACCAAATCAAATCTATCAATATGCTTCCCGAGACTGGAAACCCATAACCCAGGTCTAACATTTATACATTCATTGAATTTGTCCCTTGTATGAGGGTATGATCACCATCAACCACGCGGGAAAAGAACCTAAACACATAAATCGCGAGTTTTCCACTAATCTCCAAATCCATAAAATACACAAAAATCCTTTAATTAACCCATGGCTCACTGACACGCCATTCCAACCACCGCTCCTACAAGCAAAATAAGAATTCCAAGAACTCCACATTTACCTCCAATCCTTAACAATTCGAGTCTGCCCTTGACTGGAAAATACCTAAGACAACAAAGAAGAACTTTTGATGTGGGACTTCATAACTGGTTCCCAACATTGATAATCAATCCCTCATTACAGCTTAAGAGCAAACTGGATTATGATGAAAACATTCCATAGAGACTTTATGATATATGACTGATACTCCCAACAACCTTTAACTGTTTCCTTTATCCAAACCGGTTGATTGTGAGTCTCCCGACTTCCATCAACGCACCAATACTGAAAATACCATAATGAGGAGAAATCAACCATCATGATCACTGGGCCCGGAGCCTATGCCCAGAACTCGCGACCCATACCACAGTCCAAAAGACTCTTAAACTATTTCCACCGCCTTGCAGGGACCTAAACAACGTCCCTCACAACGATAACCACACAACAAATCCATAACTATACCACGCCTAATTCCTTTCACATAATTAGCGCCTACCAATATAGAGCCCGACGAAATCATGGTCACTGACGAACCGAGAACTGGATAACGGTTGCACCCTTGATCCAATTCAAAGGCTATCACCCAAATGAACCATGCACATAATTCAAACCAATCCCCAATACTCTCTTGTCCTGCCCATATACACAAAATGAATTACCACAATGCACAGCCTTAGGGAACCCATAATCTCATCCAAAAGAGCAGAAATACCAAAGTTCTACTGAATGACGAGCCTTAATCATTAACAAAAGACATCCTCATGATCGATCGAAATAAGATTCCATACTTGATTGAGACTGAACAGGTTCCACCAATACGCAACCAACTCGAGAAGACTTCCAAAGTGCTCCTGAATGCCACCCAACCCAAGCCTGCTATGAACCAAAATTCCACACCACCATTGAGTGTAAGCATACTCAAAGACCAAAGGAACATAAAACATACCTAACTCGATGATAAGTTGACACATCTATAGAACTTCAACTACCACACTCAAAACCTTTAGAAAACGTTTGCTGAATGAAAAATAAAGCAACCAATAATCGAACACATGGCACTAAATCGAATGAACCAAAACCCTCGTGAGGCTGAACACACCAAATTCTAAAAATGATTCCTTGATCAATCTTTTCCCAAGCTAGACTATAGCTAGAAATCCATACACCCAACTGTCAATTTCCCTCTACCACCGATACTCGACCTGATTAATCCCAACGGTTCCTTATCTATTCATTGGCACCCCAAAAGGAACCAATAGCTGCAACGAGCTCCTTGATCAACCACTTATTGATGAACAACAACCCATATGTCTCCTGCAAACATATATATGATCACCACCTACTATATACCCCTTCCTTGACCAAACCCTGAACTGAGATCCCACATATCGCACTGTAGATCCCTAAAAGCCATTCCTCAATACCATGAACCCAAATAGATCGATGATCCTCCAAGCAGAATACCCAATTCTCCCATACTTAGGGTTCAAACTACCACCCACTGGTGTTAAAACCAACCATAACTTAAACCGACTTAACCAAGTACAAGCATCCCTGACCACGGGAATGAATAATAGACGCATAATTATCTTCCAGATAAAGATCAAACAAATCCCAAGAGTCTCCTGAATTTCAGCTGAAGATCTTCGAAATTTCCCAATCATGACCACTTAACATTACAGATTCCTTGCAAGAGAATAAGCCAATACCGACTTATGATCCAAAACATTAACGTCCTAGCCTGCTATCCCAAATGCTAATCCAATACCTGACCTGCCTATATCCCAAGAACACAGACCCTTGATCACATCACAACGCATCCATAACACATCGATCCTCTTGCGTACTCCTGTTAACATACTGTCTCCCAAACCTACACCCAACAGACCCTAAGTTAGGCTTACATACCAACTTTGAAAGTCACAAGCCTACTTTCTCCTTCCCCAAACTTGGAAAACTGAAAAGGAAAAATCCCCACCATAGATAGCGACATACCAAACCATCAATCAACCATTCTACTTCCAATTACAATCCTAAAACCGATCATAACGCTCGTTCCATCCTTGAGTCTCGCGACTCGAATGCACGACCTTGAGTAAAATCCTTGAAACCTCAAGACCAACAAGCTCATCCAAGTCTGCACCAATTAATCCAAACCGATTTCACCACTGGGGCCAAACAATTACCCGACCCATGCCTATGCCTGACCAACCATAACCAAAGATCAAACAGATAAGGAGCTACTACCACGAATCATGGTATCAAGCCATGTTATCTCTCCAGACCAGTCATTAGAATCCCAAAACTTTCCTTGTTTCGAGTATGGATCCTACGCTTCTAGTAGTAATGGTCCAATACTACCTTCCATACCTATCCATACTTTCCTCTAGGATCATCTCGGGTCCTCCAAGACCTACTCATAATAATACTTCCGATACCTACTCAACATCAAAACAATCACACTAAAATACTTCCTAGGCTCTCCTAGGATTTCCACCCACCTCCCTTGCCATCAGTTGCTGAAGAACTCTAATCAATTTCAGCCAACCACTTCATGAATACAATTACACGCAACAAAACTTAAATAATATTTTGACTAAAGGAACCAACCTTACAATAGTTAGACTCAAACGAGAGCTATGCAATAGGGCCGAATCCTTCGATCTAAGGTTATTTAAGCTTCATAGCATGTAGCTTAGTGTATTCATTTGATGGCCAGCTCAAATCAACGTGAGTCTCACGTAGCACAAAGCAAGCAACATTCGAGAAGTAGAGTCGACTGACACTAAAACACAATAAAATAAGACGAATTCTCATACGAAATTCTCGATCTCTAAATCCTAACATCTGGGATACACCTTCGACCCACCCTCACTCTCTCAAGAGTCGCTAATCATTCCTCGCGCTGACCCGCTATGCACTGCACCCACTCATGAAACTTCTACCAACCCTGCAGCACTCGTGTATGCTAGCCATACATAATATTGGACCCTATCGACAATCGAATATCTGATCCTACCCTAAGCCCTTCATCAGACAAGAACAGGAATAAGGCCAAACCAAACATTCTCAAGCTATACAATCTTAGTTATGTACAACTATGATGAATACCCTAAGCAATTACAGTAATGATGTCAATTCTATATAAAGAAAAACCCTAGGCTATCATGCATCATAGAACCAGACAATTCTATCATGCAATTCCTGAAAACCTTAGCCTATCACTAACATGTTGTTCTAACATATCACAATATCAAATAACAGTGTGGTAATTTAGGGTCTACTTACTAGCTCCGACTGATCGTACACATCGCATCCTCCTTGATTACTTTGAAAATAAATGATCAAATATCATAAAATTTTAAAAAAGTAAAAATTATAAAATAATACATGTTTGGAATGACCAATTAAAAAAGTTTTATTCTCCGAGTGTAAAGAAAATTTCAATGATTTTTTTGAATAATAAAAAACTTTAGAAAAAGTTATCATTTGATTGATGCTATTATGGACTAAATTGTGTATTAGGGACTATATTAATTTATATGTGAACTGTTGATTATAAAAACCGTTATATAAAACAATGTATTTCATATATTATTTATTACATACATAAGCACTATTGGATCTCAACCAATAGATACTTAACTTCCCATGATACCGTTTCATGCTAACATGCTTCATTATGCTGCTTGTTCAACTATAATCTTTAAAAGTTAATTTTGAATTTTTTTCGAGCTTATTCATATAAAATTATATTATCTATAAAGTATTCCATTATATGGAAATAGTATAGTGTATTCCATCATACTAAACCGATAGCGTTAACGTTCTTGTAATTTTGGGAAGCTGAGTAATTTTAACTTAAAACTCAAATGTATAGCAAAACTTATTATAATCACATTTATTAATATTTGATATTAGTTAATCACATTAAAATAAAATAAATTTTTAGAACTATTGGATTATAACAAAAAAGTTAACTAGGATAAATGATGGGTCCAAATCTATTCAACTAAAGAACCTTTTACCATTGACATTATTAACTTTTGGGCTTCAATCTCTATCCACGTTGTAATTACCATAATTCCAGCTCATAAGAGGCTTTCTAGGTTATGAGATTTCGCATTATTATATCGTTTATTTTGGAACCACGTTGTAATTACCATAATTCCAGTTCATTAATACATTATCTATTAAAATTTTAAAAGAATAGTTACTTACAATATATATATATATATATATATATATATATATATATATATATATATATATATATATATATATATATATATATATATATATATATATATATAAAAAACATAAGTTTTGGTAATTGGATAATTTAATAGAATATATAAACAGAGTATGACAATGTTCTATTAAAAATAGTTTTATTTGTGAAAGTGAAAATTAATTTTGGTATTTGATGAATTTTTATCTAAATGATTTTATTAAATCAAGGTTTCTTAAATACAAGTCATTATTTCGTCATTTAATTGGTTTCCATATCAATCCAAATCCATATAACTAAAGAAATTTGAGTTTCTAATATTTTGTACATAATCTTCAATATTGGCGGTTTTAGAAAAATAACTTATTATATATGTTTTTTTCATGTGTTTGTTTAATCATGTCGTGCTTAACATCATATTGTGTTTTTCATCACGAATGTTAGAAAATATTGAATTTGTCTTCCACTCGTGATCTTCTTCAACATGTATTTGTCTTTTTCTTCATCACCAACTTTACATCATAATACGAGTTTCTACTTATGGTTCAACTTCAAAGAGAGACCTGTAGCAATCTAGATGACCAAAAAAAGTGTATCATATATGGCTAGAAAGCTTTACGAGTCTAGATTCCAATGCAATAAACAATGAGTCATTTAGAGATTTTTGGAAGAAGTTATTCCCATTTTTCAATAGGTTGTCTGGTGGGAATACTACCATGTTTTTTTCTGGTACAACTTCAACGAGAGAACTAGAAGGATCCATATGGAAAAAAAAAATATATGTATTATATATTGTTGGAAAGCTTTAGGAGTGTAGTTTTTAACACAAAAAACCATCGAATCATTTGAAGAGTTCTACAAGAAGTTATTCCTGTGTTTCTATATGCCGTCTAATGGATAGATTCATTTGAATATACATAACATTAAAGACTTGAATATGAGCTTCATTGGTGGTTGTTGATGTCAACCAATATATAACCCAAAATAATCTAACACACAAATAGTATATATTATTGATAAGGGGTGGAATCCGTAAAGACTAGCTCAATTTTTGTTTTTGCATCGCAAAATCAACTTTAAGATAAAAAGGGGAGGGGGTTGTTTGGTTTGAAATCTATTCTAAAAATTAAATATATTTGCAAGATAAGAGAAGGAATAAGTTGTGAAAACATATTATGATAGAGGATCTAACATTGAGCATTATCAACGAATTTAAGTAGTTAATTAGTCGACAAGCTTTAGGGCACAATGAGTTTTAGTTTATTTCAATTTGGTTATACTTTATGAAAACGCACAATAACCTAGGTTCGTCATTAGTTTAAGGAATTTTGACAAGTTCTAAGGACCTCCTTAGTGATGCTTATAAATCAAATAAGCTCGTAGTTTATACTTTATATAGAATGACTATCATTAGTTTCAAAGAACCATGAAATCTAATTGTAATTTCAAAAGCTCAAAACTCCTAATTAAATGATACAAATCTTTGGTTTAAAGGGATATTAAGGATCTTCTTTTTAAACCATTTGTCATTAGGTTTGTTTTAAAAATCGATTATGTAATTTAGGGAACAAATAACAAAAACCATTCTAATATAAAGAATGAAAAGCTTACCCATAAACGCAAGAAAAATCTAGATGTTTATATAAATTTCCATCCATAAAATAGAACATAAAATACACATAAATCTTTCTTACAACACTTGTTTTTGGGATTTTAGTGTTAGGAATGAGGGGGTTAGTCAAACATAATCATAATCATAAGCAAGAAATGAAATGTACCAAACATTCAAATCCACATGTTCACAAAATTTCAAAATGTCTTCAAAATCCTTAAGAAAAACTCTAGAGAATAAGCCCCAAAAACCCTCATATTCAATCTAGGAAACATTTACCTACCATAGCAAACATAACAGCCAAAAGCAAAAATACAAAATTTCCTTTGAAGTGGTTACTCGGACTGAGTAGGTCCTAGAGAAAATTGTACTCGGACCGAGTAGTTGTGGTGCACCACTTTTGACTTTTGGTTTTGTTGAAGCCTCTTATCATATGGATTAATAATGATTTCTTCGTGAACACTTTGCATCAAACCATTTGACCATATTTACACCATCTTTAGCTCAAATTTCCCATCATCCTTAGCCCAAGTGACAACGTCTTCAAACTATCTTTTGCCTCCAAGTGTTAGACCAACCTTTTATTTGCAATCCAAGTTTCTTCTATTCTGATTCCTCATCTTTGCCATCTTAACACAAGGTCACCTTTCAACTCCGGTATTGCTATGGTCTTTTAAAATTTTGAAATTTAATGCAAAAACTAGAAATTGCCTGAATAATTGAAAAATAGATAAATGAAAATACACATTATGATTTAATAAAGACTAACAAAAGTATGTAAAAATAATATATAAAAGAAGTAAATGATGCAAGTCTCAAATCACCCTGTCACACCCCCAAACCAGAACGGCAGAATCGTTCGAGGGCGGATGATTTCATGTAATATCGTAACAATTGAATACATAGTAAGTAAAGTAATACAACCATCATATATATAATTTAAAAGTTAACATTGTTGAAAGGTACTTGTTTCAAAACAAATTACAATATGATGTCAAAATGAAATTAAACTGATACCACATCGTCCTTTCTTCTAAAGTTGTTTGTTTACCTGGTTTACTGAATTCCTGAGAAATACAAGTAGTTTTGAAAGAGTAGATCAGCATTTAAGCTGGTGAGTTCATAAGTATTTAGTAACTATGTTTGTATGAAATATAATGAAATGGTTTGTACATATTTGAATGTTCCTAGAAAATCTCATATTTTCTACTATAGTAGATGGTAGTTTAATTGTTCCAAAACTTGTAATGCAATAGTGCTTTTCATGCCTAAAATAGTAGATTTTTGTATAAGTCGCTAACGAATTTGAAAAACCCTGTAAATCGATGTGTTTTTAATACTCCATGTGAGTCTTATAACCATGCTATTTGACCAGGATGCCTATAACAACGTTCTTCAAGCGTTGGAAGGTTATGATGTTTGTCACTCCAGGCCTGCCGGCCTAGCTGTAGCTAACAGCTTAGGTGTGGGATTGTCAATCCCGTATAGATCTATACACAAGTATCTGTTGGAATAGTGTCTAAGCCTGTAACTATATTTGGTATGTACTTGACCCGGTTGTGCATGGTCCTTTTGGGTTGCCTTCTCCAAAGCAACTTGACAAGGTAATTTAAGGAGAAAGAGAGAGTATTATGATTTATTAATATGTTATAAGAGTAATATATTAAAGGAGAAATCATATTTATTTAATTAGTATTGGTCATAAATTAATTAAGAATTAATTTAATGGTCAAAAGAGATTAATTGGATAAAGGGGTATAAACTGTCAAATGTATGATAGTTGAGTTTTTGGTTAAGGAAACCTAATGGGCTTAAGGGGGGAACGGAGTTATGATGGGTAACCATCATATTTTCGTCTAAGGGCCTTATTCCAGAAGGTTCCATGGGCTGCTTGGTGGCTAAGTTGTCCATCAGAGTTTAGACTAAAACCCTAGTAACCTGTAATTATAAATATGACCCCTAGGGCATTAAATTCGGCTACCACTTGATTCTAAGAGTACCCTAGGCCGATTTCTAGCCTCTCTCTTCCTCTTTCATATTGCCTTCTTGCTTGTGGGGTTTGTGAACCATTAGAGGAGTTGCATTTGTGACTCTAGGCTCAAAAGAAGAAGAAAGAGAAGATCTAAACCAACTCTTGAAGAGGTAAACATCTAGATCTGATTCTATATGTTAATTTTGTTGTTAATACGCTAGATTAGGGTTTGTAAGTCTTGGAATCAAAGCATGTTCAATAGTGAAACCTAGATCCAAGCATTACGGTTTGTATGAGCACATAGGAATGTTTCTTATGCATAAAACCCATCAGTGGTACCAGAGCCTTGATTGGTTTCAGTTGAATGTGATGCTTAACTGCTTTATTTGCTGAAAATCAATTTTTTGGTCCCTGCCCGACTCAACTCGGCGAGTCAGTATCTGGACTTGGCGAGTTGACCACTACTCGGTGACTTGGACTTGATGCTTAATTTGTTCTGTGAAGTTAAAATCCGAATTTTATCTAAATTAAGTGTTTATCCTTGCCAAAAGAATAGATAATTTCAAATCTTTTAAATATTAGTTATTTATGTGATAAATATGGATTATTTAAAAATTATTTGGTAATTATCTAATGACTAAAATTAAGATTAGGTCAAATATAGATAATTATGAAATTAATTGGTCAATTTGAATTATTTATTATTTGATCCCTTATGTTTTGAAAAGTTCAAAACTTGCCCTCAAGTTTTGAAATTTGAATTTTGTAATTAAAAGTTTAATTTTGATAATTTAAATTTCAAACCCTTAGAATTTTACAAGTTTAAAATTCAACCCTATACTATTATATATTATTACAAGTTTAATTAATATTATATATATATATATATATAACTTAAAATGCTAGTCTTACCGTTAGTAGGCCTCATTCACGAAGCCGATCTATAAGGTGGGTATAAGGTTGCTGCCTATAAAATGGCGCTTAATGGGTGTACACTCACACCTACCGCTTGCTTGACTGGTGGAGGGTCGTTAGCCGAACGGGTAGGATAGGGCAACCCTCTCCTCATTAAAAGTATAATGTTAATTATAAAGTAACTACATGTTTTACAAATTCCCATTCCTAGTTACTTTAGGGTAAAATGTGAAAATGATGCTAATCCATGGAATTACACTTCGTACCCTTGTCAAACGTTGATGGAGCGCGTGTGGTTAACCGACACATCAATTTGGGGATGACATTAGTAGCGAAGGGTGACTCGATGTTTGTCATAGATCAATGGAGCGTGTGTGGTTTACCGACACATTGATTAGGTGATAAAGACATTGAGTGCACCACGTTGATTCGCATGGTTATTCACAAATTTGTTTGCAATCCACGGCATCCCAGTCGCAAATTTGAAATGCATATCGAGATTTAAAAATGCCATTGAAAAGTTCAATGAATCTCAAAGATCTAGGAGTTTTCAATACATTTAAAACCTAAATTGCTTTTTCGTTTTTCATGGTGAGAATTAGTGAATCGTCATTCACTTACCTTCAAATTATTTACTTTTAGAGTACGACATCCCTTTTTAAGTTGTAAATAATGTTGTTGGATCCTAGCCCTAATTTCTCATTTGGGTGTTTAATTAGGGATTCATTTCTAATCAAACTTTGTTCCTTTCTTTTTCAGATGTCTGCAAACAACAACAACAACAACAACGCTTCTGGGTCATTCTCGTTGATGAACTTGTGTCAGAAAGTGACATTTGATGGTTCAAACTTCAACGAGTGGATGAGGTATATTCACATGATCACACGCTACGAGGACAAGGAATATGTCCTCGATGAAAAGCTTGAGAAGATCATCCCAGATGTTGCTACTCCTTAGGAATCGGCCGCCTTTGAGGCCCACGAGCGTGATGCCATGAAAGTTCACTGCATCATGCTGGCCACCATGAACCTCGAACTCCAAAAGTCCTATGAGGACATGTATCCATATGAAATGCATCAGGATTTGCTGGACAGGTATCACCAGAGCGTGAGGCAAGAGCGCTATGAGATCATTACTAACATGATCACCGCTAAGATGGGGAGTGGAGAATCTCTAACCTCTCATTTGCAGAAAATGCAGAGGTATGTTGATCGTCTTCTCAAACTTAATGTTAAGTTTGATGAGGATTTGGCTATCGACATAATCCTCCACTCCTTGCCCTCCTGCTACAATCAGTTTAGGATGACCTACCAAATGAACAAAGAGGATGTCTCCTTGAGCAAGCTCCAAGAACTCTTGAGGACTGCTGAGAGCAACCTCAAAGACAAATCCGTTGCACCGCCCCCTGCTGTGGCCGCTCCCGTGATGGCGATAGGTCAATGAAAGGGTAAAAAGAGGAAGGCTCCATGTAAGAGCCACCATAAGGGGAAACCTCGTGATGGTTCGTCCTCAAGTGGGACCAAAGCTGGCCCTGCTAAACCCTCTTTCGATCCAAAAGAAGCAGAGTGCTTCTATTGCCACCAAAAGGGCCACTGGAAGCGAAGCTGCCCACAATATCTACCAGACATAAGAGATGGGAAGATCAAGCCCACATTTGCAGGTATGTATTCTATTAAATCTAATAACTCATCATTTGCTACTTCATGGGTTCTTGATACAGGGTGTGGTTACCACATTTGATACAGGGTGTGGTTACCACATTTGTTCTGATATGCAGGGACTAAAAAGAAGTAGGGAGATGGAACATCGGAAGATGAACCTGATTATGGGAAACAGAAGATCGTCGCCTGTGACCAAAGTCGGTGTTTATTCCTTAGTGTTGAGTAATGGGTTAGGAATAGATTTAGAAAATTGTTATTATTCGCCAGATATGGCAAGAAACATTATTTCTTTTCACGGGTTGTTTAGAAAAGGTTTCAAATATTCGTTTGATAATAGTAATGGTTCTATTAACGTTTATTTGAATGGTGTCTTTTATTTCAATGCATTACCTTGTAATGGGATTTATGAATCTATGATGATTGTTGATAATTTTGGATATAATGTTTTGAATATTGATTCGTCTACTAGTCTAGACAAAGCATGATTGTGGCATTGTCGCCTTGGCCATGTCAACAAGAAACGCATAGCCCAACTCCAAAAGGATGGAGTGTTGGAGTCATTCGACCTTAGGGACGATGACACGTGTGAGTCTTGTTTACTTGGGAAGATGACCAAGTCACCCTTCACTGGCACTTGTGAAATGGGTGAGGGTTTATTGGATCTCATACACACCGAAGTATGTGGGCCCTTTAGATCCACCACAAGGGATGCTTTCCGCTTCTACGTGACTTTTACAGATGATTATAGCAGATATGGATATATCTACTTGATCAAGCAAAAGTCGGAAACCTTTGAAAAGTTCAAAGAGTTTAAGAATGAAGTGGAGAATCAGCTAGGCAGGAAAATCAAGATGCTTCGGTTAGACCGAGGAGGAAAGTACCTAAGTCTTGAGTTTCACCACTATCTAAAAGAATGCGGAATCGTTTCGCAATTGACGCCTCCGAGGATGCCACAATTGAATGGTGTGGCTGAGAGACGTAATCGGACCTTGTTGGACATGGTTCGTTCTATGATGAGTCGGACTTCATTACCAATAGCTTTCTGGGGGTATGCCTTAGAGACTGCCGTCCACATACTTAACTTAGTTCCCACCAAGAAGGTTTCCAAGACTCCTCACGAGATATGGACAGGGAAGGCTCCCTCGTTGGCACATATCAAGGTTTGGGGTTGCGAGGCTTTTGTAAGACGAGACACTCACGACAAACTAGAACCTCGTAGTGAGAAGTGTTATTTCATCGGCTATCCGCAGAGGTCTTTTGGCTACCTTTTCTATAGACCGAGTGACAATGTTGTCTTTGTTGCTAGAAGAGGGGTTTTCCGAGAAAGAGATTTGATAAGCCAAGAAGACAGTGGGAGGCAAATTGAACTTGAAGAAATTCAAGATCAAAGCGATGAAGGAACCTCTGACACTGACACTCAACTTAAGGAGGAAACTCCTGTTGAACCTGTTGACGAGTCCCTACCTCTTCGACGTTCCACTAGGGCTAGTGTTCCACCCCAGTTTTATGGTTTTCATATTACTACTGAAGGGGATACATTTATTAGTGATAGTACACTAGTAAATTTGGATGAACCTAGCAGCTATAAGGAAGCCATGGCAGGCCCGGAGTCTGCAAAATGGAAAGAGGCTATGGACAGCGAGATTTAGTCCATGTACGACAACCAAGTTTGGAATTTGGTTGATAATGTATCGGGTCGTAAGACAGTCGGGTGCAAGTGGATCTTCAAGAAGAAGACAGACATGGATGGGAAAGTGCATACTTATAAGGCGCGATTGGTTGCAAAGGGCTTTACTCAAACTCCCGGCATTGACTATGATGAGACCTTCTCATCAGTTGTGAAGATAAAGTCTATTAGGGTAATGCTTTCCATAGCTGCATTTCATGATTATGAAATATGGCAGATGGACGTGAAAACCGCTTTCCTTAATGGAAAGTTGGCTGAGGATATCTACATGAATCAGCCAGAGGGTTTTGTCGATGCGAAGCATCCAAATAGAGTATGCAATCTTGAGAAATCCATTTATGGATTGAAACAAGCGTCTCGCAGATGAAATCTTTGTTTTGACGAGAAGGTTAAAGAGTTTGGCTTTCTGCGAAGCGAAGATGAATCTTGTGTGTATGTCAAAGCCAGTGGGAGTATAGTAAGCTCCCTCGTATTGTATGTCGACGACATACTACTCATAGGAAACGATGTCCCAACCTTGCAGGAGGTCAAGTCCTGGCTTGGGAAATGTTTCGCTATGAAGGACCTCGGAGAGGCTGCTTATATTCTGGGAATAAGAATAGTAAGAAATAGGGAAAAGAGACTGATAGGACTCAGTCAGGATACATACTTGGAAAAGGTACTAAAGCGTTTTAGTATGGAAAATTCCAAGAAAGGGGAGTTGCCAATCCAAAGCAATACCAAGTTGAGTAAGACTCAGAGCCCGAGTACAAAGACACAGATAGCTGATATTAGCCGAGTACCTTACGCTTCCGCAGTAGGCTCTATCATGTACGCTATGACTTGCACTCACCCTGATGTGGCCTTCGCTTTAAGCATGGTCAGCAGATATCAAGGGAATCCTGGTAGAGCTCATTGGATTGCAGTTAAGAATATTCTTAAGTACCTTCGGACGACCAAGGAATGGTTTCTAGTCCTCGGTGGGAGTGATAACTTAAGGGTACGAGGGTACAGTGACGCTAGTTTTCTGACGGATCGGGATAACTTCCGATCGCAGTCATGTTGGGTCTTTACCCTAAATGGAGGAGCAGTGACTTGGAAAAGTTCCAAGCAAGAGACCGTAGCTGATTCAACGTGCGAATCAGAGTATATTGCGGCGAGTGAAGCGTCAAAGGAGGCTATATGGTTGAAGAACTTCATTGGAGACTTTGGAGTTGTGCCATCCATAAAAGAGCCGATGGAAATTTTCTGTGATAATGAAGGAGCGGTTGCCTTGACCAAGGAACCGAGAAATCATGGCAGATCTCGACATATTGATAGAAAATACCATTTCATCAGACATCGGGTAGAAGAGGGAATCCTCGTTGTGAAGAGGGTATCATCAGAAGAGAACCCAACAGATCCCCTTACGAAGGGACTGAGTAGGGTCAAACACTTGCAACACGCTAGGAGCATTGGGCTGAAGGATGATATAAGTTTGGAGTAGATAGGAAATGTGTAATAGATAGTTTGTCCTTGATAGTCGATGAATAAATAAATTGTGTTATTTATGAGTAAAGCTACTATCTTATGTTGGTTATTTATCTATTGTTTCCATTTTGCATGTTTTGACTTCCTGAATGATATGATTATTCAAAAGGTCCACAGTCGGTCATATTTTGGAAGTAGATATGAACGAAGACTGCCATGAATTGTTTGTAGATTGTCTAAAAGGTTTTAGACATAGCAAAGGTTTGTTGCAAAGTTCATGAGTGCTTATGAATATGAGTTGAGCATTGTATTAAACCCGAGTTTGCTGTATCACTTAGTGGTGTTTTATCTTAAGTGGTTGCAAAGCGATAACATCATATAGTCTTAAAACTTAGAGATATTGTTGTTGTTTGCTGGTTGGTTATACATTGATAATGTGTAAACGCATCAGTAACTTGATGTTATAAAACACATTATTGTGTGTGATCCATTAGTAAATAATAGATGCATATGAGTCGAAGTTGATCTGTTCCTTTTATTCTATGAGAATAAAAGTGATATATTGGCTACTTGATGATTTGGTTTGACTTATGTGTCGGGTCCCGGTCAGAATGAAGTTAATGTGTTCAACTAAATTCTATGTCAAACAAATCGGAAATCAAGGAACTTTTGTTGGACAATAAGCATTGTTAGCATGATATCCAGATCAGAGGATTATACGATCCCTTATCTAAAGGACAAGTTGATCAGAGTTAACAGCGAAGTATAAGAGCGACGATTGTTAATTGGATTCTGAAGTCATATGTGAGATATAGTTACTAGACTTATCCAAGTGGGAGACTGTTGGAATAGTGTCTAAGCCCGTAACTATATTTGGTATGTACTTGACCCGGTTGTGCATGGTCCTTTTGGGTTGCCTTCTCCAAAGCAACTTGACAAGGTAATTTAAGGAGAAAGAGAGAGTATTATGATTTATTAATATATTATAAGAGTAATATATTAAAGGAGAAATCATATTTATTTAATTAGTATTGGTCATAAATTAATTAAGAATTAATTTAGTGGTCAAAAGAGATTAATTGAATAAAGGGGTATAAACTGTCAAATGTATGATAGTTGAGTTTTTGGTTAAGGAAACCTAATGGGCTTAAGGGGGGAATGAAATTATGATGGGTAACTATCATATTTTTGTCCAAGGGCCTTATTCCAGAAGGTTCCATGGGCTGCTTGGTGGCTAAGCTGTCCATTAGGGTTTAGACTGAAACCCTAGTAACCTGTAATTATAAATATGACCCCTAGGGCATTGAATTCGGCTACCACTTGATTCTAAGAGTACCCTAGGCTGATTTCTAGCCTCTTTCTCCCTCTCTTATATTGCCTTCTTGCTTGTGGGGTTTGTGAACCATTAAAGGAGTTGCATTTGTGACTCTAGGCTCAAAAGAAGAAGAAAGAGAAGATCTAAGCCAACTCTTGAAGAGGTAAACATCTAGATCTGATTCTATATGTTAATTTTGTTGTTAATATGCTAGATTAGGGTTTGTAAGTCTTGGAATAAAAGCATGTTTAATAGTGAAACCTAGATCCAAGCATTAGGGTTTGTATGAGCACATAGGAATGTTTCTTATGCATAAAACCCATCAGTATCACACTCCCCTACAAGGGATTTTGGTATATAATATAGGACTTAAAATGCATACTCGAAAGTAAGTGAAATGTCTCACAAAACATAGTATAAAATAGAATTACGTATGAAAATGTCCATTTGTTCCTGTATATGAAAATATCTCTTTGATATAGTGTTTCTAGTATGTAAATGTTCATGATTTTCTCGTAAGCTATACCTATTATAGTTTTTCAAAACGTGTGTTTCGTTCGTATAGTAAACCCTAGTGTAACACTCACTTGTTATGTAAAGTATAATATTTATAGTGACATAAATGATCACATATACTTAAAGTATAAATAAAGTGTTTGATTCGTGTATATATATATATATATATATATATATATATATATATATATATATATAAACATGTTTTATTTCCAAAAGACAAGATGTTATCGAGAATATATATCGCGTATGAAAGTTCCCATGTAGTAGTTATGAATCACATATGATTTACTTGATAAAAAGAGTATATAGTGAAACTTTATGTTACACACGGTAATAACCATGTGTTTACTTGTATTCCCCCCTTAAAAGTGTATAAAAAGCATTGATAAAACATTTGAAAGTGTAGTTTATAGGGGTATGAACTCACTTGATTAAATGGAGAAAGCGAGATGATAATCGAGTAGAACTTCGACTTGGAAGAGTTGATTTTCTCGGGATTATCGGGAATCTCGGGAATCTCGGGAATGTAGAACCTTCCTTCGGAACTTGAGTGTGAAAACCGGGGCTTCGGGGTGGCTTTTCGAGGTAATTACGCAGAGTAACAACACTTAGATGGAAAGAGATGAGCACCAAACCCGACACCCTTAAGCTTCTATTTATAGGGGGAGAATTTGTGTGACACGTCATGGAAAAGGGTTGGCCATGTCGTGGTGGGTTGCCTTATCCTCTTCCATTGATGGGACACCCTCAGTCACTTGCCGGGTCGCGACCAGCTGTGTCGCGTTGTGGCAGACCTAACAACCTCGGATTTTGAGCCTTAAACTTGTAAAATCCGTAACTTTCGCATAGGAGCTCCGTTTTCGACGTTCATTATATGCATGCGTAGGTGAGAATATACTCTACAACTTTTCTATACATGTGAAGACTCACAATGATACTTTGCATAAAGATAGGGCGTTGTACAATAGTAAACACGATGCAAGCCCTAAAATACAAGGGTTAATTGAGTTGACCAGTTTGACTTGTTGACGTTATTTAACTTAGTCTTGACCGAGAATTGACGGTTGTCACACATAACTCAGCACAGATATAGCAACCAGATAATTATCACAAAGACAATCATTTCAACCATAATCACCTACTGGTGGGCCGACATTGGTGCCTTAGACTCACCCCTACTGGAAGGTAACTCACCTTGTAAGGATGACTGCTGAAAAGCTGATCGACAGATGTCTGACTGCTACTCCGGTGATCCTCCGGCTATAATTCCCATAAAACACTTAGTCAGACATTGATAACTACTCTTAGGGTAAAATGACTATTTTACCCCTGACCAAGTCAAAGTCAAAGTCAACTTCTAGTTGACCTGACTCGCCGAGTTGGGCCACCAACTCGTTGAGTCCCTATCCTTTCATCTATCCTTCTTCACGCCTCTACTCGTTGAGTTTAGCAATGTCTCGATGAGTTCTCCTTCTAAAATAACCTCAAATGAATCTTAATCCGACTCTCCGAGTTGTATGAACAACTCGTCGAGTTCATCATCTTCCTTCAAACAAGTCATGTCCTTGACTCGCTAAGTTGTATGAACAACTCGTCGAGTTTATCTTCAAAAGTTAGGAGATTGCCTTGGACTCGCCAAGTCTACTCATGCACTCATCGAGTCCTATGATATTCAGGTCTATGGCTAAGTCCAATGCGTTGGGTCACTCCCCCGAACCCTTTAAGACCATTCTAACACTCACTGGTTTCCTTTGATCTTTAACAGAAAATGGGAGTTAAGCCTAGGACTCGCCGAGTCCCAAGAACAACTCGCTGAGTCGAGGTTGTCCAAGTCTCATTTCTCGATTTCTGATGTACAACATTTGACCAAAAGATAGATCTAGGCTTCTAAAATCTATCTAGCACGTAAAGTTACAAACTTTACATGCATGCTTGGGAGAATAAGCTCAAATGGCCATAAAAGAGGCTCTTAAGATGCATGGGGCTCTCTTTGTCCACAAAGTCGGTCTCTTTCTTCCTTGTAGTCCCTTAAGGACCTTGGATCTGAAGTCTTAACCCCCAACCATGCTTGCATTCATGTTTTCCAACCAAGAATGACTCCTAAAGGCCCTAAATAACCTCAAAAAGGGATCTAAAACATGAATGAGCAAGGTATCAACTTTATACCTCTATAGAACTACAGATGGTGCACAAACTCGAACTCCCCTAGCGTCCTCTCAATTCCTCAAACCTTTCTCTTCCTTCTTATGTTCCAAAATCACCAAAAAAAACCCACCACAAAGGCCTTAGATCTTTGCACAAACGATTAGGGTTTGATATGGAGTGTTCTGAGAGCAATATGGATGAAGGGAGGCTATATTAGATGTTTAGATAGGGTGCAATACCCTTAGATTAGAGTTTGTCCAGACATGGCCTACTTGTCGAGTCCGGCCGCCGACTCGTCGAGTAGGTCACTAAACTCCCGGGTCGAAGTTTCTTCTACTCACCGAGTTGGGCCTTCAACTCGGTGAGTCCATTCCCAAAATGTGAAATGCTTGAATAATAATACATACCAGGAACCGGGTGCTACATAATTAATATGATTTCTCAATTAATATATTATACTTATAATATATTAATAAATTATATCTAACCTCTTTCTCAAATATCCATCCTATCAAATTGTTCCAGAGTGTTACAACCCAAATGGACCATGCTTGTATCGGGTCAAGTATATACCACTTATAGTTATGGGCTTAGAAACATAATCCAATATAACTATCATTGGCTCCAAATCTCCAATTGACGCAATTGATCAATCTTCCTTTACAAATCCTTTTGATGCTCTTAGAGGTTATTCCTTGCTACTAGATATTCCAATAGCATCGAGACACCTTTTTTCCTTCAAAATCTCTCTATCAGAGCTCTAGAACGATCAAGAGTGTTTTTGGTTTGTGAAAGAGGGGTTAAAAGATTAATTATTTGTTCTGGAAATCTATGTAACCATGTCGCAGTAGTTTATGACCGTGATGTGGTGAGTTGGTGTCATATTCTAACCGCTCTACGGTAACCCTCCCGTCGTGCGACGGTGGTGTAATTCCTGGATTTCGTAGATTCCATTCCATCTTTTGCCAATTCTCATTTCAATTTCAAATACTCATAACATCTTTGACTTAAACCCGTTTTCAGTGATATTTATATGCACACAAAGGTATTAACCAACCCTATAATTCCATCAAGTTACTTTTGGCTTAATGTGTGCATAACTTAATCCATTAAGACATGCAAAAAGTCTAAAAATACTAACTTTTCCTATTTTTCCTTTTTTGCTCAAATGCACAATTAAGTGACTTTAATCACTTAACGAACATTATAAATCATCCTAAAATGTTCTCAAACACATTTTTACAAATTTCACATGATTAAATCTTTATCATCTTTTGATTTTCTCAAAAATGACCAAATTACCCTTTTTAGTCAAACTGTTCACATACATCATAATATTCTAAACTTTAGGGTTGTTACAAAATAGAATATAAATGTGTTGTTAGAAATCCTAGTGTCTATTTTGGATAGAAATTTCATATACCTTATGAGAAAAAGACCTTTGTTGCTCAAATTGCAATCTTTCTTGAAAACAATTAAACATTTTGCTTCCATAAACGAACAACATGTTCCTTGAACTTCAAACAATCGATATCAATATTCAGCTCACTAATCAACTGATATTGTGAATCCATCTCAAACACTACAACAATTCAAGAAGCATGTCTAACAAAATAATCATATCTACAATTGATGCATCCCAATCGTTGGTTTATATAGACGAAAAACATCAAAATATTAGCTCTTGAGAAGATGAACTGTAATGACCCATATTTTTCTATACAAATATCCAATGGATTTATCAGAGTTATTTCTAACAAAATTCAAAATTATATTAACTCATAAAAATTCAAACATTTTACATCCCAGGTTAAATCATGGGTTTACACTAAAATCTATTACATAAATACGACAACAAGGAAAGGTATATTAAATGGCAACCTAGTCTAGGTCCTTGTGCTCCCATCTTCTCACGTACCATGGCTGCTACCTGAACCTAAAAAGCATGAAACATCTAGTACATATACCACAAGTATGGTGAGTTATATTCTTGTTTGCTTTGATGTTTCATCTACTATTTCTTTTTTTTCTCCTCCTTCTCTTACTTTGCAATCTAATCTCTTTCTCTAATAACATACACTACTATTTTTTTCTTCTTTCATATATCACTGTTACTCTTCTCTAATATTTACTTTATTCTCATTCTCATCTTATCTATCTCTTTCTCTGTCATATACTCTTTTTCTTATATAATTCTCTTTCATCCCATGCTCTTTCTTAGCCTATTCTCAGGATCTTCTCATGCTCTGCACATACTCTATCTTTGTCTATACCTTTATCTCTTTTCTACCATGTCTCTTCTATAGCCTATCTCTTCTCTATACTTTGGGCATGATCTTCTCTATCTTTTACTCTATTCTTCTCATATCTCTAACTCTTAGCATGTCTGCATCATACTCTGCATGCTCTTCATCTATTCTTCACTCTAACGCCTCAACATTCTATTCTTATCTAGACCTAACGTTCACATCTCATACTCTGATCTCATTCACCTTCTAAGGGAAACAATATCCCACTACACTATCAGGTATGCTCACCCGGTCTTACTCCTCTCTCTTATGATCCCTCATGTATCCTTACTCTTTCTTCTTCACTTGGATCCCTCATGGATTCCTTACTCCTAATCCCTCGTCGATTACATCTACGTTCTCAAATGAACCCTTCTACCTTGTTTCACTCATGGAAACTTTTGTCTATCTTCTTTAACCATACTCAATCTTTATTCCTGTAGGAATCATCTATCCACATCCCCAAAGGGATCGTCATCTCTTTTCCCCGCATGGACGTAATCTTGTTCATAAAGGAACCATATTATCATTCCCAAAGGAATCACACTCTTTGTTCCCGAAGGAACCTCGATCTAATTCCCGAAGGAATCATTCTTCTAAACATATTTATCTCTATTATGTGACTCATCACATGATACTTGTCCCATGTCGTTCTAACTCTTTATTTCATCAAGAGATATTATAATACACATCTAGTACTTAACGCATTAAGTACTTAATATTTATTATGTTTAGGAACATATAGGTATTCTACGCAATACCATTAATATCTAGACATACATACATACTCTTATGATTATACTGCATATAATTATCTTCTGTCACTTTCTACTATCTCTTGGGTATTAACGAATACCCTTCTCATCATCTACTCATACATAGGATTATATTACATATAATACCATTCATTTTTCATCTACTCTTTTAAGTATTACTCATAATACCTTTATTCATTCTTACAAAACTCTACATACTTTGGTCATATATACATGCTCAAATACATGGTCTTACATGTATAACCACAAATACATATTCTTACTTAAGATTATGATCTATATAATCATATTCTTTGCCTCTATGTCATGCTTAGATACATGACTCTTATATACAAACATACATACATGTATATAAATAAATATATAACATATTATATATATATATATATATTGATAGCGAGAGAGAGAGAGAGAGAGAGAGAGAGAAAGAGAAAGAGAGAGAGAAAAATTATAACTCACCTTATTAGTTAGTGAAGACTAACTACCACTTGGCTCCAAATCTTCAATGGATGCATCTTGTCCCATCCTCTTGCTCATGGCCTCAAGACTATCAGTATGTTAATCTTTGTCATGCTCCTTGTCTATCTTGTCCAACCCCTTTCTTAAGCTCAGAATTGCCCCCTTGCAGCTCTCCCCGATTTGGTGTTTTTTGTTTCGAAATGAGGCTCTATCAGGTCTAAAACATGTATTTAATCCTCGACACTACGTTGTGGCCATATGTCCACCATGCCATGGTGTGGGCTCTTTAGCCATGTTCAATCTTTCATTGAGTCATAGTGCCAAGCTCCCATGTGATCCTACTTTGGCAACCGTGTCGTGATACACATATACCACACCATGGGGAAAAGTATGTTGCATTTCTCTTAAGACAAGAAGAACTTCGTCTGAATCCATGTTATGTACCATGCCGTGGTAACTAGAGATCAACAAAGTGCATTGTTGATTCCATTCCAGCTTTAGGGACAACTTTTCCTCCAACTTCTAACATGCATAACTTCTTCGTTTCTAACCCGTTTTCTATGATCTTTATATCCAAGTGAATGTGGGAACATACTTTACGAGTATTTTAATTCCTTTCTCACTGAATTAATACGAGTTTTAATCTATTAAGCCACAAACTTGGCCCAAAAAGCATAAGAATACTCATTTTACCCTTTTGGCCAAAATGCATCTTCTCATGCGTTTCTTCACTTAAACTTACTCATCTAATCTCATCTTAGTGACTTCAAGTTATCTTGGTCATTTTCATGAAGTCACAACCTCATAAACTTATCAAATTCCTCTAAATAACCATTTCCCCTTTCGATCAATATTTGACTAAAAGTCAAATATTTCTAGATTTTGGGTTCTTACATGAACAAACTAACCAGTTACAATACAATTTGAAGGCACAATAAATTGAAGGACGTATGAACAACCCAAAATAGAACCCATAAGACCTGTAACTGCATCCTAGCGAAGAATCTCGTTGAATCGATTGACACGTCAGAAAAGGACCTCTTCCCAGAAGTTGTTTTTTGCAAGTAGTACCACATTAGACATGCCACATGACATTAAAACACAAACTTTCAACAATTCAGCAAAATTTTGCTCAAGTTATATACGATATAAAATTTTTTAAAATGCCAAAGATATTATAAAAAAATCTAACAAGGTGCAAGGTGAATGAGCAACTACAAGGAGTTTATAGTAAAAATAATAATAATAATTGAATCACTATAAAATAAAAATAATGGTTTTTATATCGTTCCAAAAAATAATGATTTAGCGAAACTTTCAAAATGTCAAAGACAATGCAAAAATGATTGCCTAAAGACACTTCTTTTGCATTATGGTAGCCTTGTTTTTATTCTCCCACTCCATAGACTTCGAGTAGTTAGGATGAGAGGAGTCGATGACATGTATGCTCGACAATGGCTCGGCAAGGGTGGCATACACCGCCCCCTAATGGTGGCATGCCGAGATGGCCATGGATAAATGGCATTCTTGTGTCGAGGGAAGAAGAAAGGGTTTACCCTCCAACGACTAGTTTTAACGGCTACTTTTTTTTTTTTTTTTTTTACATTTTATTCCACTATAACACCATAACAATTCATTCATTTCTCAAAAAAAAATGTCTTCATCATCCTCATCCTCTTCCTCTTCTTGTGAATTAGACTTTTTTTGCTTTAAACCTCAATAACCGTTGCTAAGTCGGTACAACAAGAGTTAGAGGAGGAAACGAGTCGGGCGCAACGGAAACGAAGAAGATATGTACAAAGAGATCGTCAAGCGGCCCACCGACGTTTGATGCGTGATTATTTCGATGAGAATGCCATTTTCCAATGTTACTTTTTTCAACGCCGGTTTTGAATGCACAAACATTTGTTTCAGCGTATATTACATGACGTGACAGAAGCGTGCATATTTTTTCAACAACGTTTAGATGGACGAGGTACGTTCGGATTTCATCCTTTACAAAAATGCACCGTTGTAATTCGTATGTTAGCATATGGTACCCCACTTGAACTACTAGATGAGAGTTTTAGGATGTCCACACGCACCGCACGTGAAAGTCTTCACGAATTTTGCAAGTGTGTTATCAGGTTGTACGGTCTACGTATTTGCGATACCTTGCTGTCAATGACATAAAACGGTTGTATTAGCATCATGCAAACGTGCATGGTTTCCATGGGATGTTAGGAAGTTTGGACTGCATGCACTGGAAATAGGCAAAATTTTCCAGTAGCATATCATGGACAATATATACGGGTGATCATTGCTATCCTTCAGTTATAATTGAAGTTGTAGCATCACAGGATTTGTGGATTTGTTATGCTTTCTTTGGTAGTCCCGGGTCTCTTAATGACATTACCAGTTTGAATAATTCACCAATATTCAACAAACAGTATGACGGTACCGCACCAGATTCCTCTTTTGATTTACAAGGAAGGCATTATAGATTCAGTTACTACCTTGTCGATGAGACATATCTTGAGCATTCGGTGTTTATGAAAACTTTGTCCTGTCCCGATGATAATAGAAGGATTAGATTCAAGAGAGCGCAGGAAAAAAAAAGCGAGGAAAGATATTGAACGAGCATTTGGAGCACTGAAAATGTGTTGGCATATAATTAGAAACCCATCAATTTTTAAAGATAAGGTTACGATGATGGAAGTGATGTACACTTGTATCATATTACACAATATTATAATAGAAGATGAATTCACCACAATATGTGATTACGATGAGCATTAAGTCATTCCGGCAACACAACAACTAGAAATTGAAGGTCATAATTACATGTACAGACGCGCAGTAGTACACAATTCGGAAATCCATCATGATCTGCGCCGCGATTTGAACGATCATCTTTGGACGCTCGATAATATTGATCTTAGTATGTCACCGCTAGATGAATTGGACGGCTAATACTCGGAAAACGATTTTATGTATGATTTAAGTTTATGCGGGAATCTTTGTGATTTTAACTTTCTATTGTGGTGTTATGAATTTCTTTTGATTATTGTAACTTTTTTATTTTATTTTATTGAAATGTTTGTTTTTTAGTTTAAATTTAAAATAAATAAATAAATAAAAACAAATATGCCATCTTGAACCGCCCCTATAAATTATATGGTATGCATGTTAGTATGAGAGTTTGTGGATTGATAGATGATGTGGTGATGTTCCACTCCCTCCAGACTTAGTGAGATTGTGAATCCTTATAGGTCACCCAACTGTTTCCAAATGTCAGTAGCAAACGGATTTATAGAAACGTATGATCAACTGTTTCTATATTCGCATCACAAAAAATTGCATAAAAAATCCATATCAAGTATCAACACCTCTAGTATTAAGGTTAGACTTTGACTCATCTGATTTAACTAAATTGTCCAACCCAAAACATTAACCTTAATTTTCCAACCCAAAACGTTAACCTTCATATACAAAATATTAACCTTTATACGAACAGATGCATCCAATACAATCTCATACTCCTATTAGTGTCAACCCTCAAATAGTTACACAATATGAATATTTATAATAACTATATTTAGCTCAATTCTTTTAGTAGTTTAAGCATTATTCAAATTTTATAAATCAAGATGGAGTTTCGATACAATATTACCGATCATTAACAATTTAAATTTTAAATAAACGATCGAATTAAAAAATAAATATCTTTGATTATTGGAGGGCCAATCGAGGAATTTCACAAACCGACCATCGGGTGATTGGATTGTGGGTATGGGTATGGGCCTACACCGGCATACCACATGTATAAAGTTGTTGTTGCTTTAAATTTCATTTTATAATAATGTAATTTTCAATATTATACGTTCAAAGTTCAAACATTTCTGCAAAAATAATTCTTATTTTTCTATAGGAAATTAACAATTGTTATGCATTTATATTTATAATACTATTAATTTTTTGTTTCCTAAAAAACAGTATTTTAATCCTATTGGTGGGTCCTTTTTTTTGTTTTTTTTCAATCCACCGTCTTTGACTTTTGGTCTATGCTTCTCGGTTCTTCTTCACCGTCTTATCTCCCTTATCTCTTTCTTTCTGGATGGTTCCCACCGCTACAACTTCTGTCTCTGATCGGGTTCTTAACTCCACGAGGGTCACCTACACTTAACCCAATATCGATTCCTTCCTTTCTTCACTGATGCTCCTTCCAGGTATCTCCCACCGTCATCGATCATTTGACATAAACCCTACCTTTCACTCTTTTGCTTGTGTCTGACATCTCTTCAATCACTTTTTTTGTGGATGCTTCGATTCTCCTCCCTTTTTCTACCCTCTGCTACCTCCACCGCTTTTATCTTGCCTTCTCCATCCACAGTCTTCCTTTTATATCCGCCACTCCAACTTCCATCCAAACATAACAACTTCCATCCAAACACAGTTTCCTTCATATCCTTCAAGCCGAGATTTCTTATACGCTTCCAGTTAGATATAGAGGGAAACGACGGATGCTCCTCATCGCCCGTTGGGTTTTTGTACCACCACCGGCGCACCATCGAAGCAACTCACCACCATCACAACAATCATCGCATGTCTTCATTCCATGTCCGGACCGACAACGAGACAACAAAATTTCTCAACAACTAAACCTTACCTCACAAAAGAAATTGACTAGGTTTGTTTCTTATTTTTTTGGTTTTATTTCTTTTCATCTCTCACCACGTTCCAAATTGACCACCGAACAATCACCTTATTCGTTGGTGATGGAAGAGAAACAACACCTACACCCCTGTGTGGGTTGCCGTTTGATTAAGAAAACCTAGATAGGGGAAGAGACTGTTGGAAGAGATGCTTACAGTTGGGGATAAAGTTGTGGCCACCAGGTATTCGATGAAATGTCTCACTTATTTTTCCTGTTTTTCTTCTCTTTCTTTTACATGTAGTTTATCATTTCACAACCGGATTTCATATCAGTTTATTGGATTCGATGGCATTTTGTTAGTATATAATTGATTGGAAACATGGTAATCAAATGCTAAATATGTTGCAGTACAAAATTTGGAATAGAGATATGGCTTGCAACTGAATATGGAAGAACCATGTACAATATTCACCAAAAGGGTCAGTCCTCTTCCCATGAAAATGAAAAAGAGATATGGTTAGTTTACATTCTTTCCTTTATCTATAATCAAACGGCTAAAATTGTGTAACTAGCAGCAGTCGATGAATGTGGTTTACTTTGAAGTCACATTGAGGGTCTTTCAAAGGAGTCAAAGTTAACTTTGCGGAAAGTAGTCAAAATACAGTTGTTGCTTCTCTTTATTAATATGATGGAATTCAAAGAACGATGGAATGGAATGAACCGTTCCATTTCATTGTGATGTTCTGTAACAACGTGAATTTTCAAAACAATTTTTCATTTTTCAAACAATATAAACCATCATATAATATTCTCAAATCTCATGTTTAGCAAATGTCATCATAATAAATATACATCCCAAGATCATAAAATAAATCTTCCGTCAGTGTGTACAGATCATGCCAGCGCCTTCCCACGGTCCTCGCTAGTATCTGAAACACATAACACAACAATTGTAAGCATAAATGCTTAGTGAGTTCCCCAAAATACCACTTACAAACATAAGACCTTCTAGGCCATGACCTTCCGGTCCATGTGTCTCAGGGTACTTCTGTCCCAACCCGGTAAACCTTCTGGTCCTACCCGTGTCGACCTTCCGGTCCATGACTCCCTGACCTTCCGGTCCACATCATAATGCCTTCCGGCCCATAACAAGCATATCATACATAGCACATACAAAACAGTCAACAATCACATACAATGCATACATCTTATAGCATATCCGACCTTCCGATCACACACAGGTACCCTTCAAGGTACAGTATAGTGAGAAGACTCACCTCTGATATCTCGGTAAATCACTAACTCGGTAGAAATACGATCTAGCCTCTGTCTAAACACATAAAACAAATACTCCCATAAATATAACTATGCTCCAAACTTTCTTAACATCCTCAGAAGAGTAAAAGACCATTTTACCCCTCTTCTGGCTCAAAAGGCCTCACTGCTAACCAAACCCTAAAAGTCAACGGTCAAACTTTGACACGACTCGGCGAGTGCACTTGGGCAACTCGGCAAGTCCACCTCTGTCCACTTAACTCCTTAGTCCCATTTAACACGTCGAGTCCCTCCTTTTACTCGACAAGTCCCCAGGAAAGAATCACGGGGCTACCCTGACTCAACTCGCCGAGTACATGCCATGCATAAGTTCTATTGACCTCCTGAGGTCAGATTCTGTAACGACGTAAATTTTAAAATCAATTTTTTTCATTTTTACAAACATCGAAACATTGAGTAATAATTTAGATTCCAATGTAAACAATATTGTCACGACCGATTACATAACAAAGATCACAAAAATAGTTTTCCCCGAGTGTGTGGACGATCACACCGGTGCCTTCCCATGGTCCTCGCTATTACCTGAAACACATAACACAACAACTGTAAGCATAAATGCTTAGTGAGTTCCCCAAAATACAACCTACGCACATACGCCTTTCCAGGCCCTGACCTTCCGGTCCATGTGTCTCAGGGGACTTCCGTCCCAACTGGGTAAACCTTCCGCTCCTACCCACGTCAACCTTACGGTCCATATTACAACGCATTCCGGCCAATAACATATTCGCCTTCCGGCCCATATCAAGCATATCATACATGGCACATATAACGATTAACTTATCACACATAATGCATATATCTCATATCATATCCGAACTTCCGGTCACACAGTCAAAGCCTTCAGGGTACAGTACAGTGAGAAGACTCACCTCGTATATCTCGATAACTCGCGAACCCCGGAAATCACTCGTGCTCGGACCCCCGAGCTATAATCGTCCTATAACATCATATATCTCTAATTAATACTTTTACCACTAAGGTTGACTATCCCTATCAAGTCAACTCTGGTCAACAGTCAATGGTCAATTTGACCGGACTCGGCGAGTGCACTAGAGCGACTCGGTGAGTCTAAGCGTTTTCACCAACTCTCAAGGATTTCCCTTTGACACGTCGAGTACTCCCTTGACTCGACGAGTTCCACCTGGTCATGAATTGCACGGCCACCGCGACTCAACTCGCCGAGTCGCAAGGACAACTCGGCGAGTTCCAGCTCGACTCAGTCCACCTATCAATCCCTCTCTAACTCCCCGTGACTCACTGAGTCAACCATAACTCGGAAGGACCACTCACTAAGTGGTTAAGGACAATCTTCATGCTACTCGCCGAGTCTGTTCTTCAGACTCGGCAAGTCCATGCCATGCATCGACTCAAACTTGCTTCTGAGGTCAGATCTGCTCCATAAACTCATAGATCTGGCCCTCCTAAGCTCATTTATCACGTAAAGTCACAGTCTTGGCCACCATGCAACACTTACAAGGTTCTTTTTGGAGGAATGACCACTAAAATGGCAACCCTAGCCTCCAACCCAAAAGGAAGGACATAAAGCATAGCATTTGGGACTTTCTGTACCTTAGTAGGTCCAGATATAGGTACCATATCTCCATGGGACCTCTCACACTTCAATTACAAAGAAAATAAGGCAAGAAGAAACTCTAGATTTGACCATATCAACATAAACACGGAAATAAGCTCTGAAAGATACCTCAAGAAGCTTCCCTTGGCGAAATGGAAGTAGATCCAAGCTCCCAACTCTTCTAGCTTGACTTTCCCCCTTCCTTTCTTGCAAAAACACACAAATTTGGTGAACAATAGCCTCTTATCTCACTCACAGGAACCCTTAGCTACTTTGGTGCTCTCAAGGATCAAGGTGGCCGCAATGAAGGGCCATAAGGTCCTTTAAATAGAGCTTTGGACCGGAAAATTAGGGTTTCATCAAACAACACGGACTCGCCGAGTCCATCCCTTGGACTCGCCGAGTCCAGGCGCGAACCCGCGTCCAGAACCGCGGCCCTACTCGGCGAGTTCGAGCTCCAACTCGCCGAGTCCCCTCACAAAACACCAAAAATATGCGAATAAAAGATACCTGGAAATCCAGGATGTTACAATTCTCCCCCACTAGAACTAGACTTCGCCCTCGAAGTCTCGCTCTGCAAATAGCTCTGGATGCTGCTCACGCATCTCACGCTCCGGCTCCCAGGTCATCTCTGAACCCTTCCGATGCTGCCACTGAACCAACACCAGGGGTACCTCCTTGTTCCTCAAAACCTTGATCTTCCGATCTCTGATGGTCACTGGTCTCTCGGCATAATTCAGGCTCGCATCTACCTGAATATCCTCTAACGGAACCACTGCCGATTCGTCGGCTATACACTTCCTCAGCTGCGATACATGAAAAGTGTCGTGAATCTGCCCCAACTCTGCTGGCAAATCTAAACGGTAGGCTACCCGGCCTACCCTCGCGATCACACGGAAAGGACCAATGTATCGGGGCCCCAACTTGCCCCTCTTCCTGAATCGAATCACTCCTTTCCAAGGAGAGACCTTCAGGAGTACAACATCGCCGACCTGAAACTCAAGCTCGGACCGGCGTCTGTCTGCATAACTCTTCTGTCGGCTCTGAGCGGCCAACAACCTCTGCCTGACCTGTTGAATCTGCTCGATCGTCTGGAGTACGATCTCCGTGCTACCCATCACCCGCTGCCCCACCTCACCCCAGCAGATGGGGGTGCGACACCTCCGCCCATACAACAACTTAAAGGGTGGCATACCAATGCTCGAATGATGGCTGTTGTTATACGAAAACTATGCTAAAGGTAGATAGGTGTCCCAGCTCCCTCCGAAATCCAAAACACATGCTCGGAGCATATCCTCAAGCGTCTGAATCGTCCACTCACTCTGACCGTCTGTCTGGGGATGATATGCGGTACTAAAATGCAGTCTAGTACCCAATTCCTCATGGAACTTCTTCCAGAACCTGGAAGTGAAACGCACATCACGATCAGAAACAATCGAGATCGGCACCCCATGCCGCGATACCACCTCCCTCACGTATAATTCCGCCAACTTCTCCGCAGAAGAGCTCTTGCTGATGGCCAGAAAATGAGCGCTCTTCGTCAGTCTATCTATGATCACCCACATCGCATCGACTCCCCTTGCAGTCCGCGGAAATTTGATGATAAAATCCATGGCAATCTGTTCCCACTTCCATTCGGGAATATCTAGCGGCTGCAATTTACCGTGTGGTCGCTGGTGCTTGACCTTGACCTGCCGACAAGTCAAGCATCTCTCAACAAACCATGCAACATCCCTTTTCATACAGGGCCACCAATACTCCTTCCTTAGGTCCAAATACATTTTCGTAGCCCCGGGATGAATCGAGAATTTCGATCGATGCGCTTCCTCCATCAAAATAGCACGCGCACCACCCACAAACGGTACCCAAATCCGACCCTGAAAAGTCATAAGCCCTTGGCCATCCGTGACGAATCCTGATACCTGACCTACAACCCACTCCATCTTCTGGTTTTCTGGTTTCACAGCCTCATCCTGCGCTCCTCGAATAGTATCCAAAATCGGTGTCATTACCGTCAACCTCAAACAAATATCTCAGATCGGGGTGCTTTCTGTCCTACGGCTCAACGCGTCGGCTACCACATTAGCCTTGCCTGGGTGGTACAGGATCTCACAATCGTAATCCTTCACCACATCCAACCACCTCCTCTGTCCCATATTCAGATTTGGCTGATCCATCAAGTACTTCAGGCTCTTGTGGTCCGTGTAGATGGTACACCGAACCCCATAAAGATAATGCCGCCAAATCTTGAGGGCAAACACCACAGCCCCCAATTCCAGGTCGTGGGTGGAATATATCGACTCATGAGGCTTCAAATGCCTCGAAGCATACGCTATCACATGATCCCTCTGCATAAGCACTGCCCCCAAACCCGATATAGATGCATCACAGTATACCACGAAGTCCTCCATCCCTTCCGGGAGTGCGAGCACCGGAGCCTCGCACAATTTCTGACGAAGCATCTCGAATGATGACTGCTGCTCCGGTCCCCATGAAAACACAGCACCCTTCCGGGTCATCCTAGTAAGTGGCACAACAATCTTGGAGAAATCCTTGATAAACCTGCGATAATATCCAGCTAAACCCAGAAAACTCCTGATCTCAGTGGGCGACCTCGGCACCTCCCACCTCAATACCGCCTCAATCTTGACCGGGTCAACCAATATCCCTTTCTGGTTAACAAGATGCCCGAGGAACTGGACCTCTCATAACCAGAAATCACACTTGGAGAATTTGGCATACAACCTCTCCGATCTCAATACCCCAAGAATCTCCCTCAAATGTTCCTCATGCTGATCCTTAGACCTCGAATACACCAAAATATCATCGATGAATACGATCACCGACCGATCCAGCATCGGCCGGCACACCCGGTTCATAAGATCCATGAACGCAGCCAGGGCATTGGTGAGCCCAAAAGGCATCACCACAAACTCATAATGTCCATAACGAGTTCTGAAAGCATTCTTCTGGATATCTTCCTCTCGAACCCTCATCTGATGATACCCCGACCTCAAGTCTATCTTGGAGAACTAAGAGCCCCCTGCAACTGATCGAACAGATCGTCGATCCTAGGTAACAGATACCGGTTCTTAACCGTCAACTTGTTCAACTCCCGGTAATCGATACACATCCGGTGTGAACCATCCTTTTTCTTGACGAACAAAATCGGTGCTCCCCAAGGTGAGCTACTCGGTCGAATGAACCCCTTTCCCAACAGCTCCTGAAGCTGCGAGGATAACTCCTGCATTTCCGGTGGAGCGAGACGATAAGGTGCCTTGGCGATGGGCGCCGCTCCCGGAACCAAATCGATACGAAACACCACTTGCCTCTCCGGAGGCACACCCGATAACTCTTCAGGGAACACATCCGAAAACTCGCATACAACAAGAACGTCATCAATCGAATTGGGCCTCCCCGCGGCCACTCGAGTATCCATCACGTAGGCTATGAATCCATTGCAGCCCTGCTGCAAACTGTGCCTTGCCCTGGCAGCCGAACAAAACGCCGACCCACACCGGGTCCCTTCACCATAAACCGTAAGCACTCCCCCACTAGGGTCTCGAATCGTCACCAGCTGTCTCTCGCAATCAATGACTGCCCCAAACTTACTCAACCAGTCCATGCCCATGATAACGCAGACATCCCCCATAGCTATAGGAACCAAGTCTATAGGGAACTCGACCCCAAAAATCTCGAGCATGCATCCTCGAATCACCTCAGTAGCGTATACCGCTTTCTCATTTGCTATAGAAACTCCCAGGGGTCGACTCATCACCTCCCGATCAATACCAATGTACTGGATATAAGCCAACGATACAAAAGACCGACTCGCACCCGAGTCAAATAATACCAAAGCAGGCACAGTATTCACAAGAAAAGTACATACGCATATCATAATATAAGCACAATATCTCAGCATAAAGGTAAATACATGAAAGAATACATACCGGCTACAACATCAGGCGCTGCACGGACCTCCTCCGCAGTCAACTGGAAAGCTCTCCCACAAGCCTTCGGAGCCTCGGCCTTCACTGGCCGAGTCTCGGTAACCCTGGCAGTAGGCGTAGATCCCTAGCGAAGCTGGGGGAACTCGGCCTTCCAATGGCCGGTCTGGTAGCAATGAAAGCAAACCATGAATCCCTTGGGGCAATCCCTAGCAATGTGCCCCTCCTTGCCACACTTATAGCAAGCACCCGATCGACATTCCCCCTCGTGACCCTTTCCGCAAGTGCGGCCCTTCTGACCTCCGGATCTCGAATCGGTGGACTTGGTCCGCTTGGCTGCCGGCTGAGACTGAGCCGGCCGCCGATCCACCTGTTGAGACTCAACCTTCTCCCTGGCCTGGGTCTCCAACTCGATCTCACACTTCCTGGCATTCGCCTGAAGCTCAGCAAAAGTATGATATGATGAGTTCGATACGAACTCCCGGATATCCCTCCTCAACACTCCCAAATACCGACTCATCCGAGCCTGCTCTGTGGACACCTGCTCGGGGCAGAACATCGCCCTCTCATGAAACTTCCGCGTGATCACCGTGACAGAATCATTACCCTTCTTGAGGGTCAAGAACTCCTGAACCAACCGTTCCCTCTCCACCTGGGGAACGTACTCGTCTCTGAACATAGCAGTAAACCTCTCCCAAGTCACAGCTGAAACCTCTTCCAGAGTGAAGTTCGTCGTCACGAACTTCCACCAATCCTTTGCTCCCAGGCGGAGCTGGTTCAAGGCGAACCATACCCTCAGATGCTCCGGACATGAACAAGTGTAGAAGCATCCCTCGATATCAGCAATCCATCTCATCGCAGCAATCGGATCTTGCGTCCCATCAAACTCAGGTGGCTTCATGTTGCTAAACTCCCGGAACAGCAACGAGTCACCTCCCTGTGGTCTGGCAGCAGCCACAGCTGCGGTAGCTGCAGCGGTTGCGGCTTCAGTCAACACGGCGTACCGCTCATCAAATGTCTCCATCAGCGTGGTCTTAATAGACCCAAACATCTCCGGAATCTCAGCCTGGATCACTACAGCTACCTCCTCATGAATCATCTGACGAAGCTCCTCGTCAGTCACACTACTCGTACCAGGTCTGTGGCGTGGTCCAACCATGATGTCTCTGAAATACAACATAAAAATATTAGAGACTCTATCGAGCATAATCGCACTCGATAACCCAGTCCTACTCAATCTCTGATACCCAGGGATTCTTACTTGGGTTGCCACTGACCCGGTGTCTTCAGTAGTATGGGCCCAATACTACCAACTACACCGCGTCAGCATTCACCCCAAGTCCTCCTCCCCAAACCCCGAATCCTGAGTACTCTATTCTTGTCATGCACTAGCTACCCACTCGCTCTCAAAGCACCTCATAGAAGCAGGTTTCCCTAGACTAAGGCATCACAAATCAGGCCACTCTAGTCCTAATATGAATACCTAGTCTACTAGCATGCGTATCATATCATATCATATCTCATAACACATATTGTAAGAGTATTTTGGGGATTTTACCGTTCGGGCGCTGGCTGACCGTACACACTCCTTCTTCTTTAGTTGTTTCAAAAATCACTTATCAAGTTTTATTGATTTATTAATTAAAATTTTCTCAAATCCCCGGTTTGAGTTCAGTTACGCCCGAAGGTGTACCCGAATCCCTCAAACCTAGGCTCTGATACCAACTTGTGACGATGTAAATTTTAAAACCAATTTTTTTCATTTTTACAAACATCAAAACATCGAGTAATAATTTAGATTCCAATGTAAACAATATTGTCACGAACGATTACATAACAAAGATCACAAAAATAGTTTTCCCCGAGTGTGTGTACGATCACGCCGGCGCCTTCCCACGGCCCTCGCTAGTACCTGAAACACATAACACAACAACTGTAAGCATAAATGCTTAGTAAGTTCCCCAAAATACAACCTACGCACATACGCCTTTCCAGACCCTGACCTTCTGGTGCATGTTTCTCAGGGGACTTCCGTCCCGAGTGGGTAAACCTTCCGGTCCTACCCACATCAACCTTACGGTCCATATTACAACGCCTTCCGGCCCATAACATATTCTCCTTCCGGCCCATATCAAGCATATCATACATGGCACATATAACGATTAACTTATCACACATAATGCATATATCTCATATCATATCCGACCTTCCGGTCACACAGTCAAACCCTTCAGGGTACAGTATAGTGAGAAGACTCACCTCGTATATCTCGATAACTCGCGAACCCTGGAAATCACTCGTGCTCGGACCCCCGAGCTATAATCCTCCTATAACATCATATATCTCTAATTAATACTTTTACCACTAAGGTTGACTATCCCTATCAAGTCAACACTGGTCAACTCAGGTCAACAGTCAATGGTCAATTTGATCGGACTCGGCGAGTGCACTAGAGCGACACGGTGAGTCTAAGCGTTTTCACCAACTCGCAAGAATTTCCCTTTGACACGTCGAGTACTCCCTTGACTCGACGAGTTCCACCTGGTCATGAATTGCAGGGCCACCGCGACTCAAGTCGCCGAGTCGCAAGGACAACTCGGCGAGTTCCAGCTCGACTCAGTCCACCTATCAATCCCTCTCTAACTCCCCGTGACTCACTAAGTCAACCATAACTCGGCAGGACCACTCACTAAGTGGTTAAGGACAATCTTCATGCTACTCGCCGAGTCTGTTCTTCAGACTCGGCGAGTCCATGCCATGCATCGACTCAAACTTGCTTCTGAGGTCAGATCCGCTCCATAAACTCATAGATCTGGCCCTCCTAAGCTCATTTATCACGTAAAGTCACAGTCTTGGCCACCATGCAACACTTACAAGGTTCTTTTTGGAGAAATGACCACTAATATGGCAACCCTAGCCTCCAACCCAAAAGGAAGGACATAAAGCATAGCATTTGGGACTTTCTGGACCTTAGTAGGTCTAGATCTAGGTACCATATCTCCATGCGACCTCTCACACTTCAATTACAAAGCAAATAAGGCAAGAAGAAACCCTAGATTTGACCATATCAACATAAACACGGAAATAAGCTCTGAGAGATACCTCAAGAAGCTTCCCTTGGCGAAATGGAAGTAGATCCAAGCTCCCAACTCTTCTAGCTTGACTTTCCCCCTTCCTTTCTTGAAAAAACACACAAATTTGGTGAACAATAGCCTCTTATCTCACTCACAGGAACCCTTAGCTGCTTTGGTGCTCTCAAGGATCAAGGTGGCCGCAATGAAGGGCCATAAGGTCCTTTAAATAGAGCTTAGGACCGGAAAATTAGGGTTTCATCAAACAGCGCGGACTCGCCGAGTCCATCCCTTGGACTCGCCGAGTCCAGAACCGCGACCCTACTCGGCGAGTTCGAGCTCCAACTCGCCGAGTCCCCTCACAAAACACCAAAAATATGCGAATAAAAGATGCCTGGAAATCCAGGTTGTTACAGATCCGTTCCTCAAATCCATAGATTTGACCTTCCCAAGCAATATAATCACGTAAAGCTCGAAACTTGATGTGTGTGTGTGTGTGTGTATATATATATATATATATATATATATATATATATATATATATATATACATAATGGCATCATATGGTGATTTAGTCCCAAAAATGGCAACCTAAGTCCAATCACCCCACAAGGACTCATAAAGCTTAATGGATTAAAGTCTCTGGACCTCTTTAAGTTTGGATCCAAAGCATAGACTCGATAAGGGACCAATTGCTCCACATAAACATCCTCCAAGGAGGTTAGAAAACCCTAATCTCTAAGTTCAATACCAAAACTGAAGAAGGTCCGAATGAATACCTCAAGTTGAAGTCTCTGGAATCTGAAACCACTTGAATCACACCTCCTTCAATCTCCTCTTGCTCTTGATCACCTTCTTTTTGCCAAACCAAGGATAGAAAGATCAATTATGGCTTCTCCTTCCTCCTAAATGATATAGCTCACTAAGGGTGCTCTCAAGGGACTAGTAGCCGCAATGGAAGGCTAAGAGTGCCCTTAAATAGGCTCCAACCCCAGAGGATTAGGGTTACATTAAATAGCGTAGATTTGCCGAGTCCACTCATGGACTCGCCGAGTCCAACGCGAACCCGGATGATCAACCACGACCATACTCGGCGATTCTACGCATCAAATCACCAAGTTCCTTCACATAATCCAAAAACAAATATTAAAATAATATACCTGGGATTCTGGATGTTACAATTCTACCCCACTAGAATCAGACTTCACCCTCGAAGTCTCATTGTGCAAACAACTCAGGATGCTGCTCACGCATCTCGCACTCCGGCTCCCAAGTCAGCTCTGACCGCTTCCTATGCTGCCACTGCACTTGCACCAAAGGCACTTCCTTGTTCCTCAGAACCTTGACCTTCCGATCCCTAATTGCCACCGGTATCTTAACATAGTTCAGGCCTGCATCCACCTGAATATCCTCTAATGTTACCACTGCCGACTTGTCGGCTATACAGTTCCTCAACTGCGACACATGAACAGTGTCGTGAATTTGACCCAACTCCGTAGGTAGATCCAAACGGTAGGCTACCCTTCCTACCCTCGCGATTACTCTGAAAGGACCAATATATCAAGGCCCCAACTTGCCCCTCTTCCTGAATCGGATCACTCCTTTCCAAGTAGAGACTTTTAAGAGTACGAAGTCACCAACCTGAAATTCGAGTTCGGACCGACGCTTGTCCGCATAACTCTTCTGGCCACTCTGAGCGGTCAACAACCTCTGCCTGACCTGCTGTATCTACTCAGTCGTCTGAAGCACGATTTCCGTACTACCCATTACACGTTGCCCCACTTCTCCCCAACAAATGTGGGTCCGACACCTCCTCCCATACAACAGCTCAAAGGGTGGCATACCTATGCTCGAATGATGGTTGTTGTACGAAAACTCTGCAAAGGGTAAATATGTGTCCCAACTTCCGCCAAAATCCAAAACACATGCTCAGAGCATATCCTCGAGTGTCTGAATCGTCTGCTCACTCTGCCCGTCCGTCTGTGGGTGGTTTGCGATACTGAAATGCAGCCTCGTACCCAACTCTTAGTGAAACTTCTTCCAAAATCTGGAAGTAAATTGTACGTCTCGATGTGAAACAATCGACATCAGAACCACATGCCGCGATACCACCTCCCTCACATACAACTCTACCAACCTCTCAGAAGAAGAGCTCTCACTGATAGCAAGAAAATGAGCGCTCTTTGTCAACCTATCCACAATCACCCAAATTGCATCGACTCCTGATGTGCGTAAACTCACTTAGTTTTAATCCTAGTTTTAGTTGTAAAATAAACACACAAAGGCAGTGTACCTATAAATTGTGGAATAGTTCAAGCAAGTAGGGTATCAAACACAGGGAACGGTAAATTAAAAATAAAAACTAATTCTATCTAAATTAATTAATAAGTAGAGGGTTTTCTCTAGTTTTACAAGACTAGAAACTTACTAACTATTACTCAATCTAAAAACTAGAAAAACAAAGAATTAACTAGATTCAATAATACGAAGGAACTTCTGTTTAGTTCAACTCAATTGATCCTATGGTTGATTTCAAGGTAATAGTGCAACGGATTAATTCTTTTGTTGGTTACCGATTCAAGTGACTAGGTTCGCGTTCACTACACTAATCCTTAGTAAATAAACTAACTTAAACAGTGATCAGTTGTCTAATTCAATTTAGTTCACTAGATTAATTATTCGGATTACTTTAGACTCACAATAGTTAATCAATTTGGTTTTTAATTAACTTCTTGTTGATGGTCATCACACAAGCTTGCCCATGGATTTACTTAATTTTCTTATTAATTATAGTTTCATGTTCATTAGTCCTAGACATATAACAAAGTAGTCACATGGTATATGAGGTTGATAATCAAACGATGTTCATGCTATTTAATTACCTTCCTATTAACAGAAAATTAATTATCATTCACACACAAGGTTCTTTAGCAAGTTAAAATAACAAATAAATTACCAACATTGAATTAATCCTACCAATAATCAAACCATACTCTCAATTTTGTATCCCCAAACAGAAGTTAAGAGTTTTAGCTCATGATTGAAGTAAATAACAGCATAAAAACGAATTCTAATTGTCTAACCATAGTGGAAAACAAAAGATTAAGTATAATGATGAAATTTGCCTCAAATCTCCTTCAGGATTGAATTGTAGCTTCTATCTTCGTCTTCTAGGGTTTCTCTGGCCTCTGAATCACAGCTAATTACTCCAGAATTGTCCCAAAAGTTTTTTTCCTCGATCTGAGAAGTCATCTATATATTTGCGTATCGACTCGTCGAGTCAGGTGGCGACTCGTCGAGTCCGTCTCACAATCTCCGTATGCGATAAGCATCTGGGTTCCCGAGTTGTTATCTTCACTTGAACTCGCCCAGTAGTCGACCCTACTCGCCGAGTAGGTGCTATTTTTGGTGTTTTTCTTCTTTATTCAATTCCTGAGCTCCTAACCGCTTCTCCTGCTTCCTTTTGCTTCCGAGCTTCATTTTTGGACTGAAAATACAATTCAAACACTTTTAAGTACCTTTTGTCCATGAAATGCAATAATTTAGCTAATAAATGAATATAAAAATCTATACTTAATACAAACTAAATATGCACATATCAAAATACCCCACACTTGACTTTTGCTTGCCCCCAAGCAAAACTGAATTGTTTAATCGCTTTATTTAGAATTGTTAGATACTTAATACAAACTAAATATGCACATATCAAAACTGAATTGTTTAAACTGAACAAGGTCAAAATCACCCCTACCGAGGGGACCGAAGCTTCTACAATCTAGAAGCTAGAGGGACAGCAGATAGGTTACTTCCCGTGCTGGTTCGTCGTATTGCTCGTAATACTTAACAAGGAAGAGCTACCATTGATCGCACGATGCAAAATGAAGCTATCGCTGGAGTCGACGTTGTTCGTTTTCGTAATATGGAAGACCAACATAACGCGACGAGAGATCGTACCAACTTCTTACAGAGAGACCTAGCGGCATCCCTAGTCGAAGTTCGAGATTTGTGAGATCATCAGTTGGTACAAGATAGGCGTATGTACGAACTAGAATGCCGACTGTCTAAATCCAAAGCAGGATCTAGCAAGAAGTAGACTGTGCTCTACTCTATCTTTTGGATGTAAATTAGGTTTATGTTTAGACACTAGTATTAATATTCCACTTATGTTAAGACCTTGAACTTTCAGTCTGTTAGGTCTTTGTGTTGTCAAAATTTTCTTACTTCTAGTATGATGTAAGACCTACTCCAAGGTCAATTTTTCCTAAACTTATTACATCTTGAATACCAATGATATTGACAGGAAACTAATCTCTTGTGGTAATCTTTGTCAAAATGCTCTCATCATTCTATTACTAGAACTCTATCAAATTCACACTCTCACCTAATTGTTGAACTATGGCGATTTAGTTCATGGAACTCATTCATTATATTCACTATTGAATTCTTATCATTATGCTCGTCTTTTTAAACTTATGGTTGAAAGATGCCTCCTCGTAAATCAACAAGGCGCAATCCTCGGATAATTCCAACCCAACCACCACCTTCTCCATAATTTGATTCAACAACACTTAATGTTGTAGTAGTTGCGGCTGTTACGACAGTTATGGCTCAATACAACAATAACAGTACTAGCGGAGCTGGAACGGTTGTACATTCCACTCAAGGTGATGTCATTGTGCGCTCGAGAGAGTGATCCTATAAGGACTTCACCCACGGCAAACCCATAGTCTTCAATGGAACCGGTAGAACCATTGCTCTGTCGCAAGGGTTCGAAAAGACGAAGTTGATCTTTGAGATCTACTCTTGTACTATAGGAAGCAAAGTAAAATTTGTTGCTTGCACCTTCTCGGATAGAGCCCTGGCATGGTGGAATAGCCATGTCAAGTCACTAACTCTAATATTGGCTAATGTTATGGGTTGGGAAGCTCTGAAGAGGCTTATGATTGAAGAGTATTGTCCGAGGGGCGAGGTTCAGAAACTTGAACAAGAACTCTGAAGCCTAACCATGAAGGGCTCCGACATAGTAGCCTATACTACCACATTTAGTGATTTGGTGGCTCTATGTCCCAATATGGTCCCTACCGAGGGAAAGAAAATCGAGAGTTATATTTGGGGGCTAGTGCCTCCATTTTAGGGGAATGTCTTAGCTTCAAACCCTACTACCTTCGACAGTGCCAAGCGATTGGCACAACGGCTCATCAATCATGGAATCCGCACCCCAACAACGACAACAACCCTGGCTATCTCAAAACCCTCCAAAGGCGCTGACAACAACCCGAAGTTCTGGGATAACAAGAAGAACAAAGTGGCGTAGAACTCTGCCAAAAAGCAGCAGGTTGTTACTATTCATGCTGCGATAACACCTACTGCTACTGCGCCAATGAAGCAGTATGCTGGAAATCTGCCCAAGTGCAAAAAATACAGTTTCCATCATAATGGTGCCTGTCAGGAAATGCAGTGAGCTAACTACAACAAGAAAGGGCACACTGTCCATTTCTGCAAGTCTCCAGCGAGGCCAATCAACCAAGTCCCAGTTGTTGTTGTGGGCCAGGCATGCTACGGTTGTGGCGAGGTTGCTCATTTCAAAAGGAACTGCCAGAAGGCAGGAAATGCTAGCGGAGTGGGAAGGATTCTGGCAATAGGCCATGAGGAAGCCGTAGTTGATCCTACGGTGGTTACTGGTATGTTTCTCCTCGATAATTCATATGCATGCATACTATTCGATAGTGGAGCTAGGAGGAGTTTCGTCAATCAAAAATTTAAACATCTACTTACACAACAACCACAAACATTGAAAGAAAACTTCACAGTAGAAATGGCTAATGGGAAAACGGAGAGCACTAACTGCATATACATAGGATGTACTCTTACATTAATAACTATTCATTTCCAATCGACCTTATGCCGGTCTCAATTAAAAGTTTCGACGTCATAATCAGCATGGATTGGTTGATTCTACATCGCTCCGACATCATGTGCTTTGAGAAATCCATCCGTCTTAACCTCCCTAACAACGAAACTCTAGTTATCTACGGCGACAAACCAAGTACGAATCTTTACATCATCTCGAGTATTCAAGCTCAGAAGTGCTTACAAACGTAATATAATGCATTTATTGCACACATTATCGATACGATCCAAGAAGTGAAAGACATTCAAAACATCCCAGAAGTACGCAACTTTCCAGACATCTTCCCCGAAGAACTGTCGGGATTACCACCTCAACGTCAAGTCAAGTTCTGAATTGACTTAATTCCAGGAGCTACTCCAGTAGCTAAATCGCCTTACTGACTAGCTCCAGCAGAGATGCAAGAACTTTCCAGTCAGCTTAACGAACTTCTTAGAAAGGGATTCATTAGACCAAGCTTCTCACCATAGGGAGCACCAGTCTTGTTCGTGAAGAAGAAAGACGGATCGTTTTGTATGTGCATCAACTACCGAGAATTGAACAAAATTACCGTCAAAAATTGTTACCCTCTGCCTCGCATAGACGATTTATTTGATCAATTACAAGGAGCGAACTACTTTTCGAAGATTGATCTATGATCCGGTTATCACCAGTTACGAGTGCTAGAGGAGGATGTCCCCAAGACATCCTTCCGAACCCGTTATGGACACTATGAGTTTGTAGTGATGCCCTTCGGATTAACAAATGCACTGGCGGTATTCATGGACTCAATGAATCAGGTGTGTCGTCCTTACTTGGATCAGTTTGTCATTGTCTTCATCGATGACATACTTATCTACTCTCGTAGTAAGGAGGAACATAGTCAACACTTACGTCATATCCTAGAAACTCTCCGAACAGAGAAACTTTACGTGAAGTTCTCTAAATGTGAGTTTTGGATTCGAAGAGTCCAATTCTTGGGTTACGTGGTTAGCGAAGAAGGAATTCACGTGGACCCATCCAAAATCAAGGCCATTGAGAACTGGTCAGCACCAAAGACACCTACAGAAATTCGTCAATTTCTAGGTTTCGCTGGCTACTACCGCATGTTCATACAGAACTTCTCTAGGATCGAAAAACCGCTTACTACATTGACCCAAAAAGGCATGACCTTTGACTGGGAGGAGAAACAAGATAATGCATTCCAAACACTGAAACAAACCTTTTGCATCGTACCGATATTATCCCTCCTAGAAGGGATAGAAGATTTTGTAATTTATTGCGACGCATCCAACCAAGGGCTTGGATGCGTACTCATGCAATGAGGAAAGTTCATCGTCTATGCCTCACTCCAGCTTAAGACACACGAAGTCAACTACACCACACACGATCTTGAGCTAGGAGCAGTGATATTTTCTCTAAAGATCTGGAGACACTACCTGTATGGTACAAAGAGCATTATCTTTACATACCACAAGAGCCTTCAACACATATTCGACCAGAAGGAGCTCAATATGAGACAACAACGATGGGTCGAGTTACTCAATGACTACGAATGCGAAATTCGTTATCATCCTGGTAAAGCCAATGTAGTAGCCAACGCCCTAAGTCGGAAAGAATATTCTGGTCGTAGAGTCAAATCATTGACTATGACTATCCATTCGCACTTCTCCACACAAATTAAGGAGGGTCAACTAGAAGCCTTGAAACTAGAAAATGTGGCGAGTGAATCCCTAAGAGGTATGGATAAAAACTTGGAAGTCAAGGGTGGCGGGAGCCTTATATCTCATGGATCATATCTAGACACTGAGACACGGTGGTTTCAGAGACTTGGTCATGACTCAAGCGCACAACACACGATATTCCGTCCAGCCAGGTTCAGATAAGATGTATATGGATCTTAAAAATGTTATATTGATGGCCCAACATGAAAGCAGAGATTGCTACCTTTGTGAGTAAATGTCTTACTTGCGCCAAGGTTAAGGTCGAATAGCGGAAACCCTCAAGTCTACTATAGCAACCGGAGATACAAGAATGGAAGTGGGATCGGATCACAATGGACTTCATAACCAAGTTGCCCAAGACAACGGGTGGTCTCGATACCATTTGGGTGATCGTAGACAGGTTAACAAAGTCCGCACACTTCCTGCCTATCAAAGAAACTGACAAGATGGAGAAGTTAACTAGAACTTACATTAGGGAGATCGTACGACTACATGGTGTTCCCATATCCATTATCTCTGATAGAAATATTAGATTCACTTCAAGGTTCTGGCAGTCGCTACAAAGTTCCCTAGGAACTAGACTGGACATGAGTATAGCCTACTATCCACAAACATACGAACAAAGTGAGAAAAGTATTCAAACTTGGAAGATATGTTGCGAGCCTGCGTGATAGACTTTGGAAAGGCATGGGATACTCATTTACCCCTTGTTGAATTCTCCTACAATAACAATTATCACACTAGCATAAAGGCAGCTCCATTTGAAGCCCTCTAAGGCCGAAAGTGCAGATCCCCTCTGTGTTGGGCTGAGGTGGGTGAAACACTGTTAGCTAAAGGATAAGTTCCTGACAGCACTCTCACGGGTCTGGAAATAATACGGGAAACGAAAGAGAAGATCGTTCAGATTCGTGAACGATTGAAAGCCTCTAGAGACTGATAGAAAAGCTACGCTAACAAGAGAAGGAAACCTTTGGAATTCCAGGTGGGAGACCGTGTTCTATTGAAGGTCTCACCTTGGAAGGGCTTGATACGCTTCGGAAAGCATGGAAGCTGAAGCCAAGATACGTAGGGCCTTTCGAGATTCTTGCTAGAATTGGCCCTATAGCTTACAAACTCAAACTACCTTGCGAACTTAGTGATGTACACCCTACTTTCCATGTTTTCAAATTGAAAAAGTGTCTACCCGACGAGACTCTTGTAATCCCACTAGACGAGTTCGAGATCAATGAGAGCCTCAACTTCGTGGAAGAACTAGTAGAGATCATGGACCGATAGGTCAAGCAAACGAAGAAAAGTTGTATCCCGATAGTGAAGGTTCGCTGGAATGCCAAGCGAGGACCTGAATTCACTTGGGAGCACACAGATCAAATGAAACTGAAATATCCTCATCTTTTTACTTTGTTATTTGTAACTACTTAATTGCTTAAACTCTAATTTCGGGACAAAATTCTCTCTAATAGGGGGATGATGTGACAACCCAAAATTTCTATCTTGTACAGCCATTCAATTCAATCAAAGTCAAATTTGTTTCTTCTATATTCTATCACTGTTTAGGGTTTGTTTGAGTGTTCTAGCCTAGTACATTCAAGGATCGGGTGTTAGGAAGTATCTGCTAGAGTTCACCATCCCTCATTCAAGCCATAAACTCCATTATATGGAGTTTACGGCCACAAACAAGGAGTTTACGGCCGTAAACACCTCCTTGGCCATTAACTCTTCCCATATGAATGATATTCCTTCACTTTTCTTCCTTATTCACAATTCCAAGTCAAGAAACACCCATTCTCTCTCAAGTATCATAAGGATATTCATCTTGATCTTCAAAAATGTAAGTGATTCTTCCATTACTTTCATGATATCCTTCTTGATCTACTGAAACCTTATGATTTCATCCATGAATTCATCTCTTTTTGGGTTAGATCTTCAAAAACACCAAGAACACACACTAATTTCTTTGGGCCATAATCATCTCTTTTAGCTTCCAAATCGTAAGTATCCTTTCAATATACTTGACATCTATTAGAAGCTCTTGATTAACACCCTTGAATCAACACCCTTGAATCAACGATTTTATCAAGAACATCAAGAGTTTACGACCATAAACCATTGCTTGTTTGTAAACCCTTAGATCTTGTCTTGGCCATAAACACTTGTAAAGTGTGGCTGTAAACTTCTTTTTGACAATCACTTGTGATTGTAACACTTCAATTCAAGTGTTTCCTAGTCTCTAAGGTTGTTCCCTATCATGATTAGATGTTATATACACTAATTATATACATATATATATGTCATTATATGCTTAATAGGATCCATTTGTGCTCGAGACTTCACTTGACACTTAGAATCCTATATCTGTCTTTCTTGCCAGATCACTCACTACAAGTGACTTCATACCCCTTAACTTATCTTTTAATGATTTTAAATGCTTTTATGGTGGGGGGGGGGATACAAGTAGAAAACATTATAGTTGTTAAATCAATCACATGTTATTTATAACTATCAAACAAAGATTTCTTATACTTCAAATTGTGTTATCGAACAAACTGTTTCAAATAGTTTTATAAACTGACATCAAGTCATCAATATTTATTCAAATTGTTAAACTCTTCACATGTATTACAAAACTTATTTTTAAACTTATATACTGTCAGAAGCATGTCTATATATGTATAGTTATATAAATAATGTTTAAAGGACTTAGGACTGATAACTCTCTTTATTTCATTTTCCTTGTTTGGATGTGGACTTAGGGTATCGGTTATTTGTTTGAATGTCGTCTAAATCTTAGTTATATATTATGTATATATATGTAGATATAAAAGTAATATCAATCGGTTCAATACCTTTGGGTAGCAAAGGTGTACATTCATTCATTCAAACTATAGAAATTACTAGTAAACTATAATAGGTATAGTTTTGGAGATCACTACACACTATCACTATACAAGTACAATAACAGAACACTATCACTATACTAGTACAATAAGAGAACACTATCACTATACAGACAATACTATCACTACACAAGTACAGAAGAGAGCACTACCACTATAACAAACATACTATAACAAGAACAAGATAACATAATGTGAGCCACTACTTCATGACATAGCAACAAATTTGTTGTGTCATGTTTTGTAACCAGAGTCTCCCGGGGGGGAGAGCGTGAGTTTGTGTATCGATCCATACGGGACTAACTATCCTACACCTTGTTGTTCGCTACAGTGGGACTTGCAAATCTACGGGTGACAAATGTTATATCTTCCGACATCTTACATCATCGTGTTTATTAGTCAATTAAGGATATAAGAAATATCTAACAATTCTAAATAAAGCGATTAAACAATTACAAGTTTCTAACATCGTCGTGTTTATTAGTCGATTTATATGTATTATTAAATAATGTATACAACGTTTAAATGAAACAACAAATGTAAAATAATTTTTTAATGTGTATATATATATATATATATATATATATATATATATATATATATATATATATATATATATATATATATATATATATATATATATAGAGAGAGAGAGAGAGAGAGAAGTAAGTTCGATTGAGAAAAGATAAAAGGTTGATAATGGGAGAATCATTCTCAATCAATCATTTTTATATATGTAAAACACATTTAGATTAAGTTATTAAAGACACGCTGTTTTTCTGAATCGTTCATTCGTTCTTCATCAACACCATCTGTTATTCATTCATATGGATTTTTCATCTTTTCTTCATCAACATCATCTGTTCTTCATCAACGTTATCTGTTCTTCATCAAAAAAAACATCAACGTCTCCTGTTCATCATCAAAAAACATCGACACTTCATAAAAACATCAATTCTTCATAAAAAAAATCTTCGTTATTTCATCAAAATGTTGTGATTCATCATCAAAACATTTATTCGTACTATTAAGTGTAAGTTGTGATTCAATCTTGTCCAGTTTCATTGATGTCAAGCAAAATCGATAAACATAATCTATATTTATCGATGTCACATCATTTTGCGATCACCAGTCATCGAAACTTCATCAATCGAACCTTCACTAATATCAAAAAACAGACAACAATCGAAACTGCATGTAATTCATATGTGAATGACATATAAAAATTATTTCCACATACGAATACATGTAATATTCACAAATGATATTACAGCGGTGACTCGCCGAGTCCAGGATATGGACTCACCGAGTCGCCAACTTAAACGTGTCCCGGGTCCCGTCCCTACTCGACGAGTCGGACCTATGACTCGCCGAGTCCAAGGCTTAAAAAGGAAAATACTCAATTAGGATTTACATACCAGGAACCAGGTGCTACAAATCTCCCCCACTTATTTTAGACTTCGTCCTCGAAGTCTGCTGCTCGATCCTGGAACAGCTCGGGGTAATGCTCCATCATTTCATCCCCCAGATCCCAAGTCCACTCCGAACCCTTGCGGTGCTGCCATTGCACCTTCACTAACTCCACCCTTTTGTTTCTAAAATCCTTCGACTTCCTGTCGAGGATTGCAACTGGGCGCTCAATGTAATTCAGGTTGTCGTCAACCTGAATATCCTCCAACGACACTACTGCTGAATCATCCACTAAGCATTTCCGTAACTGAGAGACATGGAAAGTGTTGTGGATCTGGCTGAGCTCCACCGGTAGATCCAATCTATACGCCGCCTTGCCCACCCGGGCTACAACCCTGAACGGTCCGATAAATCTCGGGCCCAATTTGCCCCGCTTCCTGAATCGAATGACGCCTTTCCAAGGAGACACCTTCAAGAGAACCATATCCCCGACTTGGAACTCCAAGTCGGATCGATGCTTGTCGGCGTAACTTTTCTGCCGACTCTGAGCAGTCTGAAGCCTGCTCCGAACCTGCTGGATCCTCTCGGTCGTCTCGAGCAGCACCTCGGTGCTCCCCATGACCCTCTAGCCAACTTCACCCCATCATATCGGGGTCCTGCACCTCCATCCGTACAACATCTCGAATGGGGGACAGTCAATACTCGCGTGGTAGCTGTTATTGTATGAGAACTCAGCCAAGGGAAGGTTTGTATCCCAACTACCACCGAAATCTAACACGCATGCCCGCAATATATCCTCCAAATTCTGGATGGTCCGCTTGCTCTGACCATCCATCTGCGGGTGAAAGGCAGTGCTAAAATGCAAATGAGTGCCCAACTCGTCATGAAACTTCTTCTAAAATCTGGAAGTGAATCGCACATCTCGGTCTGATATCACTAACACTGGCACCCTGTGCCGTGCTACTATCTCCCTGATGTAGATATCGGCCAACTTTTCGGCCGAGATGCTCTCCGGGATTGGAATAAAATGGGCGCTCTTGGTCAATCGATCCACGATGACCCAGATCGAATCCACTCCGCGCGCAATCCTGGGAAGCTTTGTGATAAAATCCATCGTGATGTCTTCCCATTTCCACAACGGGATGTCCAACGGCTGCATCTTCCCATGCGGTCTCTGATGTTCGGCCTTGACCTTCCTGCAGGTCAAGCACCGCTCGACGTACCATGCCACATCCCGCTTCATGCAGGGCCACCAATAATCTAGACGAAGATCCCTATACATCTTCGTCGCCCCGGGATGAATAGAGAATCGGGACTTGTGCGCCTCCTCCATCAAGGTCTGGCGCACGCCTCCGTGATACGGCACCCACACCCTGCGGTGTAGTGTCAATCGTCCTCGACTATCATAATCGAAGGAGGAAACCTGACCCACCACACGCTCGCTCTTCCGATGTTCCTCCTTGATAGCCTCCTATTGAGCCTCCTGAATCTGCTCCAACAGGGGAGTCACCACAGTCATCCTCATGAAAATATCCCTGATTGGCGCCGCCTTGCGGCTAAGCGCATCGGCCACCATGTTGGCCTTTCCCGGGTGGTAAAGGATCTCACAATCATAATCCTTCACCACGTCCAACCACCGACGCTGCCTCATGTTCAGATTCGGCTGATCCATGAGGTACCTCAAACTCTTGTGGTCTATGTAAATGGTACACCGAACCCCGTAGAGGTAATGCCGAAAAATCTTGAGGGCGAAAACCACTGCCCCCAACTCCAAATCATGCGTCGGGTAGTTCGCCTCGTGAGGCTTGAGCTGCCTCGAAGCGTAGGCAATGACATGCCCCCTCTGCATCAATACCACGCCCAACCCTGAAATAGACGCGTCACAATAAACCACAAAATCCTCTATGCCCTCTGGCAGGGCTAAGATCGGCGCCTCGCACAATCTTTGTCTCAGTGTCTCAAATGTTGCCTGTTGCTCGGGTCCCCACCGAAAGACCACGACTTTTTTCGTCAACCGTGTCAGGGGTACAACTATCTTTGAGAAATACTGAATGAACCTCCGATAATAGCCTGCCAATCCTAGGAAACTCCGAATCTCAGATGGAGACTTCGGAACCTCCCATCTCATCACGGCCTCGACCTTGGCCGGATCGACCAGAATCCCATTCTGGTTGAAAAGGTGTCCGAGAAATTGCACCTCGCGCAACCAAAACTCACACTTAGAGAACTTGGCATACAAGCTCTCCCTCCTCAGGGTCTCCAAAGCCTCTCTCAGATGCTCCTCATGCTCCTCCTGCGTCTTGGAATAAACCAAGATGCCATCGATAAAGACTATCACAATCCGATCCAACATCGGTCTGCATACACGGTTCATGAGGTCCATGAACGCGGCAGGAGCATTGGTGAACCCAAACGGCATCACCACGAATTCATAGTGGCCATAGCGCGTCCGAAACGCGGTCTTCTGCGTATCCTCCTCTCTGACCCTCATCTGATGATAACCCGATCGCAAATCAATCTTGGAGAACCAAGATGCTCCCTGAATCTGATCAAAGAGATCATCAATCCTCGGGAGTGGGTAACGGTTCTTCACCGTTACCTTATTCAACTCCCGATAATCTATATACATCCGATGCGACCCGTCCTTCTTCTTCACAAAGTTATATCAGGGCTCCCCAGGGTGAACTGCTCGGCCTAATGAATCCCTTGTCTAGCAGCTCCTGCAACTGCGTAGACAACTCCTGCATCTCGGGAGGAGCCAGCCGATATGGTGCCTTGGCTATCGGAGCCGCACCAGGAACGAGGTCAATCCTGAACTCCACCTGTCGCTCCGGAGGTATCCCAGGAAGCTCCTCTGGGAAAACATCTGCGAAATCTCACACCAGCGGAACCTCGCTCACGGTCGCATTACCCGCCTCCCGGGTATCCATCATGTACGCAACATATCCTGTGCATCCCTGCTGAAGGTAACGTCTAGCCCTCGCTGCTGAACATACAGCGGGTCCGTGCTGTGGCCTCTCGCCATGAATCACTAACTCTCCCCCACCCGGGGTCCTAACTCGCACTAGCTGCTGCGTGCAATCTATCACCACCCCATTAGAGCTCAACCAGTCCATGCCTATGATCACCTTGTTTCCACACAACGGAATGGGAACCAAATCCACCAAGTAGCGCTCCTCGAACAACCGCAATACGCAGTCCCGAAATACCATCGATGCTCGCACCGATCGATCATCAGCAATCTCTACTTCCAAAGGGCAATTTAGCATGCCCGAAGACTCAGGAAACTTCTTGCTAAGTGCAAGGGACACAAACGATAAGGATGCACCCGAGACGAACAACACCTGGACTAGGATACCATTCACATGGAACGATCCTAACACATATACATATACCGGGCACATATCAATATCATAACATCATATAAATAAACGAGAGGGAAAAGAATCATACCCATCACCACATCGGGTGCTGCGTGGGCCACCTCGGTGGTCAGCTGGAATGCTCGGCTCCTCACCACTGGAGCCTTTGCCTTGCCCTGTCGGCCATCCGTGATCCGCAGGGTCGCTGGAGCTGGCGCCTTTACCGGCGCTGAACCTGTCAACTGGGGGCAATTGGCCTTCTTGTGGCCCTTCTGGTTGCAGTGGAAACACAGCAACTCCGATGTCGGAACAACTGCTGTCGGAGCAGTGTAATCCCTGCTAAAGTGCCCAAACTTTCCGCACTTGTAGTAGCCTGATGATCCCAACCTGCACGCCCCCTCGTGCGTCTTGCCGAATTTCCTGCAGCGGCCCCGTCCCTGTTGGACTTTCGGCCCCACATCTGATCCCTTGGGCTTCTTCCCGGAAGCCCCTCCTGGCTGCCCCTCCTCCGCTTTCCGTTTCCGGATGTGCTCCAAATCTATCTCCCTCTCCCTCGCCCTGGTAATCATGGAGTCCAAGGTGGGGTAAGCTGAAAAGCTAACATGCTCTCGGATGTCAGCCCGAAGCATATCATGATAACGAGTCCTCCTCATATACTCCTCACCTGCATACTGGGGCACCAACAAAGCCCTCTCCCGGAACTTGGCGATGATTTCTGCCACAATCTCAGTCGTTTGCCTCATATCCAAAAACTCCCTGGCCAACTGCTGAAGCTCGACAGCCGGCGCAAACTCTGCCCTGAACCTGGTCACAAAGTCCGACCAGGTCATAGCCTCGATAGCTGAGGCTCCCAAAGAGTCACCCACTGACTCCCACCAATCTCGAGCTCGGTCTCGTAAACACCCCGCTGCATACCTCACCTTCGACCCCTCAGGGCAGAAGCTAGTCAACTGTGCATACTCGATGTCTGCAATCTATCGTCTAGCAACAATGGGGTCCTTCACCCCGTGGAAATCCGGCGCACCGCTGCCCCTGAAGTCCTTAAAGGACAACGTGCGAGATCCCGACTGGCCGGATGCCATGTCGCTCCTGAACGCCCTGAGACGATCCTTCATCAACTCGATGATCCCTTCCTTGATCGACCCGAAGATGATCGGGGTCGACTCAAGGATACCTCTGGTGATCTCTGACGCGATGAACTCGCGTAGCCTCTCATCTACTGGCTCGGAACCTGATCCCGAACCCGATCCCTCTCCTGAACTGCCAACTGTTGGTCTCGGGCGTAGTACCAGCATTCTGAAATACAAAGAAATAACAACTGTTAGCCACACTGATACCCCTGGAGGGATCCCACCCACTACTAGCTCCCTAGTCTTATCTTAGCCTTACTCGGTTCGGGTACGGATCCTCTGCTTTCAGTAGTACGGGCCCATACTACCTTCCACATCTATCCGTACCTTCCCCAAGGACCGCCTCGACTCGACCAGGTCCCTTCCCCTACTGTTGATCACTGCTACTCATTATCCTAGGCTTACCCTAGGAAACCTCTAACTCCACCCAACCCAGTCCTCAACTGTTGAAGGCCTCTTGGTGATGCCAATTAACTATTACCTAAATACAATCACATGTGCTGAGGCTCGGATAATCCTTCGAGTAAGGGACTCATCTCTACAACGGTTAAGACTCAAAAAAGAGCTACGCAATAGAGTCAAATCCAACACTCTGAGATTATTCAACCCTGATCACATGTGACTTAAACGTATTCACCTAACAGTTAACTCCCATCACTTCAAGGCCCACATAGCACAAAGCAAACAACATTTGGACGTAAGAAAACAATCTCAAGCAACTCTATCCTCGAAGAGAGAACTGAACTAGCATACAATGCTAAACTCATACTATCAGGAATAACCTAAACAGGCTACCCTACTGCTGTCTACTCAGCTCTAGCATGCAGCTCTTTCATATACTGAAGCACATAAAACAGGCACATAAGGCATCACTCCTAGATCCTTAGTCCTATTCTAGCATGCTGTTCTATAGAAACTGATAAACATAAATAAACTTGTATGGGTACATTGGGGAATACTTACCTGAGCTTGGTCAGTTGTGCACATCACACACATTGTCCTTTCTTAAAACCCTTTACTTAACCCTTTTAGAAAACATTTTCTCTTTCCAAAATCTTTTAATCCCTCGATTTGAGTTCAAACACCCCCGAAGGTGTGTCCGAATCCCTCAAACCAGGGCTCTGATACCAACTTGTAACGACCAAATTTCATGTCCAAAAATTTCGTTTTTAAAACATTACTTTAGAAAATTTTAATAGATAAAAACATTGTTTGATCAAACTACATCACAACATAAACCATGTTCAAAAGTCAAGTCATACAACCAATTGAAACATCAGAGTATAAATCCCAGAGAAATCTAATAAATGCGTAAACCCGTGTGTGTGCATGATGTGCCACTACCGAGCCATCTCCTTCCCCTTCGATGAAGAGGTACCTGAAACCAAAACTGTAAACTGTAAGCACAAAGCTTAGTGAGTTCCCCCATTGTACCACAAACCATACAACCACATAACATACATAAATTGTCAGGCATATCTGGGTGCCCGACCTACCCCTTCGGTCCTCTCGACCGGATACTGCCTAGCATATCTGGGTGCTGGCCTCCCCTTCGGTCCTCTCGACCGTATACTGCCTAGCATATCTGGGTGCTGCCCCCCCCCCCCCCTTCGATCCTCTCGACCGGGTACCGGGGACTATTTCACCCCCTACTACTACCACATAACACATATATCACATAGTCTATCTAGCATGGTTGGGCATGACTGCCCCTTCGGCCCTATCGACCGGTAACCTGGGAACTATCTCCCTTACTATCACTAGCACATAGCATCATATCATACAAACACATAAACATAACACAGGTAGTAGCAACCCTAGATGAATATCACAGAGACAATCATCTAATCATACATCTCCTACTGGTGGGCCGACATTGTGGCCTTAGACCCACCGCTACTGGAAGGTAACTCACCTCGTAGCTGCTGATCTGTGTGGGAATACTCTGACTGCAGCTGCTGCTGCTCCGAAAATCCTCTGGCTGTAATTCCCACCAAACACTTAGTCAAAACTGTTGACCGCTCTTTGGGTAAAATGACCATTTTACCCCTGATCATGCCCTAAGTCAAAGTCAGAGTCAACTTCCAGTTGACCCGACTCGCCGAGTTGGACCGCCAACTCGCCGAGTCCATGTCCCAACGACTGTCCTGAATTCTGTTTCTACTCGTCGAGTTAGGCGTCGACTCGACGAGTTCTCCTTCCAAACTGATGTTCAAGTCCTTCATCCTACTCGCCGAGTTGTATGAACAACTCACCAAGTTCATCTTCATCCGATGAACAAGTTATACTGTGACTCGCCAAGTTGTATGAACAACTCGCCGAGTCTGATCTTGATCTAAGGAGATTGCCTTGAACTCGCCGAGTCTGGGCATCGACTTGCCGAGTTTAGGGCTGGAAATTCTCGACACGACCCGCAACACGACACGAAATAAATGGGTTTGGGTTGAGTTTTTTAACCCGCCAACCCGTTTATTAAACGGGTCATATATGGGTTTCTCAAAAATAAATGGGTTGACCCGCCAACCCGTTTATATTCTCAATAAAAAATAATTTTATTTTTAAATGTATTTATATATCAAGTATTAATATTTAATAAGTAGTATATAATATATACCATTTATTCATAGACCATTTGACTATTTTGACATTTTGACTCGTGGTGGATGACCTAAGATCGTAAGTCGTAACCTCTAAAGCTAAGTATGTAACATGTTTCTATAAATGTTTTTAATTTTCATTTGGATGTTTAAGACTTAAATGTCTAAAATTTGGACTCACGAACCCAAATCTGACCCACGAACCCGCCAACCCGTAAACTCGTATAAATAAATGGGTTGGCGGGTTATATATGGGTTTATGTTCCAAACCCGCCAACCCGTGACCTGAATATTTTGTGACATCCCCAAAATCACGGCCAGAAAAGACCGGTTTTGTTTATACTTTATTTCAAAATCAGAGTTATCTTTTAATAAAAGGGTTGCGGAATTTGTCCCAAAACAATAATATGATAAAGATTTATCAAAAACATTTCCATAGAAATGTATTTCATTAAAAGACTCGAGATGTCATGTTCGTACAGATCAAAAGTATAAACAGTACAATATAAGCCTTACTACATTATTTCATATCTACAGGCCTATATCCGTAATCCCTCGTCCAAAACATCACACCTATGCTCATGCGCCACTACCTGTAATGCATAAAACTGAGTGGGTCAGGCTTGGGAGCCTGGTGAGCACATAGGGTTTTCAACCCACAATAAATAAGTTTATTAATTTCATCAATCAACAATAACCCGATTACCCGTTCCCGTTATCCTCACTTTACATCCCTAAACACCTATCATAAGGGACCTAGCCTAAGGATCATCATCGGGACGAACACTACTGCTAAGGGGATTCCTCAGCAATAAATGTCCTAATAGGCAACCATGTGGGGGATGGAGTACACCGGTGAACACATCGTTCACAACACCTACAGGTTGCGAGCCTGCTAGTGTTCCACTGGACTGTCTAGAAGAGTCCGTGGTCGTCATCTATACTCCGCTAGATGACTGGATCAACAACAACAACATCGAGGCCTCTCATCATTTTATCACACATCACCTGTAACGCCCGGGTTTTCAGGGCTAAGCATTTTTGTCAATGTAATAGTCTAGGTCAACTATTGTAACTCTTTTTGAAGTAATAAATATAAAATATTTGAGTATTATGTGAATTATGTGTGTTTATGTGTTTATTATTTAATTATAAATGTATAATTAATAAAGAATAAAAATGAGCGTCAAAATTAAAGTGTGAGATAATCCCGATATCTCTACATAAAGTTTTAGAATACGTCTCAAGGTTTCCGTACATATAAAGAATGCCGAAATCCGAGCTATAACGAAGAAGTTATGGCCCGCCGAAGTTTTACGGCAAAACCGGCACGGCACCGGGAGACGTAAATAGTGAATTTACGATAGAAGACTTTTTAGCATTATCAATCTAAACAAAAGTCGTAGAATATGTTAAACTAAGAACATCGATAAAAAGAACGCCCAAATCTGACTTCGTATGAAGAAGTTATGATTTTTCTAAGATTCGGCTTAGCAGTGCACGGCCTGAAACTCGAATTTTAGTTCGAGCGGTTTTTGGCTTACGCAACGTAAATGAGAGTTGAATATCTCATTAATAGGAAATCAACGGTAAAAAGACAGACAAAAACAGAGTCCGTATGTAGAAGTTATTAATTTTACGCAGACGTTTAACAGTGTAATCTCCTTGTACTGTTAAATTTAAGATCGGTCGAGAATTAGGTGACGGTGTCAAAATGAAAGTTGTAGATCTTATCATTACCTACGCGTGGATATAAAGAACGTCAAAAACGGAGGTCGTATGTGAAAGTTACGGATTTTAGAAGTCGGAAGTGTGTTGTGCGAAAATGGGTGATGTGGCACAATCTTGGCCATTGCTTTCTCCCCAAGGCTTGCCACCAGATGGTGACATGTGGCACCAAGTTCAGCCACATTTCACCCTATAAATACCACCTCTCCCACCCTCATTTTCTTCACACCTTTCCCATTCTTTCTTCTCTTTACTCTCTCTCTCTCTCTCTAGAACCTCTCTCTAGCCCCGAAATCCCCCGAAAAGCCTAGGGAACCTCCCTAGCACGAGGCGGAAGCCCCGGAGTGCTCGAAGGCTCCGAGAAGAAGAGCTTTTCGGCTCGGGAACGCTGCTCCAAGCAAAGCCCGGTTTTCTATAAAACCCGCTGTAAGTGAGCTACGCCTACGCTATTTTTAATATAACTTTTATTTAATTATAGTAACGTTATTAGGAACTTATAATAAATACTTGGGCTATTATTATGGGTTATATAAGTATTTTTTTGACGCTTATATAATAATAATAATAATAGCTAGACTATTAATTAGTCTCGACGAATAATAAACTAAACTCTAGTGGTAATAATACTAGGTTTCGTCGAAGAAAATTCTTTTTAAGAAGCGAAGCGCTGTCTGAGTTCGGAATCACCACCTTTTCAGGTGAGTGCATAGTTACTTTCAGCTTACACATAGATATGAAGTATTTTATATAAATTACGTGCTATGTGTGCATATTATCTGGATACTTGCTATCTATGTTAGATGAACGTTGTTATACATGTTTTCAATGATTTAAACTGTATATGTATTTTATATCTACGAAAATGTTGGGGTAAAACATGGGTAGATGTAATAGGTGATGTGTGATAAAATGATGAGAGGCCTCGATGTTGTTGTTGTTGATCTAGTCATCTAGCGGAGTATAGATGACGACCACGGACTCTTCTAGACAGTCCAGTGGAACACTAGCAGGCTCGCAACCTGTAGGTGTTGTGAACGATGTGTTCACCGGTGTACTCCATCCCCCACATGGTTGCCTATTAGGACATTTATTGCTGAGGAATCCCCTTAGTAGCAGTGTCCGTCCCGATGATGATCCTTAGGCTAGGTCCCTTATGATAGGTGTTTAGGGACGTAAAGTGAGGATAACGGGAACGGGTAATCGGGTTATTGTTGATTGACGAAATTAATAAACTTATTTATTGTGGGTTGAAAACCCTATGTGCTCACCAGGCTCCCAAGCCTGACCCACTCAGTTTTATGTATTACAGGAAGTGGCGCATGAGCATAGGTGTGATGTTTTGGACCAGGGATTACGGATATAGGCCTGTAGATATGAAATAATGTAGTAAGGCTTATATTGTACTGTTTATACTTTTGATCTGTACGAACATGACATCCCGAGTCTTTTAATGAAATACATTTCTATGGAAATGCTTTTGATAAATCTTTATCATATTATTGTTTTGGGACAAATTCCGCAATTCTTTTATTAAAAGATAACTCTGATTTTGAAATAAAGTATAAACAAAACCGGTCTTTTCTGGCCGTGATTTTGGGGATGTCACAGTTGGTATCAGAGCATTAGTTTAAGCGAATTAGGAATTTGTAGGATTTCTAGACTTAAACTTAGAATGCTAAGCGATGATTGTGAGGTGTGAGCACTAGCTTATTTTAGGAATTGTGCCTAAAATGCTTATATGTGCTAAATGCTTTATGCATGATATGCTTTAAATTTGTTCGGATCTATGGTCTGTTGCCGACCGGATCTGGAAACCTTATGTGTTTAAGATTCTAAACGTACGACTACGCTATTAGAACTAGCATGTAAACGTCTCGGAGTGATAAGGACGATTTAAAACGTCTCTCCTAAATAAAGATCTAAATTCGCCTTATTCGGTGTATAGATCAAGATGGTAAGGACCCGTAGCGGAAACGTAAACGCAAATGGGAATAGACACCAACCCCCAGTGGTTCAGCAAATACCTATTGTTGAAGAAGTTGCACCTGAGCCAGTTACCATGGCTGGAGTTCAAGCCATGATTCAGGCTATGCTAGCTGGACAAAGGGAAGAAATGAGACGGATGCTCCGCGAGAATAGGGACGAACCTACCATACATGTTGAACCAACGGAGCCAGTTCCCGAGCCATTTGAGGAAGGGAACTATAGCCGTCAAGAGAGTCAAATAGGGACTCGAGGTGAGCAAAGGGATGGCCCAGAAGGGAGAAACAACAAGGATGGGCGGATGTACAAAAATTTCTTGGGTGCAAAACCACCAAGTCTCTCAGGAAACCCAAAGCCTGTTGAGATTATGGACTGGATCTCCGAGATGGAGATGGTGTTTGAGAGCTGTGACTGCAACGAGAAGCAGAAGACTGTCTTCGCTGTGAGACAATTGAAAACTGGAGTCTTGAGTTGGTGGAAGCTATTGGCAGATACGATGCCACGAGGAGAAGCCCTGAAAATGTCATGGGATGAGTTCTTGGAACAACTGAAAGCACAGTACTGTTCAGAGATAGACATGATTGATCTGAACAATGAGTTCCAAAATTTGAAGAAGGGGAGAATGAGCATCGATGACTATGCTGCTGCATTTACGGAAAAGATGAAGTTGTTTCCATACCTAGTGCCAACCGAACTTTCTAAGATTGAGAAATTCGCAAACGGACTGCCGGCTGACTTTGGCCCAACAGTCAAGATGGCAACCACTCTGAAATCAGCTGTTCGAGCAGCTAAGAATGTGGAGACCCAACAAAAGGAAAGAGGTTTGGAAAGGGCTGAGGTCGGTGAGAAACGGAAGTTCAATGGATCCTCGAAGTCCAACAAGAAGAGTAGATTCTCGAAACCTGGTTCGAGAGGAGGAGGATCAGAAGCAAAGTGGTGTGACAAGTGCAAGAAGAAGCACTTTGGGAAGTGTGATGGAGGGGTCACTTGTTACAAATGCGGAAAGCCTGGGCACTATGCCAACGAATGCACCCTCAACCAGAAGGCCTGTTATGGGTGTAATGAAGAAGGGCACATTTTGAAGGACTGCCCGAAGAAGAAGGAGGCAGGAAGACCCAACATACCACCAAAGCCGAAGGCGAGAGCCTTCCAGATGACGCTCGAGGCTGCAAAGGAGGCAGCAGACGTCGCTTCAGGTACCTTTCTTGTAAATGGTTTACCTGCAAATATACTATTTGATTCCGGAGCCAATTACTCCTTTGTGTCGCATAAATTTGGTGGAAGATTAGCATTGCCTGTAGAAAAATTAGATAATGCCCTGATTGTAGAAGTTGCCAGTGGCAAATTCGTACCTGTTAGTAATCGTATTAGGAACATCGTCATTGACCTAAACGGAAACGAATTCCATGAAGAACTACTACCCATAGAGTTAAACGGTTTCGACATCGTTTTGGGTATGGATTGGCTTAGCGCCAACGATGCCGAGATATTATGCCGAAAGAAGATAGTTAGGATAAACCCACCCGGAAAGGAATCATTTATGGTGTACGGGGACAAACGCAGAGTGAATTCTGGAATCATCTCCCTGATGAAAGCCAGGAAATGTTTGTCCAAAGGATGTGCATCATACTTGGCATTCGTAATCGATGCTAAGAAGGAAAAGAAAGAGGTGCAGAATATACCGGTTGTGTGCGATTATCCGGAAGTCTTTCCCGAAGATCTTCCCGGATTACCACCTGATAGGCAAGTAGAGTTTCGTATAGACTTATTACCAGGAACAACACCGATAGCAAAGCCACCTTACCGATTAGCACCGACAGAGATGAAGGAGCTCATGACGCAACTCCAGGAGCTGTTGGACAGCGGTTTCATTCGACCTAGTTCATCACCCTGGGGAGCTCCGGTGTTATTCGTGAAGAAGAAGGACGGAAGCATGAGGATGTGCATAGACTACCGAGAGCTGAATAAGGCAACGGTGAAGAACAAGTATCCATTGCCGAGGATTGATGACCTATTCGATCAGCTGCAAGGTTCGAGCTACTTCTCAAAGATCGATCTTAGGTCAGGATATCATCAGCTGAAAGTGAGAGAGCAGGATATTGAGAAGACTGCATTCAGAACAAGATATGGACACTACGAGTTCTTGGTTATGTCATTCGGACTAACCAATGCTCCCGCAGCATTCATGGATTTGATGAACAGGGTTTGTAAACCATTCCTCGATAAATCCGTGATAGTGTTCATCGACGACATTCTCATCTACTCGAAAAGCCAGGAGGAGCAAGGCAAGCATTTACGAGAAGTGTTGGAGGTGTTAAAGAAGGAGAAGCTTTTTGCAAAGTTCTCCAAATGCGACTTTTGGATACGGGAAGTCCAATTCTTGGGTCATGTTGTTAACCAAGAAGGAATAATGGTTGACCCCGCCAAGATCGAAGCTGTAATGAAGTGGGAACGTCCGAAGAATCCCACGGAGATTCGAAGCTTTCTAGGATTAGCCGGATATTACCGACGATTTATCCAAGGCTTTTCTTCGATAGCTGCTCCATTAACAGCTTTGACCCATAAAGGAGCTACGTATACATGGAGTGAGAAACACGATGAGGCGTTCGAGAAGCTAAAGAAGAAGTTATGTGAAGCACCGATACTTTCTCTACCCGATGGAGTCGAAGATTTCGCAGTTTATAGTGATGCATCTGGAGTCGGGTTAGGTTGTGTTCTGACCCAAAGAGAAAAGGTGATAGCATACGCATCTCGACAATTGAAAGAGCACGAAAAGAACTACCCCACTCATGATATGGAGTTGGCAGCGGTAGTATTCGCCTTAAAAATATTGTGGCATTACCTCTACGGCACGAAGTGCAAGCTCTTCACTGATCATAAGAGTCTCCAGTATCTCTTTAATCAGAAGGAGTTGAACATGAGGCAACGACGCTGGCTAGAACTTCTCAAGGACTACGACTGTGAGATACTTTACCACCCAGGTAAAGCAAATATTGTTGCTGATGCTCTCAGTCGAAAAGTCAATCTTGAAAGTAAAAGGCCAAGAGCGTTAAGAATTGAAGTCGTCTCGACGATTGTGGAAAGTATCAGGAAAGCTCAAGAAGAAGCCTTAGAAAAGAATGACCGAAAGGAAGAACGTTTGGGAAAAACGTTAGTGTTCGGTACGAACAGTCGAGGACTGAAGGTATTCCAAGATCGAATTTGGGTACCTAAGACGGGAGGAATAAGAGATCTTCTAATGGAAGAAGCACACAAGACCATGTACTCGATTCATCCCGGTAGCACTAAAATGTATAGGGACCTAAAGCCCTACTACTGGTGGCCGACGATGAAGCTCGATGTTGCGAAGTATGTGGCTGAGTGTGTAACATGCGCGAGGGTTAAGGCACAACATCAAAAACCGTATGGGAGTTTAGAACCTTTACCTGTACCCATGGGTAAATGGGAAGACATCACCATGGATTTTGTGACTAAACTGCCCAGAACGAAGAACGGACACGACATGATTTGGGTAGTCGTGGATCGTTTCACCAAGAGTGCACACTTCATAGCAGCCAACGAGAAGTGGTCTATGGATAAGCTCGCAAATGCTTACGTGAAGGAAATTGTAAGACTTCACGGTGTCCCTCTTACGATTGTATCAGATCGTGATAGTCGTTTCACGTCGAGGTTTTGGAGGAGTCTACAAGAGGAGTTGGGTACAAAGTTGTGTTTGAGTACTGCTTACCATCCGCAAACTGATGGTCAGAGCGAAAGAACGATTCAGACGTTGGAAGATATGCTGAGAGCATGTACCCTCGAATTCCAAGGGAATTGGGACGAACACTTACCTCTAGTAGAATTTTCCTACAACAATAGTTTTCACTCGAGCATCAAGATGGCACCTTATCAAGCCTTGTATGGACAGAAGTGTCGTACGCCGTCTTGTTGGCTTGAAGCCGGAGAGAAGCAGTTTATGGGCCCCGAGATAGTCCATGAGACTGCTGAGAAATTGAAGGTGATTCGGGAAAGAATGTTAGCAGCTCAGGATCGTCAGAAGAGCTATGCTGACAAGAAAAGACGACCGATAACCTTCGAAGTTGGGGATTCCATTTTACTTAAAGTCTCACCGTGGAAGGGACTTATACGATTTGGGAAACGAGGAAAGTTGAGTCCAAGGTTTATTGGACCGTTCAAAGTTCTTCAGAAGATTGGGAACCAAGCTTACAAGCTGGAATTTCCTGAAGAACTCAATGGTATTCATAACACCTTCCATGTGTGTTATTTGAGGAAATTCATGGGAGATGTTCCCGACATAATTCCAATCTCGGAATTAAGGATGGATGAGAATAAAAGGCTGATCGAAGAGCCTGAGGCAATTATTGACCGTAAGACTAAGAAGTTACGACGCAAGATGGTCAACTTGGTGCTAGTCCGATGGAAACATTCGAATGGGCCGAATCTCACTTGGGAAACAGAGGATGACATGATGAGTCGCTATCCACATCTGTTTGCTGATGCATGATTCCGGGACGGAATCATCCTAAGGGGAGAGAATTGTAACGCCCGGGTTTTCAGGGCTAAGCATTTTTGTCAATGTAATAGTCTAGGTCAACTATTGTAACTCTTTTTGAAGTAATAAATATAAAATATTTGAGTATTATGTGAATTATGTGTGTTTATGTGTTTATTATTTAATTATAAATGTATAATTAATAAAGAATAAAAATGAGCGTCAAAATTAAAGTGTGAGATAATCCCGATATCTCTACATAAAGTTTTAGAATACGTCTCAAGGTTTCCGTACATATAAAGAATGCCGAAATCCGAGCTATAACGAAGAAGTTATGGCCCGCCGAAGTTTTACGGCAAAACCGGCACGGCACCGGGAGACGTAAATAGTGAATTTACGATAGAAGACTTTTTAGCATTATCAATCTAAACAAAAGTCGTAGAATATGTTAAACTAAGAACATCGATTAAAAGAACGCCCAAATCTGACTTCGTATGAAGAAGTTATGATTTTTCTAAGATTCGGCTTAGCAGTGCACGGCCTGAAACTCGAATTTTAGTTCGAGCGGTTTTTGGCTTACGCAACGTAAATGAGAGTTGAATATCTCATTAATAGGAAATCAACGGTAAAAAGACAGACAAAAACAGAGTCCGTATGTAGAAGTTATTAATTTTACGCAGACGTTTAACAGTATAATCTCCTTGTACTGTTAAATTTAAGATCGGTCGAGAATTAGGTGATGGTGTCAAAATGAAAGTTGTAGATCTTATCATTACCTACGCGTGGATATAAAGAACGTCAAAAACGGAGGTCGTATGTGAAAGTTACGGATTTTAGAAGTCGGAAGTGTGTTGTGCGAAAATGGGTGATGTGGCACAATCTTGGCCATTGCTTTCTCCCCAAGGCTTGCCACCAGATGGTGACATGTGGCACCAAGTTCAGCCACATTTCACCCTATAAATACCACCTCTCCCACCCTCATTTTCTTCACACCTTTCCCATTCTTTCTTCTCTTTACTCTCTCTCTCTCTATAGAACCTCTCTCTAGCCCCGAAATCCCCCGAAAAGCCTAGGGAACCTCCCTAGCACGAGGCGGAAGCCCTGGAGTGCTCGAAGGCTCCGAGAAGAAGAGCTTTTCGGCTCGGGAACGCTGCTCCAAGCAAAGCCCGGTTTTCTATAAAACCCGCTGTAAGTGAGCTACGCCTACGCTATTTTTAATATAACTTTTATTTAATTATAGTAACGTTATTAGGAACTTATAATAAATACTTGGGCTATTATTATGGGTTATATAAGTATTTTTTTGACGCTTATATAATAATAATAATAATAGCTAGACTATTAATTAGTCTCGACGAATAATAAACTAAACTCTAGTGGTAATAATACTAGGTTTCGTCGAAGAAAATTCTTTTTAAGAAGCGAAGCGCTGTCTGAGTTCGGAATCACCACCTTTTCAGGTGAGTGCATAGTTACTTTCAGCTTACACATAGATATGAAGTATTTTATATAAATTACGTGCTATGTGTGCATATTATCTGGATACTTGCTATCTATGTTAGATGAACGTTGTTATACATGTTTTCAATGATTTAAACTGTATATGTATTTTATATCTACGAAAATGTTGGGGTAAAACATGGGTAGATGTAATAGGTGATGTGTGATAAAATGATGAGAGGCCTCGATGTTGTTGTTGTTGATCTAGTCATCTAGCGGAGTATAGATGACGACCACGGACTCTTCTAGACAGTCCAGTGGAACACTAGCAGGCTCGCAACCTGTAGGTGTTGTGAACGATGTGTTCACCGGTGTACTCCATCCCCCACATGGTTGCCTATTAGGACATTTATTGCTGAGGAATCCCCTTAGTAGCAGTGTCCGTCCCGATGATGATCCTTAGGCTAGGTCCCTTATGATAGGTGTTTAGGGACGTAAAGTGAGGATAACGGGAACGGGTAATCGGGTTATTGTTGATTGACGAAATTAATAAACTTATTTATTGTGGGTTGAAAACCCTATGTGCTCACCAGACTCCCAAGCCTGACCCACTCAGTTTTATGTATTACAGGAAGTGGCGCATGAGCATAGGTGTGATGTTTTGGACCAGGGATTACGGATATAGGCCTGTAGATATGAAATAATGTAGTAAGGCTTATATTGTACTGTTTATACTTTTGATCTGTACGAACATGACATCCCGAGTCTTTTAATGAAATACATTTCTATGGAAATGCTTTTGATCAATCTTTATCATATTATTGTTTTGGGACAAATTCCGCAATTCTTTTATTAAAAGATAACTCTGATTTTGAAATAAAGTATAAACAAAACCGGTCTTTTCTGGCCGTGATTTTGGGGATGTCACATCACCTATTACATCTACCCATGTTTTACCCCAACATTTTCGTAGATATAAAATACATATACAGTTTAAATCATTGAAAACATGTATAACAACGTTCATCTAACGTAGATAGCAAGTATTCAGATAATATGCACACATAGCACGTAATTTATATAAAATACTTCATATCTATGTGTAAGCTGAAAGTAACTATGCACTCACCGGAAAAGGTGGTGATTCCGAACTCAGACAGCGCTTCGCTTCTTAAAAAGAATTTTTTCTTCGACGAAACCTAGTATTATTACCACTAGAGTTTAGTTTATTATTCGTCGAGACTAATTAATAGTCTAGCTATTATTATTATTATTATATAAGCGTCAAAAAATACTTATATAACCCATAATAATAGCCCAAGTATTTATTATAAGTTCCTAATAACGTTACTATAATTAAATAAAAGTTATATTAAAAATAGCGTAGGCGTAGCTCACTTACAGCGGGTTTTATAGAAAACCGGGCTTTGCTTGGAGCAGCGTTCCCGAGCCGAAAAGCTCTTCTTCTCAGAGCCTTCGAGCACTCCGGGGCTTCCGCCTCGTGCTAGGGAGGTTCCCTAGGCTTTTCGGGGGATTTCGGGGCTAGAGAGAGGTTCTAGAGAGAGAGAGTAAAGAGAAGAAAGAATGGGAAAGGTGTGAAGAAAATGAGGGTGGGAGAGGTGGTACTTATAGGGTGAAATGTGGCTGAACTTGGTGCCACATGTCACCATCTGGTGGCAAGCCTTGGGGAGAAAGCAATGGCCAAGATTGTGCCACATCACCCATTTTCGCACAGCACACTTCCGACTTCTAAAATCCGTAACTTTCACATACGACCTCCGTTTTGACGTTCTTTATATCCACGCGTAGGTAATAATAAGATCTACAACTTTCATTTTGACACCGTCAGCTAATTCTCGACCGATCTTAAATTTAACAGTACAAGGAGATTATACTGTTAAACGTCTGCGTAAAATTAATAACTTCTACATAAGGACTCTGTTTTTGTCTGTCTTTTTACCGTTGATTTCCTATTAATGAGATCTTCAACTCTCATTTACGTTACGTAAGCCAAAAACCGCTCGAACTAAAATTCGAGTTTCAGGCCGTGCACTGCTAAGCCGAATCTTAGAAAAATCATAACTTCTTCATATGAAGTCAGATTTGGGCGTTCTTTTTATCGATGTTCTTAGTTTAACATATTCTACGACTTTTGTTTACATTGCTAAGGCTAAAAAGTCTTCTATCGTAAATTCACTATTTACGTCTCCCGGTGTCGTGCCGGTTTTGCCGTAAAACTTCGGCGGGCCATAACTTCTTCGTTATAGCTCGGATTTCGGCATTCTTTATATGTACAGAAACCTTGAGACATATTCTACAACTTTATGTAGAGATATCGGGATTATCTCACACTTTAATTTTGACGCTCATTTTTATTCTTTATTAATTATACATTTATAATTAAATAATAAACACATAAACACACATAATTCACATAATACTCAAATATTTCATATTTATTACTTCAAAAAGAGTTACAATAGTTGACCTAGACTATTACATTGACAAAAATGCTTAGCCTTGAAAACCCGGGCGTTACAATTCTCACCCCCTTAGGATGATTCCGTCCCGGAATCATGCATCAGCAAACAGATGTGGATAGCGACTCATCATGTCATCCTTTGTTTCCCAAGTGAGATTCGGCCCATTTGAATGTTCCCATCGGACTAGCACCAAGTCGACCATCTTGCGTCGTAACTTCTTAGTCTTACGGTCAATAATTGCCTCAGGCTCTTCGATCAGCTTTTTATTCTCATCCATCCTTAATTCCGAGATTGGAATTATGTCGGGAACATCTCCCATGAATTTCCTCAAATAACACACATGGAAGGTGTTATGAATACCATTGAGTTCTTCGGGCAATTCCAGCTTGTAAGCTTGGTTCCCAATCCTCTGAAGAACTTTGAATGGTCCAATAAACCTTGGACTCAACTTTCCTCGTTTCCCAAATCGTATAAGTCCCTTCCACGGTGAGACTTTAAGTAAAATGGAATCCCCAACTTCGAAGGTCATCGGTCGTCTTTTCTTGTCGGCATAGCTCTTCTGACGATCCTGAGCTGCTAACATTCTTTCCCTAATCACCTTCAATTTCTCAGCAGTCTCATGGACTATCTCGGGGCCCATAAACTGCTTCTCTCCGGCTTCAAGCCAACAAGACGGCGTACGACACTTCTGCCCATACAAGGCTTGATAAGGAGCCATCTTGATGCTCGAGTGAAAACTATTGTTGTAGGAAAATTCTACCAGAGGTAAGTGCTCGTCCCAATTCCCTTGGAATTCGAGGGTACATGCTCTCAGCATATCTTCCAACGTCTGAATCGTTCTTTCACTCTGACCATCAGTTTGCGGATGGTAAGCAGTACTCAAACACAACTTTGTACCCAACTCCTCTTGTAGACTCCTCCAAAACCTCGATGTGAAACGACTATCACGATCTGACACAATAGTAAGAGGGACACCGTGAAGTCTTACAATTTCCTTCACGTAAGCATTTGCGAGCTTATCCATAGACCACTTCTCGTTGGCTGCTATGAAGTGTGCACTCTTGGTGAAACGATCCACGACTACCCAAATCATGTCGTGACCATTCTTCGTTCTGGGTAGTTTAGTCACAAAATCCATGGTGATGTCTTCGCATTTTCCCATGGGTACAGGTAAGGTTTCTAAACTCCCATACGGTTTTTGATGTTGTGCCTTAACCCTCGCACATGTTACGCACTCAGCCACATACTTCGCAACATCGAGCTTCATCGTCGGCCACCAGTAGTAGGGTTTTAGGTCCCTATACATTTTAGTGCTACCGGGATGAATCGAGTACATGGTCTTGTGTGCTTCTTCCATTAGAAGATCTCTTATTCCTCCCGTCTTAGGTACCCAAATTCGATCTTGGAATACCTTCAGTCCTCGACTGTTCGTACCGAACACTAACGTTTTTCCCAAACGTTCTTCCTTTCGGTCATTCTTTTCTAAGGCTTCTTCTTGAGCTTTCCTGATACTTTCCACAATCATCGAGACGACTTCAATTCTTAATGCTCTTGGCCTTTTTCTTTCAAGATTGACTTTCCGACTGAGAGAATCAGCAACAATATTTGCTTTACCTGGGTGGTAAAGTATCTCACAGTCGTAGTCCTTGAGAAGTTCTAGCCAGCGTCGTTGCCTCATGTTCAACTCCTTCTGATTAAAGAGATATTGGAGGCTCTTATGATCAGTGAAGAGCTTGCACTTCGTGCCGTAGAGGTAATGCCTCCATATCTTTAAGGCAAATACTACCGCTGCCAACTCCAGATCATGAGTGGGGTAGTTCTTTTCGTGCTCTTTCAATTGTCGAGATGCGTATGCTATCACCTTTTCTCTTTGGGTCAGAACACAACCCAACCTGACTCCAGATGCATCACTATAAACTGCGAAATCTTCGACTCCATCGGGTAGAGAAAGTATCGGTGCTTCACATAACTTCTTTTTTAGCTTCTCGAACGCCTCATCGTGTTTCTCACTCCATGTATACGTAGCTCCTTTATGGGTCAAAGCTGTTAATGGAGCAGCTATCGAAGAAAAGCCTTGGATAAATCGTCGGTAATATCCGGCTAATCCTAGAAAGCTTCGAATCTCCGTGGGACTCTTCGGACGTTCCCACTTCATTACAGCCTCGATCTTGGCGGGGTCAACCATTATTCCTTCTTGGTTAACAACATGACCCAAGAATTGGACTTCCCGTATCCAAAGTCGCATTTGGAGAACTTTGCAAAAAGCTTCTCCTTCTTTAACACCTCCAACACTTCTCGTAGATGCTTGCCATGCTCCTCCTGGCTTTTCGAGTAAATGAGAATGTCGTCGATGAACACTATCACAGATTTATCGAGGAATGGTTTACAAACCCTATTCATCAAATCCATGAATGCTGCGGGAGCATTGGTTAGTCCGAATGACATAACCAAGAACTCGTAGTGTCCATATCTTGTTCTGAATGCAGTCTTCTCAATATCCTGCTCTCTCACCTTCAACTGATGATATCCTGACCTAAGATCAATCTTTGAGAAGTAGCTCGAACCTTGCAGCTGATCGAATAGATCATCAATCCTCAGCAATGGATACTTGTTCTTCATTGTTGCCTTATTCAACTCTTGGTAGTCTATGCACATCCTCATGCTTCCGTCCTTCTTCTTCACGAATAACACCGGAGCTCCCCAGGGTGATGAACTAGGTCGAATGAAACCGCTGTCCAACAGCTCCTGAAGTTGCGTCATGAGCTCCTTCATCTCCATCGGTGCTAATCGGTAAGGTGCCTTTGCTATCGGTGTTGTTCCTGGTAATAAGTCTATACGAAACTCTACTTGCCTATCAGGTGGTAATCCGGGAAGATCTTCAGGAAAGACTTCCGGATAATCGCACACAACCGGTATATTCTGCACCTCTTTCTTTTCTTTCTTAGCATTGATTACGAATGCCAAGTACGATGCACATCCCTTGGACAAACATTTCCTGGCTTTCATCAAGGAGATGATTCCAGAACTTACTCTGCGTTTGTCCCCGTACACCATAAATGATTCCTTTCCGGGTGGGTTTATCCTAACTATCTTCTTTCGGCATAATATCTCGGCATCGTTGGCGCTAAGCCAATCCATACCCAAAACGATGTCGAAACCGTTTAACTCTATGGGTAATAGTTCCTCATGGAATTCGTTTCCGTTTAGGTCAATGACGATGTTCCTAATACGATTACTAACAGGTACGAATTTACCACTGGCAACTTCTACAATCAGGGCATTATCTAGTTTTTCTACAGGTAATGCTAATTTCGCACTAAATTTATGCGACACAAAGGAGTAGTTGGCTCCAGAATCAAACAATATATTTGTAGGCAAAACATTTACAAGAAAGGTACCTGAAGCGACGTCTGCTACCTCCTTTGCAGCCTCGAGCGTCATCTGGAAGGCTCTCGCCTTCGGCTTTGGTGGTATGTTGGGTCTTCCTGCCTCCTTCTGTTGGATTAATGTCTAAGTCCATAACTATAATTGGTAAGACTTGACCCGACCCGGCATGGTCCATTTGGGTTGCATGGCATCATGCACTTGGATAGACTATAATGAGAGAAATAAGACACTTATGGTTATTAATATATTATAAGTTCTAGTATATTAATAATAAGAATAATAAGATTATTTAATTAGTATTGATCAAGAATTAATCTAGGATTAATTAAGTGATCAAAAGAAGACTAATTAAATATATGGGTTGATTGTATAAATCATCCATACTTATATAGTGGGCTAATGCTCCATGGATTATCTAGTTGGGCCAAAACCCATATGATGCTCCATGGATGCTCCATGGTGTATTTGAACCCATGGATCCAAGGAAATGGAAAGTCATAACAATTAGGGTTTACCCTAATTGTAACACTATATAAAGATATTATTCTTCCCAAAATCGGTCACTAGATTATTCTAGAGAGGGCTAACCGATTTCATGAAGTGTTCTAGTTTCTCTCAAGTTATTCCAAGTGTATTTGGTGTTGTGTGAACCATTTGAGGTGTCACACTTGGGGCACTAAGCACTCAAGCTTCATGAAGACAAGCACTATCAAAGAGGTATGTATTCTATCTTGTTATATCCATTATTTTGTATGCTAGATTAGGATAATACCTTGGATGTTCATATTTGCATGTATAATCGAGAAAACATAGATCCAAGGTATTTAGGGTTGCATGTACACTTAGGAATGTTAGAATGCTCATAACCCAACAGTGGTATCAGAGCCTAGGCTTGTTTTCTTGTTATACCTGCAATAGAAGCTGAAAAAATCGAGTTTTGATGCTGTCAGCCCAGTTGACTCGCCGAGTCCATAAAGGGACTCGACGAGTCCAAGGCAAAATGCATCCAACTCGCCGAGTTGAGTTCATGCACTCGACGAGTTGGACCCCAGACAGCATATCTTCGAGGTTTTTTGGCTAGAAATGGACTAGGAACATTACCCTAAGTTGTTTTTGAACTTATAAACTTGTTTTTAAATGTGGTAATGTTCATGCTAATCCATTTTCAAGATAATTGTCAATAGATTCATGTTTTGTATTAGTTTAAAGGTTAGACTAATTACATGAAAAAGTTTGATTTGAATTATCTTGTTCTTATGAGTTGCTTAGATTAATAGAAAAGTTGAGTGAAAAAGTTGTTTTCAATCCAAATTAATCTAAGAGTTGAGTATAAAATGTGTTTTTGTAACTTATCCTTAAGTTACATGAAGAGTCACATTAAAGACTCATAAAACTCATAAAGTTGGCAAAGGTTACAAAAAAAAGATGAAGAGTCTTGTCCTTAAGTTATGGAGGTTCAAGAGTCACTTCATTAATAAATAAATAAATAAAATATGTAACCTTAATTAATTCCATAAGTTATAAAATAAAGAAAAGATTAATTCTTTATTAGTTTAAAGTCTTCCATAATTTGTCCACAAGTTATGGAACTTGAAGAGTTTTTGGATTAAAACTACTTTAAATACATAAGTTATGGAATTAATTAGTTTTGAATAGTTTCAAAACTTGCCCTCAAGTTTTGGAATTTGTAAAGTTTTCTCTTATGAATACTTTAATTCCAAGTTAGCCCTTAGAATTTTAAAAGTTAAAATTCAATCCTTATACTTTATAGTATTATAAGTAAATAATATTTATATGTATAAGAGTAAAGTCGGTCTTACCGCTAGTACGCCTCATTCACGAAGCCGGTCTATAAGGTGGGTATAAGGTTGTTGCCTATAAAATGGCAATTTAATGGGTGTTTGCTCTCACCCACCGCTCGCTTGACTGGTGGAGGGTCGTTAGCCGAACGGGTTTGACATGACTATAATTCTCCCTTCATTAAAAGTATTAATGATAAATACTAAGTAACTAAACTTTTAATAATACCCAATCTTAGTTACTTAGAAAAAAAATGTGAATAAGGTGCTAATCCACGAAATTACACTTTGCACTTTGTTTAAGTCGGTTAGTGGAGCGTGTGTGGTTAACCGGCACACTAACTCGTATTTAACAAGGTAGGCAAAGGGTAACTTAATGTTTATCATAGTATCGATGGAGCGTGTGTGGTTAACCGGCACATCGATTGAGGGGTAAACACTTAAGGGTACCCAGTAATTTGCATGGTTACTTCACACCTTGTTTTGTGATCCTCGGCATCCCAGTCACAAAACCTGAAGGGCACACTCGAGATTGAAACATGCCATTGAACAGTTCAATGAATCTCAAAAGATCTAGGAGTTTCAAAACCAATTAAAACCTAATAATACATTTTGTTTATCTTGGTGGAAATTGGTGAATCGTCATTCACCTACCTTCAAATTGTTTTATAGCTTGGATTACGGCATACCTCTTCTAAGTTATAAAATAGTTTGTTGGGTCCTAGCCTTAATATTTTCATATTGGGTGTCATATTAAGGACTCAAAGATCAACTATCTTGAATATCTCCCAAAAGATGTCTGGTTTAGACATTTATGATCTTCCCAAATCTCTTGAAACAAGCATTCCTAATGAAGATGATGTCCCATGGATATCATACTTCTTTCTCCTCCTCCAATTATTCTCCCTACCCCACAAGTTCTTTAAAAGTTTAAAGTCACTCGAGCCCTATTGGCAAGACAAGGTCTAGGTGTGATCACATCTTGGAGATGTAGTCACATATTGACAAGCCGGGAGAGTTGGGTGTCAAAGTCTTGAGAAAGATGGTGGTTCAACTACTTTCTAAGTCACATAGTGAGTTCTTTTGGAACACCTATGAAACAGAATATGACAAGACCCTTAATGATCTTATCTATTTGTTAAGATCAACTTCCTCAAAAACTTGATGGACATTGACAATAGTGACATAGGAAATCCAGAAAAGCATTCTCTTCCCAATGGAAAGGGATCGGCCATAGTCAACTCAGTTGAACATATGGTAAAGAGAAAAGCTAAGTCTGTGATAGTCCTATGTACCATTATCAAAGGTTCCATATGTTTATATTGCCAAAGTAAGGGTCATTAGTTGCGAAGCTGCCAAGTTTACCTAAGGATGTTAAAGTCAATAAGATTGACTCTACTTCAGGTAAAGTCCACTAATCTAACTCTGTTAAGTTTCTATTCTGAGATTCCGGATACATGATGTGACTGGGTCACATGGTAATGTTTTAAGAATCAAAGAAAAGTAAAGAAACTTAAAGAAAGAATATGCTGAATCTGATCACGTAGATGGATTTCTATCGCATAGTTTGAAGATCGGATTCTTGAGCTACTTCTTAGGAGTTATGAGGTATTGCTTAGGAATAGATAGCAACAAGTTTTCATATGGATTGTAAGGATAAGTTTTCCGCATAGTTTTAAAATAAAAGAAAATTTTTGATTTTATTTATTTTAAAAATATCCTTACAATGGCATTTGAGGACAAATTGTTGCTTATATGATTCCATTAATAGCAAGAGTGGAAATATGAAATTGATTCCTTCATTTGTGGTAATGTCTAAATTTACCAAATAAGGAAAGTCTCTCATCATCCAAAGTCTCAATTGGACCGGGACTTGGAATCATGCAAGTTGTATAGCATGATGAATGAGAACTTTCAAGTATTGGAAAAATTAAGACTAATTACTTGTTCACATGGATGTGTGAGTCAAATAATGGACTAAGGGATCGAGTACATAGTCATGTGCACTGATTAAGTCCACCACAAAAGATATAAGGCTATTCGTCATAGTTTACTAAAGCTCAGTAAATATGATTATACTTACAAGCTTAAGTGTAACTCTGAGACATTGGAAAAAGGTTCCAATGTAAGGCAGAGCGAATAAGAAGAATCAAATTAGGCAGAAGGATAAAAGTTTCTCAAATCTGAAAAGATGGGAGAGTACTTTAGTATCAGTTTTGTGATCATCTTAATGATTAAGAAACCATATCAAGATTAGTTCTCTAAGGAAGTCTTAGTGCATTCTTATGACTAAGAAGAAGGGATCTTGAATTGTTGAAATGGTTAAATCAAGAAGATGAGTCATACTTCGTTCCAATACAAGTCTTAGAGTCGTACTCCAAGATTGTAATTTGAGTGACATGTCTTAAAGAAGGTTTAAAACACTAATCAAGTGTAAGAGTAAAAGTTTTCTACTCTTGTACATTTGAAATTGGTAAGTTGTGATGTTTTGGATAAAACAAAGACCAACTAAGGCCAATTGTGTGAAGTGTTTGTCTTGATTAAAATCCACACTATCTCTTGGATGTTTGACAAGGAAGTCTTATAGGTCAAGAGGACAGTGGGAGTCTTAAAGATCTTGAAAGTCTCAAGAACTAATCAAGAATAAAACCTAAAGTTCTTCACTAGCACACGACTTAAGGTTTATAACCTATCGTGTTGACATATTCTGTGCCCATTCCAGTTAAAGTTGGCTTTGCATATGAGTTCTTAGAGTTCTCAATGTGTTGCACAACAACTTGGAAGCAATGGTAGGCCCTTGAGCTGCCAGGTGGCAAGAAATTAAGATTGAGTTCAATCCATATGGTTTTGGATTTGTCATTATCCTTGTCTTGTGATTATGGTTTTGACAAATTCATATGGGTAGGAACTCATACACCATTAAATCTAAGTGTCATAAGGTTTCTCTCCGATTCATGAAAATGATGGTGAGGAAACACTTCCACTAAGTAGATTTTAGCTAGATAGCAATTGTGATCTCAAAGTCGTTAGTGGAGTGGTTTACCGGCACACTAACTTGGACTTGTGAGAAATGGCAAAGGTCAAAACGATCAAGACTATGATTACAGCATCCCTTTTCATAGTTCTTAAAATTGTTTTGACACACCCACAAGCTATCTAAGGAAGGTGTATGTTTTTGATAAAGTTTTATCAAAACAATCTAGTATCAGAAATCTGAACTTTGGTAAGAAAGTCAATAAAGTATTGATTTCTAGAAGTCCAGTGATTTCTGAGTACATGTCAAAGCTAGTGGGAGCATAAGTGTTATGCTTATAATCATCATGTTAGTGGGAGCATGAAAATTACGATAAGTATTGCAAGCTAGCAATGTTAATTATAGAAAACAAAAGGTTTCAATTGGGAAAAAGTTGTTTTGCTATAATTAAGGGAGAGGAAATTATACTTCATCTCAAATCTATAAGCTTAGATCGTGAGGTTTTAATCATTTAGTCAAGGATATATATGAATTTCATGTTGGAATGGCTCAACATAAGGAAATTCTGTATATGGGTCCATTATTTGCGTTCTTAAATTCGATTATGATTACGGCATCCCTTTTCATAATCTGAATTATGAGAACTTGGCAAATTGAAATGGAAATGTTATAGCAAAAGACTGGTTTAGTCTTTATGTGAGACATCATGAATCGTGTCCCATATGCTTCGGATATAGGACCAATTACATGTGCTATATTCATCCTTTCTAAAATTTTCCGAATGCCTGGGGTGTTAAGAATGGAAAAGGTTTAGAACTGGATATGACTAAAAAGGATTAAACAATTGTCGAGGACAATCTAAGGTTTACCAAAGACTGGTTTCTCAAGGACAATTGGAAGTATAGTGATAATTCTGGAAGGACCATATTGACATAATCTGTAAGGAGGCAACTCTTGTTCAGAAGTGATAGTCAAAATGGAATCTGGAAATGTTTCAAAGTTAGAATTTTTCCAATCTGTTTAAGATTAAGGAAACTTAATGCAAGAAGGATGTTTCCAAGGAATTGATCTCCTTTGGAATACTCTGTAATGATTGTTGCAAAGTCTTTCTGACTTTGTGCATAGTCATTACAAGAGGATCGAGGCATATAAGTTTAGAATCTAACAGATTTCAGTAAATGACATGAATTTGGAATTCTTGCATTTGCAGTAAGGATTTGGGAGTGTGGGAAAAGAATCATTGAAGTTATGTTCAATTGATCTAGTTCACAAAGTAAAGATCATAGACAAACATAGTATGCATACTTGGTGTATGGCATGACTATTGTTTAGAAAAAACATAGTGTGCATGCTTGGAGCATGGGACAACTATTGTTTTAAATTCAAGAATAATGTTGATAGCTGAAACAATATACAATGAATAATGTGTAATCATATGGTGATAAATAAAAGGAGTTTTATTTATATTCATAAGTTCTGAGACCATATTGGATTCAATTATTATTGTGTTTCACTTTGCATGTTTTGACTTCCCGAATAAACTAGGTTATTCTTCCGGAATGACTAAGTTATTCAAACCATCCACAGTCGGTCATATGTTGGAAGTAGATATGAATTAAGACTGTCATGGGTTGGCTTGTAGAGGTCTAAGTTTTTGGACAAAGGGCTACAACACTCATGAGTGCTCATAAGTTCTGAGTATTGGATTCAACCCGCGCTCATTGGAATCACTTCATGGATTTTATCACGAGTGATCATGAGACGATAATATCTTATATTCTTCAAACGTAGAGATATGAGTTGTTACTATGAGTTGGTTGTACATTGATTGCACGAAACTGCATTTGGTAACTCGGTGCTATAAAACGTGCCTTTGTGTATGATTCAACAAGTAGTAGAACAAGCCATATGAGTCGAAGTTTATCCATTCCTTTTACCTTCGGGATAAAAGCGATATCTGTGGGCCCCTCGATGATTTGATGATGACAAATGGAAGTGCTCGGCCGGGCCAGGACTGATTTGATTTGTTCAATTAGTCAGTTGTCATAAATCGGAAATCGGGAAACAACAAATGGACAGAGAGAATGATTATAATCCATGTCTCAGTCCATATGATATCTAGAATGGAGGAATATATGATCCCTTATCTAATGGACAAGTCGTTGACAAAAATCAGAGTTCATCTACAAGGTCAGAGTTCGACAGAAGCTTTTGAGAGCTACGATTGCTAGTTGGTTCCTGAAGTCATACGCAATAATAGTTTTAGACTTATCCAAGTGGGAGACTGTTGGATTAATGTCTAAGTCCATAACTATAATTGGTAAGACTTGACCCGACCCGGCATGGTCCATTTGGGTTGCATGGCATCATGCACTTGGATAGACTATAATGAGAGAAATAAGACACTTATGGTTATTAATATATTATAAGTTCTAGTATATTAATAATAAGAATAATAAGATTATTTAATTAGTATTGATCAAGAATTAATCTAGGATTAATTAAGTGATCAAAAGAAGACTAATTAAATATATGGGTTGATTGTATAAATCATCCATACTTATATAGTGGGCTAATGCTCCATGGATTATCTAGTTGGGCCAAAACCCATATGATGCTCCATGGATGCTCCATGGTGTATTTGAACCCATGGATCCAAGGAAATGGAAAGTCATGACAATTAGGGTTTACCCTAATTGTAACACTATATAAAGATATTATTCTTCCCAAAATCAGTCACTAGATTATTCTAGAGAGGGCTAACCGATTTCATGAAGTGTTCTAGTTTCTCTCAAGTTATTCCAAGTGTATTTGGTGTTGTGTGAACCATTTGAGGTGCCACACTTGGGGCACTAAGCACTCAAGCTTCATGAAGACAAGCACTATCAAAGAGGTATGTATTCTATCTTGTTATATCCATTATTTTGTATGCTAGATTAGGATAATACCTTGGATGTTCATATTTGCATGTATAATTTAGAAAACATAGATCCAAGGTATTTAGGGTTGCATGTACACTTAGGAATGTTAGAATGCTCATAACCCAACACCTTCTTCTTCGGGCAGTCCTTCAAAATGTGCCCTTCTTCATTACACCCATAACAGGCCTTCTGGTTAAGGGTGCATTCATTGTCATAGTGCCCAGGCTTTCCGCATTTGTAACAAGTGACCCCTCCATCACACTTCCCAAAGTGCTTCTTCTTGCACTTGTCACACCACTTTGCTTCTGATCCTCCTCCTCTCGAACCAGGTTTCGAGAATCTACTCTTCTTGTTGGACTTCGAGGATCCATTGAACTTCCGTTTCTCACCGACCTCAGCCCTTTCCAGACCTCTTTCCTTTTGTTGGGTCTCCACATTCTTAGCTGCTCGAACAGCTGATTTCAGAGTGGTTGCCATCTTGACTGTTGGGCCAAAGTCAGTCGGCAGTCCGTTTGCGAATTTATCAATTTTAGAAAGTTCGATTGGCACTAGGTATGGAAACAACTTCATCTTTTCCGTAAATGCAGCAACATAGTCATCGATGCTCATTCTCCCCTTCTTCAAATTTTGGAACTCATTGTTCAGATCAATCAGGTCTATCTCTGAACAGTACTGCGCCTTTAGTTGTTCCAAGAACTCATCCCATGACATTTTCAGGGATTTTCCTCGTGGCATCGTATCTGCCAATAGCTTCCACCAACTCAAGACTCCAGTTTTCAATTGTCTCACAGCAAAGACAGTCTTCTGCTTTTCGTTGCAGTCGCAGCTCTCAAACACCATCTCCATCTCGGAGATCCAGTCCATAATCTCAACAGGCTTTGGGCTTCCTGAGAGACTTGGTGGTTTTGCACCCAAGAAATTTTTGTACATCCGCCCATCCTTGTTGTTTCTTCCTTCTGGGCCATCCTTTTGTTCACCTTGAGTCCCTATTTGACTCACTTGACGACTATAGTTCCCTTCCTCAGATGGCTCGGGAACTGGCTCCGTCGGTTCAACATGTATGGTAGGTTCGTCTCTATTCTCGCGGAGCATCCGTCTCATTTCTTCCCTTTGTTCAGCTAGCATAGCCTGAATCATGGCTTGAACTCCAGCCATGGTAACTGGCTCAGGTGCAACTTCTTCAACAATAGGTATTTGCTGAACTACTGGGGGTTGGTTCCTACCTCCATTTGCGTTCACGTTTCCGCTACGGGTCCTTGCCATCATGATCTATACACCGAATAAGGTGAATTCAGATCTTTATTTAGGAGAGACGTTTTAAATCGTCCTTATCACTCCGAAACGTTTACATGCTAGTTCTAATATCGTAGTCGTACATTTAGACTCCTAAACACATAAGGTTTCCAGATCCAGTCGGCAACAGACCATAGATCCGAACAAAATAACGGCATATCATGCATAAAACATTTAGCACATAAAAGCATTTTAGGCACAATTCCTAAAATAAGCTAGTACTCACACCTCACAATCATCGCTTAGCATTCTAAGTTTAAGTCTAGAAATCCTACAAATTCCTAGTTCGCTTAAACTAATGCTCTGATACCAACTGTGACATCCCCAAAATCACGGCCAAAAAAGACCGGTTTGTTTATACTTTATTTCAAAATCAGAGTTATCTTTTAATAAAAGGGTTGCGGAATTTGTCCCAAAACAATAATATGATAAAGATTTATCAAAAGCATTTCCATAGAAATGTATTTCATTAAAAGACTCGGGATGTCATGTTCGTACAGATCAAAAGTATAAACAGTACAATATAAGCCTTACTACATTATTTCATATCTACAGACCTATATCCGTAATCCCTCGTCCAAAACATCACACCTATGCTCATGCGCCACTACCTGTAATGCATAAAACTGAGTGGGTCAGGCTTGGGAGCCTGGTGAGCACATAGGGTTTTCAACCCACAATAAATAAGTTTATTAATTTCATCAATCAACAATAACCCGATTACCCGTTCCCGTTATCCTCACTTTACGTCCCTAAACACCTATCATAAGGGACCTAGCCTAAGGATCATCATCGGGACGAACACTACTGCTAAGGGGATTCCTCAGCAATAAATGTCCTAATAGGCAACCATGTGGGGGATGGAGTACACCGTTGAACACATCGTTCACAACACCTACAGGTTGCGAGCCTGCTAGTGTTCCACTGGACTGTCTAGAAGAGTCCGTGGTCGTCATCTATACTCCGCTAGATGACTGGATCAACAACAACAACATCGAGGCCTCTCATCATTTTATCACACATCACCTATTACATCTACCCATGTTTTACCCCAACATTTTCGTAGATATAAAATACATATACAGTTTAAATCATTGAAAACATGTATAACAACGTTCATCTAACGTAGATAGCAAGTATTCAGATAATATGCACACATAGCACGTAATTTATATAAAATACTTCATATCTATGTGTAAGCTGAAAGTAACTATGCACTCACCGGAAAAGGTGGTGATTCCGAACTCAGACAGCGCTTCGCTTCTTAAAAAGAATTTTTTCTTCGACGAAACCTAGTATTATTACCACTAGAGTTTAGTTTATTATTCGTCGAGACTAATTAATAGTCTAGCTATTATTATTATTATTATATAAGCGTCAAAAAATACTTATATAACCCATAATAATAGCCCAAGTATTTATTATAAGTTCCTAATAACATTACTATAATTAAATAAAAGTTATATTAAAAATAGCGTAGGCGTAGCTCACTTACAGCGGGTTTTATAGAAAACCGGGCTTTGCTTGGAGCAGCGTTCCCGAGCCGAAAAGCTCTTCTTCTCAGAGCCTTCGAGCACTCCGGGGCTTCCGCCTCGTGCTAGGGAGGTTCCCTAGGCTTTTCGGGGGATTTCGGGGCTAGAGAGAGGTTCTAGAGAGAGAGTAAAGAGAAGAAAGAATGGGAAAGGTGTGAAGAAAATGAGGGTGGGAGAGGTGGTATTTATAGGGTGAAATGTGGCTGAACTTGGTGCCACATGTCACCATCTGGTGGCAAGCCTTGGGGAGAAAGCAATGGCCAAGATTGTGCCACATCACCCATTTTCGCACAGCACACTTCCGACTTCTAAAATCCGTAACTTTCACATACGACCTCCGTTTTGACGTTCTTTATATCCACGCGTAGGTAATAATAAGATCTACAACTTTCATTTTGACACCGTCAGCTAATTCTCGACCGATCTTAAATTTAACAGTACAAGGAGATTATACTGTTAAACGTCTGCGTAAAATTAATAACTTCTACATAAGGACTCTGTTTTTGTCTGTCTTTTTACCGTTGATTTCCTATTAATGAGATCTTCAACTCTCATTTACGTTACGTAAGCCAAAAACCGCTCGAACTAAAATTCGAGTTTCAGGCCGTGCACTGCTAAGCCGAATCTTAGAAAAATCATAACTTCTTCATATGAAGTCAGATTTGGGCGTTCTTTTTATCGATGTTCTTAGTTTAACATATTCTACGACTTTTGTTTACATTGCTAAGGCTAAAAAGTCTTCTATCGTAAATTCACTATTTACGTCTCCCGGTGTCGTGCCGGTTTTGCCGTAAAACTTCGGCGGGCCATAACTTCTTCGTTATAGCTCGGATTTTGGCATTCTTTATATGTACGGAAACCTTGAGACATATTCTACAACTTTATGTAGAGATATCGGGATTATCTCACACTTTAATTTTGACGCTCATTTTTATTCTTTATTAATTATACATTTATAATTAAATAATAAACACATAAACACACATAATTCACAGAATACTCAAATATTTCATATTTATTACTTCAAAAAGAGTTACAATAGTTGACCTAGACTATTACATTGACAAAAATGCTTAACCCTGAAAACCCGGGCGTTACATATTTAAATGGGTCGTGTTTGGGTTGGCATATTTTGACCCGCCAACCCGCCAACCCGAACACGACACGATTGCCAGGCCTAGCCGAGTTCCACTATGGGTGAGTTTTGGCTTCCAACTCACCGAGTCCACCCCGGACTCACCACACAACTCGACATAGCTAAAAAGGGACAAACTCGGAGACTCGCGACTAGCCTCGCCGAGTCAGATGAGCGACTCACCGAGTCCGCTCCATGCAAGAGCCACAAATGCGATTTTGCTCGAATCCAATCCATGCCATTCGTAGATCTAGGCTCCTAGAGCATGAATAACACATAAAGTTTCCAACTTTACATGTAAATATCCATCTATGGGGTTTTTAGGATTCAAAATGCACCAAAAGAGTAGATCTAAGGTTTATATGCAATATGGGCTCATAAAGGTAGTAGATCTGAGCTCCTGGAGCTCAACCATGCTTAGATCTAGAGGTCAATCAACTCATTTCGAAATATGATGCACATACAAGCTTGGAAATGAGTCATAAAGGACTTTAATGGGGCCATAAGCATGGAGACAAGGGGAAAAACGAGCCATACCTTAGATATCACTCTGAAATCGCTCCCAAGTGCTTGACCTTCTCTTCTTCTTCTTGATCTCCTTCCCTACTCACTCCAATCTTCAAGAGGACACACCAAATGGCTTCAAATCCACAAAACAAGGCTTAGAACGAGGTATATGGCTCTTAGGGTGAATGGGGGCTGGCTTGGGGGCGGAAAGGGGGATTAAATAGGGTGCAAACCCCTAAAACTTAGGGTTTCATCCAACAGCGGTGACTCGCCGAGTCCAGGATATGGACTCGCCGAGTCGCCAACTTAAACGTGTCCCGGGTCCCGTCCCTACTCGGCGAGTCGGACCTATGACTCGCCGAGTCCAAGGCTTAAAAAGGAAAATACTCAATTAAGATTTACATACCAGGAACCAGGTGATATATATATATATATATATATATATATATATATATATATATATATATATATATATATATATATATATATATATATATATATATATATATATATATATATATATATATATATATAGGGAATGGTTATTTGGAAAACAAAAAAACCCTAAAAATCATAAAAATGCATAAAAAAAATACCTAGAGATCACAAAAAAATTTTTTGACATTTTTTAAGAAAAAACCGCAGCTTTTTAAAGAAAATCGTTGAAAAAAAATTTGAAAAAAAAAAAATTTTTTTTTTTTTTTTCAGCGATTTTTTTTTAAAGCTGCGATTTTTTTTAAAAAAAATTCAAAAAAAAGTCTTGTGATCTCTAGGTATTTTTTTATGCATTTTTATGATTTTTAGGGTTTTTTGTTTTCCATAGAACCTAAACCCACATATATATATATATATATATATATATATATATATATATATATATATATATATATATATATATATATATATATATATATATATATATATATTACACACGTTTAAATATGTTTTATATGTATAAATATGCATTAAAAATATATTTATATATGTATTTATTTTCTAGTATTAATAATAATGTATTTTAAAATGATATACTTATTTGTGGTTTTAATATAATAATTAAACTTATAAAAATAATAATAAATTTTTTTTGCAAAAAAAATTTAAATATATTAATCCAAATTTCAAAATAATCCCAAATTAATTTGTTACCTACATTAACTAAGAAAATGATCATAATGTGACATTTACCAATTTTTAGAGTTTTTTTTATAAAATATTAGTTTTGGACTATTTCATAAATCGTTCCAAAAAAATGAGATGTTTTCTTAAAAATCCAAAATTATAATAGAAAATAAATTAATCATGAGTTGACAAACGTGTTGTCCGGTTACATGGTTTAACATTGAAAAAAAAAAAAAAAAAACATTAGCCATTAAATTAAATAAAAGATAACTTATTGTCAAAATCAATTTTTTATATAAAAAAATAAAGTAAAGTAAAATAAAAATTTAACTTTTGGGGAATTTACCCTAATTTAAAACAAACTTAATCAATCTACTAAAACATTATGATAGTTTAAGACTTAAAGGTAATATGTTTCAATGTGTTTATTACGTAAAACGAAACTATTGTGTTTAAAACATGAGGATAAGAAGTTAAATTGTCGTTTATATTTTGTTGAATATGCACACAATGGGATATAAAACTAGAAACACACATAACGACATGTGTATGTTTGTCAAAAAAAATAATAATTCACAAAATGATTATTTTCTTTCCACGTATCTTTTATGCATGTGAGAAGAAGAACTTATATATATAAATTTAAACTTGTGTTATTGAACTCATTTTATGACGATCCAAAATTATAATTCACCATAGTTAATAATATCTTATGTGTTTTGTACAATGTTTTAGAAACCGGTTTGAACCGGCCGGTCGAATCGGTGGAACTGGAAACCGGAGAACGGAGAGATTCAACTATCATCAGTTTTACGTCAATTTCTGAAGCAGATTGAACCAATCGGTTTTTAAAAAACTCAGTTGTACCGATCAGAATAAATTGGTTGAACCGGTTAAACCGAAACAAAACACATAAAAAAGAATCATCTACTATAATAAATGAAGATAATTTTGTCATATGATGAGTGTTGACACTTGTCATTTTGTGATATTTTTTAAATAAATAATATCAACATGTTAATTTATTATTTTTTCTAATTTTTAAAAGAAAAAACATCATAAATGGTCTCTGTGGTTTCCTAAAATCTGAAGTATAGTACCCGTGGTTTAGAAACATCATAGATGGTCCCTATGCTTTCAAAATTTTGACGATTCGTCCTTATTGCTAACTCCGTTATGTTTTGTCCGTTAACTGAAGGGCATTTTCGTCATTTCACACCACAGAGACCATTTATGATCGTTTCAGTTATATTTTTTTTAAAAAGAAAAAACTAAATATAATTATTTAATGTATAATCTCTCTCCCTCTCTCTCTCTCTCTCTCGGGATGAAGAATCAAAGGGAAAAAACCCCATATTTGTACTCTTTCTCCTTCGGTCAAAGACTCACCTACTGGTGGTGAAGCACCACCATCGCCACTACAATTTTCAGACCACCAACCACCGCCATTGTTGCTGTCTCTCTCACAATTGTACCCGATATAAGCCTCAATAGCATCTGAAGATGTCGAACCCTTGCAAGATCACCATAATTTGACCTAAATTTGTAAGCCCAAATCAAAATCTAAAACTGTAACCAAGATTCAAGCTTTGCTTATAATATTTGACCTAAATTTGAAGTATCATCTCCATTATAACATTCCTCTAAAAGCTCTGCATTTGCGAGCTTCAATGCAACCTCACCCATCTAAAACTCATGAAATTGGTTCCGCTTCCATCAATTTCATCAAGAACCAACAAAAAACTCCAAGGCTTAATTTATTTCACCAGGTTGGGATCTTCCTCCATCAATAAGAGGTATCTGAAAGGAGGAGGCAATCGTCGGTATTCAGATATTAGCCAAAGCTTAGTCTTTATCACAGCTCATAAAGAGCTAGAAGAGGAATTCATAAATGAAATTGATGAAGCAGGTAATGGTAGAGAGAAACAACTACGTAGAGAGAAATCGATGGAGTAGAGGGAAATCGAGGGGAGAAGGAGTACACACAAGATAGATGTGACATAGGTAGAGGAAATGAAGATCCATGGGTTTTTCAGTGGGTTCTAGCTGTGTTTCAGATTAGTGGTGGCTCCGATGATACTGGGTTGAGGTCTAAATTTAGGGCGATAGCTCCGACGGTGGGATCGATTGCACGTATGGTTATGGGAGGCGGTTCATAGCGAAAGTCAGGTGAATAACAAGACATGGATCTTGTTTGACACCGATCTTCTCTTTTTCTTGTTATACATAAGCTTTAGAGTAAAGAAATGGTGGTCCAGATGGTTTAGCTTCTTTTCAAATGAGAGAGAGAGAGAGAGAGAGAAAGAGATAGAGAGAGATAGAGAGAGATTATATATTAAATAATTATATTTAGTTTCAATTTTTAAATATGAGAAAACATTATAAATGGTCCCTGCAGTTGTGAAATGACGAAAATACCCTTTAGTTAACGGACAAACTTAACGGAGTTAGCAAAAAGGATCAAATATCAAAAGTTTTGAAAACATAGGGACCATCTATGAGTTTTTAAACCACGGGGATTAAACTTCAGATTTTAGGTAACCACAGGGACCATTTATGATGTTTTTCTTTTTAAAATTAAAAAGTCACATAATACTTATACTTATATATATGAAGTATCAAATGTAATAAATATTATACTGAATTGCAATTAATATTTTCTTCATTTTTTATTTCAAAGTTTTATTTTAAAAAATACTTATTATTATATTTCAATATTTTTTTTAATCAACCCGTGTAATACACGGGTTTTACACCTAGCTTGTATAATAAACTTTGGTATTTAATGTGTTTGTATTCATCTAAAACTATATTTTGTTTTGGTATTATAGTTTATTTTATTTTTTACGTATATTGGTTGATTTAAAACACTCAAACTTATGGTTATGTGTTATTTAATGTATTTGTATTGATCTACAACTTATTTTTATGTGTATTTGTAATGTTTGATTTGTAAATGTCAAATTCATGATTTATATTTGTATGTATGTCTAGAAAAATAGAAAAAAAAGATGAAAATTATAGAAACTGGTTGATCCAGCGGTCGAACGGTCGAACCGGTTTAACTAAAAATCTGGTTTTTAAAACACTGGTTTTGTGTCCAACCATTGAGAATCGATATATCATTTATCGCATCATTACGACAATATTCCAGCTTGTTTACTTAGGTGGGAGGGAGTACTTTTACATTTGCCATATTATTTTTAATACATCATTTTAATTTATTGTTATTTTGTATGGACAAATGACATAAAAAAATTAAGTTTTAAAAAACAAAAATACCAATTTTACTTTTGGATGTTTTTAGGTCCCGTAAAACCGAATATTTTGTTTAATTTGTTCACTTATACCCATTTAGTCGGTTTTCAAGTAGCCTACTCGTTACTTGATATCAATAAAACCCTTAAATTTTCAAAAATTATCGAATTTACCTTTAAGTTTTCAAAAATGTTGTGATATACTATTACTTTTATTATTATTGTTGTTGTTGTTGTTATTATTATTATTATTATTATTATTATTATTATTATTATTATTATATGTTAATATATTTTTAAATGTATAAAAATATTTTATACAAATATTTTAAATATGTTTTTAAATGTTTAAAATTATTTTTATAGATTTAAAAACATATTGTAAAATATATTAACTTGTATTTAATATTTAAAAATATATTTACTTATATTTAATACTTATATACATTTCAAAGCAAATATATGCCTTTAAAATGTATTTATATATTAAAAATGTGTTTATTTATATTTAGTAGGTATAGATACATATATTTCATATAAAAACATATTGAATACATATAAATATAAAAAATACCTATTTATAAGGTTTATATTGTATAAAAGATATAACTATATGTATTTGTACTTATTACTAAATATAAATAATAATTTATTTCATATTTATATGTATACGATATGTCTTTATACATATTTATATGATAAAATACATATAAACGAAACATTTTTTTTATTTCTTTAGATGATTCATCAACCAAAACACCCAAACACAGGTTTTTGTTGTTTATTTACTAAGTATAAATATGTATTTATTTCATATTTATATGTATATGATAGCTTTTTATATAAAATAAATACATATTTGTATCTATTAAATAAAAATAAATATATATTAAATACAAATAAAAATATATTTATACATTTAAAAACATATTTACACATTTTAAAATATTTTTATTTGTATTGAATAGACATAAATATGTATTTATTCAATATAAAAACTATTGTATACATATAAATTTTAATTAAATACATATTTATAGTTAATAACCAAAAACCTTTTTTTATGTTTTGTTTGATGAACCACCCAAAATATAAAAAACATGTTTCGTTTATATGTATTTTATCATATAAATATGTATAAATACATATCGTATACATATAAATAAGAAATATATACATATTTATACTTAGTAATATGTACAAATACATATAATTATATCTTTTATACAATATAAACCTTATAAATTAGTATTTTTATACTTATATGTATACCATACGAAACATCCCAAAAATCATAGAAATTTAAATTTTTCAAAAACAACTCATTAACCATTAAATATTTATAAAAAAACCATTGTTACAAAAGTATAATTATAATTAGAGTATCCCAAGATCCAATATCATAAAAAAGGAAGATGTGCACGACCACGCCTTCGCTTTCCCATGATCCTCTGATGTACCTGAAACAATAACTGAAACTGTAGGTCAAAGCTTAGTGAGTTCCCCCAAAGTACCTCGCATTTGGACCGCTCATCGGGCCTTCAGCATGACTGGACCGCCTATCCTATCTGGACCGCCTCGAGTATCTTGGCCTTCAGCACAAAACAGGACCGCCTCAACCCAACCACAAATATGTCAACATATGTAATAGATAATCATAAACGCATATCCAACAAATACAGATAATCATACAGATCTACTAATAAATCATATAACTAGCATAACACCATCTTATAAACTAGGACACATAACCTAGTGGGCGAGCATTGGTGCCTTCGACCCATAAGTCCAGTGAGGAAAACTCACCTCTCAATCTGAACGATCGCTGAATAAATCTCTACTCCGAATATCGACTCTGCTCATCACATATTAATTCAATCATGGCATAATTTAACTTAATATCAAAATACCCAAAATACCCTTTGGTAGAAATTGGTCAAACCTCGATCAAGGTCAAAAGTCAACAAACCAGCCGATTCAACTTAGTTGAGTATGTTGGGCGTACTCAGCTTGAGCAAGAAGTCGAGGCATTGACCACGTATGCGCAACATACCATCTGGTACGCCCAACGTACACGTCTGGCCACCTCATATTCTTATTAAGAGCTTAATCCTTAATATTTTTTGCTCATATTCCACAACTAGACTGTAACTCTCGTCCTTAACCATCAAGTTTGTAACTTTCTGGTATAACATGGCTAGGAAGTGTCCAATAACAAAACCATGACTACTTAACCCATTAAGACCTTGTAACTCATGCATGGAAGGAAACTAACAATCAATATGACATTTTATACTTCTAGATGCTCTAAAACGTCTGAAAGGACAATTTATATGGATTAGAGTAACCTATAATCATAATACCAAGCTTATGGGGCTAAAAGAACACCATTTCATGACTAAATGAGATCTAATCAACACTTAACGAAGTCCATAGCTTTTTACCTCCAAATGATGATGTGGTTTTGGATCCTAAGTGACCCACTCCTCCAAGATGATCTTCTCTTCTTCCCTCTTCCTTCAAGGTTACCAAAATACACCCGAAATTCCACCAATGCTCTCAAAAGGGTTAGGATTTGCAAAAGGGTCGAAGTGAGGTTGGAGGCTGATGGAAGGGACAAGGCTTAAGACTTAAGGATGCTTAAATATGGTCCAAACCCTAAAAAATAAGGTTTAAGGTTCTGGCACATACACCAAAGGTATGCTATGTACGCTTATCGTACGTGAGCTCCGACTATGATTTACAAAAATGCCACTATGGGCCATTTTGAAACATTTCTCATACACAAAGTCTAAAAAGAAATAATCTCCATACTTAGGGTTAAAATTTGGAAATACCCCAACATCATGATGTTACAATTCTCCGCTAGTTGAACTAGGCTTCGTCCTCGAAGTCCACTACTATGAACAAATCAAGGTAATGCTCCTGCATCTCAAACTCGGGTTCTGTGACATCCCTAATTTCATGGCCAGAAAATACCGATTTATTTATGCTTTATTTAAAAATTTAGAGTATCCTTTTTAAGAAAAATGTTGTAGAATTTGTTCCCAAAAGAATATGATAAAGATTTTATCAGAGCATTTCCGAAGAAATGTATTTCATTATATTAAAACCTCGAGATGTCACTGTCAATACAGATCAAAAGCAGAAACAAAAACAACATAGGCCTTACAACATTTATTTATTTCTACTGGCCTATAATCCATAATCTCTCATTGGATCGTCACATTTATGCTCTTGTGCCACTACCTGTAATACTAGAAACTGAGTGGGTCAGGATTAGGAGCCTGGTGAGCACATAGAGTTTTCAACCCACAATAATTAAGTTTATTAAATTCATCAAATCAATCAACCCGATTACCCATTCCCGGTATCATCACTTTCTGTCCCTAAAGCATCTAAATTAAGGGACCTAGCCTAAGGATTTTCATCGGGATGACAAAAATGCTTTGGGGATTCCTTAGCAATACATGTCAAATAAGGAAACTATGAGGGGGATGAAGTACACCTGGTGAACTTGTAGTTCAAATAAACACCTACAGGTTACGAGCCTGCTAACGTTCCACTAGACTATCTAGAATAGTTTGTGGTAGTCATCTATACTCCGCTAGATGACTAGATCATCATAAACATCAAGGCCTCTCATCATTTTATTTCATCACACATCAAATCTTTCATCTACACTTGTTTACGTAACATATTTGTAGATATAAAATACATATACAGTTTAAATCAATTAAAACATGTATAAATTGTTCATCTAGCATAGATATCAAGAACACAGATAATATGCACACATAGCATGTAAATTATATTAAATACTTCATATCTATGTGTAAGATGAAAGCAACTATGCACTCACTTGTTAAAGTGATGATTCCAAACTCAGGCAGCGCTTCGCTTCTAACAATTTTATTTTCCTTCGACGAAACCTAGTATTATTACCACTAGATTATAATCTAATGTTTATTGCGACTAATTACTAGCAATATTGTTTTTTCTTGTATTATATAAGTGTTAAACAATACTTTTCAACTACTATGTACAGACAGGGGCAAGACATGAAACACCGGAGGGTAGGACCAATTTAGCATTTAAGCCGTTCTAAAATCAAACAACCGAAGCGGCTCTTCAAACCGGATTCCCCGTACCGCAAGTAGTTTAAAGATATTATAATAACATATATATTCTTTATAGGTTCATAATAAAGATAATAAATTTAAACATGAGTTATACTTAGAGTAGGGTAAGCACAACTCACTTAGAAGGGGTTTGGCTAGGAATCGGGCTCTGCGGGGGCAGAACTTTTGAGTTGAAAGATCTTCTTCTCGGAGCCTTCTGGTGCTCCGAGACTCACCTCTAGCACTTAGGAAGTACTAGGGAAGGGGAGGGAGAGTTTTGGAGTATTGACAGAGAAAGAATGGCAAATGTATAAGAAAAATAGGAGAACCTCGCATCTATTTATAGGTTGGACCCTTCAGACTACGTTGGGCGTAGCCTCGGAGTACGCTAGGCGTACCTAGTATGCTGCATGTCCAAAACCTTATGCTACGTGTACGATGGATGGGTGTCAAGATTCGAAGCGAAGCCGTGGAGAGAAAGTGAGGTTTGAGATGGTGCCACATGACACTCCTCGCATCAGCGTATACTCAACTTCTAAATTCCGTAACTTTCGCATGTGAGTTATGTTTTTGGTGTTCTTTATATCCACATGTAGGTGGCGTCATAATCTACAAATTTTGTTTAGACTCCGTCGGCTAATTTTGACTTTGTTTTTAAAGTTATATTTTAACAGACTTAGACAGATAAAATGTTAAAAATTCATAACTTTGTCATCCGACGTCCGTTTTCGTCTGTATTTATATCGTTGAACTCCTATTGACGAGATCTTTGATTCTCATTTAGGTTGTGTCAGCTAAAAATCGATCGATCTAAAATTAGAATTTCGGGCGGCATAGTGTTATGTCAAATCTTAGAAAAATCATAACTTCCTCATACGAAGTCAAATTTTGGTGTTCTCTATATGCACACTCTCGGTTTAACGTATACTACGAATTTCATTTAGATCGCTAAAGATAAAAAGTATTTTATCGCAAACTCACTTTTTACATCACACAACATCGTGCCGGTTTTGTCGCGGAACTTCGACAGGTCATAACTTCTTCGTTATAAGTCGGATTTTAGCGTTCTTTATATCTCCGGAATTCTTGTCACTAACACTTTAACTTTATTCGTAGATATTGGATCTATCTATTTTTTTGTTTTTGACGCATACCTTATTATTAATTTATTATAATGTTAATAGCAAGTATAATGCACATAAAATCACATAATTCACATAATACTCAAATAATTCTTCTTTCTTACTTCAAAATAGGTTACAATTGTTAACGCTAAATATTACATCATTATATTAATGCTTAGACAGAAACGTGGGCGTTACAATTCTCTCCTCCTTAGGATGTTTCTGTCCCAGAATCATGCATCAGCAAACAGATGTGGATAGTGACTCATCATGTCGCTCTCTGTTTCCCAGGTGAGATTAGACCCATATTTATGTTTCCATTGCACAAGCACTAATTCTACCATATTGCATCGTAATTTCTTCGTCTTACGGTCAAAAATTGCCTCATGCACCTTAATTAACCTCTTATCTTCATCTATTCTTAACTCTGAAATTGGAATTATATCGGGAACTTCTCCCATGAACTTCCTTAAATAACACACATGGAAAGTGTTATGAATACCATCTAATTCTTCTGGAAATTCCAGCTTGTAAGCTTGGTTCCTAATTCTCTGAAGAACATTGATGGTCCAATAAATCTTGGACTCAACTTTCCTCTCTTTCCAAATCGTATAAGTCCATTCCATGGTAAGACTTTGAGCAATACCGAATCTCCAACTTTGAATGTCTTTGGGCATCACTTTTTTTTTGACATATCTCTTTTGACGATCCTAAGCTGGTAACATCCTTTCTCTAGTAATGTAACATCCCGGAATATCAAGAGTAAAGTTGAAGGGCTAAAAGAGTAAATTGGGAAGGGGACTCGGCGAGTAGGGTCGCAACTTTGGTCGCGTGTTATGTGGCCGACTCGGGGAGTCAGCGGATGGACTCGGCGAGTAGGTGCTGAGTGGAGAAAACCCTAAATCCGGAGGATGAGCCCTATTTAAAGGACATTATACCCTCTCCCCAACCTCTTTACCCTTTGTAGAAGTCCAGAAATCCCTAAGGCACGAATTTGAGGGAGTAGAGTGCATTTAGAGCTTGGGGAAGTGATTGCTGAAGAAATCTTGAAGGAGAAGAGACTTGGATCAAAGGGCTTTGCAAGGATTCGGATTAACCTTCTCTTGGAGCTTCCTTGAAACGACCCAAAAATTTTCGTTTTTCCATATAATCAAAACCATAATATAAGTATCATAACACAAAACATACGCGATGTATCCCCAAAAACATAATAAAATATTGTGCGGAAAACTGTATCATACTACATCAATCCAAAACATCAAGAGACATCCCCAAGATAAAAGCTATGCTGTGGTGTGTGCGATGCTGTCACTCCGAGCTCTTCCCTTTGCTTGCGGAAGTACCTGAAACCAAACTGAAACTGTAAGCACGAAGCTTAGTGAGCTCCCCCAAACTACCACATACCATACAATAACATATAAACACATATTGGGCCTTACCCACTGCATCGAGCCGAAGCCCGGAATCTGCATCGGACCGAAGTCCGGAACTGATTGGGACCTTGTCCCCTGCATCGGACCGAAGTCCAGAACTAACTGCATCGGACCGAAATCCGGAACTGACTGCATCGGATCGAGTCCGGAACTGACTGGGACCTTGTCCCCTGCATCGAACCGAAGTCCGGAACTAACTACATCGGACCGAAGTCCGGAACTGACTGGGACCTTGTCCCCTACATCGGACCGAAATCCGAACTAACTGCATCGGACCGAAGTCCGGAGCTGACTGATTGAACATGGAATAGCATAACACATCAACTAGCATAACACAAATACGACATGCTACATCGGGCCGTGGCCCGGAACACATAATACTTAACACATGAAACATAGCACACAAATCCTGTTCGGGCCACGAAGGCATCGAACATACTAACTACTGCATCGGACCTAAATCCGGAAACTACTGCTAACTGAACGGGCCGACATTGTGGCCTTAGACCCGTTCCTACTGGAAGGAAACTCACCTCGTAAGCTGGCTGCTGAGTGTGTGGCTCGGAAAGCTAACGGCGGCTGCTCCTGAATCTCCTCGGCTACAAGTCCATAAACACACTCAATCAAATACTAAACACTGCGCTTGGGGTAAAATGACTCTTTTACCCTCGGTCAAAGTCAACTCTCCTTTGGGCTGACTCGCCGAGTTGGGCCACCCAACTCGCCGAGTCCTACTCTCACTTTTCACTTTTACTCACTGCTACTCGTCGAGTCTGGCATCGACTCGACGAGTACCCTCTTGATCCAAGAACTCAGACAATCTTCATCCGACTCGCCGAGTCGTATGAACAGACTCGACGAGTTGTTCTTGATCCCAAGAAGATTGCCTTGGACTCGCCAAGTTGATGAACAACTCACTGAGTCCCTCCATCACTGAGTTCGCCCTCAACTCGCTGAGTCCACTCTCTAACTCACCTCGTCCACTCAACACTGATAAAACTGAAGAACTCGGGACTCGCGACCCAACTCGTCCAGTCGTTCTTCCGACTCGCCGAGTTGCCGCCATGCAACTGATTTTTACTTGATTTTGTTTGAATCCCATGCATACAATTGATAGATCTGAGTCCAATAAGCTGATTTACCACGTAAAGTTTCCAACTTTACGTGTACAACCTCATGAATAAGGGAAATAAGGCTAAAAGATGCATAAAATGGGTAGATCTATGGTTATCATGCAATATAACACCAAAAAAACAGTAGATCTGGGCTCTACAACACCCCAACATTCAGATCCATAGATATTCCGACTTAATAAGACGTTCATGCAAGTGTAAGGCTTGGAACAAGCATCAACTAGCTCTTAGGAGAGCTCTAATGGAAGTTTAAAGCATATAACAAGATGGAACTCCGAAAATACCTCAATTAACTCTGATTTGGCCTTGGATCTTTGCACTACAACACTTCTCCTTGCTTCTTCCTTCTTCTCCTTCTTCACACCTTCACAAAATGGCACCAAAACACATATAAGCTCTTCAAGGGAGGTTTAAGGCTCTATCACTGCGTTCTCATGGTGAGGGAGGCGAGAATGGGGGCTATAAGGTGGTATAAATAGTGGGCAACCCGGGGATTTTAGGGTTTCACCCAGACAGATGGACTCGCCGAGTCAGGGATATGGACTCGTCGAGTCCCCGGCTCACGCGTGCCCTCAGGCGCGACCCTACTCGGCAAGTCAGGCTAGAACTCGCCGAGTCCCTCTTGAAAAACTCACTATAATTACCAATAAATCAACATACCGGGAACGGGTCATTACATTCCTTTTGAGGTATTATTTCATTGTTTGAGCTGCTATTATCTAGATTCATCATTTTTGGAGGTGTTAGAGATCATATCTTTTGATGTATTGGAGTTTAGAGGTTAGATCTGAGGCTGCTACCTCAGATCTGGAATGGAGAAGGGTTAGAATACATAAAGGTCCCTGTTTTTGAGTGATTGATGGAGCTATGTTGTCCCAAACCCAAAAACTAGAGTGAAAATGCTTAGATCTCCTTAGATTCACATAAAGATTGCCACTTTACGTAATGGATGGCCTTAAGAGGGGTAGATCTATGGTTTGGATCATCTGCATGGCTTGGAAAGCCTTTGTATGGATTCAGATCCGGTGGTACTCGGCGAGTCACATGGGTGGACTCAGCGAGTTGCTTGAAGAAAGGCTGGAACTCTGCGAGTTGGAAGAACAACTCGGCGAGTTGGATGAAGATGGCCTGGAACTCCGCGAGTTATAAGAACAACTCGGTGAGTAGGTTGAAGATAGTCGTAGACTCGGCGAGTCTAGTCGTAGGGTCCAAGTTTCTTTTGGAAGGGCTGAGACTCGGTGAGTCAAGGGATGACTCGACGAGTTGGGTCGCGAATTGAAGGAGGTTCTGTGTATGGGGACTCGACGAGTCATCGGGTTGACTCGGCGAGTAGAGTCAGTCAGGGGTAGACTTTGACTTTGACTTTGACCAAGGGTTGACCAGTTGATTTCCAGGGGCATTTTGGTAATTGTTGAATATTGTTTTAAGTTCAGTGTATTGGTGGTTGACGATTGGTGGAGATCCTACCAGTAGTCGGAGCAGCTTGAGTTATCCGTTCAGCCGGCAGTTTCGAGGTGAGTTATCCTCACTATATCGACAGGGTCTAAGGCACCAAGGCCGGCCCTTTATCGGATTGAGATCCGGGTATTTGTTGTTATGTTATTGCTTGATATGTCTGCATTCTGGTAGCTAGGATGGTATATGTTAGAGACCTGTTTAAGGTCGGTTTCCTGATATGTAGGGTGATTCTATGCTATTGATCGGTTAGGTTGGTATCCTGGTTAGGATGATGATATGTTATGTGATCTGTTTGATCGGCTTGTTGACTGTGAACTCTTATATGATTGTATGTTTATGTGCACATGGTTGTTTGGACTGGAGTTGGGTTGAGGCGGGTCATGCTTTGTGCTGTAGGCCAAGATACCCAGGGCGGACCGGTTATTCCAAAGGCCCAGCGAGTGGTCCGGATAGGCTGTAGGCCCCACGAGGGCGGACCAGATGTGCCGAGGCTCAGAGAGTGGACCAGGCCGACTGAAGGCCCGATGCGGGTGGACCAGTCATACTGTAGACTCAGAGAGTGGACCAGGTGGGTTGAAGGCCCGGTGCGGGCGGACCAACCACACTGCAGACTCGAGGGACATGACTCGACTCGGAGGGTGGACCAGGTGGACTGAAGGCCCGACACGGCGGACCAGTCTCACAGTAGACCCGATATGCATGGATGTTCTGTGATTCGATATGATATGGCATGTTACGTGTATGGTATATGTGGTTGGTATTTTGGGGGTATCTCACTAAGCTTTCGGGCTTACAGTTGTGGTTTAATGTTTTTCAGGTTCTTTAGGAGACTGCGGCAAGGCAAAGGCGTGATCGTACCGCTCCTCGTGTTTATGTTTTATGATATGGACCTAGGAATACTCTGATAATAAATGTATTGAAAAGCTTTTTGTAATAACTTAATGAATTGGGATGTTTTTGAAAAGTTTAAATTTTGTTGAAATTTTTGGTTGTTACAAGTTGGTATCAGAGCCTTGGTTTAAGTGAATTGGAGGAACACTCGTGTGACTCTAGTCTCAAATCGAGGAGGGTTTTCAAAAGAGAATTTAAAATGGTTTTCAAAATAAGTAAAGGAGGACGCAGAGGTACAATCAACCAGAGCCAGTAAGTAACCCCAAAATACCATACATGATATTTGTTTTTATTGAGCTTTGATAGAACAGCATGCTAGTGCTAGGCTAGGGATCTTCAGGATTTCATGATGTGTTGACTGATTGATGATGCTTGTTAGCCTAGGGTTTCCTTGTGAGATATTTCCAGTGTTCCTCTAGTAGTGAGGGTTGAGACTAGGGTGTTGTAGTAGTACTTCATACAAATATGGGTAGGTGTGGAAAGTAGTATGGGACTGTACGACTGAAAGCACAGGACCCATACGTATATCAGGGAAACCATGACCTCTAGGGTTGGGTTGAGAGTTGGTTCCCGGGTTAGTGGGAAGTATCTGAGATATTGTGGTGTTTTTCAGTATGGTGGTCATGAGGCATGCCGGAAGCGGATCCGGGTCGGGATCGGGAGCAGGAGAGGGAGGTCAGGGCGGGTCTGTACCGCCCGAGGTTTTTGGTCAGTTGAGCACAGGCGAGTTGGATGCTAGGATACGTGAGATCCTGCACGATGAGGTTGTTGCGTTGTTCTGGGCCGAGCTACCGAAACTGTTTGGGTCGATCAAGACCGCCATGGTGGGGTATTTTGATGAGCGTTATGCAGCTCTCGCAGAGACGACTACCGCGGCGGCTACAACGGCTGTATCAGCGGTAGGGAGAGGAGCTGGTAGAGGTTTCCAGTATCGGGACTTCGATAATACGAAGCCCCTACCTTTGATGGAGTTCAAGACCCGATTGTTGCTATGAGATGGTTGTCAGACGTGGAGGGGTGTTTCTTCACATGTTCATGTCCTGCTGATCAGAGGGTGAGATGTGCTCTGAACCTGTTGAGGCTCGGGGCGAAGGATTGGTGGAGGTTGACCACGGGGTCATATTCGGATGCGCAGAGGGCTGCGGTTTCATGGGATCGGTTTAGAGATATGTTCAGCACTCGTTATGTTCCGTGGGTTGAGAGAGAGAGAGAGATTGGCTACGGAGTTCCTAGAGCTGAAGCAGGGTTCGGAGTCGGTGACTGAGATCACCCGGATGTTCACTAAGAGGGCGATGTTTTTCCCTGAGTTCGCCTCGGAGAAGGCTCAGATGTCCCGATATCTGAGTATGCTAAAGAGAGATATCAGACAGTTTGTGTCCGTGCAGAGGTGCGAGACATTATTAGAGTTGCAGGAGGCCGCCAGGCAGCGGGAATTGGAGATTGAGTTGCAGTTGCGTGAGCTAAGGCAAGCTCCGGTGCAGTCGCAGTTGGCATCGAAATGGTCCAAGACCGTTGATTCCAGGGTGGGAGTTCAGGGCAGCCACGTTTGTGGGAAGTGTGGTAGGGGTCACACCGGAGTTTGTCGGTCCGGTGGTGCATGCCTCAAGTGCAGAAAGGAGGGGCACTATGCGAGGGATTGTCGGCAGTCAGCGCCGGTTCGGGATTTGAGGATTTGTTATCATTGTCATCAGGTTGGGCACTTGAGGGTCAACTGCCCACAGCTTGCTGCAGGACTGGTGCAGGCTCCAGCACCAGCCACTTTGAGGATCACAGGTGGAGGTCAGGGTGGAGCGGAGCCCCCAAGGTCTCAGGGTCGTGCTTTTCGACTTTCAACAAAGGAGGTCAGAGCAGTGTCAGATGCAGCTGCGAGTATGTTCCTTTCTTGATATCTAGTTATCTTGTGATTATTGTGGAGTATTATTATCTGCTAATCTCATTGTGTGGTTTTTCATTCTGGTATCCGTTATTCCTTGAGGGTTTGGTATGGTTATGAGTTAGAGTTTGGGTTTTCGGTGGTTATCATTCGTGAGGGTTATTAGTGGAATTATGGTGTTGGTCTGAATGTCGGGTAGCATCTGAAGTCTGAGGAGTGGTTAGCGGAAGATTGGGTTTCTTTCGAGCGGGATGATCAGTGTGGAAATGTGATTTGGTGAAGGTTGCTAGTACTAGTGGGAATCAGTCCGCGTGTAAGGGTTGGGTTTTGTGCAAGGTTGTTTTGGGAGGTCGGTGATAACGACCGGGGGTTGATAGTCAGTGCCCTAAGTGGGGGTGAATTGGAAATTCTCCGGATGGTCGATAGGCTTGAGAGATTGCTTAGCTGCTTGGGATTCCGCAGTGTTTCTATCAGCAGAGAGCAGGCTGGTATGAGTGAGAGCAGGCGTGCGGGGCGGAATACAGACCTATGGCATTTGATTGTGGAGGGCCTGGGATCAGGCCGGGATCGAGTATGTATGATGGAGATAGATTTTGGAACCCCTAGAGGGCTAGAACAGTATGCATGGGAGGATTTCCCGGAGAGATAACTCGGAGTGATGAATGCTAGTCGAGCGGTCCGAATAGACTGAAGGCCGGTAGGCGTACCAGTCACGCCGAAGGCTCGGGGGATGGTCCAGCCAGACTGAAGGCCCTAGAGGGCGGTCCAGATTGGCTGAAGGTTTTGAGAGTGGTCCAGATTGGCTGAAGGCCTGGTAAGGTGGTCAAGTCATGCTGAAGACTCTACAGGTATTATTGGATCGGTTCGAGGAAATGGATTGAGTATGTCGCAATATGTTAGCGTTGTAAGGTTTGGTCCTGAGTATTGATCTTGATTAGTGAAGTTGATTCATGGACGCGAGAGTCTTTGCAAGCAGATTCAGAGCATGTGTGTTGCATGCATAGCGGTTATGCTATAAAGGGGTGATGTAGCGTTGGGTGAGCACCGTGGCACTTGTCGTGGCGACAAGGCGGCCAAGTGGATTTCCTTGGTAAGGAAAGAGGGAGGAATGTAGTTCCGGAGGGGAGTGTAAATTCACAGAAGTGAAAGCAGTAGTGCAGGGTTATGACCGGAGTGGTCCAATTGTGGTCATTGAGCAGCGCGTTTGCGGCGGTGGTATGGGATGACATCATGTTGGGATGTCTGCTAAGGTCGCAGGTGAATTTCCGCGGGTATACAGCCAAGAGTCTCAGAATGGATGCAGGAATGGAGTCTTGGACTCCCTATTTGATTATGGTCAAGGAAATTATGTAAGTAGTGGTGGTTCATAGTGGGGGATGTTGGAGGTGTTGTCAGTGTGATGGGTTTTCCCTAACCCGAGGGTGCTAGAGCTAGTTCAGCAGGTGCGTGTGATTGCAAGAAGAGAACTCGTGGGAGTTGCTCTGAGGCTGAAGAGTGTATCCTTCTGTCAGCATGGAATGGATATAGTTGGATTCGGATCGGGAATCCGGTGGTTCATGGTTATTTCTAACTCATATGGGTCGAGTGATTGTTGTGATTTGGAGCAGTATTGCATCATGGGTAGTACTCAGTCAATAAGTGTGGTTATTAGAGGGTAAAGCTGGTGGCCGGCTTAAGACGGTGGTTAGTACACCGAAAGAAAGGAGAAAGTGAGTGTGAGTTTCGATGGTTGTGCGTTGAGGAACCTGATCTGGTTAATGCCAGGTGGTGCGTTACGGGAGTAGCTCAAAAGTCGAGTTGCTGCAGGCTTCGAGGACGAAGCCTAAATTAAGTGGGGGAGAATTGTAACATCCCGGAATATCAAGAGTAAAGTTGAAGGGCTAAAAGAGTAAATTGGGAAAGGGACTCGACGAGTCCATGGGTGGACTCGGCGAGTCGGGTCGTAACTTTGGTCGCGTGTTATGTAGCCGACTCGGCGAGTCAGCGGATGGACTCGGTGAGTAGGTGCTGAGTGGAGAAAACCTAAATCCGGAGGATGAGCCCTATTTAAAGGACATTATACCCACTCCCCAGCCTCTTTAGCCTCTGTAGAAGTCCAGAAAGCCCTAAGGCACGAATTTGAGGGAGTATAGTGCATTTGGAGCTTGGGGAAGTGATTGTTGAACAAATCTTGAAGGAGAAGAGACTTGGATCAAAGGGCTTTGCAAGGATTCGGATTAACCTTCTCTTGGAGCTTCCTTTTGAGGTATTATTTCATTGTTTGAGCTAAAATTATCTAGATTCATCATTTTTGGAGGTGTTAGAGATCATATCTTTTGATGTATTGGAGTTTAGAGGTTAGATCTGAGGTTGCTACCTCAGATCTGGAATGGAGAAGGGTTAGAATGCATAAAGGTCCCTGTTTTTGAGTGATGGATGGAGCTATCTTGTCCTAAACCCAAACCCAAACCCTAGAGTGAAAATGCCTAGATCTCCTTGGATTCACGTAAAGATTGCCACTTTACGTGATAGATGGCCTTAGGAGGGGTAGATCTATGGTTTGGATCATCTGCATGGCTTGGAAAGCCTCTGTATGGATTCAGATCTGGTGGTACTCGGCGAGTCACATGGGTGGACTCGGCGAGTTGCTTGAAGAAAGGCTGGAACTTGGCGAGTTGGAAGAACAACTCGGCGAGTTGGATGAAGCTGGCCTGGAACTCCGCGAGTTGTAAGAACAACTCGGCGAGTAGGTTGAAGATAGTCGTAGACTCGGCGAGTCTGTTCTTGGACTTGGCGAGTCTGGTCGTAGGGTCCAAGTTTCTTTTGGAAGGGCTGAGACTCGGTGAGTCAAGGGATGACTCAGTGAGTTGGTTCGCGAATTGAAGGAGGTTCTGTGTATGGGGACTCGGCGAGACATCGGGTTGACTCAGCGAGTAGGGTCAGTCAGGGGTAGACTTTGACTTTGACTTTGACCAAGGGTTGACCAGTTGATTTCCAGGGGCATTTTGGTAATTGTTGAATATTGTTTTAAGTTCAGTGTATTGGTGGTTGACGATTGGTGGAGATCCTACCAGTAGTCGGAGCAGCTTGAGTTATCCGTTCAGCCGGCAGTTTCGAGGTGAGTTATCCTCACTATATCGACAGGGTCTAAGGCACCAAGGCCGGCCCTTTATCGGATTGAGATCCGGGTATTTGTTGTTATGTTATTGCTTGATATGTCTGCATTCTGGTAGCTAGGATGGTATATGTTAGAGACCTGTTTAAGGTCGGTTTCCTGATATGTAGGGTGATGCTATGCTATTGATCGGTTAGGTTGGTATCCTGGTTAGGATGATGATATGTTATGTGATCTGTTTGATCGGCTTGTTGACTGTGAACTCTTATATGATTGTATGTTTATGTGCACATGGTTGTTTGGACTGGAGTTGGGTTGAGGCGGGTCATGCTTTGTGCTGTAGGCCAAGATACCCAGGGCGGACCGGTTATTCCAAAGGCCCAGCGAGTGGTCCGGATAGGCTGTAGGCCCCACGAGGGCGGACCAGACATGACAAGGCTCGGAGAGTGGACCAGGCCGACTGAAGGCCCGATGCGGGCGGACCAGTCATATTGTAGACTCAGAGAGTGGACTAGGTGGGTTGAAGGCCCGTTGCGGGCGGACCTACCACACTGCATACTCGAGGGACATGACTGGACCCGGAGGGTAGACCAGGTGGACTGAAGGCCCGACACGGCGGACCAGTCTCACAGTAGACCCGATATTCATGGTTGTTCTGTGATTCGATATGATATGGCATGTTACGTGTATGGTATATGTGGTTTGTATTTTGGGGGTATCTCACTAGGCTTTCAGGCTTACAGTTGTGGTTTAATGTTTTTCAGGTTCTTTAGGAGACTGTGACAAGGCAAAGGCGTGATCGTACCGCTCCTCGTGTTTATGTTTAATGATATGGACCTGGGAATACTCTGATAATAAATGTATTGAAAAGCTTTTTGTAATAACTTAATGAATTGGGATGTTTTTGAAAAGTTTAAACTTTGTTGAAATTTTTGGTCGTTACAAGTAACCTTTAACTTTTCAGCAGTCTGATGGACTACTTCGAAACCCATAAACTGCTTTTCTCTGGCTTTAAGCCAAAAAGACGGCGTATGACACTTTTGTCTGTAAAAATCATGATAAGGTGCCATCTTGATGCTCGAATGGTAACTATTATTGTAGGAAAACTCTACGAAGGATAAATGCTCATCCCAGTTACCTTAAAATTCCAAAGTACATGCTCTTAACATATCTTCTAGTGTTTGAATTGCCCTTTCTCTTTGACCATCAGTTTGTGGATGGTAGGCGGTACTTAAACACAACTTTGTACCCATTTCCTCTTGTAGACTCTTCCAAAATCTTGATGTGAAACGACTATCGCGATCTGATACAATCATTAAGGGTACACCGTGAAGTCTTACTGGCTCCTTCACGTAAGCATTTGCAAGCTTATCCATATAACATCTCTCATTGGCTGCTATGAAGTGTTCACTCTTTTTAAATTGATCAACGACTACCGAAATCATATCATGACCGTTCTTCGTCCTGGGTAGTTTAGTCACAAAATCCATGGTGATGTATTCCCATTTATCCATGGGTACAGGTAAAGGTTCTAAACTCCTAACTCTCGTACATGTTACACAATCCGTCACATACTTTGCAACATCGAGCTTCATCATCGACCACCAGTAGTAAGGTTTCAGATCCCTATACATCTTAATGTTGTCGGGATGAATCGAGTACATGGTCTTGTGAGCTTCTTCCATCAGAAGATCTCTTATTCTTCCCATCTTAGGCACTCAAATCCTATCTTGGAATACCTTCAATCCTTGACTATATGTATCGAAGACCAATGTTTTGTTGGCTTTTGAGTACTATAACACTCATATGGTGCACATGCAACCCTAAATGCTTTGATCTATGTTTTCTCTAATTATATATTCATTTTGTTTTTCCAAAGCATTCACCCTAGTTACCACACAATTGAAGCTATATAATATAAAACTTAGTTTGGATGCTTACCTCTTGAGTAGGGTAGAGTTCTTGACCTTTGAAATCTTGAGCACCTCAAGTGTGATGCCTCTAATGGTTCACAAACACCAATATGCAAGAGGAGGCATTAAGAGAATAAGTTACTTAACTCTAAAGATGGTGTAACCGATTTTGGTTCATGAGGGTTCTATTTATAATGTGGAAAATGCTAGGGTTAAACTTTGTAAACCCTAATGCTCCATGACTTTTCACATTCTTATGCTCCATGGGTTTAACCTCCATGGACTATCCATGGATTATCTTATTGGTTTAGCACATCTAAATAATCATGGATCATTGGCTCACACTATAAGAATCATTTATTTACATAATTAATCCCCATATATTTAATTAGTCTCTTTTGACCATAAAATTAATTCCAAATTAATTCTTGATCAACACTAGTTAAATAATATGATTTCATACTAATATATTATACTTGTAATATATTAGAAAATCATAAATAACCTTATTCTCAAAAGTCCATCCTATCAAATTGCACTGGTGAAGGCAACCCAAAATGACCATGCTACTATCAGGTCAAGTACATCACAGTTATAGTTATGGGCTTAGATACCAAATCCAACAGTATCCCACTTGGATAAGTCTAATAAATATAGCTGCCAATATAACTTCAGGATCCGACTAAGCAATAGTAAGCTTTGAAAAGCCGTTGTCAACTCTGACCCAGTCAGTGACGCATCCTTTAGATAAGTGATCATATACTCCTCCATTCTCAAGATATCAGCTGAACATGGAACAGTATCATACTTATTGTCCAACAGTTTGTTTCCCGATTTCTGATTCGTCTTACATAGAACATAACTAAACACATCAATTTAGTTCTGACCGGACCCGAAACATAAGTCAAAACAGAATCATTGAGGGGCCTAAGATATTGCTTTTAATCCTCTTAGTATTAAAGGAACGGATAAACTTTGACATTATATGCTTGTTGTGACATCCCCAATTTCTCGGCCAGAAAAGACCGATTTGTTTATGCTTTGTTTTTAAAATCAGAGTAATCTTTTAAAGAAAACAGTTGCGGAATTTGTTCCCAAAACAAAATATGATAAAAATTATCAAAGCATTTCTGTAAAGAAATGTATTTTCATTATATAAGAAAATCTCGGGATGTCATGTTCCGATACAGACACATAAGCATAAACAGAACTTACATTATTTACACTAAAGATTTTACATCTCCTTTAATCTCTCCGTGAAATATATCTTCGTATCGATACCTGTGATACAAAGAAAACTGAGTGGTTTAGGCTTGGGAGCCTGGTGAGCATATAGGGTTTTCAACCCACAATAATCTACTCTAATAAATGAAGGCTTTTTGCCGCATGTCCTCTTCTCCTTCATTTGGACACATTGCATTTTTTAGAATTTTTAAATTTTCTATTTTCCACGTGTCATTTTATTGTATTTTTCATTTATTAAATTAAAATTCTACATTTAATATGTAAGGTATTTATTAAAAAGAGTTTATATATGTAATGTATTCAATACATTAAAGCCACATTAATTTTAATAATTCAAATATTTTTTCATTTTTCTTATAAATTCAAACTTTTCAAATTGTTAACATTTAGTATTTATTTTTTTTAATTAAACCCATGTAATACATGGGTCTTACACCTAGTATAATTATTATATTCAACCTTTAAATAATCAACCCAATTACCCATCCCCATTATCTTCTTTATTTCTTAGGATTTTACCCTAAGAATTCAACTACCAGTCATTCATTCATTCCTAAGGATTGACCTAAGGAATTAGCACAAAATCTATTGCTACATAAGGCGCATCTACCAACATCATCCTTTAAGCGCCTCTGCCAGGATTACGTCATACACTATGTGGCGCGACTGCCAGGTTTATGATATTCTCTTTTAGGCACATCTAGCGACATTATCCTATAAACGCATCTGTCAGGATTATCCTATAAGCGCATTTGCTAGTATTATGACATTCTCTATTTGGCGCATCTGGCGACATTATCCTATAAGCACATCTTCCAGGATTACGACATTCACTACTTGGTGCATCTACCGATATTATTCTTAAGAACATCTTTCATACCTCATCATTTTATCACATACCAACTATCTCATCTACCCATGTTCTACCCAACATATTTGTGGATATAAAATACATATACAGTTTAACTCATTAAAAAAAACTATATAAAACATCCATTCCACGCTCATCTAAAATAAACAACAATATATAAACACATAGCACGTATTTTATAACAAATATTTCATATTTATGTGTTAGAAGAAAGTAACCACCCGTTCACCCAAACATATACTTAATACATTCAAACAATACTTGTATTATACACGTGTTTATGAAAGGGACTATACACCCACACATATAAACAACTTTATATTATACACATAGCACGTATTTCATAGCAAATACTTGATATTTATGCTTTAGAAGAAGATAGCTACACACCCACTTGATTAGAAGATGATCGGACAACACTACGGCTTGTAGAAGTAGTATTCTTCGGTAGATCTGGAAGATTTTCACAAAAACCGGACTCCTCGCGCGCAGAGCTTCGGCTCAGGAATTGCACTTCTCGGGATCTTCGGGGCCTCGGGAATGATACCGGGGCTTCAGGATAATTGTTGCATGAAAAACGATGCAAAAACGCGAGAGAAAGGGAAGAAATGAGCAAAAGAATTGGTTGCCCTCGACATCCTTTTATAGGCTGCTGAAACTCGAATTACGTTGGGTGTAATGTGGATAAGCCCGGTGACTCCCTCCCCCCCCCCCCCCCCCTTTGGATAATATCCGATTTTTTATTAAAATTAAATACTTTAATTTTTTGAGAAACTTCAAAAATTCATATCTTCCTCATACAAGCTCCATTTTCGACGTTCTTTATATCCCCGCATAAGTGAGACTACGATCTACAACTTTCGTTCGGACTCCGTCGGCTAATTTTGACTTTATTTTTATTATTTATTTTTAGTAGGCTGCGAATGGAAAACTCTGTTATAAATTCATAACTTCTTCATCCGATGTCCATTTTCGCCTAACTTTTTATCGTTTCACTACTGTTAATGAGATCTTCGATTCTCATTTAGATTGTTTCGGCTAAAAACCGCTCGATCTCAAATCGAGTATTCGGGCTGCATACCGCTAAGTCGAAACTTAGAAAAATCATAACTTCCTCATACGAAGTCAGATTTGGACGTTCTTTTTATGCACGCTCATGGTTTAACGAACTCTATGACTTTCGTTTAGATTGCTAAGGCTAAATATCACTCTAACGTAAATTCACTTTTTACGTCATTCAGCGTCGTGCCGGTTTCGTCGCGAAACTTCGACAGGTCATAACTTCTTCATTATAACTTGGATTTTGGCGTTCTTTATATGCACGGAAACCTTTTGACATATACTAAAACTTGGTTAATATTAATCCGTCTAAATAATCTTCCATCAAAAAGTCATTTTTGATGCTTATCGTCTCTAAATTGACTAGCCCAGATCTACGGGCATTACAATTATCTCCCCCTTAGGATGATTACGTCCCAGAATCATCAACGAAATAGGACTTGCATAATGATTCCACACGTTATTTCTTCATTCTAGGTAATAATCGTAACTTCTATGTTTCCTCGAAAGTGTATTTATCTTTGTGGCTTTCTTGACCGTAGACGATGCCCAATCTTGCATCTGCTTTTCGTACTATGTTGTACTCTTAATCGTAACCTCCAAGTTACCAAATAAGTCCTTATTGTGGACTCCTTCTTCTTCTCAGGATAAACACTTTCCTTTATCTGTTGTAACAGACTGATGGGTCGTACTCTACTGACCTCTCATCGCACGATGCGACGCTTAGACTCAGTCTTTTTAAAGTTAAATTCCATAATGGAATATACCTTCCTTCATATTCTAATGTGATATAATCACATTTCAGCATGTAGCATTTCTAGCTACAAACTTTATGAACAACGAGTGCGATACCAACTTGTAGTCAACAACTCATATATCTTAGTTTGAAGATTATATGATATTATCGTCTCACAATCACTTGTGATAAATTCCATGAAGTGATTCAGGTGAGCGCGGGTTGATCCAATACTCAAATCTTATTTCAGAAGTACTCATGAATGGTGTAGCAAACTATTGCTATGCCTAACTCCTTAGACAGTCTATAAGCCAACTCATGACAGTCTTCTTTCATACCTACTCCCAATGTATGATCGACTATGGATAGTTTGAATAAATCTTGTTATTTTGGAAGTCAAAACATGCACAATGAAACAATAGTAAATAACTGACATAAGACAGTAACTTTACTTATAAATAAAATTCCTTTTATTTAAATGTCAATTACAATTTAGCTATTACAAGTTTCAGTTTATCTAATTACTAAAACTAATATCGTCCGTTAGCCCAATGCCCCTCGCATGCTGCAAGCTTAACCCTAGTTAGTCCCTTTGTGAGGGGATCTGCTAGGTTGTCCTCTAACGATATCCTCTTCACCATGAGGTTTCCTTATTCTAGTTGATGTCTTATAAAGTGGTACTTTTTGTAGATATTCTTGGATCTACCATGATCTATCGGTTCCTTGGTTAAGGCAACTGCCCCTCCATTATCGCAGAAAATCTCCACAGGCTCCTTTATGGATGGAATTACTCTAAGGTCTCCGATGAAGTTTTTCAACCATATCGCCTCCTTCGCTTGCTGATATGTATTTTGATTCACACATTGAATCAGCTACAGTCTCCTTTTTGAAACTTTTCCATGTTATTGCTCCTCCATTCAGTGTAAATATCCAGCCCGACTGAGAGCGGAAATTATCTCTGTCAGTTTGAAAGGTGGCGTCACTATACCCTGTCACTCTCAAGTAATCACTCCCACCGAGGGTAAGGAACCAGTCCTTAGTCCTCCACAGGTACTTAAGAATGTTCTTAACTGCAGTCCAATGAGCTTTACTAGGGTTCCCTTGATATTTGCTGACCATGCTCAAAGCAAAGGCCACATCAGGGAGAGTACAATTCATGGCATACATGATCGAACCAACTGCGGAAGCATGTGGTATATGAATCATTTCTGCTATCTTAGCCTCTGTACCCAGACTCTGAGTCTTACTCAGTTTGGTATTGTCGTGGATAGGTAAGTCGCCTTTCTTGGAGTTCTCCATTCTGAAACGTTTCAACACCTTGTCCAAGTAGGTACTTTGACTAAGTCCTATCAGTCTTTTACTCTTGTTTCTCAACATCCTTATCCCTAGGATATAGGCAGCTTCTCTGAGGTCCTTCATAGCGAAACACTTCCCAAGCTAGGACTTAACCTCCTACAAGGTTGGGATGTCATTTCCTATGAGTAGTATGTCATCTACATATAAGACCAGAAAGCTAACTATACTCCCACTAGCTTTGACATATACACATGACTCATCCTCGCTTATCGAAAATCCAAACTCTTTGGCTTTCTCATCAAAACAAAGATTCCACCTGCTGGATGCTTGTTTCAATCCATAAATGGATTTCTCAAGCTTACACACTCTATAAGGGTACTTTGCACTGACAAAACCCTCTGGATGATTCATGTAAACATCTTTAGCCAACTTTCCATTAAGGAAAGCGGTTTTGACATCCATTTTCCATATTTCATAAGCATGAAATGCAGCTATAACTAGCATAACCCTAATAGATTTAATCTTCGCTACTGGCGAGAAGGTCTCATCATAGTCAACTCCCAGAGTTTGAGTAAAGCCCTTCGCAACCAGTCGTGCCTTATATGTGTGTACCTTCCCATCCATATCGGTCTTCTACTTGAAGATCCATTTGCACCCGACTGTCTTACGGCCAGGTACATTGTCAACCAAGTTCCGAACTTGATTGTCATACATGGATTGAATCTCACAGTCCATAGCCTCTTTCCATTTTGCATACTCGGGGCCTACCATGGCTTCCTTGTAGTTGTTAGGTTCATCCAATTTTATCAGTGTGCTATCACTGATAAATGTGTCACCCTCAGATGTTATATGAAAAATCATATAACACAGTTGGAACACTAACTCTACTAGAATGCCTCGGAGGTACGGACTTGTTAATTGGTTCAACTGGAGTTTCCTCCTCGGGTTGAGTGCTAGTGTTTGAGGTTCCTTCATCGCTTAACTCTTGAAGTTCTTCAAGGTTAATTTGCCTCCCACTTTCCTCTTGGCATATGAGTTCTCTCTCGTGAAAGATTCCTCTCCTCGCAACGAAGACAACATTGTCACTCGGTCTATAAAAGAGATATCCAAAGTACTTTTGCGGGTAGCCGATGAAAATACATCACTCACTCTGAGGTTCGAGCTTGTCGTGGGTCTTGTGTCTCATGAAAGCCTCACAACCCTAAACCTTGATGTGATCTAACGAGGGAACCTTCCATGTCCACATTTCGTGAGGTGTTTTGGAAACCTTTTTGGTAGGGACTAGATTAAGGATATTTGCAGCAGTCTCTAAGGCATACCCCCATAATGAGATAGGTAACGAAGCTCGACTCATCATGGAACGAACCATGTCTAGCAAGGTTCTATTGTGCCTCTTAGCCACACCATTAAGTGGTGGTGTTCTAGGTGGCGTCAATTGTGAAACGATTCCACATTCCTTAAGATAGTCAAGGAACTCATTACTAAGATACTCTCGTCAACGATCGGATTGTAGCATCTTTATCTTCCTGACCAATTGATTCTCCACTTCCTGCTTAAACTCTTTGACCCTTTCGAAAGTTTCTGACGTATGCTTGATTAAGTAGATATAGCCATACCTACTGTAATCATCAGTAAAAGTCACATAGAAGTGGTTAGCATTCCTTGTGGCGGTTCTGAATGGTCCACACACATCAGTGTATATGAGGTCCAACAAACCTTCACCCCTTTCACAAGTACCCGTGAAGGGTGACTTGGTCATCTTTCCAAGTAAACACGACTCGCAAGTGACATCTGACTTTAATTTGAATGACTCCAAAACTCCATCCTTTTGGAATTGGGCTATGCGCTTCTTGTTGACATGTCGAAGACCACAATGCCACAAGCATCCCTTGTCCAAAACATTGGACGAATCAATATTCAACACATTATTTCCTAGGTTATCTACAACATTCACAGTTTCATATACACTATTCCAAGGTAATGCTTCAAAATAAAATACACCATTATAATAAGCATTTATCGAACCAATGTCATTATTAAAGGAAAAGGTAAAACCTTGTTTATACAAACTGTGAAAAGAAATAATGTTTCTCGCCATATCGGCCAAGTAGCAACAATTATTCAAATATAAATTTAAGCCATTACAAAGCAATAAAGAATAAACTCTAATCTTGGTCACAGGCGACACTTTCTTATTTCCTATGATTAAGTTTATCTTCCCGTGCTCCACATCCCTACTTCTTTTTGGTCCCTGCAAATCAGAACAAATGTGAAATCCACAAACTATATCAACGACCCTAGAATTAGCATGTGATGAGTGATTAGATTGAATAGTGTAAATACCTGCAAAGGAGGGCTTGATCTTGTCATCCTTTATGTTCTGCAAGTACTTGGGGAAGCTTCGTTTCCAGTGCCCTTTTTCATAACAACGGAAGCAGTCAACATCCTTCGGATTGGAAGAGGGATTAGCAGAACCAGCTTTAGCCCCACTAGAAGAGGATCCATTAAGAGACTTTCCCTTGCGGCTCTTGGAAGGGGCCTTCCTCTTCTTTCCCTTTCCATGTCCTATTGCCTAAACAGGGGCAGAATTCGTAGTAGTAGGAGTAGACACAACTGACTTGCCTTTAAGGTGCCTTTCTGCAGTCCTTAAAAGGTCTTGAAGCTTGCTAAGAGTGACCTCCTCCTTGTTCATATGATAAGTCATACAAAACTGATCATAACAAGAAGCTAAAGAGTGTAGAATGATATCTATGGCCAACTCTTCATCAAAATTGACATTCAATTTAAGCAAGCGGTCTACAAATCTCTACATCTTTTGCAAATGGGTCGTGATGGGTTCACCATCCTTCATTTTGGTTGTGATCATGGAGGCAACGATCTCATACCTCTCCTACTGAGCACTTTGATGGTATCTTTCCATCAAATCTTGATACATTTCAAAAGGTTAGTAGTCATCATAGGACTTTTGTAGCTCAGTAGTCATGGTTGTAATCAAAAGACACGACACCTTTGTCGCATCCCTCTCATGAGTAGTGTGTTCAACGATTTTTTCAGGAGTGGCAGTGGTTACATCAATCTCCTTAAGTTCTTTATCAAGGAAATATTCTTTATCCTCATAGCGAATAGCCATTCTGATGTTATGAATCCAATTATTGAAGTTCGAGCCATCGAAAATGACCCTCCCACATAGGTTCATGAGGGAGAAAGAACTTGAGGAAATTGGTGTTGAAGCATTGTTTGGGATAGACATCTGAAATAGAAGAAGAACAAAGTTTACATTAGATGAGAATCCTTAATACTACACCCAAATGAAATATTAAGGCTAGGACCCAACACAATGTTCTACAATTGCGAAGAGGGATGTCGTAATCCAATTGTAAAATATTTGAAGGTAGGTAAATGGCGATTTACCAATTTCCACCATGAAAAACGAAATGATTATTTAGTTTTAATTGGTTTGAAATTCCTAGATCCTTTGAGATTCATTGAAATTTTCAATGGCATGTTTAAATCTCGATTGTTTCCTTGAAGTTTGTGACTAGGATGCCGAGGATCACAAACAAGGTGTGAATAACCATTCAAATTAACTTGGTACACCCAATGTTATAAATCACCCAATCAATGTGTCGGTTAACCACACAGGCTCCATTGATCTATGATTAACATCAAGCTACACTTTGTCACACATTGTCAGTCCCAGATTAGTGTGTTGGTTAACCACACACACTCCACTAACGACTTATCAAGTTGCAAAGTGCAATTTCATGGATTAGCACCATTTTCACATGTTTTTCTAAAGTAACTAGGATTGGGGATTTAATAAAAGTTTAATTACTTTATATTTATCATTATACTTTTAATGAGGAAGAATTAGTGTCATATCCTACCCGTTCGGCTAATGACCATCCACCAGTCAAGGAAGCAGTGGGTGAGAGTGGACACCCATTAAACCACCATTTTATAGGCAATAATATTATACCCCCCTTATTGACCGGCTTTGTGAATGAGGCCTACTAACGGTAAGACTGACTAGAATAAGTTACGTGATGCCTATAATGGTTCACAAACACCAATATGCAAGAGGAGGTTTAATAGAATAAGTTACGTAAGTATAAAGATGGGGTAACCGATTTTGGTTCATGAGGGTTCTATTTATAATGTGGCAAATGATAGGGTTACACTTTGTAAACCCTAATGCTCATTGACTTTTCACATTCTTATGCTCCATGGGTTTAACCTCATTGGACTATCCATGGATTATCTTATTTGGTTAGCCCATCTAAATAATCATGGATCATTGACCCACACTATAAGAATCATTGATTTACATAATCAATCCCCATATATTTAACTAGTCTCTTTTGACCACAAAATTAATTCCAAATTAATTCTTGATCAACACTAAGTAAATAATACGATTTCATACTAATATATTATACTTGTAATATATTAATAAATCATAAATAACCTTATTCTCAAAAGTTCGTCCTATCAAATTGCATTGGTGAAGGCAACCCAAAAGGACCATGCTATTATCGGGTCAAGTGTATCCTAGTTATAGTTATGGGCTTAGACACCAAATCCAACACATTTTGCCTAAATATTCTTCCTTTCATTCATTTTTCTCCAAAGCTTCTTCCTGAGCTTTCCTAATGCTTTCCACAATCATTGAGATCACTTCTATTTTTAACACTCTTGGACTTTTTCTTTCCAGGTTTACTTTTCGACTTAGAGCATCAACTACGACATTTGCTTTACCAGGGTGGTAAAGTATCTCACAGTTGTAATCCTTGAGTAACTCTATCCAGCGCCATTGTCTCATATTCAATTCCTTCTAAGTAAAGAGATACTGGAGACTTTTATGATCAGTAAAGAGTTTCCAATTTGTGCTATAAAGATATTGTCTCCATATCTTTAATGTGAATACTACCATTGCCATCTCCATGATTGGGGTAGTTCTTCTTGTGCTCTTTCAATTTTCGAGATGCATATGCTATCACTTTATCTCTTTGGGTCAGTACACAACCTAACCCAACTCAGGATGCATCGTTATAGACTGCGAAGTCTTCAAATCCATCAGGTAAAGAAAGAATTGGTGCTTCACACAGCTTCTTCTTTAATTTCTCGAATGATTCTTCATGGTTCTCACTCCACGTATATGTAGCTCCTTTATGGGTCAAAGTTGTTGATGGAGCATCTATCGAAGAAAAGGCTTGGATAAACCTTCGGTAACATCCAGCTAATCCCAAAAAAACTACGAATCACCATGGGATTCTTTGGTCGTTCCCATTTCATCACAACTTCAATCTATGATGGATCAAACATTATTCCTTCTTGTGTGACCACATGAACCAAGAATTGGACTTCTCGGATCCAAAAATTACATTTGGAGAACTTTGCATACAACTTCTCCTTCTTCAAGACTTCTAATACTTCCCGCGGGTGCTTTCCGTACTCCTGCTGGCTCTTTGAGTAAATTAGAATGTCATTTATGAACATTATCATGGATTTATCGAGGAATGGTTTACAAACCCTGTTCATCAAATTCATAAATGGAGCAGCTAACAATTTTATTTTCCTTAGACGGAACCTAGTATTATTACAACTAGATTTCAGTCTAATGTTTATTGCGACTAATTACGAGCAATATTGTTTTTCTTGTATTATATAAGTGTTAAACAATACTTTTCAACTACTATGTACAGACAGGGGCTAGACATGAAACACAGGAGGGCATTACCATTTTAGCATTTAAGTCGTTCTGAAATCTAACAACCCAAACGACCCTTCAAACCAGATTCCCCATACCGAGAGTAGTTAAAAGATATTATAATAACATATATATTATTTATAGGTTCATAACAACGATAATAAATTTAAACATAAGTTATACTTAGAGTAGGGTAAGCATAACTCACTTACAATGGGGTTTGGCTAGGATCCAGGCTCTGTGGGGGCAGAACTTCTGAGCGGAAAGTTCTTCTTCTCAGAGCCTTCTGGCACTCCAAGACTTACCTCGCACCTATTTATAGTCTGGAACCTTCAGACTACGTTGTGTGTAGCCTCATAGTATGTTGGGCATACTCGGAACGTTGTGCGTACGAGGGACTGGTGTTGAGATCCGAAGCGAAGCCGTGGAGAAAAAGCGAGGGTTGAGATGGTTACACGTGGCATTCCTCGTATCAGCCTATACTGTACTTCTAAATTCTGTAACATTCGCATACGAGTCCTATTTTGGCATTCTTTATATTCATGCATAGGTGGCGACATAATCTTCAACTTTTCTTTAGACTCCATCGACTAATTTTGACTTTATTTTTAAAGTTAAATTTTAACAGGCTTAGATAGATAAAATCCGTTAAAAATTCATAACTTTGTCATCCGATGTTCGTTTTCATATCTCTTTATATCGTTGAGCTCCTATTAACGAGATATTTGATTCTTGTTTAGGTTGTGTCGGAAAAAAATCAATCAATCTAAAATTCAAATTTTGGGCTGCATATTGCTATGTCAAATCTTAGAAAAATCATAACTTCTTCATACGAAGTCAGATTTGGGCGTTCTCTATATGCACGCTCTCGGTTTAACGTATACTACGACTCTTGTTTAAATCGCTAAAGCTAAAAAGTATTTTATTTTAAACTCACTTTTTATGTCACACAACGTCATGTCGGTTTTGTCGCGTAACTTCGACAGGTCATAACTTTTTTGTTATAAGTCGGATTTCAGCGTTCTTTATATATTCGGACTCCTTGTCACTACCACTTCAACTTTATTCATAGATATCGGATTTTGGTGTTCTTTGATGCATATTTTATTCTTAATTTATTATAGCGTTAATAGCAAGAGTAATGCACATAAAATCATATAATTCACATAATTCTCAAATAATTCCTCTTATTACTTCAAAATAGGTTACAATAGTTGACCCTAACTATTCCATCATTATATTAATGCTTAGCCAGAAACGCGGGTGTTACATGTTACCATGTCCATTCGGATCCCTTCCAATGTTGCCACTGAACCTTGACCAAGGACACCACCTTGTTGCGCAGGGCCTTCTTATTCTAATCCAAAATCGTCACTAGTCTCTCAATGTAATTCAACTTATCATCAACCTAAACATCGTCTAAGGGAACAACCATTAATTCATCAGCCACACAATTCAGAAGCTGAGATACATGGAAGGTGTTGATAATCTGACTAGGCTCCTTAGGTAGATCCAACATGTAAGCCACCTTGCCACCCCTAGAAATCACCCAAAAATGGCCCAATATATTGGGGCCCCAACTTGCCCCTCTTCCTGAAGCATATTACGGTTAGATTAGGTGTCTAAACCCATAACTATGATTGGTATATACTTGAATTGATAGTAGCACAATCCTTTTGTGTTGCCTTCACACTAGTAACTTGACAGGATGACTTTAGAGATAGAGGTTGAAATTATTATTTGGAATAATAAATTGATATAAATGATTTATTTATGTATTGTGAGAGTAATATATTAATTAGAAATCATGTTATTTAATTAATATTTAATCAAAAATTAATTTGGAATTAATTTTGGGATTAAAGGAATTAATTAAAAGTGAAAGGGTTGTTTTGCAATTTATTGATAGTTGTGAAATTGGGCTATTGAACCCCTTAGAAGGAGTGGAAAAAAACTTATAGGGAGGCCCTAGGATCTTCATCAAGGCTCTTAGATAAGGAGTCCATGGGTTGCTTAGGACCTAAGCTGGAACTTAGGGTTTCCTCCAGCAAACCCTAGCTTTGGGACTAAGCCACCTCAACTATAAAAGGAGCCTCACCCCTCATAATTTTGGCCACATGCTTCCAAACCCTAGTAGATCCAAATTCTAAAGCTACCTCCTCCTCTCTCCTCTCATCCTCTTGCATAGAGTGTTCGTAAGCCATTACAGGTGTCACATTTTAGGCACTTGCTCTCAAGAGTTCAAGATCTTCAAGGATCCATTGTTATTACTATATAACAATCAAGGTATGTATCTAAACCCTAGTTTATGTTGATTTCAAGAATTTTACATGCCTCCTAGGGTTTCTACATTTGTGTTCAATGCTTGTATGTCTAACAGAGAAAACATAGATCTAACAATTAGGGTTGCATGCACGCATAGTATTGTCTGTTATGTATAAAACCCATCAGTGGTATCATAGCGTATGGTTTTTTTCAATTAGATTTGATACAATTGATTGAACTTGAAAAAATTAGGGTTTATGGCAATTAAACCCTAAGGCCTATGATTTTTGCAATAAGGGTTTATAACACTAGTTTTTTCGAAAATTGCAAAGGCTTTTCAAACCCTTTTCCTTTGGCCTCTTTGGAATCGAAATCTTGGGTTTCCTAACCCTAGGGTTTTCGAAAAATTAGGGTGAGGTTCAAAGCCTTTCCCTCCACCCCAGGAAAAGGATAATTTCGAAATTTTAGGGATTAGATAGGGTTGCTATATTTGATAATTATCTGCTTAATTGCTAACTAGATAATTATAGGATTTTTTTAATTATCTCTCCCATTTTTTTGAAATTTAGGGGATAAGGGATTAGGTTAAATTAATTTAATTAATTTAATGGATAATCCTTAATTAGTTAAATAAATTAATTAAAGGTTTAATTAATAGATAATTATTAAATCAAGGTTTTTTTGAATTTTAAAGTCTAAATTAAAATAGTTTTTAATTTTCAACGTTTTAATATTTTAAAAAACCCCAGCATTTTTAAATGTTTAAAATACACTCTTATACCATATGTAAAATCAAAAGTCTAATATTATATATGTATAAGAAAAGTCGGTCTTACTGTTATTAGGCCTCATTCACGAAGTTGGTCGGGGTATAAGGAAATTGCTTACAAAATGGCGATTGAATGGATGTCCACTCTCACCCACCACTTCCTTGACTAGTGGAGGGTCGTTAGCTGAAAGGATTTGATGGGACACTAAATTCTCATTAATAAGTATATTGGGATAAATAAAGTAACTACATGTTTTTACAAAATTCTCAATCTTAGTTACTTAAGGAAAATGTGAATTTGATGCTAACTTATGAAATTGCACATTGCACATTATGAAGGTCGTTAGTGGAGCGTGTGTGGTTAACCAGCACACTAATATGGACTAATAAAGGGTGGCAATGGGTAGCTCATAAATTATCATTGATCAATGGAGCATGTATGGTTAACCGACATATTGATTAGGTGATAAATGACACCGAGAGTACCAAGCTAATTTTCATGGTTATTCACACCTTGTTTGTGATCATTGGTATCTCAGACATATATGGAAAGGGCATACTCGAGATTAAACATGCCATTGAATAATTCAATGAATCTCAAAAGGATTTGGGAATTTCATTTAAAAACCTAATTCGTTTAAATTTTGTTTTATGGTGAAATTGGTAAATCATCATTTACTTACCTTTCAATAATTTGTAATTGGATTACAGCATCCCTTTTCTAAATTATGAATTATTTAGTTGGATCCTAGCCTTAATATTTCATTTGGGTGTTATATTGAGGAATTCCTTATTTAATCAGAACTTGTTCTTCTTCCTTTTCAGATGTCAACCTCCAACAACGCTTCTGGTTCCTCCTCCTCCAACAGCAACAACTCCAACCACTTCTCACTCTTGAGCATTTTCTCAAAGGTCATCTTTTATGGGTCCAATTATAATTATTGGATGCGTAATATCAAGATTGATTTACACCTAGAGGACAAGGAGTATGTTCTCGAGAAAGAGTTGGATGAAATTGATGAAACAAAAGCTACTCCTGAACAACCAGTTTAGTATAGGAGACATTGCAATGATGGAACCAAGGTGTCTTGCATCATGGTGGGTATTATGACTCCTGAGCTCCAAAGGTTCTATGATGACTATTGGTCGTATGAGATGAAAAAGGACTTGATGGAGAAGTACCATCAAAGAGCTCGTCAAGAGAGATACAAAATAGTCAAGTCCCTCATAACCAACAACATAAAGGATGGAGAGTGCATCACGACCACTTGCAACGCATGCAACATTATATGGATCATTTGTTCAAAATTAATGTAAGTTTCGATGAGGAATTAGCTATTGACATAGTCTTGCACTCATTGCCTTCTCGTTATGATCAGTTCATCATGACCTATCATTTGAACAAGGAAGAAGCCACCTTGAGTCAACTTCGAAGCTTGTTGAGAACTGCTGAGAGTGGAATAAAGGGAAAAAGTGTTGCCTCTACTCCCATTGATGTTGCTCCTGTCTTGGCTATAGGACATGGAAAGGGAAGAAGAGGAAAGCTCCTAACAGGCAGAACTAGAAGGGAAAGTCCCAAGCAGGGTCGTCAAGCAATGGCCCCAAAGGCAAATCTGGTTCTGATGCCCCTCCTACCTCTGATCCTAAGGCGGCTACTTGATTTTACTGCCATGAGAAGGGGACTGGAAACAAAGTTGCCCCAAGTACTTGCAAGACACAATGGATGGCAAGGTGAAGCCAACCTCGACAGGTATTTACACAATTCTATCTAAAAACTCATCACATTCGAATTCTTGGGTCCTTGATACAATATGTGGTTTTCATATTTGATCTGACTTGTAGGGACTAAGAATAAGCGATGTGGATCATGGGAAGATGAACCTAATAATGGGCAATAGGAGATCGCCACCTGCTACCAAAATTGGTGTTTACTCTTTAGTTCTTAGTAGTGGGTTAAATTTGGGTTTAAACAATTGTTCCTACTCGTCAGAGATGACGAAGAATATTATTTCTTTTCATGGTTTATACAGATGAGGATTTAGATATTCTTTTAATAATGATAATGGTTATAGTTATTCTTATTATAATGGTGTATTTTATTTTGAAGCATTACCTTGTGATGGTGTATATGAAACTGTGATGGTTGTAGACAATTTCGGAAATAGTGTGTTACAAATTGATGTGTCTAATGGTTTAGACAAAGCATGTTTGTGGCAGTGTCATCTTGGAAATGTCAACAAGAAATGCATTGCCTAACTCTAAAAGGATGGAGTGTTGGAATCATTTGACTTAAGGTTAGATGATACATGTGAATCTTGTTTACTTGGAAAGATGACTAAATCACCATTCACTGGTTCTTGTGAAAGAGGTGAAGGATTGTTGGATCTCATGCACACAGATGTATGTGGGCCCTTCAGATCCACCACAAGGGATGGAAATCGATTTATGTGACTTTTATAGATGATTATAGTAGATATGGTTATATCTACTTGATCAAGCATAAGTCAGAAACCTTTGAAAGGTTCAAAGAGTTCAAAAATGAAGTCGAAAATTAACTGGGCAGGAAGATCAAGATGTTAAGATCTGATAGACGTGGTGAGTACCTTAGTATCGAGTTCCACGACTATCTTAAGGAATGTGAAATTGTTTGACAAATGAAACCTCCTAGGACACCACAACTTAATGGTATGTCTGAGAGGCAAAATTGAACCTTGTTAGACATGGTTCGTTCCATGATGAGTCGAGCTTCACTTCCAATATCATTTTGGGGGTATGCCTTAGCGACTGCCGCCCATATTCTTAATCTGGTGCCAACAAAGAAGGTTGCCAAAATGCATCACGAGATGTGGACAGGGAAGGTTCCCTCGTTGGCACATATCAAGGTTTGGGATTGTGAAGCTATCGTTAGACGAGAGAATCACGACAAGCTTGAACCTTGAAGTGAGCGATGTATTTTCATCGGCTGCCCACAGAAGTCCTTTGGGTACTTGTTCTACAGACCTAGTGAGAACTTAGTTTTCGTAGCACGAAGGGTGTCTTTCGCGAGAGAGAGCTCATATGCAAAGAGGACAGTGGGAGTACAATAGATCTTGAAGAAATTCAAGAATCAAGCGATGAAGGAACCTCTAACACTAGCAATCAACTTGAGGAAGAAATTCATGTTGAACCTATTGATGAGTAATTATCTCTTATGGGTTCCACTCAAGTTAAACTGACACCTGAGTTTTATGGTTTCCATGTAACTACAAATGTTGATACGTTTATCAGTGATAGTACACTGGTAAATTTTGATGAGCCTTTTAACTACAAGGAAGTTATGGCAGACCCTGAGTCTGCTAAGTGGAAAGAGGCAATGGACAACGAGATCAAGTCCATGTATGACAACCAAGTTTGGAATTTTGTTGATAATGTACCAGGTCGTAAGACAGTTGGGTATAAATGGATCTTCAAGAAGAAGACCAACATGGATGGAAAGTTACACACCTTCAAGGCTCGACTGGTGGTGAACGGCTTTACTCAAACCCCAGGGGTTGACTATGATGAGACCTTCTCACCAATGGCTAAGATCAAATCTATTAGGTTTATGCTAGTGATAGCTTCATTTCATGATTATAAAATATAGCAGATGGATGTCAAAACCGCTTTCCTTAATGGAAAGTTGGCTGAGGATGTTTACATGAGTCAGTCAGAGGATTTTGTGGATTCTAAGTACCCCAATAGAGTGTGCAAGCTTAAGAAATCAATCTATGGATTGAAACAAGTTTCTCGCAGATGGAATCTTTGTTTTGATGAGAAAGTCAAATAGTTTGGTTTCTCTGGAAGCAAATATGAATCTTGTGTGTATGTAAAAGCTAGTGCGAGTATAGTCACTTTTCTGGTATTATATCTTGATGACATACTACTTATAGGAAACAACATTCAACCTCCATAGGAAGTTAAGTCCGGGCTTGGAAAATGTTCCGCTATGAAGGATCTGGGAGAGGCTATCTATATTCTTGGAATAAGGATTTTGAGAAATAGGGGTAGAAGACTAATTGGACTTAGTCAAAGTACATACTTGGATAAGGTGCTAAAGCGTTTTAGCATGGAGAATTTTAAGAAGAGAGAGTTACATATCCAGAGTAATACCAAACTACTAAGACTGAAAGTCCGAGTACCGATGCCAAGATAGCATAAATGAGTCAAGTTCCATATGTTTCTGCCATTGGATCAATCATGTATGCTATGAGATGTACTCACCCTAATGTAGCTTTTTCTTTGAGCATGGTTAGTCGATATCAGGGAAATCTGGGTAAAGCTCATTGGATAGCGGTTACTTGATTTTACTACCATGACATGGGGACTAGAAACAAAGTTGCCCCAAGTACTTGCAAGACACAATGGATGGCAAGGTGAAACCAACCTTGATAGGTATTTACATTATTCTATCTAAAAACTCATCACATTCGAATTCTTGGGTCCTTGATACAAGATGTGGTTTTCATATTTGCTCTGATTCGTAGGGACTAAGAATAAGTGATGTGGATCATGGGAAGATGAACCTGATAATGGGTAATAGGAGATCGTCACCTGTTACCAAAATTGGTGTTTATCTTTAGTTCTTAGTAGTGGGTTGAATTTGGGTTTAAACAATTGTTCCTACTCGTCAGAGATGACGAGGAATATTATTTCTTTTCATGGTTTATATCGACAAGGTTTTAGATATTCTTTTAATAATGATAATGGTTATAGTTATGCTTATTATAATGGTGTATTTTATTTTGAAGCATCACCTTGTGATGGTGTATATGAAACTGTGATGGTTGTAGACAATTTAGGAAATAGTGTGTTACAAATTGATGCGTCTAATAGTTTAGACAAAGCATGCTTGTGGCATTGAATGCACATTGGGTGAGGAGGCTTGACGTACTGATTCTTGAAAGATAGCGCTTTCAGCTTGAGAATCTTCAGAGAGAACATCAGAGAGAACAAATCTTCTGGATCACTTCAGCAGGTTCAAGATAGCAGCAGACTGATTGAGGAGGCTTCAATGTAATCCATCACATAATCTTTAATTTCAGCTTCACCTTGCTTTTGGGGTTGAAAGATTGAATGTCGAAAGAATAATCTTCATTTCTTGCTCCTTAGAATGAAAACTCTTCGATGATCACGGATGAAGCTTTGGCTCATAAATCTCGATAAGTCTCCACGAGTCTCATCTAATCTGAATTCATTTTATAAGACAAAACACAACTAAAATAATTTTTTTCTGAAAAAATAAAACAGAAACAAAATTATTTTTGGATTTTTGATTTTCTTGAACAAGAAATAAAACAGAAATAACACTATGTTTTTTATTTTCAATTTTCTGATTTTTGTTTGATTTTTGAGTTTTTTTTTAATTCTCCCCCTAAATTTGTGCATAGAGGAAAACTATGAACAAATTTAACAAAAACAAAATTATTTGGGATCAAAGTTGTGAGACAGCCTGAACTTGTTTATCAGTACCTTCACCTTCATGAAAAGATCTGGTCAATTGTCGGTATTGTGGTCCACTTAAACACGAAGGTTATCGACAAACTTTTCTAAGTAAACCATTTAGCTGACGACCACCACGGGTATTGTTGTCCACTTAAATTAAGCAACGAGATCTACAGGCAGCCTCTTAAATGGTTCAATTTTAGTTGCACTAAAGCGTGTTCCCCACTTCCCGATATACCCTGGTTATCAAGAACTTCCTAAGGACTCCTTACTGTATGTGAGTAAACAATTTTTAAGGAGATAGACAAAGATAGATGCATATGTTGTGTCCCAGGTCGGATCTACTTCAATCACGCAGAGGAGACAACATATGACTAACAGAGATAGAGGGTTATAGAGATAGTAGGGTGAATATGTTGTGTTCCAGGTCGGATATTCCGATCACGCAGAGGAGATAGCATAAGGCTATCAAATAAGAAGAATTTCAAAGACAAGGAGGTGCATATAAATAAAGTTGCATATGTTGCATTCCAGGTCGGATATGTTCCAATCATGCAAAGAAAGCAACATATGACTAACAAATAGAAAGCAAGAAAATAATTTCCTACAGACCTACTTTATTAGAACCCCCCAGTCGCCCTATCAGAACCGGAATTAAGGACATAAGTCCATACACCGGGAAGGAGGGTAAGATCAAGAAGAGAATGGGATGTGGAGGACGAGCCGCCAGTGATTCCGGTCGAGAATGAAGATGTACCAATGGATTGGTACAATGTAGAGATGAGGCGGATGCAGGATCAAATGGCGAGGGGGCTGAACGTTATCAACCAATCCCACATACGACTTTTTGACCACTTCAATATCCCACATATTGATGGTGGAAATTACCCATTCATTCCATCATGGGATGAGAGGATTGGTGCACGACGAAGTGGAGCCAAGGGAAGTGGAGCCGCCAATGATGATGAGGAGGATGAAGATTGAATTTTTGTGTTTTTAATCAAACAATTTTAATTTTTTGTTTTATTTTTATTTGGTGTGTATGACATGTTTGAAATTTTATTGTGTTTAATGGTTGTTTGCTTTAGTTATTTTTCAGGATTGAATTAGGATTGCTTGCTTAGGATGGTTTAGAGATATAGCCAATGGATGTTATCACGAGTGAAAGCGAGTCACGGAAGTGGGATTTTAACGTCAAAGTGTCGAGTCCGGTCCTAGGGGTATGAGCAATTGAGTCCGAACGTGAGGAAGAGTTAAAGAAGTTTTTAGAGGCTAAAACAGTTGCAAAATACCAAGATATTTCGTTCAGTGGCCAACTCGTCGAGTGCACTAAGCTGACTCGACGAGTCGCCTTGTATTTCCACAACTTCTGAGAAGGCGCGCTGCTACTCGACGAGTCCACCATATGACTCGACGAGTCGTTCAATTTTTATGCCGAAAGACTGTTGATTTGATGCTGATACTTGTACCACTTGCTTCCTTATTCTTCCATATCCATTCTTGAAGTTCTTACACCGATTTTCGCGTATTTGGAGCGATCCACACGAGACGAAACACCCACGACATGGATGAGATGTTACCATGTCTAAAGTTGATTGAAGTTGGAGCTTAAATGAGAGTGATCTACCTATCCACTGCTATCCCAGGGGAGTTTGTTCCAATTCCCTCTTTATTTTTATGTTTTTATGCATCATATGCAATGAGGGCATTGCATCACATAAGTGTGGGGTAGGGGTTGGTTACATAATAGTCAATTTTTTAAAAAAAATTGCATACCAAAAGTATTATTTAGGATTTAATTTAGAAAATTTTGGTAAAAAATTAGGATTTCATGTTAGAATTGTGTTAATTAATAGTTGCATGAAAACCCAAATGTTTAGTTGAGCCTATATACGTTCTAGTGCATTTGTGGCTTCCTTATTTCAGTGAAATCATGAGACAAAAACACGACCTTGCTTAGCCTGAGGGATGCAATATGTTTAGCAGCCTAAACCTAAAATGTATCCAGGAAAATTTTTATCATTAGCCAATAAAGGTTGAGATTGAGCGCCCCTGCTTAAGCATGTAGGGATTTGAGTGACAAAAGTGAGGTATACATGTAAAAAAAAAAAGAGAATTACAAGAAAAATTGTAAGAATTTTGGAGCAAATGAAGTGAAGATCTAAAGATCAAAATTCCAAGAAATCCAAAAAGTTGAAGATACCAAAAGTCAATACAAAGTTGGTGAATTCAAAGATATCAAAGATCAAATTATCAAGAAAGTGAAGAATTCAAAGAATTCCATAGTGGTATCGAAAAGTTGTAATTCTAGAATATGTATGCTCGGGTTGCTCAATTAAAAATACCTTGAGGGTAAAGAGGTTTTCTGAGGATGGATTCGGAGGGTTGCATAAAATGAGCATAGTTCGGGGTGAGTAGGCGAATGTTTATGAGGATTGTGAGTATTTGGAATATGGGGGGTTCTTTAGGAAAAATTTTAGACACAAATGCATGCGTTGCGGTCTTGGCATAATGGCTGGGTTAGATTGCAGTTGTTTTAAATAATTCTAACGTGTTAAAATTCAGTTTTGCTTGAGGGCAAGCAAAAGACAAGTGTGGGGTATTTTGATATGTGCATATTTAGTGTGTATTAAGTATAGTTTTTTATTCATATATTAGCTAAATTATTGCATATTATGAACAAAAGGTACTTAAAAGTGTTAAATTATGTTTTTCAGTCCAAAGATGAAGCTCGGAAGCGAAAGGAAGCAAGAGAAGCGGTTAGGAGCTCGAGAGTGGAATGAAGAAGGAAAACACCTAAAAAAAGGCTTCTACTCGTCGAGTCGAGCCTTGACTCGACGAGTCCGGTTGCGGATTCAGGAGGATAATGATTCGGAAGTCAAGATAGTTATCGCAATACGGAGAATGTGAGAGGGACTCGACGAGTCACCACCTGACTCGACGAGTCGGAACGCATATTTAAAGATAACTCCACAAATCGAGAAAAACAAAATTCTGGGAAGTTTCAGAAGTGATTTGCTGCGAATAAGAAGCCAGAAGAACTCTAGAAGTCGACCAAGGAAGCTAGAATTCAATTCCGGGAGTAATTAAGGCACAATTTCATCATTCTACTTATTCCTTTTGTTTTGTCAACATGATTAAGAAACTTGAACTTGTTTGTTTGCTGTTATTTACCTTAGTTATGAACTAAATTCTTTAGACTTCTGTTTGGGGATACAAAGTTGACAATATGGTTTGATTGATTGGTAGGATTAATTCTAAGTTGGTGAATTTTTGTTATTTTAGCTTGCTAAAGAACCTTGTGTATGAATGATAATTAATTTTCTGTTAATAGGAAGATAATTGATTAGCATGAACATCTATTGATTATCAACCTCATATGATATGTGACCACTATACCATATGTCTAGAATTAACGAATATGAAACTAGGATTAATAAGGAAATTGAGTAAATTCATGTGCAAGCTTGTAAGATGACCATCAAACAAGAGGTTAATTATGAATAATAAATTAATTAGCTATTGCAAGTCTAACTTAACCCGAATAATTAATCTAGTAAATATAATTAAATTAAGCAATTGGCCACTGTTTGAGTTAGTTTATTTGCTAAGGATTAGGGTAGTGAACATGAACCTAATCACTTGAATCGGTAACCAACAAAAGAATTAATCCATTGCACTAATACCTTGAAATCAACCATAAAGTTAACCGAGTTGAACTAAACAGAAGTTCCTTTCCCATTATTGAATCTAGTTAAATTGTCATTTTCTAGTCTTTAATTAGTTATAGTTAGTAAGTTTCTAGTCTTGTAAAACTAGAGAAAAACCCCTATTTTCTTAATCAACTTAGATAGAATTAGTTTTTAATTTAATTTGCCGTTCCCTGTGTTCGATACCCTGCTTATTTAGCTATACCACAATTGATAGGTTCACTGCCTTTTGTGTGTTATTTGATAATTAAAGTAGGATTAAAACTAAGTGAGTTTTACACACATCATCGGCCGTTGAGATGACTTTGAATTTGGCTTCACGGGAGTATCTCTTGGATTTGGCTTCTTGGCCGACATTCCCTTCTTGCCCTTGGGATTCGGATTCTTGGCCTTGTGTGTTTGATTATTGGCCTTCTACACGTTCCAGTCACCATTGTCTGAATGTGACCTTGAGGGGTTTCGTTTGGGGTATCTCCCTCTTGGCGCGTTCTGCCACCCTTATGCATAGTAGGGAATGTATGCGCGATTAGGAAAATTTCTAGCAACGTGTCCAGGTGTTCCACAGTGAAAACAAGTCTTTTTCTTCACTGTGAAGTTGTTTCTTCCTACCCCTGGTGGCGTATCCTTGCCTTGTCTCTTATTTTTCCCACAAACACAATTGCAGCAGGCACTCTGTTTCACTGGAATTGGTGGCCTGTATTTCTTAACAGCATGTTGATCAGAAGCAGCTGATTTCGAAGCAACAGATTCAGAGCTCAAGGAGATGTTGGTTTGTTCAATGGTTTTCTCCTTGTTGTCATCTTTTGCTACTTTACTATAAGATACACTCTCTTTAGCTGCTTGCTTGGATTGGCTTAGTGGTTAGTCTGCATAGGAAGTAGAAGCATTATTATTTTCAACCTAAATACCTCCTAACATAAATCCAGCTGGTTTGCCATATTGAAGATGTGCCTCCCTGTCAATTTCTTCCTGTGTAGGGATGGATGTGTAGTTACGATTGAAGGGTGGAGGAACACTATCATACCCTAGACCTTTTTGTTGGTTATTTTTAAATTGCAGACAATGGTCTATCATGTTTGCAACTACTTCGCTTGACACATCAAATTTTTTTAAATCAAAATCTGCAGTTTCAAATTTGTTGTTTAATGTGTCAAGCTCAGCAGTTAACTCAGCAAGTTGTTTCTTAACATAGTCATAATTTTCACATTTATTACTATAATCTTCTTAAAGTCTCCTAAAGTCTTTGGTTTTTACTTTTAGTTCAGCCTTTAGGGATTTCTGTCCTTTCCAGAGTTGATATCCTTCGTATTTTAGGTCCTCAACTTCCCTTTTTAGAAAATCATTATGTTTACGAAGAAGTTTAATCATAGCTTCACATGATTGAGAGCATGAAGCTTCATTGACCGGGATGTTTGCAGAACTCATTGTTTTTCCACACTTTAAAGCGTCAAGTTCTTCAGTTACAACAGCAAGACTAAGACTGTAACGACCCAAAAATCACTGCTAAAAATTTCTTTTAAAACATTACTAAAACCATATTTATAAAAACCGTATCATAAGTCATAACATAATTTCTGAGTATTAATTCGAAACATAATCTTATTATCAAAGTAAAACATTACCAGGCTAACTGACTATGGTGTGTGCACTGCAACCTCTCCGAGCTCCTCTTTTGGAAACTGAGTACCTGAAACCAAAAACTAAAACCGTAAGAACGAACCTTAGTGAGCTCCCCCCAAACTACCACATACCATACAATAACATATAAAGAATATACTGGGCCTTGCCCACTGCATCAGACCGAAGTCCAGAACTAACCAGGACATTTCCCTCTACATCGGACCAAAGTTCGGAAACTGCATCGAACTGAAGTCTGGAACTGACTGGGACCTTGTCCCCTGCATCGCTACTGAAGTCCGGAACTAACTGCATCGGACCGAAATCTAGAACTGATTGGGACCTTGTCCCCTGCATTGGACCGAAGTCCGGAACTAACTGCATCATACCGAAATCTAGAACTGACTGAGACCTTGTCCCCTGCATCAGACCGAAGTCTGGAACTAACTGAGCATAACATAGCATAGCATAAACATATCAACTAGCATAAGCACATATACTGCATACTGCATCGGACCGAAGTCCGGAACACATCACACAAAACATGCTTGAATCACAAAGACATCAAGTAATCTAACTATTGCATCGGACCGAGGTTCGGAACTACTGGTAACTAAACGGGCCGACATTGTGGCCGTAGACCTGTTCCTACTGGAAGGAAAACTCGCCTGAACTGCTGAGCTCTGCTGATAACCCTCTGGCTGCTAACCGATAACCCTCTGAGGCGTTGCTCCTCTAGCTCTTCGTGCTACCAATATCAATACAACACTTCGTCTGACAGTCCTCAAAAAGTCAACTAAGCCAACTCTTCTCAAAGTCAAAGTCCTGGTCAAAGTCAACCTTCCAGGTTCACCCTACTCGCCGAGTCAGCCAACTGACTCGCCGAGATCATAAGCTCAGAAACCCCTTTCATTCATGACTCGACTCCCCGAGTCTACTGATTTCCGAGTTCTATCCTATCCAACTCACTGATTCGAGTCTTTACTAAAAGGGTTTGGGGTTTCGCGACCTAACTCATAGAGTCCAAGTACAGACTCGCTGAGTCTAAGGCAATCTTCAACAGACTCGCCGAGTTCCTGCCTATCTTCATCCAACTCGCTGAGTCCACCCATGTGACTCACCGAGTTACTATGTGATTTAAGTCTGGAATCTAGCCCGATTCGCCGAGTCCTCTCCCAGACTCGCCGAGTCCTTACATGTATTCTCATAATCTCGAGTCACAGAGCTACTCCTTTGCTCCGAACAATAGATATGGGTTCCTAGAGTCCATTAGCAACATAAAGTTGCTACCTTTACGTGCTTCGTGTCTCACAATACCAAAAACCAAGCTATAAAGGAGCTTAACTCATGGGGAATGGATTTTGCATAGCAACTAACAGGGCTTTCTGCATATTTGATCCAAATAGAGCTCAGATATGGAGTTTCAACTCCAGATCTAACTTGTGCACCAATTTCTCATCACATACTCACAAAGAAACCCTAAAACTCCATGAAAGATGATCTAGAAAGGAGAAAGCCAAGGATAACGATTCATTACCTCCAAATGCTCTAAAGTTCCACCAACTCTGGATCCAAGGCCTCCTCTAGCACCACTATAAATCTCTTCTCTTCCAAGCTTCAAATTACTTCACCAAGGGTAGATCTTGCTCCAAAAACGGTTATGGTGGCTAGGGTTTGGGGTTCTGGACTATAGGGGCCGAAAATGAGCCCTAGGGAAGAGAATAAGATGCTTAAATAGGGTACCAAGTCCCGGAATTATGGTTTCCCAACCCAGACCAGACTCGCCGAGTCCAAACCCCGACTTGTCGAGTCGGTCACTAAATCTGCGACACAGAACTCGCTCCGACTTGTCGAGTTCTTCCTTGGACTCAACGAGTCGACCCCTTAAACTTATGGCTTTCCTTTCTTTTCTTGGCCTTTCTAATTTCGGGTGTTACAACTCTCCCCCACTTAAACTAAACTTCTTCCTCGAAGTTCGTGATGTCCAACTGGCCTTCAATCCGCCTCCGACACCCTGGCTGGTGACTCTAACCCTTTTGACCTTCTGCCCAGTCATTCTGGATGGCCTAATCCTTGCAGTTAAAATCCCCAAGTATAATCTAATCCTCAACCTTCCTGAGAACACCTCCTGTTCAACTGACAACCCTTCTGGTACTCCTTGAGTACTTAGGCTAAACATTCTTGGGGTATACTCTATTTTCCTCATGCGTTCTCTGGCCTTCCCGAGGCTGCCTTCTATAGCTATTCACCTCCTTTGACACTGTGAAGATCATACCCTTCATGATGTCCATCACTCCAGCCACTCTCAGTGTTGGTCACTACTGCTGGAACATACGGAATGCTTCTTATTTCCATAACTTAGTGCTGAGCACCCGTCCCAGTTAATGGATCAGATAATCCTTCAAGTGAAAGATTCATCCCTGCAACGGTTAAGACTCATACGAGAGCTGCACAACAAGGTCAAACCCTCCCCTATGAGATTATCCAACCCTGATGTGAGAGGCGTAGCACCCTTTGTCAACTTGCTGCCTCTTACCATACTTCCTTTATCGATACTACCTCTAACTAAAAATTTTGTTGCCCCTCATCCGCCTACCAGATGCACTGAGACCACCCTGGTCTAACTAATCTGCCGATATCTGGGTTACCGGACTCCCACCGGTCACTACATTCCATCGCAATCTCCTAGTCGCTTCCAGCGACTTCTGAAGATACTTTAACTATCTATAATTGTTCTATCCACTCTGCCACTCATACTGAGTCGATGCTGCTGGAACCAGCCTGCTTATCTCTCATCTGACTACTCAACTTCCAATAACTCAAGTCTTCCATCCTAAAAGAAAGGCTACCTGCCCAATTATCCTTGCAGATCACTTATACTTGGCAGAAGACTCAGCTGACCCTGCTGAGAGGGACTTGCCATATCCAAATCAACCAAGTATACCGTCAACACTTGCATTCCAACACAAATACTAATATTGTCCATAACACTTAAACTATCCGAAACACTGAACTACCTACAACACTGAACTGCCTGAAACAATGAACTGCCTGAAACACTGAACTGCATGAAACACTGAACTGCATGAAACATTGAACTGCCCGAAACACTGAACTGCCTATATGGCTGCTTCCCAAAATATCTCAACACCTTCCTGGTCTCCAATCATTCGTCGGTTATCTGCAACACCGAGTTCCAACTCAACTGTGGAGCCCAAGGACTCCTTACTTAGTCGTTCCCACGACTTCTGAACGAAATCTTTCTCTGGAACTAGTTTCCACTAGTCATCCTGTCACTGTGACCCTAACAACCTCCCGATCCAATCGACCGGGTCCATACGTCGAATCCTAACATCATCAAATCTAAGATTAAAAATGATGGCTCCCAGACTAATGGTAGCCCTTAACATACACAAACCCAAGCGGTGCACTGCTTCCTTGATCTCATAATTGTGGTGACGATCCACCGACAAATCGCCGACTTAACCATAACTGAACCATTTGGGAAATCCAAAATCTAAACCGTGGATTCCCATATCCTCACTATTGCACCCGCACTGGTGGGTACTACTGCTTCCTCCGCACCCAAACAACATGCTCATGCTGCCTACCAACCTGATAAATGCTACAACTACAACCGCGGACTTACAACTCTCTAATACTATCTGGCTGCTAGTGAATGCTACGGCTACCCCCGCAGACTTACAACACTCTACTACTATCTGACTGCTAGTGAATGCTACGGCTACCCCCACAGACTTACAACACTCTACTACTTATCTGACTGTTAGTGAATGTTACGGCTACCCCCGCAGACTTACAACACTCTACTACTATCTGACTGCTAGTGAATGCTACAACTACCCCCACAGACTTACAACACTCTACTACTATCTGACTGCTAGTGAATGCTACGGCTACCCCCGCATACTTACATCACGCTACTACTATTAGATTGCTAGTGAATGCTACGGCTCCCCTCGCAGACTTACAGCACTTTCCTTACTAACTGGTTGTTGCTGGAAAAATGTTGCGGCTTTCCCGCCGCTCTACCATGCTTTTCAGGATGTATCTGCCACTAACTACTAACACGAAAGCATCTCTTTCCAACCGTTCTCAAGATCCTCATTCCGACTCACTAGAGTCCTACAGGCGATCCTCCAACCCTGGATTCCTAACCAGCTACTAATCATCTCGATCACATGAACTAACTGTTGGGAAGTTCCTCAAACTCCCAACCCTGAACTCCTCAATCCATCAATCTTTGTGCTACAACCTTTTCTTCTTGAAGGTCGCGTACTCATTCGGGATTTGCGTACTCTTAACCTTGTATACTCGGAGGGTTCTCCCCCACTTTGATCCTACCTATACCTCACTGCTCAAAGCTTGGAAGGATTCCCAATCCTTACCACTATTTTGTAATCAATCTTGCTGAAAAGCCCAAGCTTACCATAGCTAGGAATCTAACCAATCCAGCTCCAATACGACCCATTCCTGAACTAGCGAGACACTCCAAGTCCCACATAATCTTGCTATAGCTACTGCAACCTAAATAACCCGCTCTATTAGGGAACAACCTCTGACTATCAATCTAAAACCAAGGTATGCAAATGGCATATAACTCAATCACAATGAAAGACCCCAACTTTCGTATTTTTGAAAGACCCAAACTTTCGTACTTCACAATATCATTACTCCAAAACATGCTATTTGCATATTCATAAAAGCAATATTTTACATTGATATAAAGGATTTACAAACTATTGGATACAAACCTTCTATTACAAAGTGTTATATATATTACATAGCTACCCATGATATTGTAATTTATACAAACATAAAAAGTAGTACAAAAATACTATTACAAACCATTCTACATCTTTCAATAGTATGTAAACATACTAGTTATTTATCACCTGCAATTGTTAAACATTGATAGGGTAAGCGGTGACGCTTAGTGAGTTCAAAAATAGATACAATATAATGTTATGCCATATATATATACTTCAATGTGGCAAAGCAAAGAGGAACAACAAGATGTATGTGAGATCATGTGACAAGCGTTCATATCAATCAAAGACATTATTCAAAGATATTCTTTTCAATTCTTGATATACATCAATAAAGCTTTGGCCCAAATGGCATAGATGACATGCAATTTCTGATTAACATCTTGTTAGATTTCAGGCTTATAGTCCTGTCTAACCATTTGCCAATGCCATAGAATAGAAGTCATTCTCTTACGGAGACATGCTCTACATGGCCAGAGGCTACGTACCAGTACCAATATGAATCTAAGTCCTTTCACTGATCACATGATCAAAGGTATTACAATTACTATAAACATAGCGAATAACACGAGAAAATAACTCAGAATGATAATACTGAAAAGCACATAGCACATATAACACATAACATAAAATTGTTCTTATATATTGAACTCACCTTATGTTAACCGGGGGTTAAAATAGTAATTTGGACAGCACTTCGGCTTTAAATATGCCTTTCAATGTTGAAAACTGCGAGCTTGATTGAAAATCGGGTTCTGCGAAGGTAGGGCTTCAAAACCGAAAAGATAAAATTTACGGGCTTCTCGGGGGTCTCGAGACGTGTTTCGGGTGCTAAAATTGATTTTGGGGCTTCGGGGAAAGTTAATATGAAGAAAATATGGAAACAGGGGCTAAAAGTGGCAAATTTTCAAAGTTAGTCGGAAGATCTCGCAGGTCCTCTTTATATAGGGCCGAGGGTTCGGAAGTATGCGGCTGGGAGGAGTCCACATCGCTCCTGCAAAGTTCGTTCCGGAAGCAGCTCGGTGGCTCGGACGTGGCTTCTTCGTGCGAGCGTTGGTGGCAAAGGCGAGGGACGTGGAGGGGCGAGGTTCGGACACCGCAGCGAGGCGCGTCGGAAGCCGATTGGCTCGCACTTCGGTCGAATCAGTGAGCGGCACGCATCGGTCTTCGGAAGCAAGCAGCGAGGCAGCTCGGTCTGGGCCACGTCTCCGGTGACGCACCTGCTTCGTGCGAGGTGACGTGGTCGGTTACTATTCATGCAAAATTCTTCGATTTTTGGTCCCCGAACTTCTAAAATCCATAACTTTCGCATACGAGCTCCATTTTTGACGTTCTTTATCTGCACACGTAGCTAAAATTACGCTCTACAAGTTTCGTTTAGACTTCATTGGCTAATTTTGAATTTAATTTTAATATTATTATTTTTAACAGACCCGGACAGGAAAATCCGTTAAAAATTCATAACTTCTTCATCCGACATCCGTTTTCGTCAGACTTTTTACCGTTGTACTACATATGATGAGACCTTTGATTCTCGTTTAGGATGTATCGGTAAAATATCCCTCGATCTAAAATTCGTGTTTTTAGCTGTCTACTGCTAAGTTGAAACTTCGAAAAATCATAACTTCCTCATACGAAGTCAGATTTTGGCGTTCTTTTTATCGAATTTCTCGGTTTAATGAATACTACGACTTTCATTTAGATTAATAAGGCTAAAAAGTAGTTTTATCAAAAACTCACTTTTTACATCATTCGGCGCCGTGCCGGTTTTATCGCGGATCTTCCGTTGGTCATAACTTCTTCGTTATAACTGGGATTTGACGAGGTTTTCGCCTACAAATTTCTAACGAGATTCTCTAAAACATCAAATAATAAAATTTTACTTATTTAAAATTTCATATTTTCGCTAAATTTCACTATTTGGCTTTTAATTGGAATCTTATAAGACTTCCAATATTTTCTGAGTGATTCTAAACATTGTTTTACTTCATTTCTAGTAAAAACCATCTGTTAGAACTCAACACTCAATTTTACATAATATTTCACAATTTTATTCATTACAAAACACAATTTTAAAATGTGTATGTTACACACAAGCAGGTAATATAATACTCACAGATACATGCTTACTAACATCGACACAGTACCATAACAATAGAGTTAATACAAAAGGGAAGAATTCAAACTTCATACCTACGATCTAGTACGGTTCGATCTTGACTTTCTGCGGACCGATGGGTGCCTAGCCCTGAACTCTCTCCACCACCAAGACGGGACATCGAGATTTGAAATGACCCGACTGGTGACAATGAAAACATCTCTGATCTTGCTTACAATCCCGATACACATGCCCCCTTTCCCAGCACTTGAAACACCTGAACTTGTGACAAGCAAACCCATGAGTCCCTCCATACTTACCACACACTTCTAGGTCCTCCTGACCTCCAGCGCCCAACTCAGCTGAGTAGGACTCCACACTTCTTCCCAATCTCCCTGCAACACGTGCCTGCTTCCTTTTTCCGAGTTTCCCATCCAAACCACTCTCCTGCTCTCGAGTGGCCCCGACTACTCCATCAACCATATGAACAGCAGGTGGCTATCCCTGGAAGTTAGTGGTCAACCGACCAGTGACCCGTTCAATGATGTTGGGTAACTTCTCACGAATGACTAGCGAAACCTCATTAACTACCCAAACATGCAAGGGTCTCTCCTGGAGATAGGGTGCCCCACTCACTCCTGTCCTCTAATGATAAGAGCTAAAAATGGGAACTCCCTCCCTTATGGATCCCTGAACTCCAAAAGCATCGGGCTCTAGATGAGCCCCAATCTGTCCTGAAACTATCCCAGCCCTAAAGGTCTCCAGATGACTGTCCATAAGCTCCACGATGGCCTCTCTAACCGAACCGAAAATCACTGGAGTCTGATCAATGATGTTGCGCATAATCTCTGCACAAATGAAATCCCTCATCTGATCATCAAGCTGCCCGACTCTAGAACCTGAGCCAGATCCCTCCCCGGCACCTGAACTGCCAATTGATATCTCGCGCAACGTCACCATGCTGAAAACATAACACATTACCGATCAATACACACCGCTTCTAAGGGACATTTCACACACTCTACTAGTTCCCTAGTTTTGCCTCGGCCCCTCTTGGATCGAGTGCGAATCCTCTGCTTTCAGTAGTACGGGCCCATACTACCTTCCACATGTATCAGTATTTTCCTCAAGAGTTACCTCAACTCCACCAAATCCCTTTCCTCTAATGCTAATCTTTTCTACTCTCATCTAGGCTTTCCCTAGGGAACCTCTGACTCCACCCAAATAGTCCTCAGCTACTGAAGGTCTCCTCGTAATTCCAATTAGCCATTACCTAAATACCATCACATGTAACGAGGCTCAGATAATCCTTTGAGTAAGGGACTCATCCCTACAATGGTTAGACTCAGACGAGAGTTGCGCCCTAGGGCCAAATCCATCACTCTGAGATTATTCAACCCTGATCACATGTGACGTGACGTATTCACCTAATGGCTAACTCCCAACACTCAGAGTCCCACAAAGCACAAAGAAAGCAACATTTATACAATAAGGAAACTAACTCAGGCAAATCTATTCTCATAACCAAGAATCTGCACTAGCATACAATGTTGAACTCATGTTATTAGGCATAACCTAATAGGCTATCCTACTATTGTCTGCTCAATACTAGCATGCAATTCTCATAAGGCTGAAACCCATAAGCAGGCAGATAAGGCATCCTCCTATATCCTTAGTCTTATACTATCATGTTGTTCTACTGAAACTGGAACTAATACTGAAACTGAAACTGATAATCATAAACTTGTATGGGTAATTTCGGAGTACTTACTTGAGCTCGGCTGATTGCATTCACCACGCCCTTTTTCTCTTTTCAAGTTATTTTCTTTCTAAATATTCTTTTCACTTTTTCTAAAATTCTTTTCTTTTCTCAAACTCCTTTTTACCAAAAATTCCTTTTGAAAATGTTTTTCTTTTGAAAATCTTTTACTGTTTCCTTAGTTTAAGTCCAGACACACTCTCAAGTGTGTCTAAATCCCTCAAACCAAACCTCTGATACCAACTTGTAACGACCCAAAAATCACTGCTAAAAATTTCTTTTAAAACATTACTAAAACAATATTTATAAAAATTGTATCATAAGTCATAACATAATTTCCGAATATTAATTTGAAACATAATCTTATTATCAGAGTAAAACATTCCCATGCTAATTGACTATGGTGTGTGCATTGCAAGCTCTCCGAGCTCCTCTTTTGAAAACTGAGTACCTGAAACCAAAAACTGAAACCGTAAACACGAAGCTTAGTGACCTCCCCCTAAACTACCACATACCATACAATAACATATAAAGCACATACTCGGACTTGCCCACTACATCGGACTGAAGTCCGAAACTAACCAGGGCCTTACCCTCTGCATCGAACCGAAGTCCAGAACTGACTGGGACCTTATCCCCTGCATCGGACTGAAGTCCGGAACTAACTGCATCAGACCGAAATCCGGAACTGATTGGGACCTTGTCCCCTGAATCGGACCGAAGTCCGGAACTAACTGCATCAGACCAAAATCTAGAACTGACTGAGACCTTGTCCCCTGCATCGGACCGAAGTCCGGAACTAACTGAGCATAACATAGCATAGCATAAGCACATATACTGCATACTGCATCGGACCGAAGTCTGGAACACATAACACAAAACATGCTTGAATCACAATGACATCAAGCAATCTAACTACTGCATCAGATCGAGGTCCGGAACTACTGCTAACTAAACGGGCCGACATTATGGTCGTAGACCCGTTCCTACTGGAAGGAAAACTCACCTGAACTGCTAAGTTCTGCTGATAACCCTCTGGCTCCTAACCAACAACCCTCTGATGCACTGCTCCTCTATCTCTTCGTGCTACTAATATCAATATAACACTCAGTATGACAGTCCTCCAAAAGTCAACTAAGTCAACTCTTGTCAAAGTCAAAGTCCTGGTCAAAGTCAACCTTCCAGGTTGACCCTACTCCCCGAGTCAGCCTACTGACTCGCCGAGTTCATAAGCTTAGAAACCCCTTTCATTCGTGAATCGACTCGCCGAGTCTACTGATTTCCGAGTTCTGTCCTGTCCAACTCACTGAGTCTCCACTCAACTCACTAATCCGAGCTTAACTAGAAGGGTTTGGGGTTTCGCGACCTGACTCGCCGAGTCTAAGGTGATTTTCAACAGACTCGCCGAGTTGTTCTTCCAACTCATCGAGTTCCTGCCTATCTTCATCCAACTTGTCGAGTCCACCCATGTGACTCGCCGAGTTACTACGCGATTTAAGTCTGGTATCTAGCCCGACTCGCAGAGTCCTCTCCCAAACTCGCTGATTCCTTATGTGTATTCTCATAATCTTGAGTCACAGAGATACTCCTTTGCTCCGAACAATAGATATGGGTTCCTAGAGTCCATTAGCAACATAAAGTTGCTACCTTTACGTGCTTCTTGTCTCACAATACCAAAAACCAAGCTAGAAAGGAACTTAACTCATGGGGAATGGCTTTTGCATAGCAACTAACAGGGCTTTCTACATCTTTGATCCAAATAGAGCTCAGATCTGGAGTTTCAACTCCAGATCTAACTTGAAACTCCAGATCTAACTTGTGCACTAATGTCTCATCACATACTCTCAAAGAAACCCTAAAACTCCATGAAAGATGGATCTAGAAAGGAGAAAGCCAAGGATAAAATTCATTACCTCCAAATGCTCTAAAAAGTTCCACCAACTCTGGATCCAAGGCCTCCTCTTACACCATTATGAATCTCTTCTCATCCAAGCTTCAAATTACTTCATCAAGGGTAGATCTTGCTCCAAAAACGATTATGGTGGCTAGGGTTTGGGGTTCTGGACTATAGGGGCTGCAAATGAGCCCTAGGGAAGAGAATAAGATGCTTAAATAGGGTACCAAGTTCCGGAATTAGGGTTTCCCAACCCAAACCAGACTCGCCGAGTCCAAATCCCGACTCGTCGAGTCGGTCACTAAATCTGCGACACGGAACCCGCTCCGACTCATCGAGTTCTTCCTTGGACTCGACAAGTTGACCCCTTAAACTTATGGTTTTCCTTTCTTTTCTTGGCCTTTCTTATTTCGGGTGTTACAAAGACGATTGAGATCTTTGGTCTTCTTGATGACAACCACGTTCATATCTCATGATTTCGGAAGTGAATTCACCAGCTTTTTGTTTATCTCATATTTAGTTAAGAAGATCCCAGCTATATTCATCTAAGTAGTAAGTGTAGTAAATCGCTGCAACTGAGTTTCCAGGGTTTCTCCAGGGATATAGTTGAACATGTTGAATTTTTGTCTTAACATATCCTGACTCTCTTTCATGTCTTCATTTCCCTCGTAGACCTCAAAAGTCACTAAAAGCACAACTAGAAGCCAAAATCAAACTTAAAAGTCAAACTTAAAAAAGTCAAACCAAAATTCTAAATTTGAAAATTTTAAGGTTAAACAAGAAAGTCAAAGTTTAAAGTCAAAGGTCAAATTTTAAAAGTAAAAGTCAAAATTTTAAGTAAAAAGTCAAAAATAAAAATCAAAAATTAAAAACTAAAATTTTTGTAGAAATTGGAATTTAAAAATAAAAGAAATTTTAATTTGGGGTCAAAAATGTTAAAGTTGCACCCCCAATTCGTTTCTTATTTTGCTGATGCGAGGGCGAGGCTGCTGCTTGCGAGGACGAGGTGCAAGATGCGAAGCGAGGACGAAGCGAAGATGTGGACCGTACACGAGACCAAGGTACGAACCGGAAATGTTGAGCCGTACACGTGCAAGGACGGGCCGTGAATCTCGGACTGTAAACTCCGGGGCCGTAAACTCAGGTTGTAAGTCGTGAACCCTTCAAAGGCCGTAAACTCTTCGCATATTACGTGAAAAACATCGTTTTTCACCTCTTTTTGCTCCAAAACTCGATCAAAAATTCGTTTTTATCAAAAACGCGAAGAACAAACCCCCCTTATTTTGCCAAGATCTATACACAAAGGCAAAAATCCTTCCAAAATAAGATCAAATAAGCTCCATTTCTGACAAAATTGACTGATACAATCCAAGCTCTGATACCTCTTGTAAGTCCCCAATCTGCTTGTGTATCAATCATATCTGTTTGATGGTGCGGAATCCCAATCAAACAGATGATTTCAGATCAAAATAGAAGAGAAGGAGGAGAAGAATAACTTGAATCTTGAATGTATTAATGATATGATTGAAGTTCCTTACACAAGATTCACTTTCTCTCTCTAGAAAACACCTTAGAATACACACACTTAAGCTCCTCTCTTCTCTCATCTCACATCACTCATCACCCCCTTAAACCTATATTTATAGGGAACATGGGCCAAACACAAGTTCACGACCATGAACGGGTTTACAGCCATACACCCGTTTACGACCACACACACCAACCTGGCTGTGAACACAGCCACAAACACATATTACACTATAGAAAAATACAGTTGCCTAGAAAAGCAAAGTATAAACCATATTTTTGACCCAACATTAATGGAGGAGCAGTGACTTGGAAAAGTTTCAAGCATGAGATAGTGGCTGATTCAACCTGTGAATCAAAGTACATTGCAGCGAGCGAAGCGTCTAAAGAGGCTATATGGTTAAAAAAAAACTTCATCGGAGATCTTGGAGTAGTGCCAACCATAAATGAGCCTATGGAGATTTTATGCGATAATTAAGGAGCGGTTTCCTTAACCAAGGAACTGAGAGATCATGGTAGATCAAGACATATCGATAAAAAAATATCACTTTATCATACATCGCGTGGAAAAAGGAAGCCTCGTTGTGAAGAGGGTATCATATAAGAGAATCCTGCAGATCCCCTCACAAAGGGTCTGAGTAGGATCAAGCACGTTCAAAATGCGAGGAACATTGGTTTGAATGATGATATTAGTTTTAGTGAGTAGATAGATATTTAGAAACTAGTACCAAATAAATGTAAACTAGTACCAAATAAATGTAATTGACATTTGATGATTAAATAAATAGAGATTTGTATATAAGTATGGTTTATTGTCTTTTGTCAATTGTTTATAATTTGTTTCATTTTGGATGCTTTACTTCCCAAATAATTAGATATTCAAAATATCCACAGTCGATCATACTTTGGAAGTAAGTAGTGAATTAAGACTGTCATGAATCGAAATATAGATTGTCTAAAGGGTTAGACATAGCAATAGTTTGCTGCAGTGTTGATGAGTAATTTTTAAATGGGGATTTAAGTATTTGATTAAACCCACACTCAGTGAATTACTTCATGGAATTTATCATGAGTAATTCGGAGATGATAATATCGTATAATCTTTAAACTGAGATATATGAGTTGTTGTTTACGAGTTGGTTGTGCATTGATAATGCGCAAGCGAATCAGTAACTTGATGTTATAAAACCTATTGTTGTGTACGATTTGATGAGTAAATAATACACGCATATAAGTCAAAGTTTATATGTTCCTTTTTCCCTAAGGGAAAAAGGCAATACTTTGTGCCGCTCGGTGATTTGGTGTTGACTTATGTGTCGGGACGTGGTCAGGACTGAATTGATGTGTTCAATTAAGTTCTTTGTCATTACAAATCAGAAATGGGGAAAAAACTGTTGGATAATGAGAATGGTTATGTTCCATGTAATTTTTCCACATGATATCTTATGGGATGGAGGATTATATGATCCCTTATTTTAGGACACGTAACTGACTAGGTTAGAGTTCGACAACGGCTTTTGAGAGCTACTATTTGCTCGTTAGTTTTTGAAGTTGTACTTGAAATTATAGTTATTAGACTTATCCAAGTGGGAGACTATTGGATTAGGTGTTTAAGCCCATAACTATGATTGGTATATACTTGAATTGATAGTAGCACAGTCCTTTTGGGTTGCCTTCACACTAGCAACTTGACATGATGACTTTTGGAGAGAGAGGTTGAATTTATTATTTGGAATAGTAAATTGATATAAATGATCTATTAATGTATTATGAGTATAATATATTAATTAGAAATCAGGTTATTTAATTAATATTTAATCAGAAATCAATTTGGAATTAATTTTGGGATTAAAGGAATTAATTAAAAGTGCAGGGGTTGTTTTGTAATTTATTGATAATTGTGAAATTAGGCTATTGGACCCCTTAGAAGGAGTGGACGAAAACTCCTAGGGAGTCCGTAGGATTTTCATCCAAGGCACTTAGATAAAGAGTCAATGGGCTACTTAGGCCCCAAGTTGGAAATTAGGGTTTCCTCAAGCAAACCCTAGCTTTGGGACTAAGCCACCTCAACTATAAAAGGAGCCTCACCCCTCATAATTTTGTCCACATCCTTCCAAACCCTAGTAGAGCCAAACTCTAGAGCTAAATCCTTCTCTCTCCTATCATCCTCTTGCATAGAGTGTGTGTAAGCCATTAGAGGTGTCACATTTGAGGCACTTGCTCTCAAGAGTTCAAGATCTTCAAAGATTCATTGTTATTACTATATAAAAATCAAGGTATGTATCTAAACCCTAGTTTATGTTGATTTCAAAAATTGTACATGCCTCATAGGGTTTCTAGATTTGCGTTCAATGCTTGTATGTCTAATAGAGAAAACATAGATCCAACAATTAGGGTTGCATGCACACATAGGATTGTTTTTTATGTATAAATACCATCAATTACACCATTCCAGGGTGATACCTTCAGTAGTACCATGTCGCCAACCTGAAACTCCAACTCTGATAGGTGCCTGTCAGCATAACTTTTCTGTCAACTCTGAGATGTCTGCAATCTCTGTCTGATCTGTTGAATAAGTTATGTCATTTGAAGGACTACCTTAATCCTTCCCATGACCCTATGACCCACCTTTCCTCAACATATTGGGGTACGACACTTCCTCCCATAGAGGAGATCGAAAGGCGGCGCACCAATGCTAGAGTGATAGTTGTTATTGTAAGAAAACTTAGCTAGTGGAAGGTAGGAGTCCTAACTCCCACTGAAATCAATCACACACGCTCGCAACATATCCTCGAGCGTCTAAGTAGTCCGCTCACTTTGACCATATGTCTGCAGATGATAACTGGTGCTAAAATGCAACCTTGTGCCCAGTTCCTTGTGGAACCTCTTCCAAAATCGTGAAGTAAACCAAACATCTCTGTTGGAAATAATACAAAGTGGAACACCAAGCCAAGCTACAATCTTGCATACATAAACATCGGCCAATTTCTCAGCCAACGAGCTCTTGCGGATGGCTATGAAGTGGGCAATCTTGGTCAACCGGTCCATTATCACCCAAATCGCATCAAATCACCTAGCCGTACGTGGTAATTTGGTGATCAAATCCATGGTGATTTGTTCCCATTTCTACATGGGAACCTCTAAAGGTTGAAGCTTTCTATGCAGTCTCTGGTGCTCAGCCTTGACCATCCGACAAGTCAAGAACCTCTCAACATATCACGCTATCTCTTTCTACATGCACAACCACCAGTAACTAAGTAAAGAACCTCTGGACTTGTGCGCCTCTTCCAGGACAGTCTTCCTGATCCCACTAAATTCTGGCACCCAAACCTGTCCATACCGGGTCAATAATCCATGACTATCGGTAGCAAACTTGTCAATCTCACCCTTGAGCCTCTCCTATTTCTAATTCTCCTTCTTGAATCCCTCATCCTGAGCCTCCCTAATCAAATCCAACAATGGTGAATCGATCAAAATCGTTATACATAGGCTCTCAAAAGTAGAACTAGCCGTCTTGCGGCTCAAAGCATTCGTGACCACATTCGCTTTCCTCGGGTGATACAGAACCTCACAATCATAATCCTTGACTACGTTAAGCAACCTATGTTGTCTCATTTTTAGATTTGTTTGATCCATAAGGTACTTAAAACTCTTGTGGTTCGTATAGATGGTACACTGAACCCCATACAGATAATGTCGCCAAATCTTGAGGGCAAACACCACCGCCCCCAACTCCAAATCATGTGTCAGATACCGACCCTCATGCAGCTTCAATTGCCTAGAAGCATACACAATGACTCTCCCATGCTGCATAAGTATCACTCCCAAACTAGTGATGGATGCATCACAATACACAACAAAATCCTCAACACCCTCAGGGAGGGTCAGAGCCTCACACAACTTCTATCTCAGAGTCTTGAACAAAATATGCTACTCAGGCCCCCAAAGAAAATGCACGCCCTTCTTCATCAAACGAGTGAGGGGTACCACAATCTTGGAGAAGTCCTGAATAAATATTTGATAATACCCTGTTAATCCCAAGAAACTATTGATCTCTAAGGGAGACTTCAGAACCTCCCACTGCATCACAACCTCAATCTTGGTCGGATCGACCAAAATCCCATTTTGGATAACAAGATTCCCAAAGAACTAAACCTATTGTAGCCAAAACTCACACTTCGAGAAATTGGCATACAATCATTCTCGTCTCAAAACACCCAGAAGCACTCGAAGGTGCACCTCATGCTGCTCACTGGTCTTGGAATACACCAAGATATCACCAATGAAAACAATAATTGATCGATCAAGCATCAGACTACATACCAAATTCATCAAATCTATAAATGTTGCAGGCGCATTGGTAAGCCCAAATGGCATCACCACAAATTCGTAATGACCATAACGAGTCTGAAATGTGATCTTCTCTATGTCATCCTCTCTAACCCTCATCTGATGATACCCCGACCTCAAATCATTCTTGGAGAACCAAGATGCATACTGCAACTGATCGAAGAGGTCATCAACCTGCGAAAGTGGTTAAGGTTTTTCATCGTCAACTTGTTCAACTCCTGGTAATCAATACACATACAATGTTAATTGTCCTTCTTCTTGACGAACAAAATCAATGCTCCTTGTGGTGAACTGTTCGGTATAATAAAATGTTTTCCCAGTAGCTATTGAAGCTGAGAGGACAACTCCTACATCTCCGATGCTTCCAATTGGTACGACGCCTTTGCAAAAGGAGCCGCACCCGGAACCATATCAATCCTAAACTCAACTTGTCTCTTAGGGGGACACCGGGAAACTCCTTCGGATATACATCTGCAAACTCTCTCACCACAGGCACATCTGAAACCAAAATCTGTTTCCCAGCTCAGGTATCAACCAAATAAGCAAGATAACACATACAACCATGCTGAATATACTATCGAGTCGTGGCAGCAGAACAAAAGGTTAACCCAATTCTGGTACCCTCTCCATAAATAACCAATTCTCCCCAACTTGGGGTTCGAACTACTACTCGTTGACCCTCTCAATAAATCATATCGCCAAATCTACTCAGCCAGTCTATCTCTACAAACACACACACATCTCCCATGGGAATAGGTATCATATCAATTAGGTAAGGCACCCCCAAAATCTCCAAGACACAACCCTGAAAAACACTCGATGTAAAATTTTCATGTTTGTTGGCAATAAAAATTGGAAACAGATATTCCAACTCTCCAAGAGGCATATCAAAAATCCTACTGAAGGACTAAGATACAAAGGACCGACTTGCACCCTGAGTCAAAAAGCACAAGAGCAGGCAAGGATGTCATTAAGAAGGTACCTAGAAGAATCATAAACATAAGCATACCAAAAATAATTGACAGAGTAATAAACAGAAACATACCAGTAACAACGTCTAGCGCCGCCCTAGCCTCTTCTGTGGTGAGCTGGAAAGTACGTCTATGAGCCCTCGGGGACTCTGCCCTACCCTGACGCCCATATCTGATCCTGAATGTAGTCGGTGTTGGAACCTGCATCGGCCTCACAATGAGCAAGGGACAGTTGGCCTTACTATGGCCAACCTGATCACAATGGTAACAGATCCCGGTGCTTGAAATTAGGGCCTGCTGACAACAATCCTTAGCATAATGCCCCTCCTTGCCACATTTGTGGCATCCAAATAAATATCGACAAGCACCATCATGAACCTTGCCACACTTGCCACAATTATGGCCCCTCTGTCCTCAAAATCTTCAATCATCGGGTTTGAACCGCTTCGCCGCAGGCTGTGACTGCACATGAGCCTACCTTAGTTCCATTTCCTAAATCTCTATCTTAATCTCCCGCCTCCTCGCGGCCATCCGCAACTCAGCGAGAGTACCATAACGCTAGGTGAACACAAACTGGCGGATATTCATATTGAGCATGCTCAAGTATTGGGTCATCTGAGCCTGCTCAGAAGTAGCAAACCTAGGCTAGAAAAGAGCCCTCTCAGTAAACATCTTGGTTATCTCCGTCACTGACTCGGTCCCCTGCCTCAGATCCAGATACTCCTAAGCCAACCTCTCCCTCTCCACCAAGGGAACATACCTCGTGCGAAACATCTTCGAGAACTGCTCCCAAGTAACAACAACTCTCTGCTTAGGAGTGTAAGAGCTAGTCACCAATCTCCACCAATCATTCGCCCCTAACCGGAGAAGGTTTAGGATGCACTTGACCTTCTGGTCAGCAGGGCATGTACATGTGAAAAAAAAACCTTCCACATCCGATAACCACCTCATCACCACAATCGGGTACCAGAACCCATTAAACTTTCGAGGCTTTGTGTTGTTAAAGTCCCAGTACTAGAAACTCTCTCCCTTCGAACCCCTGCAGAAACAAGAACCACGGTAGCTGCAACAACAACAGCCTCAGAAAGTGTAACATATCGATCGTCAAAGAGCTCAATCATGGTGGCCTTGATAGACTCAAACAACTTCAGAATTGATCCTCAGACAACAGTAGCCGCCTCAATAACAATCATCTCTCGGATCTGATCATCGGTCAATCCTAGCCTATCCTGGCCACCTGCTCCAGCTCCAGAAACTGATCCCCTTGTGAGCACCATACTGAAAATAAACCAAAATATATCAGAAATATCATAATTCATACCATAAAATCCATTCCAGACAAATGAACCCTTGGGGTTGTTACTTCCTTGCTATGCTTACGAGTCATGTGCTTTCAGTAGTACGAGCCCATACTGTCTTCCACACCTACTCATAATTGTCTCAAGGATCATCACAACCACCCAAAATAGATACAAAAACTAGGATACACATACATCCTACCCTCGCTCTCTAGAGAGAGGCTAATCACGCCTCACGTGACCGACTACTCACATACCTACTAACCCATCAAACTTCCACCAACCCTATAGCCACTCGCGCATGCTAATCATGCATAACATTAAATCCTATAGACAGTCGAATACTTGATCCTGCCCTGAGCCCTTAATCAGACAAGAACATGAACTAAGTCTAAATCAAACATTCTCAAGCTATAAAATCTTAGTTACGTACAACTATGATGCACACACTAAGCAACTACAATAATGATGTCAATTTCAAATAAAAAGTATTCCTAGACTACCAAGCATCATACATCAGACAATTCTATCATGCAATTCCTAAAGATCCATAGCCTACCATTAACATGATCTACCATAAACATTATATTAAATAACATTGTGGGTAACTTGGGGTATACTTTCTTGCTCCGACTGATCGTACACATCGCATCCTTCCTTGGTTACTTTTGAAAACCATTTTAAAACCTTTGTTGGTACTTAGTTTGAGTTTGGATTTACACGAATTTACATCAAATTCTCTCAAACCAAGGCTCTGACACCAACTTGAAACATCCCAAAAATCATAGAAATTTAAATTTTTCAAAACCAACCCAATGACCATAAAATGTTTACAAAAAACCATTGTTTTAAAAGTATAATCATAATCAGAGTACCCCAATATCTAGTATTATAAAAACATGAAGGTGTACATAATCATGCCTTCGCTTTCCCATGATCCTCTAAAGTACCTGAAACAATAACGTAAACTGTAAGTCAAAGCTTAGTGAGTTCCCCCAAAGTGCCACCACACAACATAACAAACAATAACATGCAAATATGAGCCTTCAGCCTGATTGGACCACCTCGTAGAGCCTATAGCCTATCTAGACCACTCTCTGGTCCATCGACATAACTAGACCCCTCGCAGGGCCTACAGCCTATCCGAACCACCCTGGGTATCTTAGTCTTCAGCACAAAGCAGGACCGCCTCAACCCAACCACAATATGTCGACATATGTAACAGATAATCAGAAACGCATATCCAACAAATACAGATAATCATACAGATCTACTGATTAGTCAGATAACTAGCATAAAACCATCCTATAAACCATGATACATAACCTAGTGGACCGACCTTGGTGCCTTCGACCCATAAGTACAGAGAGGAAAATTCACCTCTCAGTCCGAACAATATTTGAATAAATCTCTGCTCCGAATACCAGCTCTAATCGTCACCTATTAATAAAATCATGGGCTAACTTAACTTAATATCAAAATACTCAAAATACCCTTTGGTCAAAATTGGTCAAACCTCGGTCAAGGTCAAAAGTCAACAAACCAGTCGAGTCAACTAACCAGTTGAGTCAACTCAGCAGAGTACGTTGGGCGTACTCAACTGTACGCAAGGCGTACGCAGCTTGACCAAGAAGTTGATGCATTGACCGTGTATGCGGAGCGTACGTGCCTGGCCACCTCACCTTCTTATTAAGATCTTAATCCTTAAGCTCTTTTGCGCATATTCCAGATCTACACCTTAACTCACATCCTTAACCATAAAGTTCTAACTTTATGGTATAGCATGGCTAGGAAGTGCCCAATAACAAAACCCTAACTACTTAACCCATTAAGACATTGTAACTCATGCCTGGAAGGAAACTAATGATCAATATTACATTTTATAATTCTAGATGATCCAAAACGTCTGAAAGGACAGCTTATATGGATTACATGTAACATACATGTTTTGAAATCATGTTTTGTAATTTTAAAAGTGAATAATATTATGAAGTATTATAAGATTTGAGTAATTGAGCTCTAACGGATAGTTTTTACTAGAATTGAAGTAAAACTATGTTTAGAATCAGTCAGAATGTATTGGAAGTCTTATGAGATTTCGATCAAAAGTCAAATATCAAAATTTAACAAAAATATAAAATTTGAAATAAGTAAAGTTTTATTATTGAAAGTTGTAAAGAATCTCGTTAGAAACATTTAGGCCAAAACCCCATCGAAATTTGAGTTATAATGAAGAAATTATGACTTATTGAAGTTTCGCGACAGAACCGGCATGGCGCCGAATGATGTAAAAGTGAGTTTTAAATAAACTACTTTTTAGCCTATATGATCTAAATGAAAGTCGTAGTATTCGTTAAACCAAGAACTTTCATAAAAAGAACGTCTAAATCTAATTTCGTATGAGGATGTTATGATTTTTCTAAGTTTCTGTATAGTAGTAGACACCTAAAAACTCGAAATAAAGATCGAGTGATTTTTAGCCGATGCAACCTAAACGAGAATCGAAGGTTTCTTCAATAGTAGTACTGATATGTGCATATTTAGTGTGTATTAAGTGTAGTTTATTATTCATATATTAGCTAAATTGTTGCATATTATGGACAAAAGGTACTTAAAAGTGTTAAATTATGTTTTTCAGTCCAAAGATGAAGCTCGGAAGCGAAAGGAAGCAAGAGAAGCGGTTAGGAGCTCAAGAGTGGAAAGAAGAAAGAAAACACCCATAAAAGGCTTCTACTCGTCGAGTTGCCCCTTGACTCGACGAGTCCGGTCGCGGATTCAGAAAGATAAGCATTCGGAAGTCAAGATAGTTATCGGATTACGACTATTGTGAGAGGGACTCGACGAGTCACCATATGACTCGACGAGTCGGAAAGCATATATAAAGATAACTCTACAATGCGAGAAGGGAGAATTCTGGGAAGTTTCATAAGTGCTTAGCTGCGAATAAGAAGCCAGAAGAACCCTAGAAGTCGACCAAAGAAGCTAGAATCCAATCCCGGGAGTAATTAAGGCGTAATTTCACCATTCTACTTAATTCTTTTGTTTTGTCAACATGATTAAGCAACTTGAACTTATTTGTTTGCTGTTATTTACCTTAATTATGAACTAATTTCTTTATACTTCTGTTTGGGAATACAAAGTTGACAATATGGTTTGATTGATTGGTAGGATTAATTCCAAGTTGGTGATTAATTGTTATTTTAGCTTGCTAAAGAACCTTGTGTATGAATGATAATTAATTTTCTGTTAATAGGAAGATAATCGATTAGCATGAACATCTATTGATTATCAACCTCATATGATATGTGACCACTATACCATATGTCTAGAATTAATGAACATGAAACTAGGATTAATAAGGAAATTGAGTAAACTCATGTGCAAGCTTGTAAGATGACCATCGAACAAGAGGTTAATTAAGAATAACGAATTAATTAGCTATTGCAAGTCTAACTTAACCCGAACAATTAATCTAGTAAATATAATTAAATTAAGCAATTGGCCACTGTTTGAATTAGTTTATTTGCTAAGGATTAGGGTAGTGAACACAAACTTAATCACTTGAATCGGTAACCAACGGAAGAATTAATCTATTGCACTATTACCTTAAAATCAACCATAAAGTTAACCGAGTTGAACTAAACAGAAGTTTCTTTCCCATTATTGAATCTAGTTAATTTGTTCTTTTCTAGTCTTGCATTAGTTTTAGTTAGTAAGTTTCTAGTCTTGTAAAACTAGAGAAAAAACCCTTATTTGCTAAATTAACTTAGATAGAATTAGTTTTTAATTTAATTTGCCGTTCCCTGTGTTCGATACCCTACTTATTTAGCTATACCACAATTGATAGGTTCACTGCCTTTTGTGTGTTATTTGATAATTAAAGTAGGATTAAAACTAAGTGAGTTTTACACACATCAAGTTTTTGGCGTCGTTGCCGGGGAACGGTTCTAAAATTAGCATTAAAATTCTAATTCAATCGATCCTTTGTGTAAGATTTATCTTACACAAAGTTAATTTCTGTTTAATTTTTGTTTAAGTTTCTTTTTTTTTTTAGGTAAAAAAAAACGTTGATTTTAACTTGAACTCGCCGAGTGCATTCGCCCCGACTCGGCGAGTGCGACGCTGAATCAGATTTAATTTTTTTTGTTCTTTTTTACGCGTTTTGTTTTGTTTTGTTTGCAGTTGGTTCATGACCCGAGGATCTGCTACGCCTCTAGTTCCCCCTCTTGAAGATCCGGAAACCACATTAAGAAGAAACAAGGGCAAAACCGTTGGAGAAACCGCTTCTTCAAAGAACTCACCACTCAAAAATTTCAAATCCGTTTTTAGCAAGAAGAGGAGCAGCAAAGCAGGAGCATCCAGTGCGTCGTTGACAACCGAAGATCCGATCCCAAAAGACACCGACTACGAGACCAAAGAAGAAAGCGAGCACACATCCGAGTTTGAAGATGACTTAGCCACCGCTATGGCTAATATTGACGAAATTCCCATGGGGGAATGGAAGAAAAGGATGCGTGATGACACTGGCCCGGGACTTGTGCAACCCGCAATCCCCGCTACCGCTACGTTTGAACTAAAGGGCCATATTCTCGCTCAACTCAAGGAGATACCTTTTCACGGGAGAGATCATGAAGACGCCTATAAGCACTTAGATGAAGTAAATGATGTGGCGGATTACTTCAATGTACCTAATGTGCCCCGCGAGATCCAGCTACTACGCATGCTTCCTGTCACATTTAAAGGAGCTGCAAAGGATTGGTTGAAGTCACTCCCTCCCGGATCAGTTACCACATGGGCCAAAATGAAAGAAGAATTCATAGATCACTTCTGCCCACCTTCCAAGATAGCCAAGCTAAAGAAAGCCATTGCCAACTTCGAGCAACAACCCGGCGAATCTCTTTATGAAGCTTGGGAAAGATACAAGAGCCTACTTCGAAATTGCCCCCACCATGATCTTAATAGCCAACAAGAGGTCTCTATCTTTTATGATGGAGTAAATGTCACCACGAGGCAACTACTCGATTCACAAGGCCCACTCACCCGAAAGCCACCTCCGGAAATAAAGGAGTTAATTGAAGAATTCTCCAGGCACTCTAGAGAATATCACAACCCGAGGAATGAAGTGAGTCGAGGAGTAGTAAATTCGGTAAACGATGGTATGGCGGCGGTGATAGCTAAACTCGATAGCCTAGACCGAAGAATGACAAAAATGGATCAAACGATCCATGCTATTATAGTTGGATGTGAAAATTGTGGCGGTCCCCATCTTACCAAGGAATGTGATCGAGACGAGAATGGAAATAAAAAGGCTCAAGTATTTTACTCCAGCGGCGATAGATACGATGAAGACTGGAGGAAACCGAAGAAGGAATGGCTCCCATACGAAGAGTACAGAAAGGCTAAGGAAGAGAAATATAAACAGAGGGAGAGGGGATATTATCAAAAGGAAGAACCGGTGATGGACAAGAAGACGAATTTAGAAGAAATACTTACAAAATTCATAACCGCGTCCGAGAAAAGACATAATGATCATGATGTGGCAATGCAAGAAACCAGAAACATGTTGAGGAATCAGCAAGCTTCTATTCTCAACATAGAGAAACAGCTGGGCCAACTTGCACATCAAGTAAACGAAAGAAGACCGGGCCAACTTCCGAGCGACACCTAACCCAATCCAAGAAACGAGAACGTGAGCGTAATAACCTCCAGCGGTGAAGAAGAATTGACAGAAACATTAAATGTCTCCAAGAAGAAGGCAGAAAAGGAGGAAAAACCAGAACAAGAAAAACTCGATCCGACTCGCCGAGTCACCAAAATGGACTCGACGAGTCCAGTCGGGAATGAAGAAAATGCCAGTTTTCTGAAGCCATACAATCCTCCTTTGCCATACCCATCCAGAGCCATGCCTTCAGAAAAAGTTCAAGCCTATAGAACCTTCATGGAGCATGTTAAAGCTTTACAAGTCAATATGCCATTTGTGGACACAATGCTCCAAACTCCTAAATACTTTAACTTGCTTAAAGGCCTGTTTGCTGCTAGGAAAGATCTTGTTGAAATCGCGGAAATATTGATGAGTGAGCTGCCTGAGAAGAAGGGTGATCCGGGTAACATAGTGATTCCGTGCCAATTTGGTAATGAAGTTTCTACACAAGCATTGGCTGATTCAGGGGCAAGCATTAATTTGATGCCCTATTCATTCTTTAAGAAGCTGAATTTACCAGCACCAAAGCCGGTAAATATGAGAATCCATTTGGCAAATAAAACAATAATTCATCCACAAGGCATATGTGAAAATCTCCTTATCAAGGTGGACAAGTTTATTTTCCCAGTAGACTTCGTGGTGGTGGAGATGAAAGAAGACCCCGAAATACCAATTATTTTGGGAAGAACATTCTTAAACACCGTTGTGCCCTAATTGACATATGTGAGTCTACATTGACATTAAGAGTGGGTGATGAGTCGGTGATGTTTAAAGCTAATCCATAGGTCAAGCAAGAAGAAGAAAAGAGAGAAGAAATCTCATTTATCCAATTGGATGATGAGGTATTACAAAAAGAGCTTGAAATTTTATTAAAAGAAGACCCAAGTAAGTTCATGTTACACTCAGAAGAAGTTGAAGATGCTAACAAAGACTTGGAGGAGCTAGAAAAGCTACTGGAAGGAGCCAACTCAGACAACACTCCAGAATTGATGGAACCCGACCGGACTCGCCGAGTCACCATAATGGACTCGACAAGTCCAGTCGATTTGGATAAAAACTTGACCAAAGCTGATTTGTTTGTTGACAGTTCTTCACATACACTGGGTTCAGTTACTGTTATTGATTCTTTGGAAGAACAATCGGCAGAAGAAGTAAAAGGAATGGAGGTCCAACACACCGATGTGGCATGCCTTGATACGATGCCATTTGGAGAAGAGTCGAGCACAAAAGAGGATGAGGATATAAATGGAAGCAGAGCGGAAGCTGATCACCAATTCACTACTAAACCTAGAGCACGGACCGCTATGAAATATGAAGTTATCAAATTTAAAGAAAAGGAGGTTCAAAAGTTGGTGAAAAAGCATGGGTTGAAAAAGAAGAAGAGGAAAAGAGAGGCCCAAACAGCTGAGGATGATACAGAGAAAAAGAAAAGAGACGAATTAAAAAGAGCTTACAAGAAAAAGATTCACGCCTACAAGACTAAGTATAAACCACAAACAGTGAGGCGTACATTCCCGATGCTTGAAGATGACAAAACGTAAATGGGAAGGAGTCTAGCTAATGACTCCTCAAAAAGAAGCGCTTGGCGGGAGGCAACCCGTCGTTAGAGTTTGCTTTCTTTTACTCTTTAGTTTTTTTTATTGTTTTTTGTTTTGTGTTTCAATTTTAATTTTCCAAATCATCGGACTTGTCTGCTTAAGGGAGTGCCTAGCTTAAGAGTGGGGGTGAAAAGATTTTGAATAAATGACAAAATTTTAAAAATTAGTAATGTTTTTCAAGAGACTCGACGAGTATATATTGATTTCAGAAAAATTTTAATTGCGCGATTGGACTCGCCGAGTCTGACCCTGACTCGACGAGTCGATTTTTATTTACAGAAAAAAATAATCATTTCAAAATTACTTTTACATCTAATAGGGTTTTAACCCTAAAAATTCAGTTTCCACACCACACTCGCCGGGTGCCTCTCTCTACAACTCTCTCTCAAGCATTCAAGAGTTCCTTCAACTTTTCTTCCAAATTCTCAAAGTTTAAACTAAAAAGGTAACAACTTTCTTCTTGATTTCTAGATAGAATGTGATTATAAGGTCATCTATATTTGCAATTTCATGAAAAAAAACCCGTTTTTGAAAAAGTGATTAAATTCTAGGTTTTCGATTTTATCATGAATATTGTTGTTTTGAACGTTTATTGTGGCCTTATTACTTAGTAGGAAGTCCCTGAACAAAACCCTTGCAAGAATTTAAAGTTCTCATGGTTCAATTTTGTGAGACCCGTCGACCGACTCGTACAGGTCGCGCGACTCGCCGAGTCGGGCATGGACTCGACGAGTCCAGTCAATTTGCAGAAACAGTTCGTTTTTTTTAAATTATATTCTGTGTTTTCTGGGTCTGGTTTATATGTTTTGCAGGAATCATGTTTAGAAGAGGACAATCTTCAAGTGGTATCCAAGGGGAATTTCCATGGTTGAATTTCCCACAAATCGAATCCGCTTCAACAATGCGGAAGTGGAAGAAGAAGCTTTCCGATATCAAAAAGAAGGAGGTCTATGTACCGAACAGAATTGATTGGGAGTGGTTGCAAAATGTGCGATATGAAGAAGAATTAGCTCCGTACCTTTTAAAGGAGTTTCAACATGACGGCGAGTCAATGATATGTGATGGTTGGAGCCGGGTCTTCCGCATACAAGAGCCGGTATATTTAGAGCTTTGCTTGGAGTTTTTCTCCACGGTATCTTTTACCGGTGGAGTGGATTTATATCATCCGGCGAGCTTCACTTTTTGTCTTGGGGGCGAGTATCGTCAATGCTCGGTGGTGGATCTTGCTTGCCGACTAGGGATTTATGATCAACCTTTGGTTTCAACGAACCTCTTTCGGGCCTTTTTGGCAACCACTCACATGGTGTTTCCCGATGGGGTTACTAGCACGGGTTGGTGGAATACTATAGGGAATAAAGTTTATATCCCGAAATCAGCACAAGAAGGGAGCATCCGATCCCCGACCCACCGCCTCATTCACCACCTTATTTCCTCCACCATCAACCAAAGGAAGGACGATGACAAGGTTTCCAACCTTGATGTTTTCTACCTATGGAGTATTATCACGCCCGGCGTCTTTTGCAACATCCCGTGGTGCATTGCTTCATACCTCTCAGCGGGTGCGGTCAAAGATCGCAAAACATCGCGTATCAATGGAGGCATGTTTGTCACTCGATTGGCTAATTCATTCGGGTTGATGAACCGTGGTGCCTGGAACCTCCTGACATTGATCCCGACACCCCCATTTAATCCCATTCTTTTCCGCAGAGCACGAATCATTGAAGACTATGGTGGTGGCCATTATGCCATCCCAAATGATGACCCAGTTGTAGGTCCCGAAGCACCGGGAAGGAGGGTGAGATCGCGAAGGGAACGGGATGTGGAGGATGAGCCGCCAGTGATTCCGGTAGAGACTGAAGACGTACCAATGGATTGGTACAATATAGAGATGAGGCGGATGCAAGACCAAATGGCGAGGGGGCTAAATTTTAGCAACCAATCCCACATACGACTTTTTGACCACTTCAATATTCTACATATTGATGGTGGGAATTATCCATACATTCCATCGTGGGACGAGAGGATTGGTGCACGACAAAGTGGAGCTGGGGGAAGTGGAGCCAACGATGATGAGGAGGAAGATGAAGATTGATCTTTGTGTTTTTGTGTTCAAACAATTTCAATTTTTATTTTGTTTTGTTTTTGGTGTGTATGCTTTGAGATATTTTATGTTTAATAGTTGTTTGCTTTAGTTATTTTCAGGATTGCATTTTGATTGCTTGCTTAGGATGGTATAGAGATGTGAAGCATGGATGTTTTTGCGTGTGAGAGCGAGTCAAGGAAGCGGGTTTTTAACGTCAAAGTGTCAAGTCCGGTCTTAGGGGTATGAGCGATTGAGTCTGCATGTGAGGAAGGGTTAACGAAGTTGTGAGAGGCTAAAACAGTTGCCACATACCAAGATTTTTCATTCAGTGGCCAACTCGTCGAGTGCACTAAGCTGACTCGGCGAGTCGCTTTGTATTTCCAGAAATTTTTAGACGGCGCGCTACTACTCGGCGAGTCCATCGTCAGACTCGACGAGTCATTCATTTTTTTGAGCCGAACGACTGCTGATTTGATGCTAATACTTATACCACTTGCATCCTTCTAATTCCATATCCATTCTTGAAGATCTTACACCGATTTTCGCATATTAGAGCGACCCACACGAGACATGGATGGGATGTTTCCATGTATGAAGTTTATTGAAGATGGAGCTTAAATGAGAGTGATCAACCTATCCACTGCTATCCCAGGGGAGTTTGTTCCAATTCCCTCTTTATTTTTCTGTTTTTATGCATAATATGCAATGAGGGCATTGCATCACATAAGTGTGGGGTAGGGGGTTGGTTACATAATAGTCAAATTTTAAAAATTTTGCATACCAAAAGGATTAATTAGGGTACTAATTTAGAAAATTTTGGTAAAAAAAAATTAGGATTCCATGTTAGAATTGTGTTAATAATTGCATGACGACCCAAATGTTTAGTTGAGCCTATATACGTTCTAGTGCATTTGTGGCTTCCTTATTTCAGTGAAATCATGAGACAAAAACACGACCTTGCTCAGCCTGAGGGATGCAATATGTTTAGCAGCCTAAACCTGAAATGTATCCAGGAAGATTTTTATCATTAGCCAATAAAGGTTGAGATTGAGCGCCCCTGCTTAAGCATGTAGGGTTTTGAGTGAAAAAAAAGTGAGGTATACATGTAATAAAAAAAAGAGAGAATTACAAGAAAGAGTTTGAAGAATTTTTGGAGCATCAAAGTCAAATATCAAATATGAAGATCGAAAATTCCGAAGAACTTCAAAAAAGTTGAAGATACCAAAAATCAAACAACAAAGGTGGTGAATTCAAAGATATCCGAGATCAAATTATCAAGCAAGTGAAGAATTCCAAAGAGCTCCATAGTGGTATCGAAAAGTTGTAATTCTAGATTATGTATGCTTGGGTTGCTCAATTAAAAATACCTTGAGGGTAAAGAGGTTTTCTGAGGATGGATTCGGAGGGTTGCATAAAATGAGCATAGTTCGGGGTGAGTGGGCGAATGTTTATGAGGATTGTGAGTATTTGAAGTATGGGGGGGTTTTAGGATTTTAGACATAAATGCATGCGTTGCGGTCTTGGCATAATGGCTGGGTTGGATTGGAGTTATTATATGTGATTCTAATGTGTTAAAATTCAGTTTTGCTTGAGGGCAAGCAAAAGACAAGTGTGGGGTATTTTGATATGTGCATATTTAGTGTGTATTAAGTGTAGTTTATTATTCATATATTAGCTAAATTGTTGCATATTATGGACAAAAGGTACTTAAAAGTGTTAAATTATGTTTTTCAGTCCAAAGATGAAGCTCGGAAGCGAAAGGAAGCAAGAGAAGCGGTTAGGAGCTCAAGAGTGGAAAGAAGAAAGAAAACACCCATAAAAGGCTTCTACTCGTCGAGTTGCCCCTTGACTCGACGAGTCCGGTCGCGGATTCAGAAAGATAAGCATTCGGAAGTCAAGATAGTTATCGGATTACGACTATTGTGAGAGGGACTCGACGAGTCACCATATGACTCGACGAGTCGGAAAGCATATATAAAGATAACTCTACAATGCGAGAAGGGAGAATTCTGGGAAGTTTCATAAGTGCTTAGCTGCGAATAAGAAGCCAGAAGAACCCTAGAAGTCGACCAAAGAAGCTAGAAGAGGACAATCTTCAAGTGGTATCCAAGGGGAATTTCCATGGTTGAATTTCCCACAAATCGAATCCGCTTCAACAATGCGGAAGTGGAAGAAGAAGCTTTCCGATATCAAAAAGAAGGAGGTCTATGTACCGAACAGAATTGATTGGGAGTGGTTGCAAAATGTGCGATATGAAGAAGAATTAGCTCCGTACCTTTTAAAGGAGTTTCAACATGACGGCGAGTCGATGATATGTGATGGTTGGAGCCGGGTCTTCCGCATACAAGAGCCGGTATATTTAGAGCTTTGCTTGGAGTTTTTCTCCACGGTATCTTTTACCGGTGGAGTGGATTTATATCATCCGGCGAGCTTCACTTTTTGTCTTGGGGGCGAGTATCGTCAATGCTCGGTGGTGGATCTTGCTTGCCGACTAGGGATTTATGATCAACCTTTGGTTTCAACGAACCTCTTTCGGGCCTTTTTGGCAACCACTCACATGGTGTTTCCCGATGGGGTTACTAGCACGGGTTGGTGGAATACTATAGGGAATAAAGTTTATATCCCGAAATCAGCACAAGAAGGGAGCATCCGATCCCCGACCCACCGCCTCATTCACCACCTTATTTCCTCCACCATCAACCAAAGGAAGGACGATGACAAGGTTTCCAACCTTGATGTTTTCTACCTATGGAGTATTATCACGCCCGGCGTCTTTTGCAACATCCCGTGGTGCATTGCTTCATACCTCTCAGCGGGTGCGGTCAAAGATCGCAAAACATCGCGTATCAATGGAGGCATGTTTGTCACTCGATTGGCTAATTCATTCGGGTTGATGAACCGTGGTGCCTGGAACCTCCTGACATTGATCCCGACACCCCCATTTAATCCCATTCTTTTCCGCAGAGCACGAATCATTGAAGACTATGGTGGTGGCCATTATGCCATCCCAAATGATGACCCAGTTGTAGGTCCCGAAGCACCGGGAAGGAGGGTGAGATCGCGAAGGGAACGGGATGTGGAGGATGAGCCGCCAGTGATTCCGGTAGAGACTGAAGACGTACCAATGGATTGGTACAATATAGAGATGAGGCGGATGCAAGACCAAATGGCGAGGGGGCTAAATTTTAGCAACCAATCCCACATACGACTTTTTGACCACTTCAATATTCTACATATTGATGGTGGGAATTATCCATACATTCCATCGTGGGACGAGAGGATTGGTGCACGACAAAGTGGAGCTGGGGGAAGTGGAGCCAACGATGATGAGGAGGAAGATGAAGATTGATCTTTGTGTTTTTGTGTTCAAACAATTTCAATTTTTATTTTGTTTTGTTTTTGGTGTGTATGCTTTGAGATATTTTATGTTTAATAGTTGTTTGCTTTAGTTATTTTCAGGATTGCATTTTGATTGCTTGCTTAGGATGGTATAGAGATGTGAAGCATGGATGTTTTTGCGTGTGAGAGCGAGTCAAGGAAGCGGGTTTTTAACGTCAAAGTGTCAAGTCCGGTCTTAGGGGTATGAGCGATTGAGTCTGCATGTGAGGAAGGGTTAACGAAGTTGTGAGAGGCTAAAACAGTTGCCACATACCAAGATTTTTCATTCAGTGGCCAACTCGTCGAGTGCACTAAGCTGACTCGGCGAGTCGCTTTGTATTTCCAGAAATTTTTAGACGGCGCGCTACTACTCGGCGAGTCCATCGTCAGACTCGACGAGTCATTCATTTTTTTGAGCCGAACGACTGCTGATTTGATGCTAATACTTATACCACTTGCATCCTTCTAATTCCATATCCATTCTTGAAGATCTTACACCGATTTTCGCATATTAGAGCGACCCACACGAGACATGGATGGGATGTTTCCATGTATGAAGTTTATTGAAGATGGAGCTTAAATGAGAGTGATCAACCTATCCACTGCTATCCCAGGGGAGTTTGTTCCAATTCCCTCTTTATTTTTCTGTTTTTATGCATAATATGCAATGAGGGCATTGCATCACATAAGTGTGGGGTAGGGGGTTGGTTACATAATAGTCAAATTTTAAAAATTTTGCATACCAAAAGGATTAATTAGGGTACTAATTTAGAAAATTTTGGTAAAAAAAAATTAGGATTCCATGTTAGAATTGTGTTAATAATTGCATGACGACCCAAATGTTTAGTTGAGCCTATATACGTTCTAGTGCATTTGTGGCTTCCTTATTTCAGTGAAATCATGAGACAAAAACACGACCTTGCTCAGCCTGAGGGATGCAATATGTTTAGCAGCCTAAACCTGAAATGTATCCAGGAAGATTTTTATCATTAGCCAATAAAGGTTGAGATTGAGCGCCCCTGCTTAAGCATGTAGGGTTTTGAGTGAAAAAAAAGTGAGGTATACATGTAATAAAAAAAAGAGAGAATTACAAGAAAGAGTTTGAAGAATTTTTGGAGCATCAAAGTCAAATATCAAATATGAAGATCGAAAATTCCGAAGAACTTCAAAAAAGTTGAAGATACCAAAAATCAAACAACAAAGGTGGTGAATTCAAAGATATCCGAGATCAAATTATCAAGCAAGTGAAGAATTCCAAAGAGCTCCATAGTGGTATCGAAAAGTTGTAATTCTAGATTATGTATGCTTGGGTTGCTCAATTAAAAATACCTTGAGGGTAAAGAGGTTTTCTGAGGATGGATTCGGAGGGTTGCATAAAATGAGCATAGTTCGGGGTGAGTGGGCGAATGTTTATGAGGATTGTGAGTATTTGAAGTATGGGGGGGTTTTAGGATTTTAGACATAAATGCATGCGTTGCGGTCTTGGCATAATGGCTGGGTTGGATTGGAGTTATTATATGTGATTCTAATGTGTTAAAATTCAGTTTTGCTTGAGGGCAAGCAAAAGACAAGTGTGGGGTATTTTGATATGTGCATATTTAGTGTGTATTAAGTGTAGTTTATTATTCATATATTAGCTAAATTGTTGCATATTATGGACAAAAGGTACTTAAAAGTGTTAAATTATGTTTTTCAGTCCAAAGATGAAGCTCGGAAGCGAAAGGAAGCAAGAGAAGCGGTTAGGAGCTCAAGAGTGGAAAGAAGAAAGAAAACACCCATAAAAGGCTTCTACTCGTCGAGTTGCCCCTTGACTCGACGAGTCCGGTCGCGGATTCAGAAAGATAAGCATTCGGAAGTCAAGATAGTTATCGGATTACGACTATTGTGAGAGGGACTCGACGAGTCACCATATGACTCGACGAGTCGGAAAGCATATATAAAGATAACTCTACAATGCGAGAAGGGAGAATTCTGGGAAGTTTCATAAGTGCTTAGCTGCGAATAAGAAGCCAGAAGAACCCTAGAAGTCGACCAAAGAAGCTAGAATCCAATCCCGGGAGTAATTAAGGCGTAATTTCACCATTCTACTTAATTCTTTTGTTTTGTCAACATGATTAAGCAACTTGAACTTATTTGTTTGCTGTTATTTACCTTAATTATGAACTAATTTCTTTATACTTCTGTTTGGGAATACAAAGTTGACAATATGGTTTGATTGATTGGTAGGATTAATTCCAAGTTGGTGATTAATTGTTATTTTAGCTTGCTAAAGAACCTTGTGTATGAATGATAATTAATTTTCTGTTAATAGGAAGATAATCGATTAGCATGAACATCTATTGATTATCAACCTCATATGATATGTGACCACTATACCATATGTCTAGAATTAATGAACATGAAACTAGGATTAATAAGGAAATTGAGTAAACTCATGTGCAAGCTTGTAAGATGACCATCGAACAAGAGGTTAATTAAGAATAACGAATTAATTAGCTATTGCAAGTCTAACTTAACCCGAACAATTAATCTAGTAAATATAATTAAATTAAGCAATTGGCCACTGTTTGAATTAGTTTATTTGCTAAGGATTAGGGTAGTGAACACAAACTTAATCACTTGAATCGGTAACCAACGGAAGAATTAATCCATTGCACTATTACCTTAAAATCAACCATAAAGTTAACCGAGTTGAACTAAACAGAAGTTTCTTTCCCATTATTGAATCTAGTTAATTTGTTCTTTTCTAGTCTTGCATTAGTTTTAGTTAGTAAGTTTCTAGTCTTGTAAAACTAGAGAAAAAACCCTTATTTGCTAAATTAACTTAGATAGAATTAGTTTTTAATTTAATTTGTCGTTCCCTGTGTTCGATACCCTACTTATTTAGCTATACCACAATTGATAGGTTCACTGCCTTTTGTGTGTTATTTGATAATTAAAGTAGGATTAAAACTAAGTGAGTTTTACACACATCAAGTACAACGGTAAAAAAAGACGTCGGATTAAAACGTTATGAATTTTTAACAGACTTTTTCGGTCCCGGCCTGTTTAAAATATAATAATAATAAAAGTCAAAATTAGCAGATGGAGTCTAAACGAAAGTTGTAGAGCAGAATTTCACCTACGCGTGCATATAAAGAACGTCAAAAACGGAGTTCGTATGCGAAAGATACGAATTTTTGAAGTTTATGGCACAAATTTCGAGGCTGGTCTGAATGGTACGCCCAGCGTACAGAAGTTACTCCCAACATACTAGAACCGGTGAGCACGTATCATGCACAAAAGTTGTAGAGCGTAGTCTCACCTTTCCGTGGATATAAAGAACGTCGAAAACAAAAGTTGTAGAGCGTAGTCTCACCTTTCCGTGGATATAAAGAACGTTGTAGAGCGTAGTCTAAACAAAAGTTGTAGAGCGTAGTCTCACCTTTCCGTGGATATAAAGAACGTCGAAAACGGAGTTCGTATGAAGAAGATATGAATTTCCGAAGTTTATTAATTAATTTGTATTTATTTTTAAATCAAAATTCGGAGGCATTATCCGAAGGGGGAGTCAGAGGTCTGATCCGACTTACGCGCCGCGTAAGTGAGTACGCCCCGCTTACTCCGAAAGTGTCGACATCGCAGCAAGTGGCTTCGGATGACGTAAGCGATGACGTTTCTCGCACCAGTACGCCCCGCGTACGAGAGGCTTCCAGCCTCCTATAAATAGGATGCGAGGGTTCCGGGTTTATTTGCTAATTTCCTCTCGTTTTTGTGCCGAAGCTCTGTGGTTTTACCCCCGAAGCCATCCCGAAGCCCCGGTAATATTCCCGAGTCCCGAAGCGAGTCCCGAGATCCCGAAGATCCCGAGAAGTGCGGTTTCCGAGCCGAAGCTCTGCCCGCGAGAAGTTCGATTTTCGTAGAGATTTTCCAGATCTGCGGAGGATTATTACTTTTGCGAGTCGTAGTGCTGTCCTATCATCTTCTGATCAAGTGAGTGTATACTACCTTTCATAAACGCAATAATAATACAAGTATGGTTCGAGGGTATTAAGTTTATTGTCGTTTATACGTGCGAATACGTTGTTACTTTCTCATAACGTATAACTATGAAGTATTTTATACGAGATACGTGTTATGTGTATATTTTGTTGTTATGTGTGTGAATGTATATTCACTTTCTTCTGTCTTACAGATCTGATTATTTCTATATGAAATATGTGTTATGTGTGTGTGCCTCATCTGTTATATGGAAAATGTATTGATCAAGCATGCTATACAGGTTTTGAAAATATGTATAAAATGTATGTTTTTATCTACTAATATGTTGGGTAGAACATGGGTAGATAGTTGGTGTGTAATAAACAGATGAGAGGCCTCGTTGTTGTTTGATCCAGTCATCTAGCGGAATTTAGATGACGACCACGGACTTTTCTAGATAGTCCAGTGGAACGCTAGCAGGCTCATAACCTGTAGGTGTTAATGAACTTGGGTGTTCATTCGCTGTATTCCATCCCCCTCATGGTTTCCTTATTTGACTTATATTGCTGAGGAAACCCCGCAGCATGTGTTGTCACCCCGATGAAAATATTCTTAGATTAGGTCCCTTGTGTTAGTTATTTTAGGGACGTAAAGTGAGAATAACGAGAATGGGTAACTGGGTTATTGTTGGTTGATAATAATTAATTTTAATTATTTATTGTGGGTTGAAAACCCTATATGCTCACCAGGCTCCCAAGCCTGACCCACTCAGTTTTATTTGTATTACAGGAAGTGGCGCAAGGGCGTAAGATGGATGAACCATCAAGTTGTTTCGTTTACAAGTCTGTATATGTAAATATTTGTTGAATGACTTGTAATGTTATCGTTTATGCTTATTGGTCTATATCGGAACATGACACCCCGAGTTTTGATTATATGATGAAAAAAATACATTTCTTTTATGAAATGCTTTGGTAAACATTGTTTTATCATGTTTTGTTTTTGGAAACAAATTCCGCAACTCTTTCAAATCAAAAGGATTTACTCTAAAAATATTTAAAAGCATAAATGAAAATCGGTCTTTTCTGGCCGAGATTTTGGGGATGTCACAGTTGGTATCAGAGCATTAGTTTAAGCGAACTAGGAATTTGTAGGATTTCTAGACTTAAACTTAGAATGCTAAGTGAACTTTTGAGATGTGTGTCTGTTATGTTTTAGACACAAGCACTAGTTTATTTTAGGAAAGTTGCCTAAAATGCTTTATGTGCTAAATGTTGTATGTTGCCATATATGATATTATTTGTTCGGATCTATGGTCTGTTGCCGACCGGATCTAGAAACTTTATGTGTGTAGGATTCTAAGCGTACGTCTACGATATTAGAACTAGTATGTAAACGTTTCGGAGCGATAAGGATGATTTGAATATCTATCGTGAATAAGGATCTAATTTCACCTTATTCGGTGTGTAGATCAAAAATGGTGAGAACAAGAAGTGGAGTTGGAAATGCTGATGAAAACAGGAATCAACCACCAGTGATTGAACAAAGACCTGTTGTAGCAGCAGCACCTGAGCCGATAACAATGGCCGGTGTACAATTGATGATTCAGACGATGTTGGATCGTCAAATGGATGAAACTAGACGTTTGCTTCAACAAAATCGTGAAGAATTGTCAATTTGTGTGGAAGAGCCTGAATTGAATGAAGGGCACTCGGAAGGTGGAAACTTTAGTGGGTCTGTTGGTCAAGCCAACCCACCGATGGTTAGGCAAGACAACCGTGATGGAAGGAATGATGGAATGGGATGCAAGTACAAGGACTTTTTAACTTGCAAACCATCGACCTTCAATGGAAAGGAGGATCCGATTGGGGTTATGGATTGGATCTCCGAAATGGAGCTAGCCTTCACGACGTGTGGCTGCAGAGGTAAGTTGCAAACTATCTATGCCGTGCGTCAATTCCGAGGTGGAGCCGTTCGTTGGTGGAACACTCTAAGGAAAACTTTGAGCCCAAATGAGCCACTGCAATTGTCATGGGCAGAATTCTTGGTGTAGTTCAAGCGCAAGTTCTGTTCGGCTCAAAATCTATTGGAGCTAGAGAACAAGTTTCTGACTCTAACGAAAGGCAGTATGTCAGTTGATTAATGCACCAACAACTTCCCAAATAAGATGGAGTTTCCCTTGCGTATCGTTCCAGACGAGCTGACGAAGGTGGACCGGTATGCGAAGGGACTCCCATGGGAGTATGAGGTGCCAATACGTCAGGCACATACTTTAGAGGCAGCTATCTGGGCTGCCAAGTCTGTTGAGAACAAGATCAAGGGTAGAACCACCAACAAGGTTGAGGTTGGTGAGAAGAGGAAGTTTGAGGGAACAACTGGTTCCGGTAAGAAAAGTAAATTTTCGAAATCTGATTTGAAAAGGTTTGGTGGGGGAAAAGGGGGAGAAGCGAAGTGGTGTGATAAGTGTAAGAAAAAGCACTTTGGGAAATGTAGCGAGGATGTAACTTGCTACAAGTGTGGAAAGGTTGGACATTTTGCCAATGAATGTCCGAACAACAAAAGGATGTGTTTTGTTTGTAATGAAGAGGGGCATATTTTGAAAGACTGTCCAAAGAAGAAGGAGACAGCTAAGCCCAACATTCCACCAAAGCCGAAGGCGAGAGCATTCCAGATGACACTGGAAGTTGCTAAGGATGAAGCTGATGTCGCTTCAGGTACCTTTCTCGTTAACAATTTGCCTGCCCAAATTTTATTTGATTCTGGAGCCAACTACTCCTTTATATCGCATCAATTTGGTAGAAAACTAGCTTTGCCTGTTGATAGACTAGATGATGCTTTATTAGTCGAAGTTGCTAGTGGCAAGTTTGTACCTGTTAGCCATCGTATGAAAAACATCTTAATCGACTTGAATGGGAATAAGTTCCACGAGGAATTATTGCCTATCGAACTTAATGGTTTCGACATCGTGTTGGGAATGGATTGGCTCAGCGCCAATGATGTCGAAATTTTATGCAAGAAGAAGATAGTTAAAGTAAACCCGCCTGGAAAAGATTCATTTATGGTGTATGGGGACAAACGCCGAGTGAACGCTGGAATCATTTCCCTAATGAAAGCCAGGAAGTGTTTGACCAAAGGATGTACATCATATTTAGCATTCGTGATTGATGCTAAGAAGGAAAAGAAGGTGATGCAGAGTATTCCTGTGGTGTGTGATTATCCGGAAGTATTTCCCGAAGATCTTCCTGGATTACCACCTGATAGACAAGTAGAGTTCAGAATAGACTTGTTACCAGGAACCACGCCAATAGCAAAGGCACCTTATCGATTAACACCAACGGAGATGAAGGAGCTGATGATGCGACTTCAAGAGTTATTGGACAAAGGTTTCATTAGACCTAGTTCATCACCCTGGGAGCTCCGGTGTTATTCGTGAAGAAGAAAGATGGAAGTATGAGAATGTGCATCGATTATAGAGAGCTGAATAAGGCAACAATAAAGAATAGATATCCGTTGCCAAGGATTGATCACCTATTTGATCAATTGCAAGGTTCGAGCTATTTCTCGAAGATCGATCTTAGGTCAGGATATCATCAGTTGAAAGTAAGAGAGCAGGATATAGAGAAGACTACATTCAGAACTAGATATGGACACTACGAGTTCTTGGTTATGTTGTTTGGACTAACCAATGCTCCGGCAGCATTCATGTATTTAATGAATAGGGTTTGTAATCCGTTCCTTGATACATCCGTGATAGTGTTCATCGACGACATTCTGATTTACTCGAAAAGCCAGGAGGAGCATGGCAAACACTTGCGAGAAGTGTTAGAAGTTTTGAAGAAGGAGAAGCTGTATGATAAGTTCTCCAAATGTGATTTTTGGATTCGTGAAGTCCAATTCTTGGGTCACGTGGTCAACCAAGAAGGGATAATGGTTGATCTAGCAAAGATTGAAGCTTAATGAAGTGGGAACAACCGAAAAGTCCCACGGAGATCCAAAGCTTTTTAGGATTAGCCGGATATTACCGAAGGTTTATCCAAGGCTTTTCTTCGATCGCTAGTCCGTTGACAGCTTTGACCCACAAGGGAGCTACTTATGCTTGGAGTGATAAGCATAAAGGAGCATTCGAGAAGTTAAATAAGAAGCTATGCGAGGCACCGATACTTTCTCTACTCGATGGAGTTGAAGACTTCGCCGTTTATAGCGATGCGTCTGGGGTTGGATTGGGTTGTGTTTTGACCCAAAGAGAAAAGGTGATAGCATATGCGTCTCGACAACTGAAAGAGCATGAAAAAAATTACCCGACTCATGATTTGGAGTTGGCAGCGGTAGTTTTCGCTCTGAAAATATGGAGGCATTACCTCTATGGCACTAAGTGCAAACTTTTCACTGATCATAAGAGTCTCCAATATCTCTTTAATCATAAGGAATTGAATATGAGGCAACGACGCTGGCTAGAATTACTCAAGGACTACGACTGTGAGATACTTTACCATCCCGGTAAAGCTAATGTTGTTGCTGACGCTCTCAGTCGGAAAGTCAATCTTGAAAGGAAAAGGCCAAGAGCGTTGAGAATTGAAGTTGTCTCGACCATTGTGGAAAGTATAAAGAAAGCTCAAGAGGAAGCTTCTAAGAAAAATGACCGAAAGGAGGAACGTTTGGGTAAAACGTTGGTGTTCGGTGTAAATAGTCATGGAATGAAGGTATTCCAAGATCATATTTGGGTACCTAAGTCAGGAGGAATTAGAGATCTTCTGATGGAAGAAGCTCACAAGACCATGTATTCGATTCATCCCGGTAGCACTAAAATGTATAGGGACCTGAAACCCTACTACTGGTGGCCGACGATGAAGCTTGATGTTGCGAAGTATGTGGTCGAGTGTGTGACTTGTGCGAGAGTCAAGACACAACATCAGAAACCGTATGGGAGTTTAGAACCTTTACCTGTGCCTATGGGTAAGTGGGAAGACATTGCTATGGATTTTGTCACTAAACTACCCAGAACAAAGAATGGTCACGACATGATTTGGGTGGTCGTTGATCGATTCACTAAGAGTGCGCATTTCATAGCAGCCAGGGAGAAATGGTCTGTGGAAAAGCTTGTGAATTCTTATGTGAAGGAAATTGTGAGGCTTCACGGCGTTCCATTAACAATTGTGTCGGATCGTGATAGTCGTTTCACCTCGAGGTTTTGGAAAAGTCTACAAGAGGAAATGGGTACCAAGTTATGTTTAAGTACAGCTTACCATCCGCAGACTGATGGTCAGAGTGAAAGAATGATACAAACACTTGAAGATATGCTGAGAGCATGTACCTTGGAGTTCCTAGGTAATTGCGATGAACATTTACCTTTGGTAGAATTTTCCTATAATAATAGTTTCCACTCGAGCATTAAGATGGCACCTTACCAAGCTTTGTATGCACAAAAGTGTCGTACACCGTCTTGTTGGCTTGAGGCTGGGGAAAAGCAGTTTATGGGACCGGAGATGGTTCATCAAACTGCTGAAAAGTTGAAAATAATTAGGGAAAGAATGTTAGCGGCTCAAGATCGTCAAAAGAGCTATGCTGACAAAAAGCGAAGACCGATGACTTTTGAAGTTGGGGATTCGGTTTTGCTTAAAGTCTCGCCGTGGAAGGGACTTATAAGATTTGGTAAAAGGGGAAAGTTGAGTTCAAGGTTTATTGGACCGTTTAAAGTTCTTCGGAGGATTGGGAACCAAGCTTACAAGCTCGAATTACCCGAAGAACTGAATGGAATTCACAACACTTTTCATGTGTGTTATTTGAGGAAGTTCACGGGAGAAGTTCCCGATATAATTCCAATTTCCGAATTGAGAATTGATGAGAACAAAAGGTTGATTGAAGAACCAGAGGCAATTGTTGACCGAAAGACTAAAAAGTTGCGACACAAGATGGTCGAGTTAGTGCTTGTCCGATGGAAACACACGAATGGGCCGAATCTCACCTGGGAGACGGAGAGTGACATGAGGAGTCGCTATCCGCATTTGTTTGTTGATGTGTGATTCCGGGGACGGAATCATTCTAAGGTGGAGAGAATTGTAACGCCTGTGTTTCCGGGCTTGCCATTTTTAGCAATGTAATGGTCTAGGTTAACCTTTGTAACCCGTTTTGAAATAATATAAGTGTATTATTTGAGTATTATGTGCTTTGTGCTTAATTGCTTAATTATGTGGTTTGATTAATTAAGAATAAAAATAAGCGTCAAAATTTAAGTGTAAAATAAACTTGATATCTTTAGATAATGTTGTAGTAGTTGAAACAAGGTTTCCGGAGATATAAAGAATGCCGAAATCCGAGTTATAACGAGGAAGTTATGACCTGTCGAAGTTTCGCGACAGAACCGGCAACGTTGAATAACGTAAAAAGTGAAATTTACGTTAAAGCGATATTTAGCCTTAGTGATCTAAATGAGAATCGAAGATCTCGTTGTTAGTATCAAAGCGATAAAAAGTTAGGCGAGAACGGACGTCAAACGAAGAAGTTATGAATTTATAACGAAAATTTCTGTTCCGACCTATTAAAAATAAATAATAAAAATAAATTCAAAATTAGCCGACGGAGTCTAAACAAAAGTTGTAGAGCGTAGTCTCACCTTTCCGTGGATATAAAGAACGTCGAAAACGGAGTTCGTATGAAGAAGATATGAATTTCCGAAGTTTATTAATTAATTTGTATTTATTTTTAAATCAAAATTCGGAGGCATTATCCGAAGGGGGAGTCAGAGGTCTGATCCGACTTACGCGCCGCGTAAGTGAGTACGCCCCGCTTACTCCGAAAGTGTCGACATCGCAGCAAGTGGCTTCGGATGACGTAAGCGATGACGTTTCTCGCACCAGTACGCCCCGCGTACTGGCGTACGCCCCGCGTACGAGAGGCTTCCAGCCTCCTATAAATAGGATGCGAGGGTTCCGGGTTTATTTGCTAATTTCCTCTCGTTTTTGTGCCGAAGCTCTGCAGTTTTACCCCCGAAGCCCCGGTAATATTCCCGAGTCCCGAAGCGAGTCCCGAGATCCCGAAGATCCCGAGAAGTGCGGTTTCCGAGCCGAAGCTCTGCCCGCGAGAAGTTCGATTTTCGTAGAGATCTTCCAGATCTGCGGAGGATTATTACTTTTGCGAGTCGTAGTGCTGTCCTATCATCTTCTGATCAAGTGAGTGTATACTACCTTTCATAAACGCAATAATAATACAAGTATGGTTCGAGGGTATTAAGTTTATTGTCGTTTATACGTGCGAATACGTTGTTACTTTCTCATAACGTATAACTATGAAGTATTTTATATGAGATACGTGTTATGTGTATATTTTGTTGTTATGTGTGTGAATGTATATTCACTTTCTTCTGTCTTACAGATCTGATTATTTCTATATGAAATATGTGTTATGTGTGTGTGCCTCATCTGTTATATGGAAAATGTATTGATCAAGCATGCTATACAGGTTTTGAAAATATGTATAAAATGTATGTTTTTATCTACTAATATGTTGGGTAGAACATGGGTAGATAGTTGGTGTGTAATAAACAGATGAAAGGCCTCGTTGTTGTTTGATCCAGTCATCTAGCGGAATTTAGATGACGACCACGGACTTTTCTAGATAGTCCAGTGGAATGCTAGCAGGCTCATAACCTGTAGGTGTTAATGAACTTGGGTGTTCATTCGTTGTATTCCATCCCCCTCATGGTTGCCTTATTTGACTTATATTGCTGAGGAAACCCCGCAGCATGTGTTGTCACCCCGATGAAAATATTCTTAGATTAGGTCCCTTGTGTTAGTTATTTTAGGGACGTAAAGTGAGAATAACGGGAATGGGTAACTGGGTTATTGTTGGTTGATAATAATTAATTTTAATTATTTATTGTGGGTTGAAAACCCTATATGCTCACCAGGCTCCCAAGCCTGACCCACTCAGTTTTATTTGTATTACAGGAAGTGGCGCAAGGGCGTAAGATGGATGAACCATCAAGTTGTTTTGTTTACAAGTCTGTATATGTAAATATTTGTTGAATGACTTGTAATGTTATCGTTTATGCTTATTGGTCTATATCGGAACATGACACCCCGAGTTTTGATTATATAATGAAAAAAATACATTTCTTTTATGAAATGCTTTGGTAAACATTGTTTTATCATGTTTTGTTTTTGGGAACAAATTCCGCAACTCTTTCAAATCAAAAGGATTTACTCTGAAAATATTTAAAATCATAAATGAAAATCGGTCTTTTCTGGCCGAGATTTTGGGGATGTCACAATCACTGCTTACCCTCACAATGTTTAACAATTACAGGCAATAAGCAACCAGTATAGTTATATATTGTCGGAAGACTTAGAGTAGTTATAATATTATTTTTGTCTTTACGGATCATGTATGTATAAAAGTATAATATACTAGGAAATTTTGTAACATATTAAAACTTAGTCGGTTTGTATCAAGTCATTTGTAATCAAACTATCAATGTAAAATGTTGTTTATAAATATGCATGTAGCATGTTTTGAAATAATAATGTTTAAATTATGGAAGTGTGGGTTTTTCAATCATGGTATCAGAGCAATAGTTTAAGTGAACTAAATTCCACGGATTGGTATTTAAACTTAAACTATTGGATGTTCAATATATGAACGGATTCGTTGTAAGTATATGGATACAAACCATAGGAAGGACTTAAGTAAAGTACTAGGTAATAATAAATCCTAATATTTTAAAATACTACATTACTCCAAATTTCAGAGCACTAGCTGAATAGGTTAGTAGCCGTACGCCAAAGGTGGGTGGAAATCCTCGTCCTAATGAAGGATACACTCAAGTATCCCTTTTGAGGAGCGACTTATGGATAAACTTACAGGTGCTATTCAGCAGACTCTTCAAGAACACAAAAAGTATAATGATAAAGTCAAGTAGAAAGCCACTGGAGAATCTTCGAGGGAAATGACAAGACGTCCCTCATACAAAACTTTCAAGAGTAGTGGTGCTACAGAGTTTTCTGGTGTCCTTGATCCCATAGTTGTTCTAACTTGGTTTCAGAACACAGAGAAAGTGTTTCGTATCTCTCATGTGGATAATGAAGACAAGGCTAATTATGCTTCTGCAATGCTCATTGGAGAAGCATGGGTCTGGTGGGAAGCAACATATGAAGCTCTCAACGTGTATGACTAGGAGAATATATCCTGGGAGATGTTCAAAACTCATTTGTTAGGAAAGTATTGTCCTCTAGACATGAGGAGAAGATTGGAGAAAGAATTCCTCGAGCTTAAATAGGGAGGAATGACTGTGAATGAGTATGAAAATCAGTTCAATCAAAGAGCAAGGTTTGCTACAAAGTATATTCCAACTGAAGACGAGAAAATTCAGTTCTTCATGGAGGGCCTCCGGCATGAAATCCACGATTTCATAGCCAATCGAGATGTTCTGTTATTTGATAAAGACATTGAGTATGCCCGAAGACTCGAGCATGACTTAGAGATATGTGGTGCCACTCTTTTTGTTCCAAAGTATCCACATACTGATCGAATTGTTCCTGTTCCCTCTATTCCACCAGCTCAATCTGTTCAATCTGAACCTAGTAAGCAAGTGCAATCTCAGAGTGTTTTTCGTGGTCGCGGTAGATCACAATCTTTTTCTATTCAATCGCCTTCATGTTGCATATGTGGAAAGAATCATCCAAGCCAATGCAGAATAGACAGGGAATCTGTGGTATGTTATGGATGTGGAGAAACGGGTCACATAAAGCCAGCTTGCCCAAGGAACGATGTTACTTGTTATGCATGTGGTATTATTGGCCACAAGAAGCGTTTATGTCCTACTCTTTCTAGTCAAATGGCGGTAAGTCAAGCTTTCGTTCAACAACCAAAGAATACTCTAACTAAAAAGGAGGAGGTACCAAAAGCTAAGGGTCGTTCATTCCATATTACCACAGAGGTGGCATATGAGGACCCGAATGTTGTGACGGGTACATTTCTTGTCAACTCTAAACCTGCTCACATCTTATTTGATTTTGGTGCCTCAGATTCTTTTGTGTATCATGAATTTGCACATTCTTTTCAAACTACTTGCTATGCACTCGCGCAACCATTTCACGTAGATACTGCGGGAAGTATATCATTACTTGCTGATAAAATCTATAGGGATTGTGTCGTAGAAATTGAAGGTTATAATTTTCTTGTTAACCTAATCCTTATCTCCTTGCCCAACTTTTATATTATTCTCGGCACAGATTGGTTGTCAAAGAACCATGCAGAACTCTTGTGTTACGAAAAGATGGTATGCAATCCTATTGAAGGGGAAAATCCTATTTATGTCTACGGTGAACAAAGAATCTTAAAAATAATCTCTTTCCTCAAAGCTCGTAAATTTATATCGAAAGGGTGCCCTATCTATCTGGCCTACACAGTTGATATCTCAAAAGAGGAGAAGAAAAAATGTAAATGATGTTCCCATTATTAATGAATATCCTGATGTTTTCCCCGATGATTTGCCTGGACTTCCTCCGGACAGGCAAGTAGAATTCTGAATTGACCTTGTGCCTGGTACTACTCTGATTGCAAAGACTCCATATCGTCATGCGCCAGCTGAAATGAAGAAACTGATGGTCCAACTGCAGGAATTACTTGACAAATGCTTTATTCGACCGAATACCTCTCCTTGGGGTGCTCCAGTATTGTTTGTCAAGAAGAAGTACGGATCAATGTGAATGTATATTGATTACCGTGAGCTAAATAAGATGACTATCAAAAATAAGTACCCACTACCTTGCATCGACGATTTGTTCGATCAACTTCAGGGTGTTAGCTATTTCTCAAAGATTGATTTGAGATCTGGCTATCATCAGTTGAAAGTACATGAGCAGGATGTACCGAAGATTGTTTTCCGTACTCGTTATGGGTATTTCAAATTCCTTGTCATGTCATTCAGTTTGAAAAATGCTCCTGTTGTATTCATAAATATGATGAATTAGGCATGCCACCCAATGCTCGATAAATCTATCATCGTATTCATTGACGATATTCTAATCTATTCTAAGTCTGAATCTGATCATGCCATTCATATTCGTGAGATATTAGAACTTCTTCAAAATGAGAAACTATATACTAAATTCTCCAAATGTGAATTTTGGCTTCGCCAAGTTCAATTTCTAGGCCATGTGATTTCTGGTGACGGTATATCCGTAGATCCTACCAAAATCAAAGTCATTCTGAATTCGAAAGCGCCTCGTAATGCTTCTGAAATTCGCAGTTTCTTGGGTCTCACGGGCTATTACTGGAGATTCATTAAAGATTTTTCACGTATAGTTGTACCTCTCACAAGTCTCATGCGAAAGGAAACAAAGTTCGAATGGGGTGAAGCCCAAGAAAAATATTTCTCAACTTTAAAAGATCTTTTGACTCATGCTCCAATCTTATCACTTCCAGAAGCTGATAATGATTTCTCCGTCTATAGCGATGCTTCTAGGTTGGGACTCGGTTGTGTGTTGATGCAGTGTGGTAGAGTAATAGCCTATACCTCAAGACAACTGAAAGATTATGAAAAGAATTATCCCACCCATGACCTCAAACTTGTTGCAATAGTATTTGCCTTAAAACTTTGGAGGCATTATCTTTTTGTTACAAAATTCCAATTGTTTACCGACCATAAAAGTCTCAAGTATATATTCAGTTAGCAAACTTTGAATATGAGACAATAGCGAGCCATGGAGTTGATCAAAGACTATGACTGTGAAATCATGTACCATCCTGGAAAGGCCAATGTAGTTGTCGATGCACTTAGCAGGAAGGTTTTGTTAGGTTTTTGAGCATTCTAACACTACTATGGTGGACATGTAACCCTAGAAACCTTGGATCTATGTTTTACTAAGATACATACAAATTTGTTTTCCAAGGTTCATAACCTATCTAGCATGGCATGGGGTACTTTTTAAACATAAAAAGAACTAGAAGAATTACATACCTTTAGTAGTGAGTTGATTCCTTTGGAGTTTGAGAGCCACAAACCAATAATGTGAATGCCTCAAATGGAAATCACAAAACACCACAAGCTTGGAAAACTTTATGAGAGAGTATGTTTTGCTCTAGAAATCGACCACTCTTATGCACACACACATAGTGTCATTTCAAGCATCACAAGCCTCTTTATATAGTGTAGATGATTATGGTTATGAACCATGTAAACCCTAATAACTCATATCTTTTCCTTTCCAAGGATCCATGGGTTAAAAGTTCCATGGATCATCCACAGACTCCCATACAAGCTTAGCACATTTCCTAATGAGTGTTAGCCCACACTATATAAATACAATAGCCCATGTTTAATTAGTCACCTTTTTTATCACTAAATTAATTCATAATTAATTTAAGATCAATACTAATTAAATAATATGATTTCATATTAATATATTATAACTTATAATATATTAATAAATCATAAACATACTGTTCTCATAATATTATCCATATAAATAGTTCGGGTGAAGTGCAACCCAAATGGAAAATGTCGGGTCGGGTCAAGTATATACTAAATAAGTTATGGATTTAGACACCTTATCCAACAGTCTCCCACTTGGATAAGTCTGATAGCTATATTTACCTATACAACTTCAGGAATCAACTGGCAATCGTAGCTCTCGAAAACTCTGTTGAACTATGAAACGCCATTTTAGATAAGTGATCATATAATCCTCTGCTCTCATGATATCAGCCGGAAAAATACATGGAACAATGTCTTACTTATTGTCCAACAGTTTGTTTCCCGATTTCCGCTTCGTTTGACAAAGCACTTAATCGAACACATCAACTTAGTTTTGACCGGGCCCGGTACATAGGTCAAAACAAAATCATCGAGGGGCCCAAATATCGCTTCTAATCCTCCAAGGACCAGAAGGAACAGATAAACTTTGACTCATATGCTTGTTCTACTACTTGTAGAATTGTACACAAAGGCACGTTTTATAACATCAAGTTACCAATGCGTTTTCGTGCAATCAATGCACAACCAACTCATAGGCAACAACTCATATCTCTAGGTTTAAATATTTATATGATATTACCGTGTCACGATCACTCGAGATAAATTCCATGAAGTGATACAAGTGAGAGTGGGTTTATTCCAATACTCATAACTTATGAGTACTCATGAATGTTGTAGCAACCATTTCTATGTCTAAACACATTTAGTCATCTACAATCCCAATTCATGACAGTCCTGATTCATACCTACTTCTGACATATGACCGATTGTGGAAAATTTGAATAAATTTATTATTCTGGAAGTCAAAACATGCAAAGCTGAAACAATCGTAAATAATTGACAATGATAGCAACACCTTACTCATAAATAAACCACAACTTTTATTCATCATCAAACATCGATTACATTTTACAAGTTTCAATAATAAATATCTAATTTGTAAAACTAATATCTTCCATCAGCCCGATGCGCCTTGCATGCTGCAAATTCCTAACCCTCGTCAGTCCCTTCGTAAGGGGATCCGCGGGGTTCTCATCCGACGATACCCTCTTTGCCACGAGGAGTCCTTCTTCTATCTTGTGTCTTATGAAGTGATATTTTCTGTCAATGTGTCGGGATCTTCCATGATCTATTGGTTCCTTGGCTAAGGCAACCGCACTATTGCTGTCACATAAAATCTCCATAGGCTCCTTAATAGTTGGTACAACTCCAAGGTCTTCGATGAAGTTCTTCAGCCATATCGCCTCCTTCGTTGCCTCACTCGCTGTTATGTACTCTGAGTCACAAGTCGAATCAGCTACTGTCTCCTGCTTGGAACTCTTCCAAGTGATTTCCCCTCCATTTAGGGTAAAGAACCAGCCCAACTCAGAGTGGAAGTTATCCTTATTAGTCTGAAAGCTAGCATCACTATACCCTACTACCCTCAAGTCATCACTCCTACCGAGGATAAGGATCCAATCCTTAGTCCTCCATAGGTACTTGAGAATATTCTTTACCGCAGTCCAGTGAGCCTTGCCAGGGTTCCCTTGATATCTGTTGACCATGCTCAAAGCAAAGGCCACATCAGGGCGGGTACAAGTCATAGCATACATGAACGAGCCAACAGCGGAAGCATATGGTAGTCAACTCATCTCAGCTATCTCATCCTCTGTACTCGGAATCTAAGTCTTACTCAGCTTGGCATTACTTTGGATAGGTAATTCTCCTTTCTTGGAATTCTGCATCTTGAAACTTTTTAACACCTTATCCAAGTAAGTACATTAACTAAGTCCAATTAGTCTCTTACTCCTTTCTCTTAATATCCTTATCCCTAGGATATAGGTAGCTTCCCCAAGGTCCTTCATAGCAAAGCACTTCCCAAGCCAGGACTTAACCTCTTGCAAGGTTGGGATTTCATTTCCTATGAGTAGTATGTCATCCACATACAGTACCAAAAAGCTAACTATACTCCCATTAGCTCTGACATACACACAAGACTCATCTTCACTTCTCGAGAAACCAAAATCTTTGACCCTTTCATCGAAACAAAGATTCCAGCTGCGAGATGCTTATTTCAATCCATAAATGGATTTCTCAAGCTTGCACACTCTATTAGGGTATTCTGCACTGACAAAACCCTCTAGCTGACTCCTATAAACATCCTTAGCCAGCTTCCCATTAAGGAAAGCAGTTTTGACATTCATTTGCCATATTTCATAATCATGAAATGCACCAATGGCTAGCATAACTCTAATAGACTTAATCTTCGCTACTGGTGAGAAGGTTTCATCATAATCAATACCTTGAGTTTGAGTAAAACCCTTTGAAACCAGTCGCGCCTTATGAGTGTGCACCTTCCCATCCATGCCATTCTTCTTCTTGAAGATCCATTTGCACCTGACTGTCTTACGGCCTGGTACATTGTCAACCAAGTTCCAAACTTGATTGTCATACATGGACTGTATCTTGCTGTCCATAGCCTCCTTCCATTTATCATACTTCGTGCCTGCCATGGCTTCCTTAAAGTTGGTAGGTTCATCCAGCTTTACCAGTGTACTATCACTAATAAATGCATCACCTTCCGTAGTAATATGAAATCCATAATAAAACTCAGGTGTGTTCCTAACCCTAGTGGAACGCCTCGGAGGTACAGACTCGTTAGTCGGCTCAACAGGAGTTTCCTCCTCAATTTAATTGCTAGTGTCTGAGGTTCCTTCACCAATTGACTCTTGAATTTCTTCAAGATCAATTTGCCTCCCACTGTCTCCTTGGCTTATAAATTCTCTCTCTCTCTCAAAAGACCCCTCTTCTTGCCACAAATACCACATTCTCATTGGGTCTGTAGAAGACATAACCCAAAGGATTCCTATAGGTAGCCGATGAAAATACACCTTTCACTTCGGGGTTCGAGCATATCATGAGTCTCGCGCCTCACGAAAGTCTCGCAACCCCAAATCTTGATGTGGTCCAAATTGGGAACTTTCCCAGTCCACATCTCATGAGGTGTTTTGGCAACCTTCATTGTATGGACTAGATTAAGAATATGGGCGACAGTCTCTAAGGCATACCCCCAAAAAGAGATTGGTAGCAAAGGTCGACTCATCATAGAGCGAACGATATCCAACAAGGTTCGATTACGCCTCTCAGCCACACCATTCAGTTGTGGTGTCCTGGGAGGTGTCAATTGCGAGACAATCCCACACTCCTTAAGATAGTCAAGGAACTCAATGCTAATATACTCACCACCTCGATCAGATCGAATCATCTTAATGTTCTTGCCCAATTGATTTTCTATTTCATGTTTAAACTCTTTAAACCTTTCAAAAGTCTTTGACTTATGTTTGATTAAGTAGACATAACCATATATGCTAAAATCATCAATAAAAGTCACATAATAGCGATTAGCATCCCTTGTGGCATTTTTGAATGGTCCACATACATCAGTATGTATAAGGTCCAACAAACCCTCACCCCTGGCACAAGTACCAGTGAAGGGTGATTTTGTCATTTTTCCAAGTAGACAAGATTCACAACTATCATCCGGCTTAAGGTCGAACGACTCCAAAACTCCATCCTTTTGGAGCTAGCCTATGTGTTTCTTGCTTACATGTCCAAGATAACAATGCCACAATGATGCTTTATCCAAGCTAGTAGAAGAATCAATACACAACACATTATTTCCTAAATTATCTACAACCGACACAGCTTCATACACACCATCACAAGGTAATGCTTTAAAATAAAATAAAAATATTAAAAAAAGCATTTATTCCACCATATTCATTATTAAAAGAAAAGGTAAACCCTTGTTTGTACAAAGCATGAAAGGAAATAATATTTCTCGCCATTTCTGACGAGTACACACATTTATTCAAATCTAACTTTAACCCACTACTTAGCAACAAAGTATAAACTCCGATCTTGGAAACAGGTGAAGCCTTTCTATTCCCCATGATTAGGTTTATCTTCTCGTGATCCACATCCTCACTTCTTCTTAGGCCCTGCAAATCAAAACATATGTGAATACCACATCCTATATCAAGCATCCAAGAGTTAGAATATGGTGAGTTATTAGACAAAATAGTGTAAATACCTACATGGGATGGTTTCACTTTCTCATCCATGACATCCTGCAAGTACTTAAGGCAGTTTCGCTTCCAGTACCCCTTATTCTGACAGTAGAAGATATTAGCATCCTTAGGGATGGCTGGAGGAGTGATAGAACCACTTTTGGTTCCAGATGATGAGCCTTCAAGATACTTTCCCTTGGTACCCTTTGAAGGGGTCTTCCTCTTCTTCCCTTTGCCTTACCCGATCGCCAAAACAAGGGTAGTTGTAGGAGTAGGAGTAGTAGATGTAACAACCGACCTACCTTTAAGACCGGTTTTTGTGGTCTTCAAGAGTCCCTGAAGTTTGCTGAGAGTAACTTCCTCCTTGTTCATGTGGTATGTCATACGGAATTGGTCATAACAAGAAGGTAAGCAGTGCAAAATGATGTCAATTGCCAACTCCTCAGGAAAGTTCACATTTAGCTTCAGGAAATGGTCCACATACCTTTGCATCTTTTGCATGTGGCTCGTGATCGATTCACCATCCTTCATTCGGTTTGTTATCATGGAGGAGATTATTTCATACCGCTCTTAACAAGCACTCTGATGGTACCTTTCCATCAGATCCTGATGCATCTCAAAAGGGTAGAAGTCCTCATAGGACTTTTGGAGATCGACTGTCATCGTGGCCATCATGATGCATGCCACCTTGGTGGCATCTCTCTCATGTGTCCTGAATTCAGGGATCTCCTCAGGAGTAGCAGTGGACTCATCAAGCTCCTTTAGCTCCTTATCGAGGACATATTCCTTGTCCTCGTAATGAGTAACCATCATGATGTTCTAGATCCAATCCATAAAGTTGGAACCATCAAAGATGACTCTCCCACAAAGGTTCATGAGACAGAAGGAGCCAGTAGGGTTAGAGCCTGAAGCATTTTTTTGGAAGACATCTGAAAAGAAGAAAACAAGTTTAGATTAGACATAAATAGAGTCCTTAATAAGACACCCAAATGTAATATTAAGGTTAGGATCCAACACAATATATTATAACTTAGAAGAGGGATGTCGTAGTCTAAGCTATAACATATTTGAAGGTAGGTGAATGATGATTCACCAATTTCCACAATGAAAACAAAATAAATTATTAAGTTTTAATTGGTTTTTGAAATGTCTAGATTCTTTTAATATTTATTGAACTTTTCAACGGCATGTTTCAATCTCGATTGTGTCCTTCAATTTTTGTGACTCGGATGTCGAGGATCACAAAACAAGGTGTGAATAACCATACAAATTCACTTGGTACCCTTAACATTATCACCTAATCAATGTGTCAGTTAACCACACACGCTCCACCGATCTATGATAAACATTAAGTCACCCTTCGTGATCCTTACTAGTCCAAGTTAGTGTGTTGGTTAACGACACACGCTCCACCAACGACTTGGTAAGGTACAAAGTGTGAATTTCATGGGTTAGCACCAAATTCACATTTTCCTAAAGTAACTAAGATTGGGAATTATAAAAAACTATTTAGTTACTTTATAATAATCATTATACTTTAAATGAGAATTAAAGTCATTGTCCTACCCGTTCGGCTAACGACCCTCCATCGATCAAGGAAGAGGTGGGTGAGAGTGGATACCCATTAAGTTGCCATTTTATAGGCAACAACCTTATACCCCCCTTAAAGACCGGCTTCGTGAATGAGGCCTACTAACGGTAAAAACGACTTGATCTTATACATATATAATTATTAACCATTAATGTTATAAATAGTATAAGGGTTGAATTTTAACTTTTAAAACTCTAAGGGTTGGAATTAAAGTATATTAAAGTGTGTGTAACTTTACGAATTCCAAAACTTGAGGACAAGTTTTGAAACTATTCAAAACTTTTCATTTCATAACTTATGAATTAATAGTCCATAAAATGAAGACTCTTCATTTTTATTTAACTTATGTGTTTTAAATGTGCATAAAAGAAAGTGACCTTCGGAAATCCATAACTTGAGGACAAACTATGGACTCCATTAAAACACATATATGATCAATAATTAACTAATAAACAATTTAGCAAGTAATTCCAATGATCTAACAACAATTCATAAGAACATGAATATCATATCAAAATTTCAAGAACATATGAACACATATAAACATGGAATTTTGATATTAGCCATTGTAAATGGATTAGCATAACCATTACACCACCTAAAACAAGTTTTATAATAAAACAATTTAGGGTAATGTTTCTAGTCCATTTCTAGCAGTAAAAGTCGAAAAACTGCACTCTGATTGGCCAACTCGTTGAGTGCATGAATTGACTCGCCGAGTTGGTTGGAGATATGCATGGACTCGTCGAGCACCCACCCCCCCCCCCCCATGAACTCAGCGAGTCCACTGAGCAGACAACAATAATTTCGGTTTTTTTCAGCTATTTTGCATCAAGTATCAAACAAACAACCCTAGTCTCTGATACCACTGTTGGGTTTTGAGCATTCTAACACTACTATGGTGTACATGCAACCCTAGAAACCTTAGATCTATGTTTTACTAAGATACATGCAAATTTGTTTTCCAATGTTCATAACCTATGTAGCATGGAATGGGGTACTTTTTAAACATAAAAAGAACTAGAAGAATTACATACCTTTAGTAGTGAGTTGATTCCTTTGGAGTTTGAGAGCCAAGAACCAATAATGTGAATACCTCAAATGGAAATCACAAAACACCGCAAACTTGGAAAACTTTATGAGAGAGTACGTTTTGCTCTATAAATCGACCACTCTTATGCACGCACACATAGTGTCATTTCAAGCATCACAAGCCTCTTTATATAGTGTAGATGATTAGGGTTATGAACCATGTAAACCTTAATAACCCATGTCTTTTCCTTTCCAAAGATCCATGGGTTAAAAGCTCCATGGATCATCCATGGACTCCCATGCAAGCTTAGCCCATTTCCTAATGAGTGTTAGCCTACACTATATAAATATAATAGCCAGTGTTTAATTAGTCACCTTTTTTATCACTAAATTAATATATAATTAATTTAAGATCAATACTAATTAAATAATATGATTTCATATTAATATATTATAACTTATAATATACTAACAAATCATAAACATACTATTCTCATAATATTATCCATATAAATAGTTTGAGTGAAGTGCAATTCAAATGGATTTATGCCGGGTCGGGTCAAGTATATACCAAATAAGTTATGGACTTAGACACCTTTCCAACAAGTTTATCGTAATAGTATGTGTTATGCTATTACTCACACTACAATGAAGTTCACTATTCTTGATGAAGTAGAAAAATGGCAAGTAGAGGCCTTAAAACCAGAAAATGTGAAGAAGGAAGGAATGGTACATTATGCTAATATTTTACTTGATGATCCACGTGGATTGAAAGTATTTGAGAATCGGCTATGGATTCCAAAGATTGGTGGATTTAGACAGAAATTTTAGATGAAGTCCATAAGTCTAAACTGTCAATACTTCCTGGTACAAGTAAAATGTACTATGATGTAAGAGCTAATTATTGGTGGCCTGGATTAAAGAGAGATATTGGAAGATATGTACAGGAATGTTTGATATGCTTACAAGTCAAAACAGAGCACCAAAAGCCTTGCAGAATTCCAGAAAGTCATAGTGTTCCCATGTGGAAATGGGAAGAACTGTCCATGGATTTTATTACCAAATTGCCAAAGACTGCTAGACAGCATGATAACAGTTGGGTTATTGTCGACCGCCTGACTAAAAGTGCACATTTTCTCACCATGCGTGAAACGGATCCAATGGAGAAATACGCACAAGTATAATTGGATGAAATTGTTGCAAGACATGGTGTGCCACTAAAGATTATTTCCGATCATGATACTCGCTTCACTTCTCACTTTTGGGCGAGTATGCAACGTGAATTGGGATCTCAAGTTACCCTCAACACAGCTTATCATCCCCAGACAGGCGGTCAGACGGAGAGAACAATCCAAACAGTAAAAGATATGCTTCATGCATGCGTCTTGGAGTTCGGTGGTAATTGGGATAAATACTTAACTCATTTCAAATTCTCGTATAATAACAGTTACCACACTTCAATCAAAATGCCACCATATAGAGCATTATATTGTCGCAAATTGTACGAGAAAGAATGAAAGCAGCCTAGGATCGACAGAAGTCCTATGCAGAAAATAGGAGACGACCCATAGAATTCCAGGTGGGTGATTTCGTAATGCTAAAGGTATCCCCATGGAAAGGCCTTATGCAATTTGGGATAAAAGGAAAGGTGAGTCCCAGATTTGTTAGACCTTTCAAAATCATCCAGAGAATTGGTAAACAAGCATACCGCTTGGAATTACCTGAAGTTTTGGCAGGTATTCATGATGTGTTTTGTGTGATTTACCTGCGTAAATGTTTGAGCATTTGTGATGAGGCGATCCTATTATCTGAGGTGAAACTGGATGATAAATTAAGATATATAGAAGACCCTGAAGAGATAGTAAACGAAAAAACGACTGAGCTACGTAATAAGGAAGTGGAGTTGGTGCTTGTCAAGTGGAAACACCATCGAGGCCCAAATTATACTTAGGAAAATAAGAATGAGATAAGAGCGAAATATCCCCAATTATTTTAATCGATGTAATTTCGGGGACGAAATTCTCAAAATGAGGAGGTATCTGTAACATACACGTTTTAAAATCGTGTTTTGTAATCTTAAAAGTGAATAATATTATGAAATATTATAAGATTTGAGTAATTGAGTTCTAACGGATAGTTTTTACTAGAACCGAAGTAAAACTATGTTTAGAGCCAGTCAGAATGTATTGGAAGTCTTATGAGATTCCGATCAAAAGTCAAATCTTAAAATTTAACAAAAATATAAAATTTGAAATAAGTAAAATTTTATTATTGAAAGTTGTAAAGAATCTCGTTAAAAACATTTAGGCGAAAACCTCATCGAAATCCGAGTTATAATGAAGAACTTATGACTTATTAAAGTTTCGCAAAACCGGCACAACGCTAAATGACGTAAAAAGTGAGTTTTCGATAAACTAATTTTTAGCCTATATGATCCAAATGAAAGTCGTAGTATTCATTAAACCAAGAACTTTCATAAAAAGAACGTCTAAATCTGATTTCTTATGAGGAAGTTAAGATTTTTCCAAGTTTCAGTATAGCAGTAGACAGCTAAAAACTCGAAATAAACATCGAGTGATTTTTAGCCGAGGCAACCTAAACGAGAATCGAAGGTCTCATCAATAGTGGTACAGCGGTATAAAGACAGACGAAAACAGACATCGGATGAAAAAGTTATGAATCTTTAACGGACTTTTCCTATCCCGCCTGTTAAAAATATAATAATAAAAATAAAGTCAAAACTAGCCGATGGAGTCTAAACGAAAGTTGTAGAGCATAATTTCACCTACGCGTGCATATAAAGAACGACAAAAACAGAGTTTATGGCACAAACTTCGAGGCTGGTCCGAAGGGTACGCCCAGCATACAGAAGTTACGCCCAACGTACTAGAACCGATGAACACGTATCATGCACTCTTGACACGTCCGAGGCTCGGGTTCCGAACAGATGACAACTCGCAAGTACGCCCTGTGTAGCGTGCGCCCCGCATCCTTTCTGGTACGCCCAGCTTACGAGGGTTAAACTCCTTACTATAAATAGCAAGCGAAGCTCTCCGGATTTAGGTTACAAATTTGACACTTTCACAACCTCTTTCATCTATCAATTTACCCTAAACCCCCCCCCCCCCCCCCCCCGAAGTCCTAGTATCAATCCTGACATCCGAAGCAAGTCCCGACGCTCCAAAGTACCCGAGAAAAATATATTTTCAAGTCGAAACTCTTCGCATGTAAAGCCGTTTTTCAACTAAAAATCCCCGGTTTCGTCAAAGAAAGTCATATTTAAAGTCGAAGTGCTGCCCACATTAATACTTTAACCCCCGATTATTTCATGGTGAGTTCAATATATAGGAACAATTGTATGTTATGTGTTATATGTGCTATGTGCTTTTCCGTGTTATTGTTGTTATTTCGTGCTATTATGGTAGCAAAGTTGTACCTTTGACCATGTGATCAGTGAAAGGACTTAGATTCACGGTGATATTGGTATGTAGCCTATGGCCGTGTAGAGCATGTCTTGTAAGAGAATGACATTTATTCTATGGCATTGGTAGAAGGTTAGATTGAGCTAAAAGCCTGAAATCTACCAAAATGTTTAATCAGAAATTGTGTGTCTTCTGTGCCATTTGTGTCGAAGCGTTATTGATGTATATCAAGTATTGAAATTGTTATGTTTCATTGATTGTATATCATTGAATCAAATGATCGATCGATATGGAAAACTTGTTACATGATTCACAGATGTCTTTGTTGTTCCTCATTCCTCTTTGCTTCTGCCATATTGAAGTATATATATGACATAACATTATATTGTATCTATTATTGAACTCACTAAGCATCACTGCTTACCCTCACAATGTTTAACAATTACAGGCAATAAGCAACCAATATAGTTATATACTGTAGGAAGATTTAGAATAGTTATAATATTACTTTTGTATTTAGGGATCATGTAGGTATAAAAGTATAATATCCTGGGAAATTTTGTAACATATTAAAACTTAGTCAGTTTGTATTCAGTCGTATGTAATCAAACTATCAATGTAAAATATTGTTTATAAATATGCATGTAGCATGTTTTGAAGTAATAATGTTTTAATTATGAAAGTGTGGGTCTTTCATTAGAGTAACCCATACTCATAATACCAAGCTTATAGGGTTAAAAGAACATCATTTCATGATTAAATGAGATCTAATTAACACTTAACAAAGTCCAAAGCTTTTTACCACCAAATGATGTCAAATGATGATGTGGTTCTGGATCCAAAGTGTCCCACTCCTCCAAGATGAACTTGTCTTATTCCTTCCTCCTTTAAGGTCACCAAAATACACTCAAAAGCCTACAAATGCTCACAAAAGGGATAGTGTTTGCAAAAGGGTTGAAGTGAGGTTGGAGGCTGATAGAAAGGACAAGGTTTGGGACTCAAGGATGCTTAAATAGGTTCCAAACACTAAAAATTAGGGTTTGAGGTTCTGGCACGTATGCCTAGCATACATGAGCTCCGACCAAGATTTAAAAAAATGTTACTATAGGCCATTTTGCAACACTTCTCATACACAAGGGCTAAAATGCAACAATCTCCATACTTAGAGTTAAAATTTAGAAATACATCGACATCAGGATGTTACACGATATGTTTTTATTTTAAATAAATATATATTTATACCTACTAAATACAAATAAATATTTTTTATATGTAAATATGCTTTTAAAGGAAACATAAACATTCAGATGTGTATAAATATTAAATACAAGTACATATATTTTTACAAATGTATTTATATCTATAAAAATATTTTTATACATTTAAAAATGTATGTACAAATACATATAATTATATCTTTTATACAATATAAACCTTATAAATAGGTATTTTTATATTTATATGTATTCAATATATTTTTAAAAAATGTATTTATATCTATAAAATTATTTTTATATATTTAAAAATGTATGTAAAAATTATTTTTATATATTTAAAATATATAATAATAATGATGATGATAACAATAATAATAGACATATGTTTTGGCTTCATAAAAACAAACAACACCTGAATAGTTTGTGGGGAAAATGACTTATATGGGTAACTATGTTTCAAAAATCGTTCAAAAAATACCATTAAAGTTTGGTGTGTCAAAAAATCACCATCTAAGTAAAGTATTTGTACAAAAAACACCAACGAAGTACATTTTTTGTTCAAATTTGACTTTATGGTAATCGACAATTACCGGTAAAAAATAAGTAAAAGAAAAAAAACATGAGGCAATTACTCAAAGGGGTAACTATGTTTCAAAAGCGTTCAAAAAATACCATCCAAGTTTGGTATGTTCAAAAAATACCATCCAAGTTAACTTTTTGTACAAAAAAACACCAACAAACTATATGTTTTGTTCAAATATTATCCACCAGTAACTGACTCTTACAGGTTAAATGATGACTTGGTTGAACTATTATGACATGACATAATAATTATTGACAAAACAATAAATGATATATTCCTCCTTTAAAAATCGATTTTGGGTTTCTTCATGAATGAATGACTTTTTTTTCTCATATGATTGCTCTTCTTCTTCTAAAGTGATGATCTCGAACTCAAGTCCAAAACCCTAATTCTTGACTTAAGGCAAAAAGGGCTTATTTACCCCTTCCTCAATGGGTGTCCCTCCCCCAAAATCCATAAAAAGCCTAAAAAGGCATCCAAGCTCAACTACAATGCCTCTAAGGCCCAATATGGACCAAGAACCCCCAACATGGCCTTAAGCCCAAAAAAATGACATGCTACAATCAGGTGGGCTCAAGGCCTAACTTAAACAAGTCAAAGTCCATGCATATGCCCAACATATGCTGAAGCCTCTGCGATCCGAATGTCGAGCCAGTATGTCTGACGTACTCCTAGCATACGCCTAGTGTACTCGGCTAGGGTCAAGAACCGCCAACCTTCTAAAGGCCATAACTTCTTCATTGTAAGTCCGATTTCGTCATTCTTTATATCCACGGGAGCTAATTTAGGCATCAGACATCCATACAGAGGGTTATGGCCTTCAATTGTGATTCTTAGTGTTACCTTAATGTTAAATCAGGTTTCATCATTCTGGGGTCCAGCCGAGGGTTATGGCCTTCGGAAACGAAATTGCAATCTAATTTGGACCCCAGTATAGCTCTCTGATGCCTAAATTAGATTGCGATTCTTAGTGTTACTAAATGCTATGTATGTTATCTCTTTTTTTCCTTACCTTACTCTGCCTCATATATCATGTCTTTGGGGTATATATAGGTTGCTCGTTGTTAGAAGAGTTCATAGTCTTGACCGGTCCTTTATTTATTATCCAGTCTACAGACAGGCACGTATCTTGTCCTTTCGTTGTTGTTTTATTGTTTTGTACCATTTCCTTTACATGTTTCATGGGATATGGTTCTGATACTTGTGTACAATGTATTCAAATTTATATTCGTTCGTAACAAGTCGTGGTGTCTACAACATCCATTTGATGATGGATAA